>NW_026606982.1:600000-1200000 GCF_029890125.1 Rhinichthys klamathensis goyatoka | reverse complement strand
AGGATTTAGCATTAGTATTTGTATTAGTAGAAAACTTGTAGTATTTTCGAATTACCATGCTTTCACCCTCATATCCCCCTGAGACGAGATATTATGTATTTTTTGTCTGGAAAAAATCCTCTGATGACGCAACAATCGCCATTTTGCGTCATCAGAGGATTTTTTGGCCAGAGGCTAAAGTCTACAGTCAGTAGTAGGGGCTGTTCCGCATGTTCTCAACCCGCCCATAGAGGGTGGGATCTCACTCACAGAATGTACACATAGTGTCAGCCATCTTTTTTTGGAAGCTAAGCTAACAGGCTCTTGTTCTGTGTTCTGTTCAATCTAACTGAATTCATTCCGATTGGTGAATCTGAATGTAGTGTTTACATGAACGCTAAACAAATGATCGGTTGATGTGCGTTTTAACATTGCTAAGAAAATTCCCGCTCCTCCGTGAGAGATACGAGACCAGTGCGTCTCACAGGTGTCGCTCATCGGTAATCACGCTACCGGCCTCGCGCCGTTCTCCCATGGCCCTCACTCGTCCTGCTCGCCACAGTAAACATAATGAATGGCGACTGTAGAACGCAAAAGCCGAATCCCGGACATTTTGGTTGATCACAAAAGACATTTTCGGGCAGACTCATCACGGAGACTCACTAGTAGCCTAGACTTGTTGTTTAACTACTGCGCTCTGTTACCGGTAGGCGTGGCCTCCTAGGGCAGCTAAGCAAGTGCATTCTGGGAGTTGTTGTCTTTCATCCACATAAGCCAAAAATACATTTTCTGGCTTTTCTCAGTCTAGAAAGCTCCAAATTCAAAAATAATTTCACATTTCTTCTACATAAATGACCCATTTTAAATACACATTCATCTTTCCAGAGGTGAAGTATCCCTTTAATAACATTAAGGGGGTCAGAAACCTCTCGGATTTCATCAAAAATATCTTCATTTGTGTTCCGAAGATGAACAAAGGTCTTACGACATTGGAACGACATGAGGGTGATTAATGACAGACATTTCATTTTTGGGTGAACACAACTTTTTTGGTGAACTTAAGCAGAATTGAATGCTCTACACCCTTTAGTAGCTGAAAGAATAATAACATGAGCAAAAATATGTAATAAATGAACATGCAAGGTGCAGGGGATTCGTAGAATCAGATTCTGTATTGGCCAGTGCATGGGTCTTGTTTGAGTCATAAGTCTTAGTAGGGTGATGGTTATAACCTTTTGGTGAAGTGCTTTAGTCACATGAGTGCAGGATGGAAAGATGATCTGAGGTTGATACCAAAGGTCTGAGGTTCTGCTCTAGCTCTGTTTAATCATTTAAATAAAACTAATCCTGGCCAACACACCAGAGCTCAACTGCTGTTATAGTATTTTCAATTACCTTTTTGAAAATTCTGGAACTCTGTTTGGCTTTGTGAGGACATGAATTATAATCTCTAAAACGTTACCAAATAAATTTGTTTGGGGAAGGACTTCTTTAGGAAAACAGAATAAATATAAACAATACATGGTTTAATATTTTAAAATTATTATTATGCATTTAAAATATAATATACGATGCACTACTGTTCAAAACTTTGGGTTTGAAAAACGTTTTCATGCTCAGGAAGGCTGCATTTATTTGATCTTAAATACAGAATAAACAGTAATATTGTGAAATATTACTACAATATAAAATGGTCTATTTTAACATGTAAATTATTTTAGTGATGTCAAAGCTTTATTTTCAGCATCATTACTCCAGTCTTCACATGATCCTTAAGAAATCATACTAATATGCTGATTTGATGCTCAAGAAACATTTCCTCAATGTTGAAGACAGTTTGTACTGCTTAATATTTTTGTGAAAACAGTGATATATATTTTTCAGGATTTTTGGATGAATAGACAGGTCAAAAGGACAGTACCGGTATTTATTTGAAATGGAAATCTTTTGTAGTTTTATTTAAATTCTTTATCAAGATTTAACAAAATATCTTTTGATCAATTTAATGTCCTTGCTGAATAATAAAAAATAAAAAAAATCTTTAAAAATAAAAAAACTCTTACTGCCGCAAAACCGTTGAAATGATGCATTTAAATAATAATAAATATACATTTAAATGATATTTGAAATGGTAGAAATTTTTTTTTCTTATTTGAATTGAGATTTTTTGTGTGTGTTTAAAATCTGTAAATGAGCTACATGAAGGGTTAGAATTTGAGAATTGGGTGGTTTTTCATCTGTTGCTTTTGATTGGCTGTAGGGTCCTGCAGAGAGTGTGGTAGAGGAAGTCACTGCTGGATTGGTTCAGCCAGAACCCCGCCATGACGATTCTCTTCAGGTGGGTTTGGCCATGATAAAGCCTTACAGATCTTACTTCCCTCTTTTTATTCTTTATCTACTCTCTCTGTTTTCATTGCCTCTGTGTTTCACTTATTGGTAATTTATAACAGAAGCATGCTGTGCTCTCTAGTGTATGTTTGCTGTTGGATGTCTGCCCAAAAAACAGGCCATTTCTCTTAAGTGGTCTATGTCAATAGGTCAGTTACAACCCAGCAGGAAAAATGCTTAATGCAAATATTAAAACACAACTTGCTGCATAGCCAAATAAATAGCTTGTCAAATAAATGTGAAGAGAAAATTTATATTCTGTTGACGACGTTAAAGGCTGCACATCAAAACAAACTCAGTGTTTTGTGCCAGTAAACTAAAATGCATATATTTGTTTGAAAGCTCATGATAATTTGCTCCTCCTGAGTATGTATTGCAAGTTGGCTGGATGCCAAACTCTTCTTGATCAATAAACGTGGACCCTGAGACCTCTGTAAGCATACATCATTATTGATGTTGTAGGGAAACACTATAAGATTAGATGCCCAGTGTAAACAAAGCTTTTGTTTTGATGTACAGATGCGTTCTACATGAATGCTTAAGCACAATTTTCTGACTGGCCCTCTTTCCAGATCATTGACAGTATTATAGAGGAGAGTCAGAAGAGTGGAGTGGAAGATCAGTTGTTGAGAGGAGAGGAGACCTGTGCAGCCTCCTCTGAAGGGGAGAAGGCAGAAGGCTACAGTGTTGAAGAAAACCTGGTTCCCGAGGTAGCCGAGGTGCCTCCAGAGGATCCTGATGTGACACCACATGACTCTGGTCGCGCTGGGCAGCTGCCTGATGTAAGACCAAAGGAAGTGAGGTCACAGGGCATTGAGGACAGAGCACCAGATGTGGCTGGTCCCGCCCACGCGAGTCAGGACCAGGCTATGCCACCCCCTCCTGACATTACAAGTGCTTTGGGTCAACCGTCGCAACCCGCCTCCCTGCCTTGTGCAGAAACTGAGGATATTCTAGAGCGAGTCCCTATGACTGATGCAGATGACCCTGGCCCTTCCAAACCTCCCAGACAGTTTACAGTGGAGCCAGACATTGTAGCTAGCACCAAGAAGCAACCGCCCTCAAGGCCACCTCCACCCACCGGGGCTCCACCTCCTAGGCCGCCTCCCCCCTCACGGCCCAGCTTTTCAACTAGTAAAAAATCCCAGGAAGTGATGCGACCAACAGGGCTAGAAGGTATGTTGTTAGAGTTTTATCTTCAAAGATGTCACTGGTTTAACATGTAAAAATGTTGCTCTATTACTTTTTTTGATGACCATATTTTTGTGCCGTCCTATAGTGATTACCACTTCTTATTGTTATAAAATGAAATGTGAAATTTCATATAATGACTAAAGCAATATCGTCCTCTATGATTTGTCAGTCTCTGTAGAGCCAGCGGACGAGCTGTGTGGATTGGTCAGTCCAAATGCCACAGTACGATGTATTACTAAAGAATTCCAGCACTCCCTGGACCTCGCTAGTGCCACTAGTGGCGATAAAGTAGTCACTGCACAGGTTTGAATTTAAATATATATAAAATATTATAAATATGTAGATTTCACACTGAATATTTAAAATCATACATTTGTGTCTGTAATGTTGTATGAATAGGAAAACGACGAGCAGGCATCAAATTCTAATGGCAGCGAGACCGTTGGACCTCAAAGACCAAGATCTAACTCAGGCAGAGAGCTTACGGATGAGGTAATGTCATTATATATATATATATATAAACGTATACGTATACGTATCATATCTTGTGTTAACCACAGACATTTTTCAGGCATTTAACTAGAAAACCTGTCAAAAAACCCACTGACTTCAGGATGATGGAATCGGAACTCATTTCCTAGTTTTAGGACTTAAGGCCCGTGCACACTTGCGTTTTTTCAGTATTCGTGATTCGGTGGCTCTGAATTGTCAAAACACCATTCAAACTGTTTGCTACGGATGCGAAAAACGCAGAAAATCAAACCAGATTCGATATTTTTTATGACGGTCGAAAGTTTCGGAGGCAGTGTGCAAGCGTGATTGACATAACGTGAGGTCGTATTTATTTTTTAACGTGCGAAAATTTCGGACACGAATTTCGGACTCAGTGTGCAAGGGCCTTTATTCTTATAGCATTCTATGATCTGGAAAGTGGGAGGGACATTCTAACTTTCTAAACTTTATAATCATGGCTTATGAATATTAACCCTCTGGGGTCTGAGGTGTTTTTGGGGCCATTTGGATGTTCTGTGATGCCCTTACATTTGTGCTTTTTTCAGTTATTTATAAACATGTTAATGGCAAAGGTGTAAATTCACTCTATATAGCACAAACAGGGCTACCATAATCTGTGAGCAACTTGTATGTACATTGTTTGTATTTTTAAGAGAATATTGTTTATGCGTGGTTATTGAAAAAAATTAAAATGAAAGCTGCTGAAATAAGACCACAAAACAAATACTAAATATGTGTCCACAAGACTTTTGACAAATGGATGTTGACGCTTCGAGTTCTGGCTTCAAAATGATCTGAAAATCATCCTTCCTAATCATTCACATAAACCAATAGATTGTTTTAAATTGTGAAAAACATTTTTTTGTTTGCCAAGGCAATATGCAGATGGGCGGAACGGCCCAACCCCTATCATGAATATTAAGTGGTTCTCAGACAGTGACCCTACATAATAATGAGCCTTTCATTCAGGGGTGTCACACAAGAAATAATGCAAGGACAATATATATATATATATATATATATTGTCATTGCATTCTTTCTTGTATATATATAGCCTAAATATATATATATATATATATATATATATACACACACACACACACACACATATATATATATATATATATATATATATATATACAAACAATCAAAATATAAATGAAAGCCAAAAGCACATTTTTAGTCATACCTGGAAACAAATTCTAGTCAAATGCTATATGGGCCATTCTACAGAATCTTGAAAAGAAAATAGTCTTTTTCCATAAATGTCTTATAAAGTATTATTTTTTAAAGTAGACCAATACAATAAAAATAAACCAGTCGCATTTCAAAGTCGTTCGCGAAATGACCGCCAGGTGGCGCAAAGGGACATTTATCAAAACGTAAGTGGGGCTAATGTCAATTAACAGTAAGGATGAAATTCTACAAGTTATGGTAATTTGCAAATAAGCCTACAACAAACATTTATTTTTAAACAAATATTTTTAAATATGCAACATGCACGTTTAAACAACAAACAATACAATCTGAACCAGCGCTTCTGCTCCTGTATTGAGACATGCAGCGCGTTGCAGTTACGATCCGGGTTCCAGTGGCCTTAATACATTCACGGCTTTTTAAAATGTCACAAAGCGTTTTGAGATGGTTTTGAATGAAATATTGAAGTTTATAATTAGGGTATTTTGGCACACCACGCCGAGTGGCTATGCATTATTCTAAAATCTGGCTTTATTCTGGCATGTTGAATTAGAGTTTGACAAACGCGGCGGCGCGTTCATTTGAATTTATTTTTCTCATAACAGCTAAAAGAACTTACTGCGTAATTGTTGGTCATACAGATAAGATATCATCTTTTAAAACTGTAAAAGGTCTACTTTTATTCATGTAGGCTAAAGTAGGCCTACACTCACAGGCTAACGACAAAACGTTTTCTCGCTCATGACAAACAAACGTTTGGGCATTTCTCAGTGAGAAAATTCATAGCCGAGTGGTAGAACTTACGGTTCGATCATCAAGATGACACGGGTTCAAATCCCGAACAAACATGGTCTATTGTAAATTTTATATTTATTAATGCAGAGAGATTTGTGTAGCTCTAAAACTCTGGTACACCATACAGTTTTTTGCTTATATTTATAAAATAAAATTACCATGCATTTCCATTTTACACTAAGGAACAATAGTATCCAACAGAACGACTTTGCATCTGTACCAATCGTATGAGGCCAATCGTAATTTCAAAAGCAGTTCTGTAAAAAAAGTAATTTTATATATATAGCCAATATATATATATATATATTTTATTAGGCCTATTATTATTATTTTTTTGATTCCCTACAACCTAGAGTTTTTAAAAACATGGTTTTAAGTAAAGTGTGATTTGCCAGGGGGACGGGGATTTCCTTCTGGTCTAAACATCCCTGCTTCTGCTGAATTATTTGAATCCCCACACCCCTCCCTCCACAGTAATCAATGCTATAGGCTACTTCACCAATAGACCATATCAAATATAAAATAGAGATATGCAACAGAACAAGCACGTTTAAACAACGATAAACAATAAAATCAAAACCAGCGTTTCAGTTGTCCATAGTTCAAGTGGCCTTAATGCATGCACGGCTTTTCAAAATTTCACAAAGCGTTTTGAGATTATTTTGAATGAAATATTGAAGTTTATAATTAAGTGTTTTGGCAGACCACGCCGAGTGGCCCTATGCATTTTTCTAAAATCGGGTTTTATTCGAACTTTTGCTAACGACAAAAGTTTATCTGTCGTCTCTGTCTCCGGGAACTGCGCGTCACAAAAATGAACCGAAAGCCACTTCAGCTCAGTCACTATAAGAAATCGGCTCTGTCTAATGCCTTTAAATGTCTAAATATTCAGGCTAATAAATGTTATCTGATTATGTAATCCATATGAAAACGAGAGGTACAGAGGATCTACTCAAACATGTAGCCTATGTAAGCGCTTCCCAATGAGAAAATGACAAGGGTGAAAATCTCGCTCTAATGAAATGTAGCAGGCTAAATCGCCCTGAATTAAAATGTAAAAACAGATCAAATAATGTATTTGTCGAAATGTTGCGATATTGTTTCATTTAAGTTCATAATTATTCTATAGGCCTACATGTTATTTAATTTAGCAGCATTACCACGAAGCACCGTGGTTCGATATTTATTTGAATAATAAAAAAAATAATAAAAACTTAATTCACAAATTGCATGCCTGGTTGAAAGGATCCAAAGATCCCTGTAGAATTTAATATTAAGTTGAACATTTTGTTCATGACAACAAATGAACATGCGTTTTTTCAGATTATATTTAGTTTTGCTTGGAAAAAGCTGGCCCAAACCAGTTTTATTTCATCAATTATTGAAATAATGAAATATTTAGTAATAAACTTTTATGACAGAAATTTCACTAGGCTACATGTAACTAAATCATTTAATTCCTTCATTATCAACACTGTCTAGAATAGCGATTTAAGTGTGAATTACGACTTCTCTTTGTGTTAAATCAGCCTCAGACTCCGATAGCCTGTGGGGGGTTGGGGGACAGTTCAGTGCTGTGCGCGCAGGACAATAGGCCTAGGTGTTAATGTTCCTCTTTCATATGGAGAGCGAGGGAGACTAAATAAACTTGTTAAAAAGAGATTCAGCGCGAGAGAGGCAAAGAAAAACGCATGTTTTAATTTAATTATGTTGCTTTGGACAATTTTCGTTTTGTAGGCCTACTGTTTTAATTGTTTAATGTCATTTATTTGGCAATACAAATTTAAAATGTCGCAAGAATAATATTAGCCTAGTGTTTCTTATTTTGCATCGCAAAAGAAATAAACTCTAAACCCGATGCAACCCTGTTTTAAATAAAAAAAAACACTTTATTTAAACCTTGAAATGTTCGAACTTGGTTTCAAACTTAAGTAATTTTAGTGTTCTTTTACATTACACAATAATTTAGCAGACTAAAGACGAGCTTCTTCATTTTCATTTTCTGATGCAATCGGCTGACAATCTTCCTTCATCAGTTTGTGTCCTTTGTGCAGCGGCTGCGGTTCTACTGGAATGTAGCAAATTTATGTTGTAATGATAATTAAACAAAACTCTTGACTTTAAATAAGTAAACAGTTATAAACAGTTAGCTATTTAAGCATCAAGAAGGTAAAATATAAACGCTGTTGGCCAACATCGGTTAACAACATGTATGCCACATTGAGATTCGATCTCGGGTCGATTGAAGCTCCCTGAAGCTCGTGTTGATGCGTTGATCACTGAGCCACCGTTTGTACGCTGTTAGAGTTAAAGTCTTATGCTTTTGTAAAGCTTCATTGATGTAGCCTAAATGTTTTTATTGCAATGTTTTATGTTTTCATTATTTATTCAATTTCATTTCAGTATTTCAGCCTAATTTCAGTATTGTGGTAATGAATTATTTTAACTACGTTTCACTTGTTGAATTCATCTGCTACCAGCTTTCAATCGCTCTGAATGAGCAGCAGATTACGCATTAGAGAGAATAAACGAACACTTTTCAGAGTCTATGATTGTAGCGCCTCTTAGCGGTAAAAGGTAGCAAATACACCCCACATTTTACAGCCGCGGTGGAACGGCTGATGTGGGCGTTGTCATGGCTTTCCTCTACATTTGCGTTTGAATAGCGCGCGTTCTCCGTGGGCGTGTCAGATTAACGCGTAATGAAGTGTAATGAGCTGGGGAAAAAAATTCTGACAGCACTCTCTTTTCATACAGATTACATAAACTGAGAATATTTGTTTTTTATATAAATTACTTCATTGAAAAGAAGAGAATTCAAGCTTCATAAAGAAAAATCTCTCGTGCCTGTGTGACAAGTATTTGCAGAGTTAGAGTTAATTTTTCGGACGCGTTTCAGAATGGACTGCACTGACAGAGAGAAGGCAAAACTCGCATCATGTTTATTTTTCTTCATTTGACAAAAAGCACAACACTTTGTTTTTATTGTGAGTATACAGAAAAATAATATACACTAAACAGGATCGACTGATGTATAACACTTACATGTAAGATTAAAATCAACAGAGTATTTTGAGTCTCTTTTGCACTGATAAGAAAAAAAGTCTGCCTATCGCGCCGGCGCGATAGCCGACCCCAGGGGGTTAATATGGTGCCAGCTAGAGATGCACCAATATGAAATTTCTCAGCCCATACCGATAGCCGATTATTCAGAATGATATCGCCCGATACCGATAATTTGTTTTTTCTTATGGAGAAAAAATGCTGCAAACTATAAAGAAAACCCTCTCATTTGGTACACTATAATATTAGAGGTTAAAATGAACAACAGAGCTATTATATTCAACTGCTATTTATTTCCAGATATAATATTTACACTCAAATAAAAGCTGAAATGTACAACTCAGTTACACATATAAGGTAGTTTTCATAAGCACATGTCTTCATGGCAAATTTATTCAAACATACATATATAATTAACAGTAAATGAGCTCCTCTCTAGTGAAAAAAAAAGAAGCTAACTAACAAACGTATGACTTTCCTGAGGTAAATGAAACACTGATTGAGTGATTACATGAGATTTGATATGGGTTTCGGTAAGTTGTACTGTATCTTTCAACTTACCTTCTGATATTCATGCATGTTTTTCTAGATATAATTTGTATTAAAGTGGAAGAATAGACTCGAGCTCCACACTGCTGCTTGAATTTCGTAATAAAATGGACAGAATTTGAAAGATGACACTTTGTTTCTTTTTAGAAGTAACAAAGCACAGAGCTATTTGCGATAATTGGATGAGAGGCATGCTACAAATAATTTAGTATAGGGAAAAGATCTGGCATTTAGTGCAGATCTGGCAACCCTGGTTTGAACTACTACGGGTGATTCATAGGGTCAAATAGAGCCTGCTTTTGTGTAGCTGTTTCTAGCTGCTAATGCATTATTGTCGCATTAACTTGCCCTAACTAATGCCGGGCGTACACCAGGGTGGGAATTATGTAATTTTAGGGGCAAGGCCATTTGGCCTCCACCTTTTCTTTTTTTTTAGGGGCACCAAGGCCATATGACAGGGCACAAAGGCCATTGAGTACAATTCGATGGTTTTCCCATTCAGATTGATACCATAACATCCTAATTTGGAATAAGACACGGATTATGACTTTTTTAAATCAAAAATAATTGTTTTACCTTCTGTGATCTGATTTGGCTTCAGATAAAAAAAAATCAGACAGAAAATATAATATTTTATGTATAATCAGGCATGAAAACAGTTTAGGGGTGAAAAAGGTGAGAAGGATATTACCCCTCTAGGGGGGTCCGGGGGGCATGCTCCCCGTAAGAAAATTTGATATATTCCATATTTTAAAGCATCAATCTGATGAATTTTTAGATGCATTTTTTTGCATACCAGCGCAGTTAAAAAAAAAAATCAAATAGAATTTCTATAACTGTGTTGAACCGATAATCACTCTTTTGTGTGTTAAACACAATCTACTTAATACAGACAACTTCATTATAAAGAAAAACAACAAATAAAAAAAAATATGATAATAACCAATCATGACAAAAATCTATTATAAACTAGATTAGTGGATAACTCAGCAGTAAAATTTAGTCTAGAAAAATCACAAGTGTACAATAATTTTATCAAATCTGAACATTTAGTGAAAAAAAAACATCATTTACTGGGGAACAAATAAGAGACAATAAGTGTAGCACTAAATCTGGTAAAACGTTACACATTGCTCTTTGTATTGTTGTAAAATACATGAATGAAAAACAAGATAAAAATCAGAAAGATCAATTATTTTATATATAGTCTAGGCTACTATAAAATTAAGACATTTTTTTAAATGTATATCACAGCTGTTTAATGAGGCAGCAACATATGATAGATAGGACAGAACAAAAAAGGCTATTAAGAATCTTTCATTGCGCAAAAGTATTATATGATTATGAAAGGATCCAACACAGTGCGACACAAAGCGCTTATGCGCATCCCGAGCGCAGAATGATGCGCTTGAAACAACACAGTCACAGCGCGCAGCGCGTCGAGTCCGCATTGAAAAGTTCAAAGCACAAAGACATATCGATATCGATGCGTAGTGTATTATACAGTATCTATCTATGCAATAGTTTATTGAGCCTTTTCTTTTAAGAGTTTTAAATTTCAGTTACTGTGCGCGTGAAGAACAATTATAGTGCTCCAGTGTTGTGATCTAACAGACACACTATAGAAAGTAACATGATTAAGTTACAGCAATACAGTCCAGCAAGATAGTCATTTTATGCAAAACCATAGAGCTTTATCTACAGATCAAGTATAATAATATTAACATTGAATCATCTTGGAGAGGGTTATCTGTAACCGAACGCGACGCGCTGTTTGATGCTGAATGGAGAATGACTGAGTCGCAGCGGAGGGAAAAGTTTTCGTGAACTTGAATTTAATGACTTAAATTTCTATCTCACATCATAGGCTACTATAGTATGGCTTCATATAGGTCCGTGTATCTTTTGGTCATTTGATTTCCTGTTTGGAATGGAATAACGAGAAATGAAATCCAGCTCGTTTATTCGTTTTTTTGTTTAGTTTAAAAAACGAAAAATTAGATTTTGGCTCGATTTATCATTTTTCGTTTGTGGTTTACAAATCGGTTTATGGGTTCGATATTTCATTTGCACACGTGGGCGGCGCTGAAACGCCCCTTTCATCTGATTGGTCAAACCGCTCCGCCTTCAGTACAAGCTTTTCTTTCTGTCGGGCAGAATAAGAGTATTAATAAATGCACTTTAATAAAACAATGTCTGAAACCACCACTCACTGTTAACTACGCACAATATTTGAAGCAGAGATATTGCTGGTCACGTAACTCGTGCTGCTGCGACTTGCAAGCGACCCCAGTAATGTGAGCCACAGTAGACCTACACTCACCGGCCACTTTATTAGGTACACCTGTCCAACTGCTCGTTAACACTTAATTTCTAAGCAGCCAATCACATGGCGGCAACTCAGTGCATTTAGGCATGTAGACATGGTCAAGACAATCTCCTGCAGTTCAAACCGAGCATCAGTATGGGGAAGAAAGTTGATTTGAGTGACTTTGAACGTGGCATGATTGTTGGTGCCAGAAGGGCTGGTCTGAGTATTTCAGAAACTGCTAATCTACTGGGATTTTCACGCACAACCATCTCTAGGGTTTACAGAGAATGGTCCGAAAAAGAAAAAACATCCAGTGAGCGGCAGTTCTGTGGGCGGAAATGCCTTGTTGATGCCAGAGGTCAGAGGAGAATGGCCAGACTGGTTCGAGCTGATAGAAGGGCAACAGTGACTGAAATAACCACTCGTTACAACCGAGGTATGCAGCAAAGCATTTGTGAAGCCACAACACGCACAACCTTGAGGCGGATGGGCTACAACAGCAGAAGACTCCACCGGGTACCACTCATCTCCACTACAAATAGGAAAAAGAGGCTACAATTTGCAAGAGCTCACCAAAATTGAACAGTTGAAGACTGGAAAAATGTTGCCTGGTCTGATGAGTCTCGATTTCTGTTGAGACATTCAGATGTTAGAGTCAGAATTTGGCGTAAACAGAATGAGAACATGGAACCATCATGCCTTGTTACCACTGTGCAGGCTGGTGGTGGTGGTGTAATGGTGTGGGGGATGTTTTCCTGGCACACTTTAGGCCCCTTAGTGCCAATTGGGCATCGTTTAAATGCCACGGCCTACCTGAGCATTGTTTCTGACCATGTCCATCCCTTTATGGCCACCATGTACCCATCCTCTGATGGCTACTTCCACCATGTCACAAAGCTCTAATCATTTCAAATTGGTTTCTTGAACATGACAATGAGTTCACTGTACTAAAATGGCCTCCACAGTCACCAGATCTCAACCCAATAGAGCATCTTTGGGATGTGGTGGAACGGGAGATTCGCATCATGGATGTGCAGCCGACAAATCTGCGGCAACTGTGTGATGCCATCATGTCAATATGGACCAAACTCCCTGAGGAATGCTTCCAGCACCTTGTTGAATCTATGCCACGAAGAATTGAGGCAGTTCTGAAGGCAAAAGGGGGTCCAACCCGTTACTAGCATGGGGTACCTAATAAAGTGGCCGGTGAGTGTATATGACAGATTACTTTAGCATGATGTATTTCCCATTGATAAATACAGTGCAAATAGTTCCGTCTCTTTGGATAAAAGGGAAAAGGGAAAAAAAATAATCAATAACTGAACTGTACCATGATAAAATATGTCCGTAACATTAGATGTCCGTAGATGACCTACCCATAACGGTTACATTAGAGTTAGGGGATAACACAGTTTGTACAGTATAAAAATCATGATGTCTAAAGTTCCCATAAAACATGAAAACCCAATGGGAATATATCCTTGTTGTTGTGTAAAACATCCGTTCATAATCTGTGATTACACAATTCCAATACGAATAGCACCGGGAGGCATCTGGAATAACTGTGCAATGATCAATCCGCATTTTTACGTAAACCAGCTAATTTTACAGTAGGCTATGTCCTTCTCGTATAACACACAAATGGGCTTCCTTTGTGAAATATAGCAGACCACCTTTTTTTAAACTGTTATTTAAGATATATTTGTGCATAAATGTTTGCATTCAAGTTTTTCATATAGTCAGTCCGATAGATAGATAGATAGATAGATAGATAGATAGATAGATAGATAGATAGATAGATAGATAGATAGATAGATAGATAGATAGATAGATAGATAGATAGAACCTTTGTAAGATATTGTAAGATATGCGCTCGTCTTCACAAAAACTGCATGCAGGGTTTTTAAACATCTCGTGTGGAGAAAATATAGTTTATTCTGGGCAGTATGGCAAGCCATGGCAAAAAGCAGGCTAACTTGTAGGCTATAGCCTTGAAAGGAAAACACATTTGCCGAGTTAAAACAGAGTTTTTGTTGTTGAATCATATTTTTTCTAGTACATCTTAAAATATAGAGCTCATGACAAATAAAAGTTCCAGATGGACTAATATTAAATGCAAAAACTAACAATATCTTAAAAGAAACTATAGAGTGGCAAACTTTGAAGTAGGGTTCAAGTTTTAATTACAGCTTGAAATGTAAAGCTTGTTCTCATACACAGATATGGCCTATTTATGAATGAAATTCATGCTTTTATTTGTCATTTCAACTGATGCAAACAGGAAAAGAGTAGAAAGACGTATTATCCTGTCGCCCCCTCTAGTGGACAGCATTAAGTATTACGCCCATTGCTCAGATAACGCAAGTCAATGTATTTTTTTGGGAAAGTAAGTCTGACCAGTTAGAAAAAGATATAAGCGAGTCAGACCAGTCTGAAGGTCTGAGCTGAGTTTGGTGAAGCATTAAAGTTCTAGGCGGAGTCAATTTCTCATAATAATAATAATAACGTTTAAATATATGCTTTCTCAAGCCAACATAATAAACAGAACTCAGAGAAACATCGACCAATTCAGTATGTAATAAAATTGTATTAGTTTTATAATAAAACTAATAACATTTTAAAGGTATGCCGTGCTCTTCAACTGTCATGATTTTAATTAATCCCAAACCCTGCTAATTTTGAAAGTAGCCGTTCTGTACGTTCACTGATTCTAGCTTCTCTCTTTTCTGTCTCTTTCTTTTCATGTGAACCGAGTAGGCTATAGCCTATGCTTACATTTATAAATATAAACTTTATTTCTATTCAATTTTCAAAATTATTTAGGCATATACTGTGCATGTCACACACACACCTTTTGATGTAAATAAAATACGAGAGTGGTAAATGTTATGAACATATTATCATGTTACAGTCCAGCCTATTATTGATTTTTATTTCCACTTCCCTTTTATCCAAAGAGACGGAACTATTTGCACTGTATTTATCAATGGGAAATGCTAAAATAATC
Source organism: Rhinichthys klamathensis goyatoka (assembly GCF_029890125.1). Lineage (NCBI taxonomy): Eukaryota > Metazoa > Chordata > Actinopteri > Cypriniformes > Leuciscidae > Rhinichthys > Rhinichthys klamathensis. The sequence goes on along the minus strand of NW_026606982.1, from coordinate 1,185,004 downwards.
TGTCATAGGTCTACTGTGGCTCACATTACTGGGGTCGCAGAGCCCCCATTACCAGCAACATTTCTGCTTCAAATATTGTGCGTAGTTAACAGTGAGTGGTGGTTTCAGACATTGTTTTATTAAAGTGCATTTATAAATACTCTTATTCTGCCCGACAGAAAGAAAAGCTTGTACTGAAGGCGGAGCGGTTTGACCAATCAGATGAAAGGGGCGTTTCAGCGCCGCCCACGTGTGCAAATGAAATATCGAACCCATAAACCGATTTGTAAACCACAAACGAAAAATGAAAAATCGAGCCAAAATCTAATTTTTCGTTTTTTAAACTAAACAAAAAAACGAATAAACGAGCTGGATTTCATTTCTCGTTATTCCATTCCAAACAGGAAATCAAATGACCAAAAGATACACGGACCCATATAGTATACCATTCTATTCAATTCAATAAAATATTATTCCTGTTAATAGAAATCTGATGTAAACTGAGAATATATAAATATTTCTCCAAATCTGCACACTTTTGAGCTAAAAGCCGTGAGTGACGTTGTTTTGTGAATCGCTGTCATGACGACAGCACAGGAGTTTTTTATGAATGGGAACGCGATGGGGAAAAGAAACGCTTCAGTGCGCCGACGCACTGGTTATGACACTGCACCTGCGCGAATCCACGAACTAATTGAAGTTCAGAGACTACTTGGGTGGCCCACTATGCCGCACTGGCGCTTTATACATGGAACTTGGACAGGGCCAGGGCACACAGGCCACTGTGGCCGTACGATGATTTTTTTTTCACGGGGCATGAAGGCCAAAGTGTAGGGCAACGGCGGCCATGGCCGTGTGGCCGCGGTATAATTCCCACCCTGGCGTACACCAAAAGACATTGAAAAGATTTAGAAAAGACTTTATAAGATTATCAGCTCACATCTAAAGACTTTGGGTTCACAGTTTTTAGTCTCAGACTAAAGATTTTACAAACACTGAATCTTGTAGTGACACTATTTACAGGACTACAACTAGATTATTTTAGCTTTTTATTCCCACCAAATTCCTCCCATCATGCTCAGCAGTGATTTAACAAAAATGGAGGAGAAGCAGCTACAGTTAGCTACTGTATCACATTATGTTGTATGATCCAAAATATGTCCGAAGGTAGGCCTACAGTGGTGGTGGTATATAAGATAAGATAGACCTGACATTCCCACAATGGGGAATTTCTCAGTGTTGCAGCAGCACAGTGGATATACACCCCTAGACACATATAGTAAATATGTTTACTTTCAGCCTTTAAATCATTTTTCACAAAAAAAAAAAGACAAGTTTTTTTAAAAAGACAAACCTCAACAAAAAAATATATATATAATAATAATAATGTAAACAATGTATACAATAAATAAACAGTGCAGTGATGGCTGCTCAGTGCAGTGATGGTGTTCTGCAGGGGGTGGGAGTCACTGTCCAAATTATGTGATTATCATCATTAAATAATAATAAAAATAATAATAAATTATCATTATTATTAAATTATATAAAGGCAACCATACAGTCATGTGAAAAAAATAGGACACCATGAAAGCCTGTCTATTTTTAAACATACGGACATAATAACAATTTTAACAATACTGAAGGACCCAGTGATTTAACTAAACTATTTAAAAATAAGGAAGGTCTTTTTAAGACTCTCTGTGAAATGTAATTTTAAAAGAATGCAATTTTTGAGGAGGAATAAATTAGGACACCCCCCATATATTTCCCCCACACTGCTTATGAGTGTGGAAAAGGATTTAAAAAGATGCATATTTCAAAGGACTTTGACATCAGCCATTCCACCATTTTATCTCACTGAATTAATTTCAACAAAGGGGGGTTTCACTAGTTATTAGGGGTCCTAATTTTTTCCTCCATTAAAATAGGCATTTTTATGCATATTTTTTGTTTGATGAGTAAAAAAATGTTAATTTATATTGTTTAATTACAATAAATCACTTTCTTTTCCAGGAATGAAAAAAAAATCTAATTAGACGTTGTTATGTGAACATTTCTTAATAAAGAGTTGACTATTTAATGTGATGACAAGCTCGACAAGGCGCTCCTCTTTATCCACGGTACATTTTCGCCTACTTGGCGCTCGTTGTGTTTCCACGTCCGTCGATATGTTTCTTTGTTGTGACTGATGGCTTCCTGTTTCCGGTTTTCTGAGAGCGATTTTATTGGTTGTTAATTGTTTTACGTCAGTAGGACTACGCTAGGACTTGCGATAATATCAAACATGTTTGATATGAAAGACTAGAGAAAGACTGGCATAAATCGGGTCGCCGACGGCAGATTATTACCTCACATTTAACGATCGAGATGACGGGAGCGCGCCGAGATTCCAGTAAGATTCCTAAATACTGCCGGTCTTTAGTCTGGGACTGTGAAAATTCTTTTGTGTACGCCCGGCATAACTCAACACGAGAGATTTTCTTCACACACAGTGTGAGTTGCAGTCGGTCATGTTATACCGCACCCTTTTGATTGACAGGATATAATCGGCACTGATCATCGGCTGTTTTTAAACATCTCTTGTGCCAGCAGTTGTTACTGATTATCTGAAAAGTAGTTAAGTTGATTAGCAATATTAGGAGGATGACCGATAGTTCATTCATTCATTCATTCAGGCTTTTCATTCAATAGGCTTTTGACTGATTGTTTTATGTGGCCTCCTGCAGTTTTCTTTGTGCTGCTATGAATCACTTATAGTATAATGATTATTACTCAAGGCAGTAATCCGTGTGTTTTTGTTGTACAGGAGATTCTTGCAAGTGTAATGATCAAGAATCTGGACACTGGTGAGGAGATCCCTTTGATCCAGGCAGAAGAGAAACTCCCCACTGGAATCAACCCACTCACACTGCACATCATGAGGAGAACCAAGGAGTATATCTCGTAAGAGAACTGCTTTTTCCATTACGCACCAGCAATGCTTCACTTCAACCTGAAACATAGAAACACAAGGTATCTGATAGGGCTCTTTGAAAAATGTGATGAATTTCCAAGATGTCATGAGGCCTGAGATGTCCTACTGTACTATATAATCCACAATCCATCACAGAGTTGTGGAACTCTTCTGAGCTGATTTTACATTTCATGTGTGATATCAAGGATCATTTTCCTTATATGACACTCTGCTTGTGCTGATGCGATGGGGCCCTTAGGCAACAGGATTGAATCCTACCAGTAATCCGATTCGCCACACTTTCATCTGCCCTCGTTTTATCAGTCGGAATGAAACCTACAGACTGTTTTTCCTCTTTTGAAGGAAGAAAGCATGTAATCCCTTCTCCTCTCCCGCTCTCTTCTGATTTGAAACCCCTCAAACATAAGTCGAACATTTTGGCAGGAAGTACTTCATAATGCTGAGCTGATAACAGTTTTGTAGTTTCTGCTAGTGTGGTTAATCTAAAACAGTTGGGTTGCTGGATCTGGTCCTGGATCAGTGTTTCTCATTTCTCATTTTACATCAGGATTAAACGCAACCTAATTTTGAAAGGGGTTTAAAGAAAACTCCTGTCTTAAAGCCAGCAGCTCTGTACGCTGTTGTGAACTTTTTCTTCTAAAGTGTAGGAAACTCAGAAGGAAAGACCAGGAGACTTGGTTGTATCTTCAGCAAGATGCTTTATTGAGAACACGATCTGTTGGTAGCTGCAGTCCTCATCAAGTCAAGTCTAACTAAGGGAACTTTACATTGCAGTTGATATACCTTTTTAAGGGGGAGGGGTTACATAGAGGTGGAGACACTCTGAAACAGAGCATGTACATGAGAGACACGAGAACCGAATGGGCAGAGCTTCCCGCACTGAGACAGGAACCCCAAGACAAATGGTCTCAGTAATAAAGTAGCAGGTGTTTAAACTTGCTCAGCATGAGTCTCACCTGGTGAGACACGAGAAAAGGAAAGGCATGGCCTTCTCGTACTGAGACGGGAACTTACAAACACAAGGTGATGGTATCAATTTAACTTGCAATAGAAATATCAGGACAGGTTTGTGACATTTACCTTATTTAAAAAAATTCACACTATGTATGTACTATAGTATGTATGGTATGGGAATATGGTATAGTATGGGAAATCTAAATTAAACCTTTGAATAAATTTGTAACCCTACAACGCTTTAGGGTGGGATCTCTCATGTTCTTTTTTCTTGGCAGTAATGATGCAGCACAGTCGGATGATGATGATAAGTCCCAGCCTGCCCTTACAGACACAGATGGAGGGAAACTGAAACAGAGAACGTAAGAGAGATGTTTATTTATAACTGTAAAAAATTCATAATTTGAGAAAGTGCTGAAAGTGCTCATCAAAGCTGTTTTTCTATTTTAATATATTTTAACATGTAATTTATCCCTTTTGATGGCAAAGCTGTATTTTCAGCATTATTACTCCAGTCTTCACATGATCCTTCAGAAATCATTCTAATTTGCTGATTTGCTCCTCAAGAAAAATTACTTAACATTTTTGTTGAAACAGTGATACTTTTTTTGGATTCTTAGATGCATAGAAAGTTCAAAAGAACAACATTTATTTGAAATAAAAGTTTACTCTACTGCTAAATCATCTAAATCATTCTATGCTGATTTAGTTTTGTTGAAACAGTTGTGCTGCTTAATATTTCTGTGGAAACCGGAATACACTTTTGATGAATAGAAAGTTCAAAAGAACAGCATTTATTTGAGATTGGAATCTTTTGTAACTTTATAATTGTCTTTACTGTAAATTTTGATCAATTTAATGCATTCTTGCTGAATAAATGCTGTAATTTCTTTATAAATTACTGACCCCAAACTTTTTATCTGATTATAATTACATTACCATTCAAATAAATATAGCTAGAGTGTCCAGTGAGAATGATTTTAGACACCAGTTTGTTCTTCGTCCTTCACTCAGTACACAGCTGAAGAAGTTTCTGGGCAAATCGGTGAAGAGAGCGAAGCACTTGGCGGAAGAATATGGAGAGAAAGCTGTGAATAAAGTCAAGAGTGTTCGAGATGAAGTATTCCACACGGACCAGGACGACCCATCATCCAGTGATGACGAGGGGATGCCGTACACCCGACCGGTCAAGTTTAAAGCAGCTCACAGCTTCAAAGGGCCCTTTGACTTTGACCAAATCAAAGTAGTGCAGGACCTGAGTGGAGAACACATGGTGAGGAGAGCGTGTGCAACCTTTAATGTGAACTTTAACCTATTTTGTGATTTGTGATGTAGTTAGTTAATTATTTAGTGATTTGACCACTCCCCTCTTCCTCTCTCAGGGTGCCGTCTGGACAATGAAATTCTCTCATTGTGGGCGGCTGTTGGCTACAGCAGGGCAGGATAATGTGGTTCGGATATGGGTCCTAAAAAATGCCTATGACTATTTCAACAACATGAGAATAAAATACAACACAGATGGTAAACATGCACACGTGCACAATATTGTATATGAAGACTACTATATAAAGATTTGTTATTGTATTCAAAACATGCTGTACCTTTCCTATAATTTAGAATGTGGCCCCAAACAGTATTTAGACACATTCTGGTTGTCAGATGTGCTGAAATGACCTGTTTCGAATGAAATGTATTATCAGTGCTTAGACAACAAACTACATGAAATTAATCTTGATGTTGGGAAAAAACATATTCCATTTTAATGATCGCTGGGATCAAGTCATTTACACACAATGCCGCATGGGACACTCAAGACTCGCATATAATTTTTTACTATCAGGAGAAAATTCACCAAAGTGATCATCTTATCAGAATCTACTGTCCATTAAACATATTTTTCTGGACTCTAATACTTCTACGCTTTTGAGAAACTTGTTTTATTTTGTTGATACTTTTGAAAAGGTTTTTAGATTTTAGATTTAGGTTTAAGTTAAATATATATATATATATTAAACATCTTATTTAGTTTTATTTTTGAATAACTAAACCCGCCATGCTCTCGCCATGAACATAGCCATGGAAGCTGGAATGGCGTTAAAGAGAGAAAAAAAGTATGAAATGTATTACTAGAGCTAAAATTATATTAGTAAGTAGTTTAGCCCAAGGTTAAACTTAATCTTTGTCTAGGAAGTAAACACTTCATCTGACTGTGACTGATTTGGTGCGCTCTACGTAGGCAGCAACTTGCCGCGGAAGTAGCACTCTGCATGGGAGGGGATACACAAGAGATTTCAGAAGAGTTTGGTTTTGGCATGTTGCTCAGCTAATGGCACAATTCTCTAATAATTATAAATATACATGGCACACGCACACAATTATTGTGTTAAATAACTGTAATTACATTGGGGGTTTTTACTATTTTTTGGGTTTTCCTTTTTTAAAAAGAGTCTCTGGTCTCTCTCTTTCTCTCTCAGGACGTGTGTCGCCGTCTCCCTCTCAGGAGAGTCTGTGTTCCTCTAAATCAGATACTGAAGGAGGGGTAAGGCATTTTTTCAGGTTTCTAAGAATTTTTCAGGTTTTGGAGTTCATATTGATTAATGACTATTTACAGCTCTAAAATGTCTCTTGCTTTCGGTTGCTCAGTTTGGTGCTGCAGTGGAAGATGCAGACACTGAGGACAGAAATCTGCCATTCCGGCAAGTTCCGTTCTGCAAGTACAAGGGTCATACGGCTGACCTGCTGGATCTGTCCTGGTCGAAGGTGAGAGGTTATGGTCATCAGTGCTCAACTGAACGAAAACTGTATGAAAACACTAAAAAAGAATTGAGCGTGGAAAACGTTTTGAAATTCTCAATTTAATGAATCGCAATCTGACATACTGTAATGGTTTTCTTTTCTGAATAGAACTACTTCCTGCTGTCATCATCAATGGATAAGACGGTTCGTTTGTGGCACATCTCCAGGAGAGAGTGTCTCTGCTGTTTTCAGCATATAGACTTCGTTACAGCCATTGCATTTCATCCCAGGGTGAGTCTGCTGTGTGTGTACTCATAGTTCGAATTACGGGGGGTATTGGGGGGTCCGACCCCCCTAGATGAGACTTGGACCCCCCCCCAAAAGGGATGAAAATAATAGTTTGGGGGGTACTGAAAGAAAATGCAATAAGTAGTAATTGTGTAGGCTACACAAATTCGTGTTCACTTCAGTCTTGTTAAAATCATATTCAGCGCGTTCTTCATCTTCAATTCGCAGCGGCGCCGAGCCAAGCGCACATCAGAAACAGAGGATCTCATTGGTCTGTCACTGCTTGTCAATGTCAGAATATTTGAGATGACCAATCAAATCAAAGTAGGCGGGCTTAATGTTCACAGACGCTGCTGTGCGTGAATTTTAGCAGAGCGACTCGACGCTTCAGTTTACGGTCAAGTGCGAGTTAAGATGTAGGCCTAAGTAGCTAAACTAAACATTTTATAATTGACCGTTTTTTAGGTCATAAATGTTAAACGAATGACAAAAATAATCAGGCAAACTAATAAACTTTTGTCTAATTTCACCATTTTGAACTGAAAATTGGCATATGTACCGTGACTCATGTAATGTAGCCTAGTAATTAGTTTACTGTGATTGTGAGGGGCCAGGACACATTAACAAAGCCGTTTACATCATGTTAGGCACAAGATTAATAATGAATTTGTGCATATTGAGAATTGATATAATAAAAAAGTTGTAGCCTTCAGTAAATTAAAAAATCTCAGCTTTAGGAGGGGAAGAGACAGGGCAAGATGAGCAGACTGAGAGAAAAAGAAAGGGTGATGGAGAGAGCAGGTATTGACAGATAATCTACTTTCCGGTAACATGGTTTTAAAGCTATTTCTTATCATTTTTTTTTTTTTTTGCCTTCAAACGTCTTGAAATACACATATCAGAGAAATAAAAAAATTGAACCCCCAAATGGAGAGTGACGTCACCAGTCGAAATAGCTGTACCCCCCGAAGCTCACGGTATAACTCGAACACTGTGTGTACTCACTACTCTTTAAATTTTGGGTTGTTAAGATGTTTGTGAAATAAATTTCTTACGCCCACCAGACTGCATTTAAATAAAGAAAAAATAGAAATATTGTGAAATATTATTACAAAAGGTATTTTAAAATGTAATTTATTCCTGTGATGCAATGCTGCATTTTCAGTATTGTTACTCTAAGTCTTCAGTGTCATGATTATTCAGAAATCATTATAATATGTCTAACCCTACGTTCACACAGCCGCCGGCGAGAGCGGCAAAATTGATGCTCTGACGTAGATCAAATGCGTTATCTTTTTTAAAACTGTATTTAAAGGGGCCGCAAAGCAAACAAGCATGTCGATCGTTATTTTTGCAGAAAATTGATCGATGGAAAGAACTTAACAATTATAGTGACATGTTTGCTAATGAAATAAACAAATGAAAAGCCATTTGTGTGGTGTGGCTTTTGTGTTCATGGTTAAGTGCTATTATAATTTGCATTCCCGCTGAAAAACAAGCGTTCTAGCACGAAAATCTTGCCTATAAATAGTGTTGCGCGCCTTCTTATCAAATTCAAATGATCAGCCTCCTCTATTTTGCTTGGGAACTAAAGTTTACAGGACTGCGTTCTCTGGAATTCTCTCAAACAGAGCACTTCTACATTCCGATTGGTTGCTGCCGAACCGCGTCATAGCTCATTACCATAAAGTTGACCTGACTTCAACTCTCCTCGCCGCTCTCGCCGTCCAAGACGCGCCGCGCCGCCCTCGCCGGAGCTCGAACGCACAGTTATTATTATCAATGTTGAAAACAGTTGTGCTGCTTAAAATATATCTGTAAAATGTGATAAATTTTTTCAGGATTCTATCATGAATATAAAGTTCAAAAGAACAGCATTTATTTGAAATAGAATTTCTTTGTAACAAAGTCTTTACTGTCAATTTTGTTTCACTTTTTAAACAAATCTATTAATAAAAAAAAACCTCACTGACCCCAAACTAATGCCATTAAAAAAGCATTTTTTTGAAATAAAATAAACTAGCTGAATAAAAAAACCTGAAACTTATTTTATTTCAGATAGTTGCCAAGTCAACAATTCATTAATTCACCCTAGCCTAACTAGCCCTTTAAGTAAAATACTAAAACTAAATAAATTAAAAACTAAAGGTTAATAAAAACTATATAGACATTTTAAAAAAGACAACAATTAAGAAAAGAAAAAAAACTTTTTTTATGTGCTACTAAAATAACACTGGTTTTAATGCCTGTATTTTTCTCTCAGGATGACAGGTATTTTTTGAGCGGTTCTTTGGATGGAAAGTTGCGGTTATGGAATATTCCAGATAAGAAAGTGGCACTGTGGAATGAGGTAGACGGACAGACGCGTCTGATAACAGCAGCTAACTTCTGCCAGAATGGAAAATATGCGGTTATCGGCACCTACGACGGGCGCTGCATTTTCTATGACACAGAGGTGAGTTTTTGTTCTTGTGAGCTTTAAGATGGGAACAATGATTTTCACTTAAAATGGATGAACACCATGCACACTGCATTGATTTATAAATCAAACTATAACTAGTGGATTATAAATCACTCATTTCTTCTTTCATCATGTTCGGCTCAGCGCCTTAAGTATCACACCCAAATCCATGTTCGCTCCACGAGAGGCAGGAATCGCGTGGGCCGCAAAATCACCGGTATTGAGCCGCTGCCAGGAGAGAACAAGGCAAGACACAGATGTGTTCATGAAAGAGGAAAGACTGAAAATAGAAAAAGACTGCAGTTAGATCTGAAACTTTACTTCAGTATAACATTTGTCATTCCTACCAAGGTGACGTTCCTTCCATCATTCAGTCTCAGTTAATGCCAATCTCCTTTTCCTCTGCAGATCTTGGTGACGTCAAACGACTCTCGCATTCGCCTGTATGACCTCAGAGATTTGTCTCTGTCTATGAAGTACAAAGGCTATGTGAACAGCAGCAGTCAGATCAAAGCCAGCTTCAGGTGAGAGAAGCAACCCTGAAAGACTACCTCCCCGATATGCCCATCTCTGATCTTACACTTCTACTGAAAGTTCTGAGTGAATCTCAAGGATGTCCTCTTGTTCTTGTAGTCACGACTACTCTTTCATTGTGAGCGGCTCGGAGGACAAGTATGTGTACATCTGGAGCACATACCACGACCTGAGCAAGTTCACCTCTGTCCGGAGAGACCGCAATGACTTCTGGGAAGGGATCAAAGGTAATCTGATGGAATCATATTATGAATCATGTACTGAGAGCAGCAGTTACACAGATATCTGGCAGTCTGTCGAATAATAGTGAATTTCTGGAATGCTGGACTGACTGAAGGTTACACAGCCGCCGCGTTCAGAACTAATATGAATGATCGTTAGGGCTGCATGATTAATGGAAATACAACCCAAAAATGTGATAAGGCTTAGTGTGATTATCAAATCACAAAGATTGCAATTCAATTCAATTAATATATGCACGTGTTTTACATGCGAGCAGCTCATGATCCAGTGTTTTCAGTCTCTTTGCGACTCAGTTTGCAGTAAATGCTGCTCCACCTGAACTCATCTCTGCATTTGCTCAGTGTTGGGTCTCTTATAACGTGCATTTGAGAATGCAACACATACCAACCATCTTCCCAAACTTGAAATAAACACCTATAAACCTGCTGTTGTCAACAAAAGAGAAGCTTTAAAGGGATAGTTCACCCAAAAATGAAAATGCTGTCATCATTTACTTACCTCAAGTTGTTCCAAACCTGTATGAATTTCTTTCTTCTGCTGAACACGAAAGAAGATATTTTGAAGAATGTAACTAAACAGTTGATGACCCATTGACTGCCATAATATGAAGGGAAAAAAAACCCGATTGAAGTAAACGGGGCTCATCAACAGAAATTCAAATTCAACAACTTGAGGGCGAGTAAAGGATGACAGAATTTTCATCTTGAGGTGAACTATCCCTTTAAGGGCTCCCTGCGGTTTTCCGCCGTCTGCATGAAATTAAATTTGACCAGATTTACTGTGTTAGCGCAAGATCTGTTTAGTCAAAATCAGAAAATTTGCTGACCCTCTGGAATGGTGGTCCTTGTCTGATGATGTCATATATATTCCATTTCACAATACTGAAGTAAAGTCGTCGGCACGGACTCAATGTTTAAAAATGAAGAAATTAACACCGCCATAAATGTTACTATTATAATTTTACATTTGTAATGTAAAATAAAATAATTATTATATTATTTTTCTTAAATTTTTTTAATATAGTGAAATAAGTAATATTTCTTAATTAATTTTTTTTTTTTTTAGTAGTAGTAGTAGTAATAATAATAATAATAATTATTATTATTATTATTATCGTATTGATATATCATCACAAATATTTTGGCCAAATTGTGCAACCCTACAAACAAGCACATCAAACCTTGGGGGATCGATCCCCCCCCCAAATGTGCAGCCATAACAAGCATTATGGTCTGTAATTTTTTTTTATTACTTCTGCCTTATGATTTGTAGCTCATAATGCCGTGGTGACGTCGGCCATTTTTGCTCCGCATCCGGATCTCATCGTGCCTCCGGAGGCAGGGACGGAGAAGGCAGACTCCGACTGTAAGAGTGACAGCACAGATGACTCTGAGACCATCCCTTCAGGTACTGACTGTAACTATGGCAACTAGCATTGTGAAATCACAACAGTGCACTGTATGTGGTAGTAGTAACAAAAGTAACCCACTCTTTTTCTTTTCTTGTCCTCAGGGGCATTGAAAACAGATCACACTGAAGTTTTGCTCTCTGCTGATTTCACCGGAGCCATTAAAGTTTTTGTCAATGTTAAGAAATACTGAGTGCTTGTGCTGAATATGACACCCAGCAAGTATATGTAATAATGTAAAAGCTCCCCCCAGCTTTCGGACAGAGCTAAAGCAAAATCAGTGCCATTTTACATCTAACTGAGCCCCCTTCATTGACCAATCAGCTGCTGGAGAGTGCTCTGAGAGGCGGAGATTATAAGCCCAGCTTATTCACAGAGAACAGGGACCCAGGAAGTTGGAAGGTGGGGACAGTTGAGGAGCAGGGACAGACGTTACAGCTCAACACATCTTACTTTACCTTCCTTTCTTTTTAATTTGATTTTGTTTGGAGACATATTGTTGTATTGTTACTGTACATGCACAAAAGGGCTTTAAATTGCACAGATCAGTGATGCCATTTTAATGGATGAGTGAAACTGCAAGCCTGTATGGAGACTGAATGGATATGAGAGACACAGGTGGTCAGCCCTTCACACACACACACACACACACTAATTTCCTCCTCCACACTTTAACCCCAAATTCAAGGTTTCTGGAAAACATTATGAGCACTAACTAAACTCATTTCAATTTAAAAATCTTGGTCAGTGTTATTTTGTTGTAAAAATAATTGAACTTGATTTTGTTTTTTTTATGTATGACTCCAGAAATAAATAAAAAAATATGTATAAAGATATTCCCTTGTGTTTTGCTCTATGTATGCAGTAAAAATGTTTTTTGCTGAGATATACAACAAACCCTGGAAGATATTTATTTTGGTCACATGTTTAGAGCAAAGCCAATATATAAGACAATTGTGTGTGTGTGTGTGTGTGTGCGCGCAGTGTTGGGGAAAGTTACTTTGAAAAGTAATGCATAACAATATTGTGTTACTCCCTTAAAAAGTACTGTTACTTTTTAATAAACTTAATGCGTTACATTACCTTTGCGTTACGTTTTCTCACCTGGGCTGGGCTTGATTTTGTTTTTGTTTTTAAACAAAAAAGCATTCAACGTAACACAAGTACGAGTTGTATTCTAAATTCTCTTGTTTATAAGCACAAGGTAGGACATTGACAGCTTGTGTTCTTTTTGCAGAACATTTACACATTTATTTTTTAGATTTAGATATTAAAACTATTTTGGTCTGACCAAGGCTCTCTTATATTTGATTTCGCCAATGATACACACTCTTTAAGATCTTCCGAAGGAAATATTGTTCTAGCAGCTAGAGTTTTATTCTGAGCTTCCTACTATCACCATTTATAGAATTACAATAAGCATTCAAATATATTTAACAATGTTTATAAACAATCGCTTTATGAAAACTTCTTATATAGTGTTCACACCAACATCTGTCCTTCCACAATAGTTTTTATTGTAAAGTTTAGAGGCGGAGGGGTCCATCTTGCAGCATTTTTTAAACACTGGATTTAAAACAAAACACAAATAAAACGGTTTACAAAACAAAAATAAGATCTGTACAAGTTCACACTTCATCTTAGAAAAATTCAGCCAAGCCCAGGGTTGTGATTGCAGCAGCCACACAGAGGACCGTTCAGGAAACAAATGAACAGCTGTAAATCAGCCAGTCTGTAATCAAAGCATTGTGGAATAGAAACACGTTGATGTGCGTGACCAGAGCAGTCCATTCATAGGCTCCGTCAGGCTGTGTTAAGAGATGACTGCAAAGGTCACAGGGTTCAAAGGGTCAGAGTTCAGTGTTTGCTCTTCTTGGTCTTTTTGTGCGAGCGATGTGGTGATCGGGACGAAGACCTCCAGGATTTGTGCTGTGGTGATGGTGATTGAGAGCGTTTTGACTTCCGTGGTGATCGGGATTTTGTTCTTCATGAAAGACAAAGAGTGAGGATAAATTAAGGGGCAAGTGCTAAGTTAAATCCACATATACTTCTTATGGCAACATGACACCATGACGTAAACAAGCATGACACAAAGTGACAGACAAATAAATCATAGTTTGTATTCTCACTAGTTGTGACCACAATCATCAGGACATTTCTGTGTAGCACTTGTTCAAAATCCCACTTCACAGAAATGAAATACAGTTTGGGGTTCTAATACTTGTATTCTTCAAGTTTGGGGTTCTAACATCTTACATTTTTCATCAAATAACCCTGGAAAAAGTATCACAGTTTCAACAAAAACATTGAGCACAACTGTTTTCAACATTGATACTAATATGTTTTTGAACCCCAAATCCGCATATTAGAATGATTTCAGAATGATCACGTGACACTGAAGACTGGAGTAATGATGCTGAAAATACAGCTTTGGCATCACAGGAATAAACTACTTTTTAAAATAATTTTCAAATAGTAAACAATTGTTTTAAAATGTAATAATATTTCACAACAATATTACAGTTTTACTGTATCTTTGATTAAATAAATGCAGCCTTGGTGAGCATAACAGTCTTTACAACGTCTTTCAAAAACATTTTTTTAAAAATCAAACCAACCCCAAACTTTTGAACAGTAGTGTATGTTCTGATTGGCTGTAAATGTTTTTCGATCTTAGACAGACAATTTACTTGTAGCTGAAAATTTGATGCATCATGCCTGGTTTGAACACTGGGAATGACTATTTTTTTTTAATAATAAGGGGACTTTGATAATCATAATTAACAATTGTGTGTGTGTGTGTGTGTGTGTGTGAGTGTGTGTGAGATGAGTGCATACCTCTCTCTCCTCTCTTCTTTGTCTCGACTCCTTCCTCTACTCCTTTCTCTGTCCTCACTCTTTCTACTTTTCTCTTTATCCCGTGTTTTACTTCTGTCTTCTTTATCTCTCCGCTCATCTTTTTTGGACCGATCTTTCGGTTTCTGTGAATATTTGTCTTTCTTTTCCTGGTCGTCCTTGTCAAACTCCTAAAGAAGGAGGGATGAAAAAAAAAAAGGAAAGAAATATTGAGTTTAACTCTTTTGCTTTAACTGATAAATCGTTAAAGTTTTTTTACCTTGACTTGAAATATCAGTTTCAAAATAATTCTGATGGTACACTGACTTCTAATAAGGCAAATGGACTTGTTTCCCACGCTCTCCAAATGTCTGTTCTGGGAGTATGCCAGTTTGGTCAGCGGGTACAAAATTCCACGAAACGGGCAGATTGCTTTAGAGCAGTACATCACACAATACACCACATCAACATAGCTTTAGCAAAACAGTATTATCAGTACAGACATCTTAAACTCATTCACCATTTTCAATGTTGAGCTTATTCAGGGTTTATACTGTCCTGACGTAGTATAGTAAAATAAGTTGTAATTGTCTTATGACTGACTGGAGAAAAAACAACGTAAATCATACAATAATAATCCAATAATTTCATTAACGAAAAATATTCGTTGACTACCTTTTTTTCCATAACTAAGACGAGATATTGAAAAGACAACAAGGACGTTATTAAACAATAACTCTGACTATATCAACATGCAATATCGTTGACAAAAAAAAGACAAGACAAAAATTTAGTTAAAAAATAAAAACTTTACCAAAAAAAAGAGAATACAAAATGTTACAGACTGTTTTAACAAACCTCTACAAGCTTTCAATCAGAGCTTTTCTCTTAAAAAGAAACAAATTCTGCCCGGTGTTTTACTTAATCTTTGCAATCTGGCAACCATGTACATACACTCTCTCTACACTGCAGAAGAAGCACGGATGATCTGAAAACACAGACAAACATGTAAACTGGAGTTTAGCATCTCCATTTCTCCATTAAATCTCCATTTAAGATATTCTGCTTAAAAGTGTCATTCAGTCAGTCTGTGTTGTCACGAGCCACTAAATCTGCTATCAAAACCTCCTCAGTGATGAACTGTAATAAATCCAAACATGGATTGCGATTGTGGTTGCGGAATAAATGCACTTACACAACCTCTGTGTGGCAGTCGTCTTTGCTGTTGTTTTAATTGAAAAACATGAATGTAATTACTATTAGGAATTTCACTGTTTTCATGTTGAGAGAAGTTTCTTGTTTTACCAGTTTTCATAATGCAGAGAGTGTGGATTTATATGATAAATAGAGCCTATAATAACTCAGGAGTTGACGTTCTCTTGATTTGTGCTTATAGGTGAAAGTGCAATAATTCTAATATATAAAAGTACAACGATGTTGTAAATATAATTATATTATTTGAGTAAAATCATGATTTTCAATTTAACCATTATACAGCATGACGAAAATGTGACTACATTTTCATTGACTAAAACTAAATTAAAATGCCCAGACATTTAGTAGACTTAAACTTAAACCAAAACAGGACAAGGTTGACCAAATAAGATAAAAACTAAAAGTACATTTCACGGGACTAAGACTTAGACTAAATGAAAAAAATAGCTGACAAAAATGAACACTAATGAAAGACATAAGCCATAATTTCATCAGTGTCGTCTTTATCTCAGAGATTTGTGAAGTCATCTAATAGTCCTGTCTCAGGATAGCATGCAAGCTTTGAAATTTTGCAACTTTGCAAACCTATCTCTGTTAGATTGTAATCGTCTATACTGTCAATTTCAAATGTATATTATGTGCAATGTGGCCTTTTGTGTCGCCAACATTTAATTCCACATACACATTCAAACGCTTAGCTCACTATGTATATGTGAAAATGTGAGTAGTATTTCAGAAAAACTAAACAAGTCTGTCATTCCTATGTTATTCCTTTTGTTACGGTTGTAATATTGCTCACTTTATCAGTCAACATGGTTCTTCTTGGCTTTTGAAATCATTTAGCTTGTCAACAAATGCACATGTACATCTATCCACTGTAATTCATCCACTGTATATTTACGATAGTGAATTCCACTTAACTGTATGGGGCCAGGGTTAGTCACAAAAATACACAAAACTACATACGGTTGCTTTAAGTTAAATACGTCGTACCAGAATTCTGAGCTTTTGCATCTATAATATATGTAAACCTGCCTGATACCAAGGTCAGATGAGAAAATTTACCATCAAAAAATGTCTCAAGGCTGGAATGCACTAAACGACATTTGCCCAGATGTTTGCCCCTATTCTGGAGGTCTGGAGGAACTGACACTAGTTTCTGAATGCCAGAGCCAGTCTTCACATTTGAGTTAACAGATTTAGCAAAAAACTGTATAGTGTATGATGGGCACAGACAATTTTTTAGCTTCAGTGTTCAGAATACATCCAGTTAGATGATATCACACAAACATGCTTGATATTTTGAGCCAATTTTAGAACAAACATTGTTTTTATTTGTGAATGATGATTTTTTCCGATTTAAAAAAAACAAGTAGTGTATTCCAACCTTTAAGTGTGATATCATGTTTTGTATCATTATAGTACAACTGGAACACTGTATTGAAAAATCAGCATCAGCACCACAATTATCTGTTTCTTTAACCCTATATTCTGTTGTTGCAGTTGATTATGTTTGAGAGTTGTGTGTTGTGTACCTTCTGTAGCAGTCTGTTTCTGTAGTGTTGAACTTGCTGCTGGAGATTCATACTGGACTTCCTCTGTCGCTTACCCGACTCCAACTCATCCTGGAAATTCATCACCTTCACCTGCAATATGCACACACTTTTATAGTGTCTGGGAACACAGTTAGCTTTAGAGCTACGTCCGTCTGTGAGTGTGTGGGAGGGAGAGAGCGAGACATGAAATACTAAGTGAGTGACTAACCTCCAGTTCTCTGAGACGTGTCCTTTTGCTTTCAGACAGCTCAAAGTTTTTCAGAGAACTCTTAAACTCTGCCCCCTCGTACCTGCTGGGGCTGTCAGCTTCATCACTGCTGATATCAGAATCACCATTGTTCTCCTTTAGGCCACTGCATGAGAAAGAGAGGGCAGGAAACAATAAAGAGTGGCGTATTCTCAAATATTTCCTCTTCATAAATCAATGTATATAGCCTAGATTTACTAAACAACTTTGCAAACGTACATCCATAAGTAAACAATTTAGGAAATGTTTAATGGATAGTTCACACAAATAAGGTAATAAAAAAAGCATGTGACTTGACTTCATGAGGCTGTTGAAATGATCCAATCATGTGAAAAAAAAAGATTCATCCACTAATCACAGAGAATAAGTCAAATTGATATCATCCGACAGGCTCTCACCTTGAATTCATCTCAGTGTCTGAGTCATTCTTGGCTGAAAGAATGATAAGAACAGTTTAAAAGGGTGAGGCAGTTGATAGGAACCAATATATTAGCCTGGATAGTCTGGAAAAAGCAGTTAATAAAAAGGGTGGAAAATGATCATGTATTACTCTTCGTGTTGTGAGTCTACCTGAAGATTCTGAATCCACCTTCTCCCATTTGGATAGTGCAACAGTGGGTAAAGTCTTATCTGAGCCCTCATCAACTGGATCAGACACACAAAAACAAGCACAGAAAGGAAATAGAGGTATTTTAAATAAAAATCAATGATACAACAAAAGCAATACGAATATTGTATATTTTTGTTCAGATGAGGAAGTAGGCCATCAATAACATAATAAATTATAATAATAAAATAGTTGCACTCACAATATTGTAATGAACAAGATAAACATCTAAAGACCACAGCGCCTGACTACCTACATGGCACACCATCAATATCATCTATTGAGTTTCCTAGGGGAACACCGTCAATGTCGTCAACTGGTACACCATCTATAGAGGATGGATCCCAGGTCATAGGTGACCCATCAAGGTCATCAAGGGGAGTACCATCAATTTCAACTTTGTCTAGAGGAATACCATCCAACGGCGCTCCATCCAGATCAGGAGATTCGGGCTAGTGAACAGAACATATTACACATAGTTCACTATACAGATCATATACAGTTTAATTATAGTTTTTTTTTAATCTATTGGCCATAGATCACCTCTGCTCTTTCAATGACTTCCTCTCCAGGTTTAATGAGTCCCAGGAATATATTCTGCAGTTGGATCAGGAAGGAGTCTGGATAAACTGCCCAGTCCTCCCACGCACGAAAACATCCCATGATCCTTTGCTGCAGAAAGAGAGAGATGTAAGAGAGAATTATAGTTGGGGAGTAGGATCACAGATCTCTGCAGGGGAAGAGCTCAAGACAGATGATGTGCAAGAACTGACTGTTCCCACCTTAAACTGCTCTGCCTGGAGTCGAGCCTGGATGTTCCGATACGCTTCACTGATGTCTCCAAATATCTGAGGCAGCTTTGTCTCAAAACTATTACACAGTAAAAAGAAAACACTTTTCATTAGAGACAACATTCAAGTTGCGATGTAACTGAAGTAGCGACATATTTTTTATCCATATTGTGATGTACATTCAAGTGAAAAAATTGTAGTGGGGACTTCAATCCACTGGATGTTGATTGGATGGAGGGAGATCTGAATGCAAGTTTGCTGTTAATCACAAGAAAGGGGGAGCCTAAGTTGACTAAATGATTGGAGAAGTCCGGTATATGTGATCAGAGAGAAGTTTGTTGTTTCACCGGAAAATATGATATTTTGATAAAAAATTACATGGTAAAAAAAAGAGATTCATGCATGGGTGAATGGTTCGCAATAAGATCAATTACATGCATTCAGAAAATAGTTTGATTTACCATTTAATGCCAACTTTAGGACACAAAAAACCTTAATCATGTCAATGTTGTAGGTCTAAAGCAATTTCAAAAATGCAAAAAAAGCATAAAAACAATCAAGAAAACATAACATATCAAACATTTTGCACCACTGACTCACAATTTGCGGTAATATGATGCATTGGCCACTTTGGCACAGGAGTTGTAGAGGATGTCGGATATCAGGTAAAGTCTGGCAATCTGTAATACACAAGACATCAGACAAAATGTCCAAAAGTGTGAACAAAGGCTATGCCTAGGGCTGGGTATTGTTAAAAAATTTCCGATATCAGTACCAGTACTGATACCTTGACTTCGATACCGGTTCCTGAACGATACTTTTTTCGATACCAATTTTATGAAATTACCTAAAAATAAACGTTGGGTTATTTTTTCAGTTTGTTGACTTTTTATACAGACTCAAAGACTCATATAGGCCACTGCGAGGTGGAATATATGCTTCGCGCTCAAGCGCACGCATAAAGCTTGCCGCAAAGCACTGTCAAAAGTAACCTAATGATTATGAATGTGTCTGGAAAAAATAGCAAGGAGACATTTTAATTGTTTATTCTAACAATTAAATTGAGTGTTCGCTGCAAAGATGAAGTTGCCTATAGAGAGAAATGCACCTTTCATTTGGATTACATAATCAGAGAAAAACAATTCGATTCAAATTGGTTCATTTAAAAGTAGACAATTCAAGCTTTCTATATGCCCATTTTCATGTCTGTGAGGCAAGTACCCTATACGCTGAGTTTTGGTTAATTTGTGACGCGCTCCAGTTCTTCTTCCAGTCGAAGGCGAAGCAACTTTCTGCTCTTAAGTTTATTCTGTGCACTGTCAAGTGCTTCATCAGATTTGTCATGTTGCTGGTGTTGGCAGAAATTATTTTGGCGCAAATATTGAATTGCGCGCTGTAAGCATCGAGCTTGGTGAAATGTTGCCACACTTTTGATCTTTTCCACATCTTTTACATCTATGGGGGTTGGTACACTTACACACTACAGCGTCATGTGTGAGTCACGTCTCTGGGCGTAAACTAGTGTTTTTCCTTGATGCCTCGCCACAGCCAATCATGCTGCATGCTTATTGGCTCACTGACATTGACGAGATTAACCCCTTAGGTATCGAAATTTGGTACCGAACGACAAGAGATTTTTTGATACTCGATGGTCTTGAGGCAATTTGGTCTGTGCCTAAAAAGTATCGAACTCGATACCCAGCCCTAGCTATGCCACAATCTGTTAACTCCAACTGTGTACTACTGTAAATGTGTGTGTACCTTCTTCTGCAGTGGTGTGTGCACTATAGACAGAGATTCAGTGATGCAGGAGACGACCTCCTCAGCAGCCTCCGCTCTCTCTAGACAGAACAGCATTGCATCACCGATTTCATCTCTGCGAGGAGTCAGTCCTCTCAGCAAGGCTTCCAACCGCTCTCTGTGCCTGAGACATAACACAAACATTCAACATGTACATGCATTACGGGGCCAAAAGAATGTGGCCACAGGCCTATGTGCATTTTATTTCAAAGGAAAAATGTGCAAAAGAAAAGAGAGACGGTCTACTACATCTATTTTTGGAACACATCCTTACTCTGCCTTCAGTTGCCCTTTCTTTGGCTCTTCCTCTTGAGAAGGGAAGGAGATCTCTTCTATTTCCTCATCGCCATGGAGATATGGGTTAAGGAGAGGGGGCTTCCAAAGAGAGCCGCCCCTAAACAATCTGAAAGGGGACGTTCTCCATTTATTTGGGTTTTCTCCCTTAGAGAAGGACAGAGACACAGGGAAACAGTGTATAACAGTTTTCATATAGATATGCAAACATGGCATAATTTATCTTTGAGAGTAAAACTGTGTCTGGCCATGAAAGGCAGTAGCTCATTTACCTGTAGAATGGAGTAGAGCTTCCATCTGTAGTACACATGCTCCTGAGTCTTATTATCAAACAAAAACCTGCAACATTAACCAGACCAGGGTTGGATATGGCATTCAGAGGACTATTTTACCAAAAATTTGAATAAAATTACATTTCTAAAAGTTCTGTCATCATTTACTCACCCTTATGTTCTAAACCTGAATAACTGTCTTTCTTCCATGGAGCACAAAAATAGATATTTAGCAGAATGCCAATACTGCTCTTTTCCAAAAAAAAAGTGAATGGTGGGTAACATCAATGATGCCAAATGTTATTGGTTCTCATAAAATTGAAATATGTGCATATTCAAATTGCACTAATGAGACCGTAAACACTTCTGAACTTCAATATCATGTGGCTTTGGAAGACTTGAATAAAGCGCATATAGACTGCTTCATGTCATCCTGTTACCATTCACACTGAATGAAAAAGAGAAGCATGAACATCCTGCCTAATGTCTTCTTTTGTGATTTTAGGGTAAAAAGAAAGTCATACTTGTTCAGAAGACATGAGGGCGAGTAAATTATTTTGTGTGAAAGGTGAAGATGATGAATAGACACAAAACAATGCAAGCTATCCAAGTATAATAAAATATCAAATATTCTATAACAAGCAAAATACTCCTCACATACCTGAATTCAGGGTTGTTCTTTTCCCGGTTCATGATGATGGCTTCAAACATGGGACCCTCTCTTACCACAAACTCAATCATTCTGTGTATCAAGCCCAGCAGGTTCCTATCAGCCACAAAAGAGATGGATGAGAGAATGAACAAGGGCACTCTCTTTACTTTCCCGCCTTTCTCAATCACTCCATATAGTCCTTACAACCTTACCATGTCAGTTCTATCTTTTTCTTCTTTCATTTTCACTGTCTGGCAGTTTGAAACTTGTATTTTGCTCAGAATTTTCTGTCCACTCCAAATCAGATTGCTTTCTGATGTTACCATGGCCCTTTGAGACCGTTTAGGGAGTGTGTTTTGGTATAATGTTAGCTCCTGAGGTTCACAGAAAGGCCACTTTGTGACATTCTACACATTTTCACAGTAGCAATTACTGGGTATAAAATTATTTATGTTGTTTAAACCGCAACTGTGTAACAGAATGTGAAGTTGCTGATGTTGCTAAAGATGGGTTACCTCTAAGCATGTATATGTATCTGGAAGCGTATGAGTGATTGCCTTGGTTACGATCTAAGATCAGTGATGTATAACAGTATCTTTCCGATGATCTAACCACTGTGATGTAGGCGTCAGTCTACAGGTGAGTGTGTTTGTGTGTGTTTCAGTGGCAATGGTGTTTTAATAAATGGACAGAGAATGTGTACCTTTCTGGGGGGATTACCACTGTCACTACGGCCTCGGACAGAGTCTGTTCATGACGTCAAACCAAATGATGAAGATACAAAAATACAGTGAGTTTATATTTAAACAAACTGCAGAATATTCATGATTAATATCAGCAGCAGCAGGTAAACCTCTGGAAACATGCTCCGCAAACAGACGAGTTCATCTCACCGCTGTTTCTGGCTCTGTCTGGGGGACATTCTATGTATTTCACACTTTGCTTCCTCCAACCTGTATGGCTTCACTAAGGTTATTGGCTTTTATTTTTAGTATTATTCCAGTTTAAAGCGTATACATTAAAACTGCCCACAGACAAATTCATAAAAAATTTGTCCTCACAAAGATACAATTGCAAATTATCTAAACCCAAATAAACTTAAGATAACTGAATATCGTTCCCCATGGTGAACTTACCGATTTTTGTGCTTTGTTGCTGCCAATGATGCTATACAAGACTTGTAGGAGAATTTGGAGAAATTGTAGAAGGTTTGGATTTGACATAATTAATGACTGATCTCTGACATACCAATAGAAATGTGACCTGTAGAGACCAGCCAATCAGCTTCAACAGAATCTAAAAGTCTAAGAAGCCAGACAGGTTGGTAGGAATGAAGTGTCTCTTGTTACACAGGATGTCCTCCAGGCTAATGAACATCAATGAATTTACAACTGACCAACATTTTTTCTCTACAGATTCCTGGTTTAATCTGCTTGTAATTCTTTTGTCTACTGTGCAAAAGTCTAAGACACATAAGTATTTTCACCCAAAAAAGGGTTTTAAGCCAGTTATTTATATCTTTTGCTGTAGTGTGTCAGTAAGAAATATCAGTTCACATTTCCAGACATTCCTTTTGCCATTAATTGTAATAATCCAGTGAGATTTTTTAGCAAAAGGAATGTCTGTAAATGTAAACTGATACTTACACATTACAGCAAAATATATAAATAACTAGCTTAAAACAATTTTTTTTCTGGTGAAAATACTAACATGCCTAAGGCTTATGCACAGTAATGTATACGAGTCAAATCAAGCAACTTAAATGAGTCTAAATTGTTCCCACAACAGTGTGAATTCACACTGCAAGTTGATTTTGTAACTTTCCTCAAACAATAAAATAAGTTTCTCTGACAGTGTAGCTAAATGATGATTCCTTCACATTTCTCTATATATAATATATACTGTCGTTCAAAAGTTTGGGGTCACTTCAATTCTTTTAAGAAATGAATTATTTTATTCAGCAAGGCCACAAAAATGTTTTTGATAAAAAGTGACAGTAAAGTGGTTTATAATATTATACAAGGTTTCTATTTCAAATAAATGCTGTTCTTTTTAATTGAAGAATCCTGAAAAATATTGTATGATGGTTTGCACAAAAATATTAAGCACCACAACTGTTTTTAACATTGATAATAAGAAATGTTTGAGCTGCAAATCAGCATATTAGAATGAATTCTGAAGGATCATGTGACAGTAATGATGCTGAAAATTCAGCTTTGCCATCACAGATATAAATTACATTTCAAAATATATTAAAATATAAAACAATAATATTTTACAATATTAGTTTTTTTTATTGTATTTTTGACCAAATAAATGCAGCCTTAATGAGCATAAGACACTCTTTTTTTTTTTAATCGTACCACCCGCAAACTTTTGAACGGCAGTGTAATTGTCTGATGTTTTAAGAAAAATAACACCCAAAATATTTGATCTAAAATGAAACGCTTTGATTCCATTTAGACTCCAAAATTGAACTAGTCTCTTTATCTATCTATCTATCTATCTATCTGTCTATCTATCTATCTATCTATCTATCTATCTATCTATCTATCTATCTATCTATCTATCTATCTATCTATCTATCTATCTATCTATCTTAATACTCAGCCATGATCTTTTGTATCAACCCAGCCATGATCTTTTGTATCAACCTAAAACCATCGGACAGGAATCAAAATTTTCTTTGGCTACTTTTGATCATTAAATGATAAAACTTTTGTTTACACAGTAATGATTCATGCTCCCAGAATACTTTTCCAGCAGAAAAAAACTTTAATAAAGAACTTGACTTCAGCATACCAAACTCTACTACACCAGGAGACAGTGTGTGTGGTTACCTTGTAAAAGTCTTCCTGCGAGCGACTGCGTGGTTTGGTGAAGTCATTTCTGAAGCGGTCTCTGGGTTGGGCGTTGAATGGCAGTCCAGAGGGTGGAGGGGGGGCAGTGGTCTTCAGCACCCCGATTGGGGTGTAAAGAGGTTGCGGAGGAATACGTACTGCCTTCCCCCAACCCAGTTTCATTTCAAAACCCATTACTGTTTTACCTGCAATACACAGACACCAGAGCTCAAAGGTCAAAACTGTCCAAGTACCTCTTTTGCAGGTGGCAGCCTGATGTTTCATTTACACTGGTTTGAGGATGTCTCACCGTCCAGCGCAGCCAGAGCACGCTCTGCATCTTTCCGTGTCATGAAAGCAACAAAACCACGGTTTGTGACTCTCGTTCTCTCCTCATCAGTGCGAGGCCACATGATCTTTACACTGGCAAGAGGACCGTATTTTCCAAACTCCTTACAGAGCATCTCCTCTGTCATCTAATGAGAGTGAAAGCTTAGTACATAAGTATAACACACCTGTGTAATTACAAGAGTGCCATATGGCCACTGTTATGCAGTCTGTTAAAGCAAAACCATGTGACCAGTCAGCAGACAAAATGCTGTGGTCTCTTCTCACCTTGGGGTTGATGCAGCCGATGTACAGGTTTGTTGTGTTTGGCACTGCAGGATCATCATCAAATACTGCAAATACAATACATAAAAAGGTTTTAGGCTTCCACTGGGTTTGTAAAGTGAAACATGTGGTGTACGTTTGTCAGAATTACTTGATCTTCGTGTCAGAGGTAAATCCAGATCTGGGTACACTCCAGAGTCCCCTTTCTTTCTTTTGTATCGCTCCTCTCTTTCCTCCTGTATTCTGAATGGCAGATTGAATAAAGACAACACTTTTTAGCTACAATTTTGTTACACTCTTTAAAGTCACAATGGTCCAGTAATGAATGAAACATAGATGAATCGTTCACAATAACATCATGCATTTAGAAAACAGATAAAGTGAAATTTTAGTTAATGGAGACAGATATACATTTCCTTGGCTTTTTGTTTGAGATGGCCAAGACAGAAAAAAGGAAGTAAAACCATGAAAGAAACACTGACTGTTTTAATTCCTCTTTAAAAAGCTCCAGATTACTCTTCTTCTTCTCCTCGGTTTTCTTTTTAGCTGCCTAGAATGGAAAAACAACAATTATGTTATGCTTAATATTGTATTTTGTAATTTACAGCAAAATGGATCTTGTAATCTATACTGATTATGATGATCTTCTCATCTCGTTCCTTCTGACTAAATCTTACCTCTCAATACGGAGGATATTAAGCTCATCTGATTACAGTAGACAGAAGCTCACTTACAGCTTTTTTAACTTCTGTAGGTTGAACAGGTGAGGCATTCTGAGGTGGAGAATTGAATTTAGAGGCGGGTCTGTAGAGTTTGCTCTTCTTCACCTCTGCGGCTTCTTCCTCTGAGAAGTGAACAACAAACACAATAGTATAGTATACAATAGTATATACAATAGTAACTCTCTCCTTCCATTTTAACTAACAGCTTGGATCTATATTTTTTAGTAGCCCACAACTCCTAGCTTTTTCCTGCAAGCAACATATAAGCACCATACTAAAACACAAAGTTAGCTTTAAAGGTTCAAGGAGTCAGTAACTATGGTTACACTGGTTTACCGTTTCAAACTACTGGTATCTAGAGACACATATGCTCAAACACCCAATGAAGAGACTAATAGTAACAGTAGAGAACATATTTCATAAATCTGAGCAGTGTTCCTATTGTTAACTAAAACTACAACTAAAACTATTAAAAATATCTTCCGGTAACTGAAATTAACCTAATATAAGTATTAGATAAAAACTTAAAGAGTAAAAGAACTTAAATGAAAATTAGATATGTTGCCTAACTAAATCAAAATAAGTTGAAGTTAAAGTACTAAAATTACTAAAAACTGAACTAAAAATAAATTAAAGCTAAAAATAAATATAAAAATATGGCAAAAGCACTTAAAATGACTAAAAGTTAAACTGAAATGAAAACTGAATATAATAAAGGCTAATTCAAAATATTAATAGACACTAGTATTATACTGAATACGGATCAGAGACTGGCAGAAATCCACAACAGCTCACCTTTAGTTGCATTGACAATGCCTCCTCGTACAAACGTCTTCACTCCACTTTTGTCGTTAGTGTCAAAAGAAGCTAAAAATTCCTCAAAGACTTCAGCAGCTTTCTCCTCCTCCTGGAAACAGTGAGACAAACAGATGCTGGGTATATTTTTAAATAAAAATACCGTATTTCCTATCAATAAACTTTTTTTTTTTTTTTACTAAGCACTACTACTCTGGCCTACAGAGCCGCCCGCACATGACATGCGGTGTTGGGGGGACAAGATATTGTGGCCAAAAATTAAGAATTCATTCCCATATTTGCTCCCTTGTTTTGGTTAAATCATGGTCACCTTGTACTAATTCATTTCCTTGTTTTAATTTAGTTAAAGGTATAGTTATCGATTTCTAAGAAACGCTGTTGAACGTGGATCGGACCGAGCACCACAATGCACTTGTAGCCAATCAGCAGTAGGGGGCATATACACTCATGACGGTGGAGTAGAGAGAAAGAACAAGAGGGAGATTTGAAAAAAAAAACTTTAGAAAGAGAGATGGCTGAGAGACATTACAAAAGAGAAAAGGTCAGAGGAATATCACTAGAAAATGAAGGGTTATGATCAGGCAAGAGCTTTAGGACCCGCATTAATATTAGAAAAGCTTTCCAGCGCTGGAGAGACTTTCAGCAAGGCCTGAAAACGGACGCAGAGGCTGCGTTTTTTCTGCTCCATAAGTGAGTAACATCGGTGAGTACAGAACCAAGATATGCCGTTGTTGTAATGTTAGCTATAGTAACAGGACAGTTTTGAGTGTCGGTGTTTATCTGGAGCTGGTGTGCTACTGGTGACTAACAATGAATTATTGCTTGTAAAGCCTACTCTTGTGTACTGTATGTTCATTTATTGTTCTTCCTTGCTGTTTGGTCATCATCTTCGCTTTATTTTTCGCAAAACATTATTTTGCTTCACTTCAGCTATGATAAAGAGACATCCACTCTTGCATTGTGTGTTCGTGCATTTTGGGGGCGGAGCAATAAAGGGAGGAGTGTGTTTGTTGGGGTTGATTTCAAATATCAGCAGTGTTTCTCAGAAATGGCTTACTGCACTGTAAATCCCAGTCACAATTGAACCAAAGCAAGGGAAATAATTAATAAAAACATTGCCACTAATTTGATATCTATTTTTTCTTCTGCATGTCATGTGCAGGGCTCCACAGTCCGCACTGACCATCTCAAATGCTGAATGTTTACTGACTCTATCAAACACATTTTGCTGACAAAAACTTACCTTTTTCTTCATTTCCTCTTGTTCTCTTTTTGTTAGTGTCCTCTTCACCCCCACTGATTTCCCTTTTTTGTCTGCCATGTCAACTCTCTAAGACACAACAGAAATATACTGTAACTCAGATCACTGTAAAGGCGTATATTCAATCATGCAACCATTTATTCAGGATTGGGGGGACTATAACAATTTCAGAAAAAAATATTCTCGTGGTTAAACTAGTCTGAATGTTGGGGGTGAAGACCCTGCATACCTGACAAATATCACAAAGTACGTGACCTAATGACAAGATTTCTGAAAATAAAAATGAAATTGTTTTTACTCCATCAATATGTCCTCTTGGTCTGAACTGAGGACAGCAGGATGCAGGACTGGTGAAGATGCAAAACAGCTTTAAAAGATGCTGGGTTATCAACCCTGCCTTTTTATGAGACAGTATCACTGCACACTAAGACACACTAAAACACATTGTTTGTGTATGATTCATAATGGCACTATTTAGTTATAACATTATCTTTCAATAGTCATAGACCTGCTGTTGGTGGTGTCTCCATAACTCAATCAGCGACTGTTTCCTAACCTAGCAAGCTGCCCACCTAGACAGCATTTGTGGGCATCACAGACGCCGGCAGTCTCCCAAAAAGCTGTCTAGGTGGGAAGCTCACCAGGTTGGAGACGACCGCCTGTTTGTGTAAGTTAGCGTTATGGCTAACACCTCTAGTCCTCCGGGCCTCCTTTAAACCTCAGACAACCTTTTGGTGTCAACTGGTTTAACGCCGCTGGAGGATGTAATGAAAATGATGCAGCAACCAGGTACACATCTGTAAACATTCTATATAGCGACTTACACAGCTCTTGCGTTGCAAAAACGAAACCGTTCGTTTGTTGTTAATCCGCCATTTTGAATTCTAGCTACTAGAAATGGAAATAGCGGAAAACTGACGTCGCGTTGCAAACACCAATCAGAGCTCAAAACGCCTCATTCTGCGACTGCAGTGGATCTCCTGGGTCCGTGTACGTTTTGATAGTTTGTTTTCCAATTTGAAACTAAATAAGCCGAAACGAGAAAACGGCGCCTTATTCGTTTTTTCCAAAAATAAAAACGATATTTCGGCCTGATTTTTCGTTTTTTAGTTCACAGGCAAAAAACGAATAAATTACTTTAAAATTGGTTTTCTACATGTGGGCGGTCCTGAGACGCCCCCTTCCGCCGATTGGTCAAGCAAATCTGAGCATGTGACGTCATCAGTCGTCGCTCAGGTCTGTTCAACAAAATAATAGTATAGTTAATGCTTATGGCTTCAATTCTCAAACAGAGAACAACAGTTTTTTTTTGATAATTTGGAAGAAACGACTCTCTTACTGGTTATCTAAATTCCCGAACTCTTTTATCGTTTTGGGCGGAGATTTTAATACCGTGTTAGATAATTGCCTGGATAGGTTGCCTGCAAGGAATGCAGACTCCTCTAATATTTATGTGAAGACGCTCTTACATAGTTTTAATTTAACCGATATTTGGAGAGATACTCACCCGCTACAGAAATCATATACATGGAGCAACAAAACGTTATCAAGGCAGTCTCGCATTGATTTTGGGCTTCTTATAAAAAAGAAGAACAGAGGAAAACGATACTATACTTAAAATTGCGTCCTTAACTTCTCAGTCTTTAGATGTACTTACTGAGTCAGAGAACAGTCGGAGCTTACTAATCAGCAGCATAGGTTGGACGAGATACAAAAGAAAAGCGGAAGGTGCTTTTGTTAGATCTCGCCGTAGGTGGGATCTGCATATTTCTTTCGACTAGAAAAGCAGCAATCAAAAAATAAGTTAAATAACACCATTCAACAATGAAGTATTGATGGAACAATTACTGACGATTCAAAGAAAATTGCCAAGTATTGTGCTGGATTTTACAGTGATCTTTACACCTCTAGATATTGTCCTCAAGATGCCACATGTTTTTTAAATTCTATTCCTAATATCAGTCAGATTTCTGAAGCTAATTGTGACTTTTGCGATGCCTCTATTTCTCTAAATGAAATTACTATTGCCATTACAGTTTTTCTCGATTGCTTAAACACATTTCTTGAAACTATGCCTCGTATTCTCAAAACAGTAAACACAAATCCATAACGTCTCACTCAATTCCCCAAACATCTATTTTCAGGTCAAAATGAAGCTCTACACTCAAAACCATTCACTCTTGCTGAAAAACCAAACTTTGCCCTCAGACAGGACACACAAGCCCTCAAAAACATACACACTACAACATAGTCTTACACACTGGTGCTATAAATTCAAAACAACATTTCCAAAACTGGTAAGTCATGTTGCTTGTGGTCCATCCATCTTTTTTTTTTACTCGCTTCTACTCAAGATGTGTGTGAGCATCATATGACAGTAAAAGAGCACACACAAACCTTATTCAAATATGGAATTGTATTGGAATGGTAAAGAGTGTTGGTACATGCCTCCACTCAAGGATACAATATGATGAACAAGTCTAAGAATGTTCCACATATGGTTGAAATACCATCATTGGCCTAGAAAGATAACATTCTGGGAGTCTAGACTATAAAGGAGAAAGGATGCCCTCCCTTCACTGTCACACTCTGCAGCCACTCTGTGTGACTGTATGACTGCTGGCCTTTTCTTGCAAGAACATAAACCTCATCAAAGACAATTGGAAATGTTTGTCTCTTATTCAGTGATAGAAATATGTTTACCACCACACCTCCCTGAAGGTTCTGATGATGGTGAAGCGACGTTCAGGCGACGGTGAAGCGACTCAAATTTGTCTGTACTCGTCGTTGCCCAGCCTCCCTCATAGTCATACCATGGACAAGGACATGGCCAACTAAAGTGGCTTGAATTTCATCCGAGACTGCTTGTCTTCTTGCCCTTGCCCTTCCTCCTCTTCCTCATCCTCTTCCTCCTCCTCCTCTTCCTCATCCTCTTCCTCCTCTTCCTCCTCCTCCTCTCCCTCCCCCTCCTCGACCTATTGCTTAATTTCTCTGTGGATCCATTGTTCCAAAACTCAACTGATTTTTATCTTTTATAAAAGATTGTATTAACCTTTTATCTATCTATTGAAGGATCTGACTGATGTGTGTTCAATTTTGACTCTTAGTGTTTTCACCTGGGTAATTGTGTGCTAACTGAGCTGAAACTGAGCTGACTTGAGTGAACAATTTTGAATGCTAGTGCTTTCTAAATGACCACGTGTTGTAGACAATGAGAAATGAAGGGATTTGTGTGTAGAGTTTTGCTGTGACAGTTCAACAAATCTGACTAATGTGTCAAAACAGGGGAATAGTGTTCATAGTTCAGTGAAATGGGTGTGCTTTTTGATAAATGGCATTATGGTTTTGAAATTTTAGTTCAAAAGCCTGGTTATAGTGTTTAAGCAATCGAGAAAAACTGTAATCAACTAAACATTAATAAATCACCCGGAACGGACGGCTTTACTGCTGAATTTTATACGCATTTTTCTCTGAGCCTAGCCCCATTTTTAAAAGAAGTTTTTGCTGAGAGTGTTTATAGAGGTTCCTTGCCACCTACATCAAGTCGGGGTCTAACACTCATTCCTAAGCCTAAGAAAGATTCTCTCCTGTTAGATAATTGGCGCCCCATTTCCTTATTAAATAGTGACTATAGGGCTTTGCTTTACAAGCATAACTTCTCTCCACAGAGGTGTTATATATGGAACAATCTCAATATTGTTTATAAGAACAAGTCGCTTTTTTACGATAATTGGTTCAACAATGGTATTTTATTAGTCAGTCAACTCTTTAATAAGAATGGACTACTATACAGTTATTCAGAATTTCTTGCCAAATATAAGATTCCAGTAAGCCCAAGATAATTTTCTTTAGTTTTTGATGCTGTGCCCTCAGGTCTTAGTATGTTATTCAGGTCAATTGATATCTCTCCACCATTGTCAATGTCACCCCCAGATCCAACTCAGCTTTCGTTGGGTAAAGTCTGTTTCTCTACCTATAAAGCATCGAACTCCAAAATTAGATCCTTGTTTCAGGCGGACCTATAGTCTCTATTTCTCCTGCATCCTTCTATTGGAATAAGTTTGACCTCAACAAAGACTGGGAAAAAGTCTGTTCCCTACCCCAGAAGTTCCTTTTAACTAACAAAATTAAAGAAGTCTCGTTCAAGTTACTACACAGGTTTTACCCCACAAATATATGCTTAAATAAGTTTAAGAATGACATTGATGTAAAATGCTCCTTTTGTGGCTTACATCCTGAAACTATTTCACATTTATTTTGGTCTTGTGAATGCACTTATAAGCTCTGGAAAGACATTAATTCATTTTTAGTTGACAATATTCTTCCTGAGTTCTCCCTGTACTACAAAAATGTAATTTTTGGTTGTTTTAGTGACTGTGGGAAGGACAATGGTGCTCTCTTTCTAGTAAACCTAATCTTATTTGTTGCCAAATTCCATATCCATAAATGTAAATTCAGTAATAAAAAAAACCTTTTTTCGGTGCTAAAATTTGAAATGGAACAATATATTTCTACCATCTCTTCCATGCAAAACAAAAAAGCTGTTAAAACTGTAGTTTATTGTAACGGGCTTTGGTATAGGCAGGGCTCGACATTAAGCCTTTTCATACACTTGTCCTTCGGACAAGTAAATCTGTCATTCACTTGTCCGAGTAAAAAAGTTTCTCGTCCGGATTTTTTTTTTTTTGTGTGTGTTAATTTATTCTGAAACAATATTCTCATCAGTGTTCAATTAGCTTTGATATTTAAATCGGCATATTGTAATATTTGCACCTTTAAAGGGCATCCCCTCCCCCAATATTATTCAATGTATGCTTCATCTTTCATTTTAAATTCCTAAATTTGATCAATAAATTCAATTATTTCGAATAATAAGACACTATAGGGCTGATCAAATTAAATAATTTACACTGAAAAATTACAATTACATAAAATAATGTTATGAAATTGATTTAAATTTACAAATAAGAAACGTTGGAAAGAATGATCTACTTTTAAACATAACACTAAACCGCCAGTAGGTGGCGGCAGTCGACCGTCTTAACCCTTTCACGCGTACGATCACGCCGGTGGTCGATCGGACGCGGGAGGGGCAGGGTTTCCGTTTCCGGAAGACACGGCGGTGGCGGTTTGTTTGTATCTCCAAGAGATATTTTCTTTGTTTTTTTCTTTTGTTGTTTGTTTTGGTTTGTTTTGTTTATTTTTATTTGGCGGTTTGGCATAATCTGATTTGTGACTGGGTCTGGATAGTATAATGGAGGAAGATGATGAGAGTGGGGATTGGTTAAAAGGTCAAGAAGATTGGAAAAATCAAGGTTATGTAATCGGTAGAGGGAGAGGAGGAAATTATACTAGGTCTAATGGGGCTGAGGGAATGGGGAAAGGACCATCGAAGAGGAGTATTGAAGATGTATCTGATGAAGTAGGTAGAGATGTGAGAAGGAAGGTAAGTCAGGAAGATGATTTGAAAGTAATCGTTAAATTTAAAGAGGGGCATGATATAAACGAAATTGGTTTGTTTACATTGACGAGTGGATTGAAAAAGGTAGTAGGAGACATAGAAATGGCAAAAGTGTTACGAGATGGCAGATTACTAATTAAATGCAGGAACATTGAGCAAAGAGAGAAGGCTGAGAGATTACAGTCGGTGTGTAAGAAAGAAGTGAGTGAAGTACGAAGGTTTGTAGGTATAAGAACAAAGGGAGTGATCACAGGTATACCGATTGGGGAAAAATTAGACGATCTTAAAAAGAACATTAAGGGAGGAACTGTAGTGGACATAAAAAGACTTAAAGCAAACCGTAATGGAGAGAAAGTAGATAGCACTACAGTACTTTTGGAGTTCAAGGAGCAAGTGTTGCCAGATAAAGTGATGGTGGGCTATTTGAGTTTCAGGGTGCGGGAGTACATCCCTCCACCAACTCGATGCTATAAATGCCAAAGGTTTGGCCATATAGCAAATGTATGCAAAGGGAAATTAAGATGTGGGAAGTGCGGAGGAGAGCATGAATATGGGAAATGTGGAGAGGGGGTTGAGAGGAGATGTTGTAACTGTGGTGGGGATCATACGGCTGCGTATGGGGGATGTCCTGTAAGCAAAAGGGCAGTGGTGGTACAACAGATACGGACAACAAAAAAAATTACATATGCTGAGGCGGTAAAGGTCGTCAATATGGAAAGGAAAGAGACACAGGAGATAAATGCAACACAAGGTGGTGCTGAATGCAGAAGGCCAAAGGAGGATGTGTTAAGCTCAGAGAAATTGATACTGTTCATTGCGTACGTGGTTAATTGTTCTGATCAAGCTAAAACGAGAACTGAGAAAATAAAAATAATTGTTAAAGCTGCTGCAAAGTTCTTGAATGTGGATAATTTATCGTGGGAAAAAATACAAGCTGATCTTATGCAGGGTGAAACAAATGATCCATCATTAACACCTCTAAGAACTTATTGATTTTACAGTGGAATGCAAGAAGTCTTATAGCAAATGGGCAGGAGTTAAAAGGTTTTATTAATAATTTAGAGGTTAAGCCAGATGTAATTTGCATTCAGGAGACATGGCTTAAACAGTCATTAGATTTTGTTATAAAGGGGTACATAAGTATAAGAAGGGATAGAGTGGAGGGAAGTGGTGGAGGGTGTGCAACATTTGTTAAAAGAGGGATGCAGTTTAGAGAGGTTAAGAAGGGTGTGGATTTAGAATATATTGTAATAGAAATATGGACAGATAGTGGTAGTATGGGTATCATTAATTTTTACAATCCATGCAGACAACTAGAAGATGAGAATCTGGATGAAATGTGGGATAACTTAAATGGTAAAGGTATTTGGTGTGGTGATTTTAATGCGCATAGTACTCTTTGGGGGGATAGGGATGATTCTAATGGAAAAGTTATTGAGGAATATTTGGGTGAGAAGGGGCTAGTATGCTTGAATGATGGATCAGGTACGAGAATAGATATAGCTAGGGGATATGAATCTGCAATAGATCTGACTTTGGTTACAAAGACAGTAGCTGATAAATGTAGCTGGGAAGTATTGAGGGAAAGTAATATAGGCAGTGATCATTTTTTAATTACAATTAAGGTAGGAGTGGAGGTGATAAGAGAGAGTGTAATGAGGGAAGGTAGGTGGATGTTAGAAAGAGCTGATTGGGACACATTTAGAGAGTTGAGTGAATACAGATTGGTAGGTGTAAATAAGGATCAAAGTGTTGAGAATTTATGTAGGGAAATCAGCAGCAGTGTAATAGAAGCAGCAGAAGTAGCTGTACCTAAAACAAAGAATAAAAATGTCATCAAAATTGTTCCTTGGTGGACTAAGGATTGCAGTGAGAGTATAAAGCATAGAAATAGAGCCTTTAGAATTTTGAAAAGATCACACAACTTTCAGAAAATGATTGAATATAAAAGATTGCAAGCAATAGTGAGACAGACAATAAGGAAGGCAAAAAAAATATACTGGGAAAAGTTTTGTGAATCTATTGGTAGAACTACACCAATACAACAAGTGTGGGGTATGATAAAGAAAATGAGGGGTAATGGGAGAGAATATGAATATCCAATAATGTTAGATGATAATAGGATTATTACTAATAGCAGGGACAAGGCTGAAGTTATAGCAAAGACATTAGTAAAGGTACATAGTGAAGCAAATTTAGATCAGATAGAAAGGGAAGGAAGAGAAGCTACTAAACTAAGATATAGTGCTGAGTTGGGTAATGATAAGGAGGAAGGTGGTGTGATGGAGGTTCTATTTACAATGAAGGAACTGAATTGTGCTTTGAAGAAGGTGGGGAAATCTACACCAGGGAATGACAAGGTTTGCTATGCAATGATAGGAAATCTAACTGATAAAAGTAAGGAAGTAATATTGGCTCTTTTTAATAAAATATGGGTAGAAGGGGTAATCCCTTGCACTTGGAAGGAGTCAATTATTATTCCTATTAGGAAACCTGGTAAAGACGCTAAATTGCCTAGTAGTTATAGGCCTATTGCACTGACATCTCAGTTGGGTAAGACCATGGAACGAATGGTAAATGATAGATTAGCATTCTATTTAGAAACTAAAAATGCATTGAGGAATTACCAGAGTGGTTTTAGGAAAGGTAGGGGGACTATGGACCCAACTGTGTTACTTGAAGATGACATCAGAAAAGCTCAGGTAAACAAAGAAACAGTTTTAGCTTTATTTTTTGATATAGAGAAAGCATACGACATGATGTGGAAGGAGGGGCTTCTTATCAAATTATATCAGTTGGGAGTAAAGGGGAGAGTGTTAGTGTGGGTAAAATCCTTTTTATCTGGGAGGAAAATTAGAGTTAAAGTAAATGGGGTTTTGAGTGAAGTGTATGAGGTAGACAATGGTACTCCTCAAGGGAGTATTATTAGCCCATTATTTTTTTCAGTAATGATAAATGAGATATTTATAAATGTAGAAAGGTCTATTGGTGTAGCTTTATTTGCAGATGATGGAGCAATGTGGAAAAGGGGAAGAAATATCAATCACATTGTAAATAAGTTACAACAAGCAGTGGATACAGTACACACATGGACAATTGAATGGGGATTTAGGATATCTGTGGAAAAAACTAAGGTCATTTTCTTCACAAGGAAGAAAATAAGTCAGGAGTTTCAGATTCAAATATCAGGTAAGGAATTGGAAAGAGTAGAGAGCTTTAAATATCTAGGTATATGGTTTGACAAAAGATTAACATGGGCAGTTCATATTCAGAAGATGGTAGAAAAGTGTAAAAAGGTATTGAATGTAATGAGGTGTTTGCATGGGGTGGAATGGGGTGCAACTAGGAGTGCTATGCATACAATATATACTGGACTGATTAGATCAGTTTTTGATTATGGGTGTGTTGTATATGGGTCTGCTGCTAAGACAGCTTTAAATAAACTAGACAGAGTGCAGAGTCGAGGTTTAAGATTATGTTGTGGAGCCATGAAGACAACTCCAGTGGCAGCCATCCAAGTAGAGATGGGGGAGTTGCCTTTAGATCTCAGAAGAGACCAGCTTAGCCTGGTTTTTTGGGCAAACCTTAAAGGTCATAGGGAAGACCATTTGAGTCAATCTACATTGGTAGAGTGTCAAGAGAGACAGAATGGTAGAAAAAGTAGTTTTGGGTGGACTATTGGACAGAAAATAAATGAGATGGAAATAGCCTTGTTGGATATAAGTCCCACAGTAGTATTTTCAAGAGTTCCTTTATGGACTCTTGAAGATCTTTCAGTTGATCTCAGTCTTTTGGAGGAAACTAAGAATGGGGATATAGATAGTAATATGGTGCAGGGGTATTTAGTTGAAAGATATGGGGATAGGATTATAATGTACACAGATGGGTCCAAAAGGGATGGGAGAGTGGGGGTGGCTTTTGTTATTCCAAAATTAAAAGTAGCAACACAAAAAAGAATTAATGATAATTTAGCAGTCTATACAGCAGAACTAATTGCTATTTTAATGGCACTCTCTTGGGCTGTGAGTAACAGGCCAAGAAGTTTAGTAATTGCTTCAGACTCAGCGTCAGCTCTGATGAGTATTCAGAACATAAATTCACAATCTAGACAAGACATTGTTGTAGAAATTGTCCAAATGGCTAGTACATTAATTAAAACTGGAGTCAATGTTGGACTTGTATGGGTTCCTGCCCACAAAGGAGTAATAGGGAATGAGTTGGCTGATAAGTATGCAAAAAAGGCAACAGAAATGGAGTATATAAGTTTAAGCATTAAGTATAGTAAAGAAGAGGTGAAATCAATCATTAAAAGAAAGATAAAGGAGAAGTGGCAAGTGTTGTGGGATAATGGTCAGACTGGTAGGAGACTATATAATATCCAAAAAAGAGTGGGGGTGAGTAGAAGTACTTGCAGAAATACACAGGAGGAGAACATCATTTCAAGAATGAGACTTGGGCATACAGGCTTAAACAGTACATTATTTTTAATGGAAAAACATGCTGATGGGAGGTGTAGTGTATGTAACACACAGGATACCATAGAACATGCTATTGAAGAATGTACTAGATATAGTAATGAGAGACAACAGTTAATCCAGCAGCTAGAAGATGAAGAGATACCTTTGAAAGTAAGAGATATTTTGCTAAGGAATTCGGGAGATTTTTGTTTTGGGGTTTTATTTTCCTTTTTTAGAAGAACAGGTTTAATAAAGATAATTTAAGTGTAGGGAAATAATTTATCCAGACCTACACTCCATTTCAGAAGGTGGCGGTAATGCAACCAGACGTTATTTGCCAACCGCCATAAAAACAAGAAGAAGAAGAAGAAGAAGAAGATCACGCCGGTGTGATCAGTCTTGGCTGGTCCCTGGAGCGTACTGAGCGTACGATCACACCGGTGTGATCAGTCTGGGCTGGTCCCCCTGGAGCGTACGATCACACCGGTGTGATTAGAACGGTCGGTGCGTTGGCTGGCCCTGAGCCAGAGACGGACACACTCAGTGCTGTAATATATCACAACTATTGAGTATTTTAAACCACATAATGTTTATTTTTATGTTTCAGGCATTTAAATACACATAAGAACTAGCAAAACAATGATTTTGAGTTTGTAAAATACACACTGATGTCTATGGAAGCGGCAATAATAATCCTTTCCATTATAATAAGACGAAACGTTTTATTCATATCAGATACACATTGTGTAAGTAGCTTTACATTTTACCCTATTCTTCTCCCAGTTCACTGGCCACTTACTTTCATGTATTTCGTGAGAAGCAACAGATACGATTCTCTGGACTGTGAAACAAACTAAAATGGCGCCGCCCATTGTGCATACAGCTCAACTAACGCGATCGTTATAAATGTGTTTAAACAACAAAACACATCCACTTGCACATATTTGACAATCGCAATATCAGTGTTTCATGCTATAGCGAATACATTTGTGAATATTTTGAATAGAAAAGGAAGAAAGACATAAAAGCAGATCATCATTCATCAGCTCTGTGTTGTGATTGCGCTGTGTCACGTGGCAAGCAATGACGCGTCACCATGGAAACATTAAAGTGGCAGGTTCTAAATAAAGGTCGCCTTGAAAAACTCACGCTGGGGGGTCAGTTAGAATATTTTAAACTTGAGTGAGTCATTGATTCATTCATTCAAACGATTTGTTCAAACGGCTGATTCATTCAAGATTGAGACAGATGTTTATGAATGGGTCATTGAATCTTTGACTCAATCGATTCGTTCAAAATGCTGAATCATTCAGTAATGAAAACAGGTTGAGTGTTCCTGTGAGATGCGCCGTGGTTCTGCTGTGATTTTTGTTTGGAACTATTTTCGCTGCTGAAACAGAACAAAAACAGCCAATATTGCATCTAAAAGGTAAGTGACTTAATTGTAACTGTTTATTGAACTGTTGTAGGAAATCAATGTCACATTTTCAATAGTGATGGTGTTCAGGAAAAATAATTGAGGTTGCTTAACATATGTTAAAAATATAAAAACTCCACATTTAGATTTTTTATAGGCAGTATGTCGTTAACTGAGTGTGTGTGCGCTCATTTGTGTAGATTTCTCCTCGAGAGGCTGCGCGAGCGTCAACAGCGCAACCACCGTCAGTAATAGTAAACAACACTGACAGTAATGCAGCGCAATATGATAGAGTTCGTCTTAGGTTTAACAACCTATGAAACTAATAATTAACAATATGAAACTAAAACGACATAAGCTTAATTTATAGCTATTTAGAGGTGGATAATTTAGAGGGGGATAAACGCACTTTGGAGGTGGGTAAACGCTATTTCCGAATATTGGGAGGTGCGTAAACGGCGTTTACGTGCGTTTAGCCTCCACTACATCCCTGGACGTATGGAAATAATCTGACATGTTGGTTGTTATTTTCCTGTACTGGCGCATGCATGTGACGTAAACGCGTACGCGACCGATACACCGTGAGCAGATTTGCGTTTTTACCGTTTTTTAGACGGGAACGCGACGGTGGAGCGTTTTTAAGATTTCCCCTCTGGAGGGTGGTTTCACTTTTTTGCGTTTTTAAGCCCCCAAAACGCCGTTGCCGTGTAAACGAAAGGCACATCCGATAAAATATTTTTACGTTTTCACCTATGGTTTTCACCCGGAATCGTTCTCGTTTAGTGTGGACCAAGGGGGTAATCCATCGACCGGAAGTTGAAGCCGGCCGGGTGCCGCCATGTTGTAGCAGAACTTCACTTGCGTTAGCATTTCCATTGACTCCCATTCATTTTGGCGTCACTTTGACAGCGAATAACTTTACATCTGAGGCGTTTAAAGACTCCATTTGTCCATTATTTATTTCTAAAGAAACACGACAATGTATAAAGTGCTCCATTACCTTCTATGTTACATTATGGCCCCGTAGAAACAGTTTTAGTAAAAATAGGCTAACGATTGCGTCATAACCACTCGACTCTCTGTCGCGCTGTACAGAAATTACCGTACAGACAGGAGGAGAAGCTCGCAGGCAATCGGGGGGACGCCCCGTCAAGGGAGAAGCCCATAGATAATGAGTCCATAAAAGCAACGGAATACTTATTCCTGCTCACTCACGCCAAAGAACTCTTTGCTCAAGTTCCCCGTCTCTGCAAGATTAACGTTGGCAATTTTCACGCACAGCTACTAGAAGATTAACGTCTGTCAGACAGGTTGCTCACGTCATCAAGCTTAGTTTGAGTCGGTTTGAGTCTGCGCGTCAGGAACGGAAGTGCTCAGAAATCGCTAAAAATGGGCTTCAACTGTCTCAACTGAGTTCCAATGAGATGGCCCTGTCCATTTCTTATACTGTCTATGGTGTGGACATGGCCAAAATCTCGTTTTTTTTTAAAAACGAATAAAGGTGCCGTTTTCTCATTTCTGCTTATTTCATTTCAAATTGGAAATCAAATGATCGGATGATACACGGACCAATATAATAAATAATTTCTATTAAAGGCTGTTATAGAGTAACTGTATTAAAGGCTCATTCAGTCGGGACTTTTATTCTGAAACCGCATTTAGTCGGGACTTTTATTCTGAAACCGTAGTCATGGTAACATGCAGAACAGTGTACAGTCGTCAGTGCAACTGCCGCTATCTGCTGTGTGTAGGTGATCTGTGAGAGCTGTCAGCTGTAAAGTTGCTGATTCCTGTTCGTTCGGG
Organism: Rhinichthys klamathensis goyatoka; assembly: GCF_029890125.1. Taxonomy (NCBI): domain Eukaryota; kingdom Metazoa; phylum Chordata; class Actinopteri; order Cypriniformes; family Leuciscidae; genus Rhinichthys; species Rhinichthys klamathensis. Next base: position 1,143,769 of record NW_026606982.1, on the reverse strand, counting down.
GTGATTGGTGCAACTGTAATATTATGATGTTAGTCATTGCCCTTAAAGTAAGTCAATTTGATTATATTTATGTTGATTTTCAGTTGTGTAACTTGATCTGAATAGAGTTAAGCGTCCGTGACATAAGTGCATGTCCGGACATGTCCTGTATAGATCGTTCTGTGTTATCCAGATCAGTAATATGCTAGTATTTAGTAATAGGCTATTACTTGAGTGTGACGATTCATTCTTTATTAAGCGCCATATCAATGTTATGGGTTATTAATGAGGGGATGTTAGTCGGTCTGTTAATATGTTCCAATACTAGACGATCAGCGTCATGTCTGTTTGTATGTAATGCATATGAGCCATGCGGTTACCCATATATGGGCATTGTATGTTATTGAGGACAAATTGCCCTTATAGTGTGTATTTTCCTGTTTAATACCATGTTTCTGTTTATTCAACTGGATGTTAAGTAGAAAAATGTCAATGATGAGTATTGAGGATAATTATTTAATTATTTAACAGTGAATGCTTATTATTGTATTTAGTTTATTCATTCTCTTTATTGTACTTATTTTCCAGACTATGTACATCATTGAATATACAGTTGTGATCCATCCATCTACCTACAATACACCAAGTTAATCTGATCACCTGTCTCCTCATTATTTGTGCTCTTACCGGCACCCAGAAGGGTTTACTCATCCATCACCTAATCCAAACCTAACAGTCCAAAGCCTCTCCAACAAATTGGTCCTTCGAGCCGGATTGAGTATTCCCCTCTGAAGTTATGGACTCTGATGAGGAGATGCTTGGAGGAACTCGCCCTAAGCGCCATACTCGTCCTCCAGCTTACCTACAGCAATATGAGGTACATTATACACGAGGCAGACCTGTCGCTGATCATGATGTTCCACAAACCTGGGAGGCACCTGCCCAACGGACTCCCCCCTCATCCTTCCAGACCTACGCCATTGCCCCTGATGGTGACCTGATATGTTCTGGTGGATCACAGATCATGTCCTCGAATTATCTGCCTCCACAGCATGTTGTATGTCCTCAGCGTTCCTTCTCGTCGCCTTCGGCAGCTGATTTCACTACCTCTGCACATGACCGTGAGCGACAGCATTTGCGCCAGGAGCATGCACAACTAATGCAGACACATCAGGCTTTCCAGGCTGACTTAAGGGAGTTGAGAGAAGTCCGTGCTGAAGTTAGAGAATTAGTACAGGTGGCTCAGTCCCTTCGAGTCGATCTCAGTAAAGCTAGAGGAGAGAACCTATCGCCAGCACAGCTGACAGCGTCTCAGTTATCCAGCCCCCTGAGGCCAGCTGAATCTACAAACTTAGTGGAGGATGGACACTTCGCTGAGCTTCCCCCACCCCCGTGGCCTGAGCCTGACGTTGAGCTGAGAGCCCGGGTGGATGCCCTTGCTTTGTCTGATACGGGTGCCACAATTCACCTACCTGTGATGCCAGAGACCAGAAATTATCCCTTTGTATCCCCAGCTACTCAGTCACGCCCTCCTAAACCTTATGCTCCTGATGTCTGGCGATTTCCCCCTCCTCCTACTCCTAAAGAGCTTCAAGAGCTGCTAACACCTGCGGCCATGCCTTTACCTGCCAACCGCACGTCGGTACCTATCTCCTCACGGTTCAGCTCTATGCCTGCTTATTCGATTCCTCCAAATCTAGCGATGAAGGTAGAACCCAATCAACCTCTTGCAGTATCTATGTCTGAATATGTGTACAGAGGACCTACCCCTACCATTCCTAAGTTTAGCCGGCCTGATCCTGGTGAGTTTGCCAGACTCCGGATTGCTTTAGAGAACCTGCTCCCTCCTGACGGGACAGAACTTTTCAAATACCAGATCTTAGTGGATCATCTCAAGCTTGAGGAGGCTAGAATGATAGCGGACGCTTATCTGAACTCCCTTACCCCATTCACTGATACAATGACTGCACTTCATGAGAAGTTTGGTCAACCGCATCAACTTGCCTTAAGGAGGATCGCTGTTGTTCTTGAGAGTCCTGACATCAAGCGAGGTGATATATCTGCCTTCCAGAGGTTCGCTCTCCAGGTACAGTCACTAGTGGGACTACTGAGAACCTTGGGACGCGATGGTGAACTGGAGCTAAGTTGTGGGTCCCATGTTGCGCGACTTCTTAGTAAGCTTCCACCTGAGCTGCGTGCTGACTTCCGTCGCCATATGTTCCACCAACCTGGCATGACCCCTAATCTAGTTGACCTTTCGAACTGGCTCCGTTACGAAACATGGTGCCACAGCTACGATGCCGAGCCGATGTCTAAAGTCTTTCACGCTAAGCAAGACTCTGGAAAGAGAACTGTGACCATCCTGCATGGGGTTAAAGAACCCCCAGTTGAGACTCCCATCTCTCGCAAGGGTCCCGTTTCACAAACTAAACCTTCTAAAGTGAAACGGTATTGTCCATTCTGTGATCAGACTGAGCATTATCTAAGCCAGTGTGCATCCTTCAGTAAGCTTAACTCTGACCAGGTCAGGACATGGATTCGGAGTAACAACCGTTGCTGGCGATGCGCTAGGGCACACCATGCTGCTCAATGTGACCTTAAGAAACCCTGCAACCTATGCCAAGGCACACATCTCCGCCCTCTTCATGAGGTGAATGTTGGTCTATCCCCGAGGGAGGATTCGGCTCAAGTGGAAAAGAGCTGCCTGACGAATTCCTCTCCGGATCGACTCTTCCTGGATAAACCCTCTGTCGGAGGTCGAGTCATGCTCAAAGTGGTTCCTGTAAATTTACATTATGAAGATCGCACCCTTGACACCTTCGCTCTTCTTGACGATGGCTCGGAGAGGACTATTCTGCTCTCCACTGCAGTTAAGGCCTTGGGCATCAAGGGTGTCCCTGAGGATCTGCCTTTGCGGACGGTGAGAGACGATATTCAGGTCCTTCATGGCTCTTCCATATCCTTTCGGATCTCTTCCATCTGTAAACCCCAAACCAGTTATAAGATCAATCATGCCTTCACAGCAGATCGTCTTAACCTATCCCGCCAGTCTTACCCAGTAGAACAGCTACGACAGAAGTACAGGCATCTGCGGGGTCTTCCAATCAGTACACTTAATGAAGTCCAGCCTTTACTTCTCATCGGTTCCGATCAGCCCCATCTCATAATTCCGACAGAGCCTGTTCATTGGGGCGGCCCGGGTGCGCCAGCTGCAGTTCATACACGCCTAGGATGGACGCTCCAGGGCCCCATTCCTTTCATGGGGCGGCCTCATGCAGCACGGCAATGCCTGTTAACATCCATGGATCCAATTCAGGACGAACTCTTCCAGAATGTTCAACGCCTGTGGCAGTTGGATGTGGGTCCGCAGTGGGAGAGTAAAGATGTAACCCGGTCCAAGCAAGATCATGAGGCTCTTCAGCTGCTTGAGATGGAAACCCGCACTCACCCTGTGGAGGGCATCAATCGGTTAGCTACGCCTTTACTGCGGCGTAAGGATATGCCTTGTTTGAATGCACCTAAGGAGTCAGTCCTACCTACCCTTCGTAGTGTAGAGAGGCGTCTGCTGAAGGACCCCACCAAAGCTGAGGTCTATAAAGAGGAAATGAGGAAATTAGTTGAGACAGGAGCTGTTCGGGAAGCGACTGACCCCTTACCTGATTCGGCTGAATGCTGGTACATCCCTCACCACATTGTTAGTCACAATGGAAAGTGCCGCATTGTCTTTAACTGCTCCCATCAGTATCAAGGACAAAGCCTCAATCAGTACCTGTTGCCAGGGCCCACCCTTGGGGCCTCGCTATTGGGTGTTCTTATCCGCTTCAGAGAACATCCTGTGGCAGTGAGTGGGGACATCAAGGCGATGTTTCACCAGGTTCGCCTTTTACCTGGGGATCGTCCTCTACTCCGCTTCCTTTGGCGGGACCTGAAGATGGATGAGGCACCTAGGATTCTTGAGTGGCAGGTACTACCCTTTGGCACGACCTCCAGTCCATGCTGTGCAACCTACGCACTACAACGCCATGTACAGCAACATCCTCAGACTGATGAAACGATTCGGTTTTCGGTGGAGAGATGTTTCTATGTCGATAATTGCCTGCAGAGCCTGCCTACTGTTGAAGCAGCGCGAAGTTTGATTGATCGACTACGGAATATCCTCTCTGGAGCTGGATTTGACATTCGCCAGTGGGCCTGCAATGCTCCTGGTGTGGTGAGTCACCTACCAACCAATGCCCGAGCTGTGAGTGTGGAACTGTGGTTGACGCAGGAGAAGTCAGATATCCCTGAATCAACGCTAGGCCTGAGCTGGAACTGGCAGACGGACACTTTGTCGTACAAGCACCGACCTGTGGTATATAACACTCTTACATTGAGGAATATCTATAAGGTCCTAGCTTCCCAATACGACCCTCTTGGCTGGCTTCTACCTTTTACGACTCGAGCGAAAGTGATCATTAAGCAACTGTGGAACAAACAGAGAGGGTGGGATGACCCCAACTTACCACCTGAGCTCCTCCGGTCTTGGAATAGTTGGGAAGAGGAACTCCAATACCTCCCTGGTATCACGTTTTCCCGGCCATATCTCCCTCCTGAAGTTGAAATGAGTATAGCTACTCATGAGGTACATGTCTTCTCGGATGCTTCTGAGCAGGCATACGGAGCGGTGGCTTACCTCCGGACTACCGACCAGGAAGGTCGGACCTACCTGTCCTTTATCATCGCACGCTCGCGTGTCACTCCTAGACGAGCTCACTCTATTCCAAGACTGGAACTCTGCGGAAGTCTAGTCGCAGCACAGTTGGCTAAGTTACTGGAGAAAGAGTTGACCCTACCCATCAAGTCTATTTCCCTGTGGACAGACTCTACCACGGTCCTTCAGTGGTTGAATTCGGAGTCCTGTCGATACAGAGTCTTTGTCGGAAACAGAATTGCTGAGATCCAGGAGTTGACGGATAAGTGTTCATGGCATTATGTAAGTTCTGCAGACAATCCGGCTGATGACCTCACGAAAGGGAAACCTCTTCAATACCTCGCTGCATCCAACCGATGGTCTCAAGGACCCTCCTTCCTCCTCCAGGATCCCAAGGATTGGCCAGTATTACCTACGACTGAGACCATGGCAGACAAGGTTGAACTGCGGAAATCGGCCTTCTGTGGGATCAGTACCTGCCCTCCTTCTTCTGGCAATACTGATGGGTGGAACTACCATACCTGGCAGGAACTATTGGACGTGACAGCCCAAGAACTTCGAACTACCATTTCTCCTGGGACTTCTCCCCAGGCTGAGGATTACCATCAGGCTGAGCTCCAAATTCTCAGACGGGTGCAGCAGGAATCATTTCCTGAGGACTATAAATTGTTAGAGAGTGGGAAGTCAGTCAGGTCCAAAAGTCGTCTAATCACCTTAGCCCCGGAAATGGATCCGTCCAGTGGTCTTATCAGGGTAGGAGGTCGTCTGAGGAGAGTTGCAGGCATTGAGGACTCTGTTTTACATCCTCTGGTTTTGGACCCTTATCACCCAGTCACCCGTTTGATCATACATCATTATGACCAGAAGTTACATCATTCTGGATCTGAACGGCTGTTTGCCGAACTACGGAGATATTACTGGATTCTTCGTGGCCGCGAAGCTGTGCGACGGTTTCAACATGAGTGTCCGGAATGTCAACGGTGGAGGGCCCAACCGACAATCCCTAAGATGGCAGATTTACCCTCTGCTCGTCTTCGGCTCTACAAGCCTGCCTTCCATTCTTGTGGAATGGACTGTTTTGGACCATTGCTGGTCAGACTCGGAAGACGTACAGAGAAGCGTTGGGGTATTCTGTTTAAATGTTTGACCACGAGAGCAGTCCATTTAGACCTACTTCCAAGCATGAGTACTGACTCCTTCCTCATGGCTCTTAGAAGGTTTGTCTCGAGGAGAGGGACACCGGCTGAGTTATGGTCAGATCAAGGTACGAACTTCCGCGGGGGTGAAAGGGAGTTACGGGAAGCTTATGCCGCATTAGTTCCTGATATACAGCATCAGCTTGCTCGTCAGAAGATCCATTTCCATTTCAATCCCCCATCGGCCCCCCACTTCGGTGGAGTCTGGGAACGGGAGGTGAGATCTGTTAAGTCAGCCTTGTACACAGTTTTGGATTCAGAGTCAGTTCCCGAGGAAGTGTTGATGACCGTCTTGCTGGAAGTGGAGGCCATCCTGAATTCAAAACCCTTGGGTTATGTGTCGTCCGATATTGCAGATGCTGACCCAGTGACGCCAAATAGTTTCCTCATGGGGCGGCCGGATGGATCTCTGCCTCAAGTCATTTACCCAGAATCAGAGATGCTAAGTCGCCGGCGCTGGCGACATTCCCAGATCCTAGCGGACCGATTCTGGTCAAGGTTCATTAGGGACTATCTTCCCAGCCTTCAAACTCGCCAGAAATGGCAAGCCTCTCCCCCTGACTTGAAGGAGAAAACATTTGTTTTAGTTGTAGACCCCCAATTACCTCGTGGTTTATGGCCTGTGGGACAAGTTATCAAGACTCACCTAAGTCCGGATGGTCATATCCGTTCAGCGGACGTTCAGATAAAGGGCCAAGTTTACACCAGACCGGTAGCCCGCCTAGTCATCCTGCCAGCCTTACCTAAGGATTGTCCCGATGCTGCTAGCCCCTGATAAGTGAAGTCGCCTTTCATGGCAGCAAAGATGCTCCACATCTTTGGGGGCGGCTGTATTAAAGGCTCATTCAGTCGGGACTTTTATTCTGAGACCGCATTTAGTCGGGACTTTTATTCTGAAACCGTAGTCATGGTAACATGCAGAACAGTGTACAGTCGTCAGTGCAACTGCCGCTATCTGCTGTGTGTAGGTGATCTGTGAGAGCTGTCAGCTGTAAAGTTGCTGATTCCTGTTCGTTCGGGGTGATTGGTGCAACTGTAATATTATGATGTTAGTCATTGCCCTTAAAGTAAGTCAATTTGATTATATTTATGTTGATTTTCAGTTGTGTAACTTGATCTGAATAGAGTTAAGCGTCCGTGACATAAGTGCATGTCCGGACATGTCCTGTATAGATCGTTCTGTGTTATCCAGATCAGTAATATGCTAGTATTTAGTAATAGGCTATTACTTGAGTGTGACGATTCATTCTTTATTAAGCGCCATATCAATGTTATGGGTTATTAATGAGGGGATGTTAGTCGGTCTGTTAATATGTTCCAATACTAGACGATCAGCGTCATGTCTGTTTGTATGTAATGCATATGAGCCATGCGGTTACCCATATATGGGCATTGTATGTTATTGAGGACAAATTGCCCTTATAGTGTGTATTTTCCTGTTTAATACCATGTTTCTGTTTATTCAACTGGATGTTAAGTAGAAAAATGTCAATGATGAGTATTGAGGATAATTATTTAATTATTTAACAGTGAATGCTTATTATTGTATTTAGTTTATTCATTCTCTTTATTGTACTTATTTTCCAGACTATGTACATCATTGAATATACAGTTGTGATCCATCCATCTACCTACAATACACCAAGTTAATCTGATCACCTGTCTCCTCATTATTTGTGCTCTTACCGGCACCCAGAAGGGTTTACTCATCCATCACCTAATCCAAACCTAACAGTCCAAAGCCTCTCCAACAGTAACGTTACAAATACGTTCTTATGAATTGAAATTTGATTTATAGAACATGAACAGGCTGAAGTAATGACCTGAGGTTAGTCAGTGCTCAGTGAAGAATTGACAGTTAGCTTATATGAGGCTCAAGTTAATGTTGTAAACATCTTGTGAGATAACACATCTAATATGACAGAACATCATATAATTCATCCATTGTTAACACTTGCTCATGTGCTATTGTTTTCCCACTTGCTCATGTGCTATTGTTTTCCCACCAAAATGATGAAAGGGTGGATGAAAATGGTTATTACAAAAGACTAACAGCATGGGGATATTGTTTAAAAAAATAATTCGAGAAGGAAAACAATAAGAAACATCTGTCTTAGTAAATTGTCAGTTTCTATGTTAAAGCTTAATTTTAAAAAAAGCACTTGGACCATAGCATAAAAATTGCTCAATAATTAATAGGCCCTCCTGAAAGGCCCAAACTCCAACTGATGTTTATTATTAACTGATGTGATAAATGTTTCCAATGTTCAAAATATATTATTTTGTGTTCCACAGAAGAAAGAAAGTAATAAAGGTTTGGAAGAACATGAAACAACAGTAAATTATGACAGCATTTTCATTTTTGTGTGAACTTTCCCTTTAATCAACATGTCCAAATAAACTAAAAGACAGACCACACAGAAAACACTCGATTATGATTATATCAAATGTAAACAACTTATTTTGATATTTACTTTTTTTTTACTGAGATGAACTCTTCTAGTGTCAGAACGCTGAACAGTATTTACACGGTATGACAAGTAGCACTTCATTATCTTCTGAGGTACCTTCAAAAGTGTATTTTTCCTTCTTACTTCTAACTTAAAAATGTAAAAGTCTTCATCATATAAAAAATTACATTTTCTTTTAAAAAGGACAATCTTTTGTTTGTACACTGCAATAAAACCTCCTTATCCTACTGTCAGAAAATTTCAAATATATATATATTTTTTTACGATTGCATGCTTACACACACAATTTAAAAATAACAATAATAAAGTTAGTGAAAAATAATAAAGTTAGTGAAACCTGACATTCAAGGAGCAAAACCTCAGCCCAGATCTGCACAAGGCTCACATGTTTTGCAAATTACTACACACACTTCTCTACATTAGACACAGAAATCCAACATGATGTCACTTCTTTGCCATTTCAAAATTTCCAAAATCCCACACTTATGAACCAATTGTTCAAACACGGCCATCAAATGTGCATACACTTAGGTGCTTAATTGTAAACTCAACCATCAGGTAAGCATTATCAAAAGGTGAGTTTAACTGTCTTCAACAAAAATGGAAGGCAATGTTGCAGTAAGAGGAAGAAGGAGAGGGAGGATGAGAGGAAGAGACTGACCTGGTCACCTGGAGGAAGATGTGGTAAAAAAAAAGAGGATCACATTTACCAGATGCAATTCAAGCAACCTTGGTCGACCATGTTGTAAACCATTGGTTGACATTGAGAGAGGGTGGACAGAGAGTTCCGTCCAACCTCAGCAGATACAATGTTGCTACAATAAATCTGATATTTCGACAAGAGCACAAGGTTAAAAAAACAAGAACTTTTCTCTACTGTCTACAGTACAATCAGTACAATGTAGCCTACTTTATGACCTCCATCAGTACTTTTTATTACCCATTCCATATTTGTGCGCTGTCCTGTGACATTTTAAATCTATTTTGTTCTACACAGAATTGAGGGTTGAGAACGTGAAGGAGAAAGGGGCCCCATATTCACAGGAAAAAGAGATACGCCAAAACATGGTTTTGGACAATAATGTGATACGGCTCAGAGAAAATCAAACAAACGTCCTCATTGTCCACACAGTTTTCAATAATGTCCATCAGGTCTCTATCAACACTGGGGTGAATTCTTAAAAAGCATCACATACAGATGAAACAACTCTACCTAATGCCATTTGAAAGAAATTCTGAAAGGGTAAAAGACCTGAGGCATGAATATGTGGAGGTAAGTAATGTACACTTCAGTATAGTGCACTGCACATAGAACCTTTTTACAGGCCTATATTGAACTACACAATGTTGTCTTTTTTTCAGAGTTTTGTTAATTGATGCTGATCAAATCCCACATGAATTTATCTTAATAAATTAGGCTGGGTTTAACCTGACAAAAGAAGGGAGAAACATATTTGACCACAGAGCAATTTTGAATGTCCCGGGCCAACGTGGTGGTAACATCACAATGTGTGATGCAATCACACAGAATGGGATTCTCCACCTGCATGCCAACTTTAGGTCCTGACAACACAGCCCACATACTCACATTTTAGATAGACTACACAACATTGTTACAGCAGAAGACCAAATGAATGAAGAGCAGATGAGATACATTTTCATTTAGGACAATGTATTTTTCCACCCATTTGCTTTGGTCCAAAACTGGTTTCACGAGCATCCACAATTTTTACTCCAAGACCTCCCACCATTCTCTCCCTTCCTTAACACCATTGAGGAGTTTTTTTTATACCCAATTGATGCAAGGATGCAACGTCATTCAAGTCTTCAAGTCTTGTGAGAGAGGACATACTGTAGCCTGTGATGTGGACAAAGTGCTATGGCCAGAACCAGCTAGGCGAAGAGATGATGGTTAGGTTTTTGTCTCCACAAATGTTTTTGTTATTTATGTAATCTTATGTAGAATATGTTCTGATTTTTCAGTGCAAAATTGACTTTTGACAGATTTTACAATGTGGAGAGAAATATTTTCCTCAAAGTGCAGTATTGGTGTTGTGTTAGATCAATATATTCATGTAACTCAACAATATCTCTGAAAAAATGAAAATGTCACAAGTCTTTAAGATTTAACACAGCAGTGTGTAAGTGGTTCAAATAGAATCAGATTGTATGCACCATGTGTGTGCCTTACGCTGTCAAAATTGGGTTTTGTTAAATTATGGTAAAGTTTTGAATGAAGTGTTTAGTTTTGCTCTGCTCAGCTACTTGTGTGTTTATTACTGAAACTGTAATTAAAGTTCCCTTTCAGTCGCTCAATTTCGACGTAGTCGACGTGTCGACTGATTGGGATCACGCTTAGAGAGCCTGTCATCTTCGAGTACTGTTAAAACGAGCCAATGTAATTGGCGTGCATGAAATGCATTACACACTCCGCCCCTGCGGCGCGGGAATAAATACGGAAGTGGATGCACGCACTAGTTGTCTTTCGCTTCGGAGCCGATCGTTTGATGTCTCTGAAGAGTGCTGTTGTTTACAACGAGCGATTGTGTCGGTGTTCTTCTGGAAGACTCTCCCAGTGCTGGTGGTTTCTACAGCGCGAGTGCAGCGGTGATCGCGAGCTTTGAGCTCTCAACTACTGTTTTAACAGCAACAAATTTCTAAAGGTTTGTGTGTGTTGACGGCTGGTTAGAGGGCGGAAAAGTGAGTGCTTCACTGTTTCAGTTCCCTGTTCAGTGTTGCCACAGTCATTCCCCTGTGTGCTCCGGCACTGGTGATGGGTCCTATTTCCTGAAAGAGCAACACGGGTGCGTTTGAGTGCGTTTCTGGATGCGGTCGTTCCCTTTTCCTCTCTGACGGTCACAATTGTTGCATCACGTGTTTGGGCTTACAGCACGCTGAAGCAGCTTTTGTGGGCGGTTCATGTTCCCATTGCGGGAATTTGACTGTCGCGGTGTTGAGACCGAGACTCGCCTTCGTCCGCGAAGCAAGAGTCCCCATTACCATGCCCCACCCCTGGGTGCCGTGTGGGATGGGTGAACGGAGGATAGTGATGGAGGTCTCGCCCAGTAACCATTCCCTGTGGGCTCCTCACTCCTCCATCACACCGCAGCCGATGGAATTCCTGTTGAACGTGCTGGTCCCTCTGTAATGGACCGATCAGCCGTTTCAATTGGGGTTCCTCCAGAGGATAAGATGTCGATAGCAGCATCGGAGGGTGAGCTGGCCTCTGGAGATGACGACTCAGCTGTGTTATCTCCCTCTGGGAGCGCTCCAGGCGCTGCCAAGCCAGGTGGCAAGCCACAGCGAAAGCATTTTGGAGCGGGCCGCTCAGGGATGGAGGAGGATGCTCTTGGAGTTGGTCATCGATCCACTCCCTCACCCCGGGTGAGGGCCAGGTGGAGTCTTTGTTTGTGTGTGTGTTTGTTCCTCCGCTGCTCCCAAAAGAAGCAGAGCAAGCGGTACCCACACTCCAAAGAAAGAGCAAATTCCTCTGTTCCTGGGTCCCAAGAGGGCGAGTCTGGCGGTGTGCGACACTGTAAGCCTTGCACCCCTCAGCCCCCTCTTGTTCGCCAGCACGGCAGCTGGGTGCGGTTCGAGGACCCGGTCATCCATCTTCTCACGCATCCCTGGCCATCTCGTGGAGACAGGTAAGTGTCGTACACCACACTCAGACCCTGCTTCGGGCCGCCTCCGGGCCTTCCGAGCTGGGTCCCTGTCCTCCACATCGCTGCCCCACCTCAGGTACGTCTGTGGTTCCCTGGCCCCTGGCACAGTGTGTGTGAGCCTGAAGATGCTTCCTACCACTCCAGCTGGCCCCGAAACTACCAGCAGAATCGACTTGCGATTCATTTCGCTTTGCTTCGCCCTGGCTCAGTGATATTCATCACACCTAGGTGTTGAGCAGAGATGCTCCTAAGATTAGTGATATTTATCACACCTATGTGTTGAGCGCTGCTCCTGTCCTGTGTGTGCACATCGCAGTCCTACTAGCGAAGGACGCGATGTAGCCTCTCCTCCAGCCAATATGAAGACCGGTTTCTATAAACCCGTACTTCATTGTACCCTAGATATGTGGTGGGTTATGAATGAATGAATGAATGAATGAATTTTCAAATGCTCCGTCCCCAAGGTTGGCCTGCAGCATTCGACCTGAAGGACAGTACTTCAGATCTCTATCCTTCCGCTCCACAGACCATTCTGTGTTCTGGCGTCGAGGGTATGAAGTATCAGTACAAGTCCTACCCTTAGAGTGCTCCATAGCCAGTTGGGTCTTCAGGTCAACTGGGAGAGAGTAATCTCGCCCACGGGCTGAGTATCTCTTTTTCAGTTCAGGAGAAGGACTCGGTCCAACAATTCTCTTCAAGAAGAGTGTGTTAGGCTAGTGCTAGAAGTGAGAAAGGGTCCCACTGAAAATTTCAGAGGCTCCTGGGGCATATGGCAGACGCTGCCGCTTGGCTTCCTCCATATGAAGACCGCTTCAGCAGTAGTTTTATGATCGAGTCCCGAGGTGACCGTGGCAGAGCGGCACGCCCTGTGTGATAAAAGATCACCCCAGCCTGCCGCCAAACTCTAAGCCCGTGTTCAGACCTTCAGGTCCACTAACATCGACTAAGGGGCCATGTACAAAGGCCATGCTTTAACGGAGGCCTGGGTGACCTCCGACTGCATTGGCATTCGTTACCTCGAGTTGGCAGTTCACCTCGCTTTGAGCCACCGCTGCTCAGCGAGCTGGTACTGGTCTGAAAAGACAACATTGCGACCGTTGCGCTAAGCTTCCCTCGCATGTCACAACTCGCCCGTCACCTCCTCCTTGGAGTCAGAAGCTTCTGAGGTCGTTCATTCCACTATAAAATTCTTCCGCCTGCTCAATCGTACCGGCAACGAGCCTCACGACAGCTATGGCCAGGGAGAGTGGAGACTCCATCCCCTGGCGGTCAAGCTGGGCAGGGACCACTTCGGGGCCACACAGTTACATCTGTTGCCCCTCCGGACTCGTCCCTCTGCCAGTTGTGTTTCTGTCTGAGCGGACATCCCTTGGATAGACACTGGCTCTCAGCTGACCCCGGGGCCCCGCAGAAATGCGTTCCCCGGTGAGCCTTCTAAAAAAGCGGCTATGCGATTCATTATCGCTTGGTGCTGTTCAAGTTCAGTGATGTTCATCACACTCAGGTGTTAAGCAGAAATGCTCCTGAAGCTCAGTGAATTTCATCACACTCAGGTGCTGAGCAGAAATGCTCCTGAAGCTCAGTGAATTATCACATCTAGTGTTGAGCAGTGCTCCTGTCTTGTGCGTGCATGTCGCTTGCACCTACTGTGCTAAGTCAGGAGTGGAACAGGTCTTGATAGTTGCCCCTCATTGGCCCAACCAGATCTAGTTCCCTCAACAGCCTTCCTGACTTCCCCTGAATACATTTCAGGGACGGGGCATGATGGCACCCATGTTCAAAGAACTGGACGGGGAGGTTCAGGTGGCTACCACAAGGATATGTGGTAGTGACCATCACTTCTGCAAGCACCCCCTTAAGATAAGGCAGTTGTGCTTCGCTAAGTTAGAAGTGGAACCTATTCGTTGAGTAAGTCTTCTATCCGTGAGGAGATCCTGAGAGCGTTCGGTCATTTTAGTGCTCTCTTTCCTGCAAGTTGGGTTGGAGTAGGCTGTTCCTTCACCCTCAATATGATACAAACATCATATGCAGAAGTATGGGAAGCACGTCCTGATCGTCAGGTTCCTGAGGGAGCAAGGGTCATCAATGCGCCCCTCTTTATCCTCTTGGGCCTATCTCTGGTGCTACTGCAATGCAGAGACCGCCCCTGAGCCACTGCAGGCAGTGAGTTAAAAATTCTGTTTTTAAACAGTTCTCCTGCTCGCATGGTCTCTACTAGAGGGTAGGGACTTGCTCGCTTTCGGTCAAGGACTTGTGCCGCCAACCCTCACGAGCTGAGACCCCGGCCTGGATATGTGCCCAAGGTTCCTACCTCTCCCTTAACTGGGACTAGGTGGTGAGCCTGCAAGCGCTGCCTGGAGGAGGCAGACCCAGCCCTGGCTTTCTTTGTCCGTCCGCCTCATTGCGGTTATACGTGCACAGAACGCAAGCCTTAGGACCTCAGACCAGCTCAAATATCTGTTAAGGAAATCAGCAGAGAGGGAAGGCTGTTTCCAAGCGAGGTTGGCCCACTGAAATGTGGCTGCCTTCATCTTGGTGAAATTCCCGAGATGCACATGTCCACTTAGGTGGTGAGCTCCTCTTAAATGAGTGTGTGCTCCCGCCTAGGCGTTGACACAGAGTGCTTCACTGACAGATATTCTAGAGTTGGGGGCTGGGCGACACCTTAGTCGAACCGCTGCTTCCCGTGGGCTCCCTTCACGTGAAGCCAGTTTCACTGTAAGCCCGGTTCGTTGTGTCGGCTTGCTGCGCCATTCTCCTCCTATGGACTGGATACATGTGCAATTCTTGCTCCAGTTGAGTTCCCCTTTTTAGCCGAACCCTGTCGAGTTCCTCCATACCCTTTGGCAACGGACGTGGCGTAACGTCTGAAGCCAGGCCTATCACTCGTATGCTCTGGTGGAACCTGTGTTAGGCTGGGTCCATATGCTGTGATCCCTACGGCGATCCCATATGTGTATTCTTCCACGGTACGGCTCCCTGCGGCGAGCCCGTGTCTTCCTTTGGCAGAGCCTGGTCTGCCGTCACTGTTCGGTTGAGTCTCCCCACTGTCATAGGCTGGAACCACCCCAGTGACATTCCATATGTTGTACTGCCCGGTCATCCCCCCAGTTCATATGTGCATTCTCCACATTTTACCTCCCTTTGGGCAGGATGTGGCTTCCGCAGCGTCCCTTTCTTTGTTCAGGGAACGCTTTCCCTCCAGTAGGAGCAGCAGTGACTTCCCTGCCTAAGCCCTGTCCCTTCCCCGCCTTAATTTGCGGGGGGATCTGGAGGCTTTTGTCTAGGCACTGGAAGGTGGCAGCACTAGATGGCGTTTTAATTGGGATCCCAATCAGTCGACACATCGACTACGTCGAACGTGAGCGACTAAAAGGGAACGTCTCGGTTACTCATGTAACCCTCGTTCCCTGAAGGAGGGAACGGAGACGTAGTCCCGTCGCCACTATTGCTGGACCACCGCTGACTCCGAGTTACGCTCGGCTCCTCAGCGAAAAACAACTAGTGCGTGCATCCACTTCCGTATTTATTCCCGTGCCACGGGGGCGGAGTGTGTAATGCATTTCAGGTACGCCAATTACATTGGCTCGTTTTAACAGTACTCGAAGATGACAGGCTCTCTAAGCGTGATCCCAATCGGTCGACACGTCGACTACGTCTCCGTTCCCTCCTTCAGGGAACGAGGGTTACATAAGTAACCAAGACGTTTTCCTTTAGCTGAAAACCAAAACTGAAATCGAAAATAAAGTTTTGTTGATTAAATCTTGGTAATTAAACTCCTTATGCTGCTCAGGGTGTCATGGTTAGGCGATAAATTAAACCAGTCGCCATAAACTTCTTCAGCAACGAGCCAACTCTTGATATATCAGTCTAAATTTTTTACATTTTGTTACGCTAACATTATTTTTGTTCATGATGAAGAGCATCCATTTTGCAGCAATGTTGTAACTGTTGTACCTTATCCATGTTGTTCGTAGGAAATAATCACTGTTTCAGTTTCTGATTATACCTGATGAATTCAGATATATTTGATATTTTTCTCTATGATATACTCTACTGTTCAAAAGTTTGGGGTCTGTAAGATCTTTTCATGTTTACGAAAGAATTCTCTCATGCCCACCAAGGCTGCATTTATTTCATGAAAAATACAGTAAATTGTAATATTATTACAGGCGATATTATAATATTATTACAATTTAAAATATTTTTTATATTTTAATATATTTTAAACTTTAATTTAGTCCTGTGATAGCAAAGCCCTCCAAAACTATTTTGGTCAAAACTGATTTTTTTTTTATTTTATTTTTTTTATGTTTGGGCTGTTTCAAATTCAAATAATTTAAAAATAATTTTGGTTGCCGAAATATTGGTGCATCACTAACAGTAAACACCACTCATTCATTAAATTGAACGATTGTTATTCGAATCACTGAAGAATTACTGTTCGACCAGCTCCTCTTGATTCTCCCCTCCCTCTTGTCAAGCCTCGTCCTCCTCTTGTCACACCAACCCCTCCTCTTCCTCTGCCTCTTCCACCCCCCGCAATGTTTCCTCTTCCTCTTCCAGCACCTATAATGTTTCCTCTTCCTCTCCCTCTTCCAGCCCCCGCAATGTTTCCTCTTCCTCTGCCTCTTCCAGCACCTATAATGTTTCCTCTCCCTCTGCCTCGTCCACCCCTAACAGCGTTTCCTCTTCCTCCGCCTCCTCCAACAGCTCCTCTTCCTCTTCCACCGCCCCTTCCCCATCCTCGCCCACTGAAACTCAGGTCAGTGAATCGGTCATTGAGGGATACGGCAGTCTGCGAAACAAAGTAAAAACGGAGGCTCTAAAAACTGATGAACAATTTAATTGTGTAAGTTTATGGAAAAATAATAAAACTTTACTGTCTTTACACACACAAGGCCAATAAAATGTAATAAATGTCTGACTCTCCTACTTTACCGGGTGTACAGGCTTTGCCGGATGGCTAAACTCACCTGGTTAGTGGTCGCTTTGTAGTTAAATTGCAGAGGAATCCCCTTAGGTAAAGAAGTACCGGCTCCTCTAGAAGATCTGCCTCTTAACACTACCCCACCCCTCCTAGCCTGAATAGGTGTCTTCCTGATGGAGTGAAAAAAGCAAGAGAGACACACAAAGAAAAGCTAAACAAAGAAGGACATAAACCAGTGAATTAGAAGCCAGCGAGAAAGTTCATTCACTCACACAGTGACAGGTGCAGATTTAGCATTTGGCAGGGAAACTGTCAGTGTTGAGCCAGATGGTGCTGTTCTTTGACTTCAGTGTGTGTTTGGATGTGGATGTGACAGACACACAGAGAGAAAAACAATTTGTCAACACACCTTGAGAGTACTTTTTAGAATATTCACACGTAAAGAAACTCACCCTCTTATTTTCTGATACTTTTGCAATTTCTCAGCCATTTCTGTGGCAGAAAACTGAAGAAACAAAGACAAAGCACAGAACTGTAGGTTTAAAACATTGTAACAGGAAGGTCAATCCATGTGTAAGTCGTGTATAATGTTTTTTTTTTTTTTTTAAATAAAGATTGCCCTTCTTACCCCTCTGTCTAATACAAATGGTCTTCCACCCCTTTGTCCTCTTGCTGAAATTGCACCCCTAGAACAACAAATGACTATGACAAAAACTATTAAACAATTACATTAAACTACTATCTGTGCTATGGTAAGTTTACAGCTCTATTTCTATAAGTTTAATGTTATTTATAAGATGATTTCAATATTTTATGTCACAACGCATAACTTAATGGGTTAATGGGAGTCTGTAGTTGTCTGTAGTTTATCAGATCACCAGATTTTATGCTTATTTCCTATGTATTGTTCTGTTGTATTACATCTTAAGTGTTCTGATATATTTGATACAATATGTATCAAAAGTTAATTGTCTGTAAGATTTTTTTAATGTTTTTGAAAGATGTTTATGCTCACAACGGCTGTGTTAATTTGATCATAAATACAGTAAAAACAGTAATATTGTGAAATAATTGTTTTCTGTTGGAATATATTTAAACTGTATTTTATTCCTGTGATGGCAAATCTAAATTTTCAGCATCATTACTCCAATCTTCAGTGTCAAATGATCATTCTAATATGCTGATTTGGGGCTCAAAAACATCTTATATTATTATCAATGTTGAAAACAGTTGTGCTGCTTAATATTTTTGTGGAAAGAGTGCTATTTTTTTCAGGATTCTTTGATAAATAGAAAGTCTCTACTACACCCTCTTCAAGGTCTGAATTTTTTTAGAGATGATAAGCTACAGCTGTTTCATCTGAGCTTCTCTTTGAGGACAGAGAAGCAACACTGACCATTTCAGCCTAGGCTGCATGGAATACATTTTCTATTACTTCTCTCTTCTGCATCTCTGGCTTTCAGTGCATATATTTAGGCAGATGTTATGGCTTCAAATAAATGACAGAGACCAAGAGTTGAGATTGGGCTATGGATTGGAAGACTATTCTCATGATGAAAACCAGAGGACTAGTTCTCATCAACTACTGTGTACACCACCACTTCAGTAGGCGCATATGTCATATATTTCATATTGTTCTGCTCAGTTTAATTTTAAGAGAATATAATAATAAATACTTATTATATAGCACTATATAATACTTTAGCAATAAATATTTTAGATTTATTACTACTCAGACTGAGATTCTTGCATTATGAATAAGTTTGGATATTACCCCATCAAGTGCCCCATCATTAGTAAATATGTATGATACTGTATTATTATGGTATGAAACTCTATTATTGATATTTTCTGTAGTGTCTGGACCAATCAGACACACACAAATTATTCATTATATTTAATGGATAATCCAGCAAACTCACTATCCCAACAAAGGTCTGTGAGACTTCCCCCAAATCAAGCCAACACACTGGCAGAACTCGGTGTCCTGTTACAGGACACAGTTTTACGACCCATAAGAATGTGCAGGGAATTGGCTTTATGCACAGCTTCACTACTTCCTGAACTTCAGCCAGCCCTTTGTTTCCTGTCTGTCATTATTGGACAAACTGATTAGTCCAGGTGTGCCTGATTATTGTTACTGAGGCCAGGCACACCTGGATTAATCAGTTTGTCCAATAATGACAGACAGGAAACAAAGGGCTGGCTGAAGTTCAGGAAGTAGTGAAGCTGTGCATAAAGCCAATTGTCTCCTAATTCTTGCTGAGAAGAAGAAATGAACCATTTTAATCCTATATATTCTGTATATATATAACCATATGATAAATGTCTTAACATGTATCTAATTTTCCATCTCATAATTTTCCTTTTATGTGGTTTGGCCTACGTCTTCATTCTCTCTTCTAAACTATTTTGGTCTGAAACATGACTTGCATACTATGGTTAACCAAAATCCTATGTGTAGCATGTTTAGTCTCTATAAACTCCAATCTCCAACCCATTTGTTAATTTACATTACATTTTGCTAACTTTATTACGCATTAGTATTATAAGAATGTATAAGAAGGTTCTCTCTCATCAAGACCACATCAGCAAAGATCAACTGGAGCCTCAACAAATTGCATCAGGACAGTTTAATGCAAATGGACGAGACATGCAAGTATCAAACTTAGTCTCATTATTTGATACATTAAGTATCCTTACCCCTTTTTAAGAAGGGCGTGTTAGAACTAAACTGATGGTTTGCTCAGGCTGTTGATCTGCTGAACATCAAACAATGCTATAACTTCTTGCTTTCCTGTATTCTGCTTCAGCTCTCTTTCCCTTGGTAAACTGTATGTATGTATGTATGTATGTATGTATGTATGTATGTATGTATGTGTGTGTATGTTGGAGTAGTTTAAATGTTCAGTCTAATTAATAAAGTCTTTTTCATATCACACGTAAGTAAAGTTGTCTGTGTCTCAAGCTCATATCTGGAGTCAATACTCATAGATCTTGACTACTTGCTCTTAGTAGTACTTAGTAAGAAAGACATTTCCCATGCCCCGGAAATGTACATTTCTATTAATTAATAACCAATGTTGAGTGTCCACGGGATGAACCGAGTAATTGGTTGTAATGTTAATGTAGCTACATCAAGTTAACCCGATTAACTGATCCAAATATTCATAATCAATTATAACAAGTTATGATTGATTATTAATATTTCATAGAGCTAATTTGCTACATTTCTTTTGATAATGAAGTAAAAATAAATAGATTCATATTTTAAAGGCACAGTATGTAAGTTTCACTGCTAGAGACCACTTATTCAAAACAATAACAAAGCAATCTGACGGGAATCAGGCAGAAATGGTGTTCATGGGTGGGCTAATGTATTTAATGTTTTATTAACGTTACTATAGTATGAAGCTGGGCGGGGCCGAAAGCCGGGACATTTTTTTAAAAAATATTTATTTTTGCAGATTTTTGCCTTTATTATGATAGTACAGTACAAAGTGGACAGGAAGCGAGGTGGGAGAGAGAGAGGGGGATGGGATCAGGAAAGGTCCACGAGCCAGGACTCAAACTCGGGTCGCCTGAAGCGCAACAACGCTACATGTTGGCAGGCTGCCCACGAGGCCATCGGTGCCGACAAGCCAGGGACATTTTACGTTGCTGTTTTTATTATGCTTATATGCCGCAGTTGGCCCCAATTCCACTCCTTTCGTTTTGTTATTTATGCATATTTTACAATTAAAGTTATGTTTAATGTTCGTCTCCTTCTTACCTTAACTTTCTTACAGTTATTCTTGATCACTTAAACATTATCTTATTTCATTCTAATGAACCACCCTTAAGTGCTGAATTACTACTCATACAGTTTACTTTATATGACAAATTAAAATTGTGAGGTAACACAGCGCTGTTTTACTTGGTCAAAATAATCATACTAAAAATACATTTGAGTGAGTTGAAAGTTATGTTATAATGTTAATGTGTTGAGATAGCGGTGGCAGCTATGAGACACTTGATGCACATTGCAGTAAGCTAGATCGATAACAGAATATCATATTAATAAAAGCTGGATGACTTGAGTTGCTAAATGGCATGCAATTCATTTTAAAACATTGTGTGGTAGATAAAATGCTGTATTCCTGTAACTACAAATAAAGCTCTTTCTGATTATGTTATGTTAGCCACTTGACAAAATAATGTTGTCTGATTTACTTTTTGGGTACAAACATGTTACTCGCGGTAAATCAAGAAAACAAGAGATTCAAACAATAAGACTAACCGTGTTGAGCTATATAACAAATGATTTGTTTTCTGTCGATAAAGGTACCCTATCCAAACAGTTGCTTAAAACACATAATATTGTAGGGCTGAGCAAATACACTCTTTTTTTACAGTCTATGGTGGATACTGTCATTCACAATCACAGATTCTACTTTTTGGAAGTATGACATAATAATAATAATTATAATACAAGATAATAATTTTCACCGGAAAATGTCATCTGAACAAGTAAGTAACATCCACTTTTGTTCTGACCAACTAAGGGAAAAAAATCATTGCAGTAACTTTAAATCGTGCTGATTAAATCTAAAGATCGCTTATCATATCACGTCAAACCGTGCAAATCATACCTTGTTCTCAAATTGTAATGTTAACAACATCTGCATTGCGTGACTACATTTAAAGCCCTTCAGATATTTAGGGCCCAAGCCCAAAGGGCGAAGGCCCTATTGTTTTCCTTAGGATTATTTATTATTATTATTATTATTATTAGGGCCCAAGCCCAAAGGGCGAAGGCCCTATTGTTTTCCTTAGGATTATTTATTATTCTTCTTATTATTTTTCTGCTACCTTTTGGACACTTTTGGAGGCCTTAACATGCTCAAAAACTCCTGAAACTTTGCACACATGTCAGAACCCGCGGCCATCAGGGCCGGGCTGAAGATGGTACCCGGGCGTGGCAGGGGGGCTCGACAGCGCCCCCTGGAACGGGGTCCGAAAACATGGTCCATAAATCAAACACGCTTGCATGTAATAATATGAAACTCGGTACACATGTAGATCTCCTCGTTTCATATATACTTCACACTCTTACTTTTTACCCCAGCCCAACAGGAAGTCGGCTATTTAGGGTTGTTGGTAAAACACACGCAATGGAATGTGAAATACTCCTCCTAGAGAATTCAAACAAACGGCACGAAACTCGGTCAGCATGAAGTCAAGACATTGAGGATGAAAGTTTGCGAGGGGATTTTTGATATCTCGAACGGTTTGGCCGTGGCGAGGAAACAAAATTATGGCGAGAAACGTGAAACAGGAAGTGTGTCATAACTACTGCATACATTAACTGATCTTGATGAAACTTCAACAGTGTGTTCGTTGTAAGAGCCCGATCACATGGATGTGACTATTGTGAGTCAAAATTATAGCGCCACCAACTGGCAGCAGGAAGTGTGTCACTTCCTAAATGCTTTGAAATCACCCTCTTATTTTTACCCGATTTGCTTCAAACTTTATGTGTATAATGTAAACACACGCCAGATGTAGACCTGTGAAAGGATTATTGATATCTTAGATACTGTTGCCGTGGCAACACATCAAACTTTAATATTCTTGTTTGATGCTTTTGAGACTCTTAGCATGCTTGAAATTGCATGAAACTCGACAGACACAGGTATGCATATGGTTCAGATCAAGCCGGACAACTTTCTAATTAACTGTCATTAGCTCAGACCAAGAGGAAGTCAGATATTTTGGTTTGAATGTGGATGTTTCTGAGAATTTTCTCTCCCTCTCCCTCTGACAGAGAGAATGCACCCTGCCATTCGTGTGTGTCTGTGTGGGGAGGGGGGGAGGGGCTCTTTTAGTTTAAACACAAAATTATACATAGGGCCATACTGCCCTCTTGTGTCCAAAATTATATTTATATATACATTATACATATATTTGGTATGTGACTGAGGACCGAGAGCTTTTAAATACGGGACATTGATAATGGCCACGTGCAGAGCGCTCGAGGGAATTCCTATGGAAGTAGGAATGAACTAAAAAACGTTCGCTCTGTTCTGCTCGCTCGTCGCCATGGACGCGCACCATTATGAATGCCAGTGCAGCCGCATACTTTTTAGTGTCACTTTAAAATTAGTGCAATAACGGGGCCGATTGCTTGAATTGTGAGTTCAATAGTCTATTATTTTTCACGGAAAACACAACAACAAAAGAGTACAAGGATAGATTCGCTGAAATAGGGGCTTTTACATAAAATAGCCTATTCCGTCATCATCTTTTCAGTCAGCTCTTCACTCTCGTGATTAATGAAATTTGACTCCTGTTGCTGATATTTGCTGCAACTTTCGTTCCGCTCACAATTTAGTAAGCAAACACGCTTCAAATGTGTTTTTATTTTATTTTTGTGTATATATATGTGTGTGTATATATATGTGTGTATATATATATATATATATATATATATATATATAGCTTATGTTTCAAATATGAGTTAATTAACAATCGTTGGAAAGAATGATACTTTTAATATCACTAAACCGTCATTAGGTGTCGCCAGGCGACCGTCTTAATGAGCGAGTCATTGATTCATTCGTTCAAACGATTCGTTCGAACGGCTGAGTCATTCATGAATGAGACAGATTATGGATTGGTCGTTGAATCTTTGAGTCAACCGATTCGTTCAAAATGCTGAATCATTCAGTAATGAGAACGCGTTGCTGTGAGATGCTCGATGGTTCTGCTGTGATCTTTGTTTAACTATTTTCGCTGCTGAAACAGAAAAAAAAGTCAATATTGCATCTAAAATGTAAGTGATTTGACGTGTGTGTGTGTGTGTGTGTGTGTGTGTGTGATTGTGTCTGTTACAGTGATTGTTTAACCCTTGTTAAAGTTTAGGCCTTGTCTTTATGGATATATATCTTTTTATATAAAAAAAAATAGCATACAACCCATGTATTTTAAATGTATTGTTTGCTTTAAATTACATTGAGATTTGTATGTTTGGTAATTGAACCTGAATGAATTATAAATGAATGTGCTATATTTCAGATCATATATTTGTTTTCCTTAAAATTTGAACTAACACTAACTTTATTCTCATCTGAATGATAGATTATTTATTTCTGTATAAAATAAAAACACATTTGATTTTTCTTTTTTAATCAATGTAGAATGTGTAACTGAAAAAATAAACAGATTAGGGCTCTGATCGAGGACAATAATGTCAAAAAAAGAATCAGGGCATGTCTCATATCTTTCTAAAATGTAATTATACACCATTTATTTTTATATAAAATTATACAAATATTAGAACTAAACCCATTTTATTCCTTTTTTTCAATTTAAGAATTATTTTCAAGTTTAAAAACAGCCAGAATGGTTGTTTAGTCAAAAATAATAATAATCCAAATCATATATAGTGCTATACTGCCCTCTTGTGTTCAAAATCAGGTAGGCCTATTGAATTAATATATATTTATATATTAGGGATGTTACTATGGGAATATTTTCCCACCGGTTAATCAACGTGTGATTGTGTAAACAAATTGTGTAAACCTCCCGCTGGGGGGTTTAAAAACACTAACTTGAAAGCGAAAGTATAATATGGACGTCCGCACGGACATTGAAATGGTGGCGCTCGAATGAATTCCTATGGAAGTAGAAATTAACTAAACGTTCGCTCTGTTCTGCTCGCTCGTCGCCATGGACGCGCACCATTATGAATGCCAGTGCAGCCGCATACTTTTTAGTGTCACTAAAATTAGTGCAATTTCGGGGGCCGATTGCTTGAATTCTGAGTTCAATAGTCTATTATTTTTCACGGAAAACACAACAATAAAAGAGTACAATGACAGATTCGCTTAAATAGGCGTTTTTACATAAAATAGCCTATTCCGTCATCATCTTTTCAGTCAGCTCTTCACTCTCGTGATTAATGAAATTTGACTCCTGTTGCTGATATTTGCTGCAACTTTCGTTCAGCTCACAATTTAGTAAGAAAACACGTTTCAAATGTGTTTTTATTTTATTTTTGTGTATGTGTGTGTATATGTATGTATATATATAAATATAGCTTATGTTTCAAATATGAGTTAATTAACAATCGTTGGAAAGAATGATACTTTTAAACATAACACTAAACCGTCATTAGGTGTCGCCAGGCGACCGTCTTAATGAGCGAGTCATTGATTCATTCGTTTGAACGACTGAGTCATTCATGAATGAGATAGATGTTTATGGATTGATTGGTCATTGAATCTTTGAGTCAACCGATTCGTTCAAAATGCTGAATCATTCAGTAATGAGAACGCGTTGCTGTGAGATGCGCGATGGTTCTGCTGTGATCTTTGTTTAACTATTTTCGCTGCTGAAACAGAAAAAAAGTCAATATTGCATGTAAAATGTAAGTGATTTGACTTGTGTGTGTGTGTGTGTGTGATTGTGTCTGTTACAGTGATAAGAGTTTAACCCTTGTTAAACTTTAGGCCTTGTCTTTTTGGATATATATCTTTTTATATTAAAAAATAGTCATACAACCCATATATTTTAAACGTATTGTTTGCTTTAAATTACATTAGGATTGTATGTTTGGTAATTGAACCTGAATGAATTTTAAATGAATGTGCTATATTTCAGATCATATATTTGTTTTCCTTAAAATTTGAACTAACACTAACTTTATTCTCATCTGGATGATAGATTATTTATTTCTGTATAAAATAAAAACACATTTGATTTTTCTTTTTTAATCAATGTAGAATGTGTAACTGAAAAAATAAACAGATTAGGGCTCTTTTTGATGACAAGAAATGAAAACCAATGCGATATGATGAATGTCCAAAAGATGGCTCCCACAGACTGTTTTTAAATAGGATTGTTTGATATTTTTTGCTTTTAAACTGTGTGTGTGTGTGTGTGTAAGAGATTTTGGTTGGGTGACAGTTGTAGTTTACAGTTTGACAAGAGTTTATAGTTTGACAAAAGCACAATGTTGTGTTTTATTGCGAGTGTACACAAATATAAGTAAACACTTTGCAGTTTGAATAATGTCCTGTATGAACAAAAGGACGGAGTATGTCTTTATGTCTACATTGTTCAATTACGCCACACACACACACACACACACACACACACACACACACACACACACACACACACACACACACACACACACACACACACACACACACACACACACACACAAACACTATTTTTCTAATCAGATCAGGCAAGTAATATTCTGTCTTGTCTCTTAAAAAAACAATATATATATATGTATATATATATATATATATATATATATATGTGTGTGTGTGTGTGTGTATATATAAATATAGCTGCGAGCAGCGATGAAAGGGCCAAAGCCGGCGGCACCGCCACCCCGGTTATAGCGCCACCAACTGGCAGCAGGAAGTCTGTCACTTTCAAAAAGCTTTGAAATCACCTGATTGCTTCAAACTTCACTACTATGATGTAAACACACGGCAGATGTAGACCTGGATGTAGACCTGACCTTTCAGAAGGTTGCTCTCGCATACTTTGTGGTTGACATGTGCCCTCAATGCACACTTTTGCAGAGCCCACACTGATACAAGCTCTACAGCACACTTCTTTTCGACAGTCAAAGCAGGGTTACGTTTTTGCACGTCGTGCACAATAACCCTAAAGGCACCAGGGTGGCGGTGCCACCGGCTTTATATATATATATATATATATATATATATATATATATAAATATAGCTGCGAGCAGCGATGAAGGGCCAAAGCCGGTGGTACCGCCACCCCGGTGCCTTTAGGTAACTAAAGGCACCGGGGTTGCGGTGCCACCGGCTTGGGCCCGTAATCGCTGCTCGCAGCTATATTTATTATTATTATTATTATTATTATTAGGGCCCAAGCCCAAAGGGCGAAGGCCCTATTGTTTTCCTTAGGATTATTTATTATTATTATTATTATTATTATTAGGGCCCAAGCCCAAAGGGCGAAGGCCCTATTGTTTTCCTTAGGATTATTTATTATTCTTCTTATTATTTTTCTGCTACCTTTTGGACACTTTTGGAGGCCTTAACATGCTCAAAAACTCCTGAAACTTTGCACACATGTCAGAACCCGCGGCCATCAGGGCCGGGCTGAAGATGGTACTCGGGCGTGGCAGGGGGGCTCGACAGCGCCCCCTGGAACGGGGTCCGAAAACATGGTCCATAAATCAAACACGCTTGCATGTAATAATATGAAACTCGGTACACATGTAGATCTCCTCGTTTCATATATACTTCACACTCTTACTTTTTACCCCAGCCCAACAGGAAGTCGGCTATTTAGGGTTGTTGGTAAAACACACGCAATGGAATGTGAAATACTCCTCCTAGAGAATTCAAACAAACGGCACGAAACTCGGTCAGCATGAAGTCAAGACATTGAGGATGAAAGTTTGCGAGGGGATTTTTGATATCTCGAACGGTTTGGCCGTGGCGAGGAAACAAAATTATGGCGAGAAACGTGAAACAGGAAGTGTGTCATAACTACTGCATACATTAACTGATCTTGATGAAACTTCAACAGTGTGTTCGTTGTAAGAGGCCGATCACATGGATGTGACTATTGTGAGTCAAAATTATAGCGCCACCAACTGGCAGCAGGAAGTGTGTCACTTCCTAAATGCTTTGAAATCACCCTCTTATTTTTACCCGATTTGCTTCAAACTTTATGTGTATAATGTAAACACACGCCAGATGTAGACCTGTGAAAGGATTATTGATATCTTAGATACTGTTGCCGTGGCAACACATCAAACTTTAATATTCTTGTTTGATGCTTTTGAGACTCTTAACATACTTGAAATTGCATGAAACCCGACAGACACATCACATTTATTAGACAGTAGACATGTGCAGAGTTTCAGAAACGGGCGTGGTGAGGGGCTCAGTAGCGCCACCTTTTGTCAAAAGTGGGGGGATTGATTTTATCTACAGTAATAAAAATCGGTATGTGTATTGTTCTCCTCCAGCCAGACAACTTTCTAATTTACACTCAATAGCTCCAACCAACAGGAAGTCAGATATTTTGGTTTGAAAATTGTCATTTTATGTCTCTCTCTCTCTGAGCCTACGTCTATGTGTGTGTGTGTGTGTCTGTGAGTGTGGGGAGGGGGAGGGGGGCTAGATTAACCATTTGACTGCTGTGTGGTTTGGCCTGCATTAAAAAAGAAAAAAAAATGTCTTACGCCTTGTATTTTTTAAATAAGTTGTATTAATAAGTAAAGACATATAACCAGTTGAATTGTAGTGCATTGAAAATAGTTTTATATAATTAGTTTATTAATTAAATTAACTTGGTCAGAAAATTTGGTCCATAAATCAAACACACTTGCATGTAATATTATGAAACTCTGTACACATATAGATCTCATCGGGCCAAACAACTTTAAGCCAGCCCAACAGGAAGTGGGCTATTTTGGTCTTAATGTGGATGTTTTGCAAAACCAGGCTCTACATTTTTACCCACTCCTCTTAAGTGGTTTATTTTATTCCCACCAAACTTTTTCAACATGATGAAAATACATTAAAGAAGCATAAATGTGAATATCTATTGAATATCTCTAATTGTTTTGCTATGGCGAGGGATTAAAGTCATGTAAAAAAAAATAAACACTAAAAGCCTCATATCTTCTAAAAATTTAATTATACACCATTTATTTCTAGATAAAATTATACAAATATCAGAACTAAACCCATTTTATTCTTGTTTTCAATTTAAGAATAATG
The DNA here is from genome assembly GCF_029890125.1 of Rhinichthys klamathensis goyatoka. Classification (NCBI taxonomy): domain Eukaryota; kingdom Metazoa; phylum Chordata; class Actinopteri; order Cypriniformes; family Leuciscidae; genus Rhinichthys; species Rhinichthys klamathensis. Next base: position 1,115,067 of record NW_026606982.1, on the reverse strand, counting down.
TACAAGTTTAAAAACAGCCAGGATGCACTATTCAGTTAAAAAATAAATATATCAAATAATACATAGGGCTATACTGCCCTCTTGTGTTCAAAATCAGGTAGGCCTGTTGTATTTAAATATAGGTAGCTGCTATGTGACTCCGAGAATTTTTTCTCACCGGTTATTTGACGTGTAACACCGGGGGCTTTTATATCGCTAACTTAAAAGTGAAAGTAAAGTAAGGACATTTATAGTGGTGGCGCTCACAGTGCGCTCGAATGAATTTCTATGGAAGTAGAAATGAAAAAACGTTCGCTCTGTTTTGCTCGCTCGTCGCCATGGACGCGCACCGTAATGAATGCCACTGCAGCCGCATACTTTTTAGTGTCACTTTAAAATTAGTGCAATATCGGGGGCCAATTGCTTGAATTGTGAGTTCAATAGTCTATTATTTTTCACGGAAAACACAACAACAAAAGAGTACAATGATAGATTCGCTTAAATAGGCGCTTTTACATAAAATAGCCTATTCCGTCATCATCTTTTCAGTCAGCTCTTCACTCTCGTGATTAATGAAATTTGACTCCTGTTGCTGATATTTGCTGCAACTTTCGTTCTGCTCACAATTTAGTAAGCAAACACGCTTCAAATGTGTTTTTATTTTATTTTTGTGTGTATATATGTATGTATATATATATATATAGCTTATGTTTCAAATATGAGTTAATTAACAATCGTTTGAAAGAATGATACTTTTAAACATATCACTAAGCCGTCATTAGGTGTCGCCAGGCGACCGTCTTAATGAGCGAGTCATTGATTCATTTGTTCGAACGATTCGTTCGAACGGCTGAGTCATTCATGAATGAGACAGATTATGGATTGGTCATTGAATCTTTGAGTCAACCGATTCGTTCAAAATGCTGAATCATTCAGTAATGAGAAAACACGTTGCTGTGAGATGCTCGATTGTTCTGCTGTGATCTTTGTTTAACTAGTTTCACTGCTGAAACAGAAAAAAGTCAATATTGCATATAAAATGTAAGTGATTTGACTTGTGTGTGTGTCTGTGTGTGTGTGTGTGTGTGTGTGTGTGTGTGTGTGTGTGTGTGTGTGTGTGTGTGTGTGTGTGTGTGTGTGTGTGTGTGTGTGTATGATTGTGTCTGTTACTTTTTGGATATATATCTTTTTATATAAAAAAAAATAGGCATACAACCCATATATTTTAAATGTATTGTTTGCTTTAAATTACATTAAGATTTGTATGTTTGGTAATTGAACCTGAATGAATTTTAAATGAATGTGCTATATTTCAGAGTTTTCCTTAAAATTTGACCTAACACTACCTTTATTCTCATCTGAATGATAGATTATTTATTTCTGTATAAAATAAAAAAGAGATTTTGGTTGGGTGACAGTTGTAGTTTACAGTTTGACAAAAGCACAATGTTGTGTTTTATTGCGATTGTTCACAAATATAAGTAAACACTTATGAGATAGATGTTTATGGATTGATTGGTCATTGAATCTTTGAGTCAACCGATTCGTTCAAAATGCTGAATCATTCAGTAATGAGAACGCGTTGCTGTGAGATGCGCGATGGTTCTGCTGTGATCTTTGTTTAACTATTTTCGCTGCTGAAACAGAAAAAAAGTCAATATTGCATCTAAAATGTAAGTGATTTGACTTGTGTGTGTGTGTGTGTGATTGTGTGTGTGATTGTGTCTGTTACAGTGATAAGAGTTTAACCCTTGTTAAACTTTAGACCTTGTCTTTTTGGATATATATCTTTTTATATTAAAAAATAGTCATACAACCCATATATTTTAAATGTATTGTTTGCTTTAAATTACATTAAGATTGTATGTTTGGTAATCGAACCTAAATGAATTTTACATGAATGTGCTATATTTCAGATCATATATTTGTTTTCCTTAAAATTTGAACTAACACTAACTTTATTCTCATCTGAATGATAGATTATTTATTTCTGTATAAAATAAAAACACCTTTGATTTTTCTTTTTTAATCAATGTAGAATGTGTAACTGAAAAAATAAACAGATTAGGGCTCTGTTTGATGACAAGAAATGAAAACCAATGCGATATGATGAATGTCCAAAAGATGGCTCCCACAGACTGTTTTTAAATAGGATTGTTTGATATTTTTTGCTTTTAAACTGTGTGTGTGTGTGTGTGTGTAAGAGATTTTGGTTGGGTGACAGTTGTAGTTTACAGTTTGACAAGAGTTTATAGTTTGACAAAAGCACAATGTTGTGTTTTATTGCGAGTGTACACAAATATAAGTAAACACTTTGCAGTTTGAATAATGTCCTGTATGAACAAAAGGACGGAGTATGTCTTTATGTCTACATTGTTCAATTACGCCACACACACACACACAAACACTATTTTTCTAATCAGATCAGGCAAGTAATATTCTGTCTTGTCTCTTAAAAAAACAATATATATATATTTATGTATATATATATATATATATATATATATATATATATATATATATATATGTGTGTGTGTGTGTGTATATATATATATAAATATAGCTGCGAGCAGCGTGAAAGGGCCAAAGCCGGCGGCACCGCCACCCCGGTTATAGCGCCACCAACTGGCTGCAGGAAGTCTGTCACTTTCAAAAAGCTTTGAAATCACCTGATTGCTTCAAACTTCACTACTATGATGTAAACACACGGCAGATGTAGACCTGGATGTAGACCTGACCTTTCAGAAGGTTGCTCTCGCATACTTTGTGGTTGACATGTGCCCTCAATGCACACTTTTGCAGAGCCCACACTGATACAAGCTCTACAGCACACTTCTTTTCGACAGTCAAAGCAGGGTTACGTTTTTGCACGTCGTGCACAATAACCCTAAAGGCACCAGGGTGGCGGTGCCACCGGCTTTATATATATATATATATATATATATATATATATATATAAATATAGCTGCGAGCAGCGATGAAGGGCCAAAGCCGGTGGTACCGCCACCCCGGTGCCTTTAGGTAACTAAAGGCACCGGGGTTGCGGTGCCACCGGCTTGGGCCCGTAATCGCTGCTCGCAGCTATATTTATTATTATTTTTCTGCTACCTTTTGGACACTTTTGGAGGCCTTAACATGCTCAAAAACTCCTGAAACTTTGCACACATGTCAGAACCCGCGGCCATCAGGGCCGGGCTGAAGATGGTACCCGGGCGTGGCAGGGGGGCTCGACAGCGCCCCCTGGAACGGGGTCCGAAAACATGGTCCATAAATCAAACACGCTTGCATGTAATAATATGAAACTCGGTACACATGTAGATCTCCTCGTTTCATATATACTTCACACTCTTACTTTTTACCCCAGCCCAACAGGAAGTCGGCTATTTAGGGTTGTTGGTAAAACACACGCAATGGAATGTGAAATACTCCTCCTAGAGAATTCAAACAAACGGCACGAAACTCGGTCAGCATGAAGTCAAGACATTGAGGATGAAAGTTTGCGAGGGGATTTTTGATATCTCGAACGGTTTGGCCGTGGCGAGGAAACGAATTTATGGCGAGAAACAACAAACAAGAAGTGCGTTATAACTTCTGCATACATTAACTGATCTTGATGAAACTTCAGCAGTGTGATCGCTGTAAGAGGCCGATCACATGGATGTGACTATTGTGAGTCAAAGTTATAGCGCCACCAACTGGCAGCAGGAAGTGTGTCACTTTCTAAATGCTTTTGACAAAAGTGGGGGGGTTAGTTTTATCTACAGTAACAAAACTCGATATGTATATTGTACTCTTCGAGCCGGACAACTTTCTAATTTACCGTAATTAGCTACGACCAACAGGAAGTCAGATATTTTGGTTTGAATGTGGATTTCAGATTCTGAGTTTTTAGCTACTCCTCCTAAGTAGTTTATTTTATTCATGCCAAACTTTTTCAACATGATGAAAATACATTGAAGATGCTAAATTGTGAACAGATATTGAATATCTCAAACGGTTTTGCTATGGTTGAGGGATTCAAGTAATGTCAAAAAAAGGATCAGGGCATGTCTCATATCTTTCTAAAATGTAATTATACACCATTTATTTTTATATAAAATTATTCAAATATTAGAACTAAACCCATTTTATTCCTTTTTTTCAATTTAAGAATTATTTTTAAGTTTAAAAACAGCCAGAATGGTTGTTTAGTCAAAAATAATAATAATCCAAATCATATATAGTGCTATACTGCCCTCTTGTGTTCAAAATCAGGTAGGCCTATTGAATTTATAAATATTTATATATTAGGGATGTTACTATGGGAATATTTTCCCACCGGTTAATCAACGTGTGATTGTGTAAACCAATTGTGTAAACCTCCCGCTGGGGGGGGTTTAAAAACACTAACTTGAAAGCGAAAGTATAATATGGACGTCCGCACAGACATTGAAATGGTGGCGCTCGAATGAATTCCTATGGAAGTAGAAATTAAATTGCTTGAATTGTGAGTTCAATAGTCTATTATTTTTCACGGAAAACACAACAATAAAAGAGTACAATGACAGATTCGCTTAAATAGGCGTTTTTACATAAAATAGCCTATTCCGTCATCATCTTTTCAGTCAGCTCTTCACTCTCGTGATTAATGAAATTTGACTCCTGTTGCTGATATTTGCTGCAACTTTCGTTCAGCTCACAATTTAGTAAGCAAACACGTTTCAAATGTGTTTTTATTTTATTTTTGTGTATGTGTGTGTATATGTATGTATATATATAAATATAGCTTATGTTTCAAATATGAGTTAATTAACAATCGTTGGAAAGAATGATACTTTTAAACATAACACTAAACCGTCATTAGGTGTCGCCAGGCGACCGTCTTAATGAGCGAGTCATTGATTCATTCGTTTGAACGACTGAGTCATTCATGAATGAGATAGATGTTTATGGATTGATTGGTCATTGAATCTTTGAGTCAACCGATTCGTTCAAAATGCTGAATCATTCAGTAATGAGAACGCGTTGCTGTGAGATGCGCGATGGTTCTGCTGTGATCTTTGTTTAACTATTTTCGCTGCTGAAACAGAAAAAAAGTCAATATTGCATGTAAAATGTAAGTGATTTGACTTGTGTGTGTGTGTGTGTGATTGTGTGTGTGATTGTGTCTGTTACAGTGATAAGAGTTTAACCCTTGTTAAACTTTAGGCCTTGTCTTTTTGGATATATATCTTTTTATATTAAAAAATAGTCATACAACCCATATATTTTAAATGTATTGTTTGCTTTAAATTACATTAAGATTGTATGTTTGGTAATTGAACCTGAATGAATTTTAAATGAATGTGCTATATTTCAGATCATATATTTGTTTTCCTTAAAATTTGAACTAACACTAACTTTATTCTCATCTGAATGATAGATTATTTATTTCTGTATAAAATAAAAACACATTTGATTTTTCTTTTTTAATCAATGTAGAATGTGTAACTGAAAAAATAAACAGATTAGGGCTCTGTTTGATGACAAGAAATGAAAACCAATGCGATATGATGAATGTCCAAAAGATGGCTCCCACAGACTGTTTTTAAATAGGATTGTTTGATATTTTTTGCTTTTAAACTGTGTGTGTGTGTGTGTGTGTAAGAGATTTTGGTTGGGTGACAGTTGTAGTTTACAGTTTGACAAGAGTTTATAGCTTGACAAAAGCACAATGTTGTGTTTTATTGCAAGTGTACACAAATATAAGTAAACACTTTGCAGTTTGAATAATGTCCTGTATGAACAAAAGGACGGAGTATGTTTTTATGTCTACATTGTTCAATTACGCCACACACACACACACACACACACACAAACACACACACACACACACACACACACACACACACACACACACACACACACACACACAAACACTATTTTTCTAATCAGATCAGGCAAGTAATATTCTGTCTTGTCTCTTAAAAAAACAATATATATATATTTATGTATATATATATATATATATACATATATATATATATGTGTGTGTGTGTGTGTGTGTGTTTGTGTGTGTATATATATAAATATAGCTGCAAGCAGCGATGAAAGGGCCAAAGCCGGCGGCACCGCCACCCCGGTTATAGCGCCACCAACTGGCAGCAGGAAGTCTGTCACTTTCAAAAAGCTTTGAAATCACCTGATTGCTTCAAACTTCACTACTATGATGTAAACACACGGCAGATGTAGACCTGGATGTAGACCTGACCTTTCAGAAGGTTGCTCTCGCATACTTTGTGGTTGATATGTGCCCTCAATGCACACTTTTGCAGAGCCCACACTGATACAAGCTCTACAGCACACTTCTTTTCGACAGTCAAAGCAGGGTTACGTTTTTGCACGTCGTGCACAATAACCCTAAAGGCACCAGGGTGGCGGTGCCACCGGCTTTATATATATATATATATATATATATATATATATATATATATATATATATATATATATATATATATATATATATATATATATAAATATAAATATAGCTGCGAGCAGCGATGAAGGGCCAAAGCCGGTGGTACCGCCACCCCGGTGCCTTTAGGTAACTAAAGGCACCGGGGTTGCGGTGCCACCGGCTTGGGCCCGTAATCGCTGCTCGCAGCTATATTTATTATTATTTTTCTGCTACCTTTTGGACACTTTTGGAGGCCTTAACATGCTCAAAAACTCCTGAAACTTTGCACACATGTCAGAACCCGCGGCCATCAGGGCCGGGCTGAAGATGGTACCCGGGCGTGGCAGGGGGGCTCGACAGCGCCCCCTGGAACGGGGTCCGAAAACATGGTCCATAAATCAAACACGCTTGCATGTAATAATATGAAACTCGGTACACATGTAGATCTCCTCGTTTCATATATACTTCACACTCTTACTTTTTACCCCAGCCCAACAGGAAGTCGGCTATTTAGGGTTGTTGGTAAAACACACGCAATGGAATGTGAAATACTCCTCCTAGAGAATTCAAACAAACGGCACGAAACTCGGTCAGCATGAAGTCAAGACATTGAGGATGAAAGTTTGCGAGGGGATTTTTGATATCTCGAACGGTTTGGCCGTGGCGAGGAAACAAAATTATGGCGAGAAACGTGAAACAGGAAGTGTGTCATAACTACTGCATACATTAACTGATCTTGATGAAACTTCAACAGTGTGTTCGTTGTAAGAGCCCGATCACATGGATGTGACTATTGTGAGTCAAAGTTATAGCGCCACCAACTGGCAGCAGGAAGTGTGTCACTTCCTAAATGCTTTTGACAAAAGGGGGGGGGTTAGTTTTATCTACAGTAATAAAACTCGATATGTATATTGTACTCTTCGAGCCGGACAACTTTCTAATTTACCGTAATTAGCTCGGATCAACAGAAAGTCAGATATTTTTGTCTGAATGTGGATTTTTGGCTAAAAAAGCCTCTGATTTTTTACCCACTCCTCTTAAGTGGTTTATTCAATTCCCACCAAACTTTTTCAACATGATGAAAATACATTAAAGAAGCTAAATTGTGAATGGCTATTGAATATCTCAAATTGTTTTGCTATGGCGAGGGATTAAAGTCATGTCAAAAAAGTAAACACTAAAAGCCTCATATCTTCTAAAAAATTAATTATACACCATTTATTTCTAGATAAAATTACACAAATATCAGAACTAACCCCATTTTATTCTTGTTTTCAATTTAAGAATAATGTACAAGTTTAAAAACAGCCAGAATGTGCTATTCAGTTAAAAAATAAATACATCAAGTAATACAAAGGGCTATACTGCCCTCTTGTGTCCAAAATGATATCAACTCAGTACATAAAACTTTTTTTATCAGGTATGGCTATTGTAATTAAATATAAATATATTAGGTATGTGGCTGTGAGGATCTTTTCCCACCGGTTAATCGACGTTAGACACCAGCGAGGCCTTTTAAATCGCTAATATAAAAGTGAAAGTAAAGTAAGGACGTCCGCACGGACATAGTGGTGGCGCTCGCAGTGCGCTCGAATGAATTTCTATGGAAGTGGAAATGAAAAAACGTTCGCTCTGTTCTGCTTGCTCGTCGCCATGGACGCGCACCGTTATGAATGCCAGTGCAGCCGCATACTTTTTAGTGTCACTTTAAAATTAGCACCATATCGGGGGCCGATTGTTTCCGGTTTTCAGGTAATACACAACAACAAATGAGTAAATGACAGATTCGCTTAAATAGGCGCTTTTACACAAAATATTCCATCATCATTTTTTTCAGTCAGCTCTTCACTCTCGTGATTAATGAATTTTGACTCCTGTTGCTGATCTTTGCTGCAACTTTCGTTCAGCTCACAATTTAGTAAGCAAACACGCTTCAAATGTGTTTTTATTTTATTTTTGTGTATACATATGTGTGTATATATATATATATATATATATATATATATATATATAGCTTATGTTTAACAATCGTTGGAAAGAATGATACTTTTAAACATATCACTAAACCGTCATTAGGTGTCGCCAGGCGACCGTCTTAATGAGCGAGTCATTGATTCATTCGTTCAAACGATTCGTTCGAACGGCTGAGTCATTCATGAATGAGACAGATTATGGATTGGTCGTTGAATCTTTGAGTCAACCGATTCGTTCAAAATGCTGAATCATTCAGTAATGAGAACGCGTTGCTGTGAGATCCTCGATGGTTCTGCTGTGATCTTTGTTTAACTATTTTCGCTGCTGAAACAGAAAAAAAGTCAATATTGCATCTAAAATGTAAGTGATTTGACGTGTGTGTGTGTGTGTGTGTGTGTGTGTGTGATTGTGTCTGTTACAGTGATTGTTTAACCCTTGTTAAAGTTTAGGCCTTGTCTTTTTGGATATATATCTTTTTATATATAAAAAAATAGCATACAACCCTGAGAATTTTCTCTCCCTCTCTCTTCGTCTCTGTGTGTGAGGGATTTGTCTATTGCTTTTAATGGAGTTCAAGGTTTCAGGGGCTTTTGGGGCTCTTAACGTGCTCAAAAACTATTGAAACTTTGCACACAGGTCAGAGCCCACAGCCATCAGGGCCGGGCTGAAGCTGGTACCCGGGCGTGGCAGGGGGGCTCAACAGCGCCCCCTTGAACGGGGTCCAACAATTTGGTCCATATATCCAACACACTTGCATGAATTAATATGAAACTTAGTACACATATAGATCTCATCGGGCCGAACATCTTTCCCCTGGTCAAGTTTTACGCCAGCCCAACAGGAAATCGGCTATTATGGGTTGTTTGGAAAACGCTTGCTGTGGAATTTGAAGTACTACTCCTAGGCAATTCATTCAATCATTGCCAAACTCGGTGTGCATGAAGTCAAGACATTAAGGATGCTAAATTGTGGACAGATTTTTGATATCTCGAACGGTTTGGCCACGGAGAGGAAATTAATTTTCATGACTAAAAAAGGACATATAAAGTGTGTTATGACTTAGTTAGTTTTACCTACAGTTACAAAACTCAGCGTGTATATTCTTCTCCTCAAGCCGAACAACTTTCTAATTTAAAGTAATTAGCTCCGACCCTCAGAAAGTCAGATATTGTGGTTTGAATATGGTCATTTTCTCTCTCTCTCTGAGCCAATATGGCAAGCCGCTTTAACATTTAATCATTTTAACCTACTAGTCTCTATTTTCATGCTACTAGTACTTATTTTTTAGATACTAGTATCTATTCCATTAAGTACTAGTACTTATTCATTTGGGACTAGTGCTTATTCTTTAGTACTAGTGCCTATTCTTTAGATACTAGTGCTTATTCTTTAGATATTCTTTTGAATACGTATTAGTAGCTAATGAATAAGTACTGGTATCTATTTAATATGTACTAGTATCTAATGACTTAGTACTAGTATTTATTGAATAAATACTAGTATCTATTAATAGGTACTAGTATCTAAAAGGTCATTTTCTCTCTCTCTCTCTCTCTCTCTCTCTCTCTCTCTCTCTGAGCCAATATGGCAAGCCGTTTTAACATTTAATCATTTTAACCTACTAGTCTCTATTTTCATGCTACTAGTACTTATTTTTTAGATACTAGTATCTATTCCATTAAGTACTAGTACTTATTCATTAGCGACTAGTGCTTATTCTGTTTAGAATATTCAAAGTGCTTATTCAATTTTTATGCTTATTTATATTTTCAGAGCAGAAAATCCGATTTTTCTGCTTATTCAATATTGCATCTAAAATGTAAGTGACTTGACGTGTGTGTGTGTGTGTGTGTGTGTGTGTGTGTGTGTGTGTGTGTGTGTGTGAGAGAGAGAGAGAGAGAGAGAGAGAGAGAGAGAGAGAGAGAGAGAGAGAGAGAGAGAGAGAGAGAGAGAGAGAGAGAGAGAGAGAGAGAGAGAGAGATTGCGTCTGTTACAGTGACAAGAGTTTAACCCTTTAAGGCCTTGTCTTTTTGGATATATATCTTTTTTTTATATAAAAAAAAGTGCATACAACCCATATATTTTAAATGTATTGTTTGCTTTAAATTAAATTAAGATTGTATGTTTGGTAATTGAACCTAAATACATTTAAAATTAATGTGCTATATTTCAGATCAATATATTTGTTTTCCTTCATTTTAATCAACACTAACTTTATTCTCATCTGAATTATAAATAACTTATTTCTGTATAAAATAAAAAATCCCGAATAATCCAGACCAACCAGAGCGCACTATTTCTACAACATCATCAGTGCTGAAGCGGAACTACCAGAGCCGTTCGGCAGATAGCGAGCAGATATTTTGTGTCACGTCGTGCACAATAACCCTAAAGGCACCAGGGTGGCGGTGCCACCGGCTTTTTATATATATATATATATATATATATATATATATATATATATATATATATATATAAATATAGCTGCGAGCAGCGATGAAGGGCCAAAGCCGGCGGCACCGCCACCCCGGTGCCTTTAGGTAACTAAAGGCACCGGGGTTGCGGTGCCACCGGCTTGGGCCCGTAATCGCTGCTCGCAGCTATATTTATCCTTGTTTTCGCATGGGTCCGGTTGCAGTCTCTTTTTCCAAACTCACAGTCCAAAGTCTTTTGCATATTACAACGGGGAATCTCCAGCTGTCACTGCGATTGTCGTTTGAACCTTTCTGGATCCGCCATCAAATTGATAAGTTTAATTATATCAAGTGCTGTGAGAAAAGGCTACAAAGCTCCACCTCCAACATCATCACACGCAATATAGCTTATACTAGCCGAGACTCCTTCTTTATGTGTACAGATGTGACGTAATGACGCAAAGACATGCTCGAATTTCCCGCGGAAATCCACCAGTACCACTGGAATTAAAAACATTATTACAAGTTTACCGATTTGAATCAAGCTAAGGCACTATTGTGTTTTGGATATGTACTTGCTATAGTTGGATATGTACTTCACTAACGATAGTTTTGGATATGTACTTGCTCAAAAAATTATTTTGGATAATTTTTAACCCACAAAAGCTACGGACTACAGCTTTAAAGCTTCTTTGGTGTTCTTACGTTTTCTATGAAAGTAACCGGAAATCGAGGTTAACGTGGATATAACGTTATTGACAGGCTACACAATGACACAGGCCATTCTCTGGATTTAAACATTGTAGGAAACATTTGGGATAATGTAAGTACACAAGTCAACAAAATATATAACATTGTTCTAGTGGTTTTTGGATATTTTAATCCAAAAATCTTACATATTGTGCCTTTAAGATGATAAAGTTGAAACAGAGAAGAGAGTGTAGAACCTGCTCAGTCTGGCTCCTCTTCCTCTACCTCTTCCTCGTCCTCTGAATGTCCCCCTCGATGTGAATGTGGTCTGATTAAACTGTCCATCGATCTATGGCACAGAGAGAGTAATCACAGTAATAATCATTGAAATAAATCTTATCAAGATAGAACACAGGGTTATTCAACCACTGGTTTCAATTACTTAACTCTATTTTAGCCATAGAAACAATAAGACCGTTCATACCGTGGTAGCGGCAGCGGCTCTGTTTAGTGAACCCCCTCTCGACACCATTCCCCTCCCGGATCCCCTTTGTCTCCTCAAACCTCTCAACCCGCCAGGACCTGTGGGACAAACCTATATTAGAAACCAGTTAAACAAGCGTTTATACAGTTCATTTGAAGCATTTTTTACAGATCTGGCCAGGCAGAAGTCATGCCAATTGTCCAAATGTGTCAGCTGTCACTAATTGAAGTGTAAGACAGTCAAGTATCAAATGCTTGCCTTGGTACTGCTGCTCTCCTCGCCTGAGTTCCCTCTGCTGCTGCTGTGGAACCTGGTTGAGTTTCTTCAAGACGTTGCTCCTGTTAGAAGCACGTTTACTTTTAGCTCTGTTCGCCTTCTGCTCTTTCTTATTCAGCCTTATAATGTCATCTGTGAAAAAAAAAGGAACAAAGTGTTTCGCCTCTGGTTTACTAAAAAAGCAAAGATATTCAACTTAAAGATGAATGATTAGATAAAATTAGATATCATTTGGAAATAATTCTTGTTTGAGCTAAATAGGAAAATAATTAGGTAAATGCAGCATGCAATATAGGCACCTTATGTTTTTATTTACTTGATTATCTCATGAGTGGGTGAATTTCACTATGGCAGATATGAATGATAAATCTTCTAACAGCACAGCAACTACTTTCTACTAATGATAATACACTATTAGGTGCCTTGGTGTTTTGCAGATATGTTTTGCCTCGGTATCAGTGTATTATAAATTGAGAACTGAATTTGGTTTTACCTAGAGCCCTTGAATAGAAAATAGTCTAGGACGCTGGTTTTACCTAACCAAATAAAACGACAAAATATTTAAAAGTATCAGCTCTTCAGGTTTGTTGAGTAAACAAGGGTCTGTATTAAAATGGTTGACTGACTGGCGCTACTGTCTGTGCTAGTCATTTACTGTGGCTGGACATTTACAGCCTACTTTAAATGTTAGGCTACTTATTTTTAGTCATTCACATATCATTACAGTCATTTACTATAATGCTGAAGTCAAGGCAAATGATTTGAGCACGAGCACGTTGGTTTGACAGCTGTTGAATGTATGTGACAGCTGACCACTGTTCCTCTACAACACACACACAGAAGTGAAACCGACGGATCCTGCAGCTGAGCCAACTCATCCAAATCACAATGTCTCGCCTCGCAATTACTAACCTAATGACAAGTCGATTTTGTCTGAGCTTGAAGCGTGAGACTCCTGCATTTGCTCTGTATTCTCCATCTGTACCTCATTCTCCCCCATTTCGTCTTCCAGTGTCGTTGCGCACGCAAAAGTTTCACAAGCGTCGCGTGTCCGTGTTTCTGACGGCTCGAGAAAAAAAAAAAATACAGCCTATACTCGGTAACTTCCAAACGAATGTAAGAATACAGAAACGCCAATGACGAGACGGACTGTGAAACTTTTCAACCCGGTTTCAAGGCGTTTTCCTTGTGTTTATTTGTGTCGATCGAGTGAGTGAGAGCCAAAGCCAAGCCCAGCAGCGCGTTGAATAGGAGGAGTGACAACCAGTGACAAGAGCCCTTAAAATAGCGCAATGTCTAATCCTGGTAGGCAGGTCTTTCCAAGGTGCATTGCAACGCAACTAGCGGCAGGAACCCTCCCCCCTCCATTATTATGTTTATCACGTTATCACAGACAAAATATGTTTTAATATAAGAAGTTGATCCAATTTTTTTTATTTTTTTTCTAAATAAAACAAGAGTTTCCCCTCAGTAGGCTATATAGGCCCTGTCCCAATACCCGCACTTGCGCCCTTGTGCCCCTCAATGCGCGTTCTCGCTAAGGGGTGCAAGACCGTAGGGTGTCCCGATCCTCTAATAGTGTTCTCCAGGGGTGATCATAAGGGCACTAAATGCACCCCTTTCGCAAGTGCGCATCAGACCTCACTTTGCTGTGGGATATTACCCAGAATCCTTGTAGTGTTGTGACGTTTCGAACAGCTAACCAATGGGGGAGAATGGTTGCTATGGTGCTGTTCGGGAGCGGAAACTCCGAAGATAAAGGAAGCCGGTATGGTGAAGTGTTTTTCAAGGCCGCGAAATTTAAAAATATAGAGGGGTTTCACGACGCGTCATCAATCCGGAAATCGGCCATTTTGGAGGCACAGAACGTAAATAATGCCACTGAACTGAATGGACTCGCAAATTTGGGTGAGTATTGCTGCTAAAAAATGGTCGAGTTTTGGTCTGTACCAATCAGTCACATCGGGAAAAAACATGTTGAGTGCTATAGACTGTCAAAAGTTAAAGAGAAGAGTGCAAAAACTGATGAAAGAAGGCGTTTGTGGTTGAGAGAGGTACAGCATCAGCTACTGGCGCGCTGGACTACTGGAGGCTGGTATGTAGCCTACTGCTTTTTCCCCACGCTCGTCTGCGCCGGTTTCAGAAATAATAACGTTACTTTTCTGCTCGTCCGGCAATTTGCAACAACACAGCATTGTTTCGGCAGTGACTTTCAGCATGTTTCCTATAAATGACGTTTGCATTTTAAGACATACCACGCGAAATCCGATCGTTCAGACTGAGGCTGATGTCCTGATATGTGATTTGAATAGGATTTCAAACCACATATGGATGTAACTTGAAACGGATTTCATGTGCTTTTTTGGACTGACAATCTGAACGTATCCTATGTCGGGATAATAAATAGATGGAAGAATTGCAGTAATGTTACGTGCTAGAGAAGCTAACTCGTTCGGATCTTTACCACATATTAACTTTAGTTTGTCAAAATGTTGCGCTCTCTCCTGCTTCCCAAGTCCTTCTCTATATGATTTCGCACCTACCACGTGTTTTTTCCGTGGTTTATTAGTGTAACAATGTGTTCAGTAGTACATAAACAGTGCAATCCATGCTGTTGTTTACATCCGAGTGCCTCCATAATGGCCGCGCATCCGGGTTACCGCCCAGAACGTGACGTTGGTGAAACCCCTCTATTAGTGTTATCGTGTCACGAAATGTAGTTTTAAGAGTTTTTCAGTCGAGAATATAGTTGTTTAAAGCTCAAATCTGTGGTTTGTTTATAAAGATAGCGCCTATTTAAAATTTTGATCGGACTTTTTCGGAGTTCCATGGATCAGCGGGCGCACAGCGCTCATGTAACTTACCCCGCCTGGAACAGCCTTACCTCGGCTAGTCATTCTGACGTTTCACGCGGGCTCTGTGTCTAGTGGTTAAACATGAGCTATAAATCGGCTTGTGTATATCTAACAGGCGATCTTTGGTCTCATTAATCTATGATTTGTTCCCTGGCAAATCGTTTTGGCTGAGGGCAAAGTGAAGTTTCATAACTTTATATATTTATGCTATTTAACTGTAACGTTAGCCTGTTGACTTATGTTTGACTGAATCTTTTAACTTGCTTTATTTCTTGACTTATATAGCTTCTTATACTTTTTTGGCTACTTATAATTTAATAATGGCTATTATTGATCAATAAAACTGAAATTTAACAAAAAGAGACAGGGTTGTGTCATTTTATTTCATATAGCCTATGTAAGACTTTTAATATATAGCCTTAGCCTATATATAATATATCACCAACACGTCATGTATTTTTTCATGTATGGGATGGGAAGAATTTCATATATCAATTTCCATAATAACATAATTAAAATTGCATTTCGAATCGCTGTGAATACGGTAAGGCAGTATAAGCTCAGGTAAACCCCAATCACAATTTATCTTAGCCAAAAACTGTTTTAATATTAATAACATTAACAGAAAGGTTGGTAGCTAAGAGTAAAAAAATATATTATTTTTTTCATTCAAAGGATTGTGTCATGTTACAGCTATTATAAGCAGCACACACGTTAGCCAAATGAATGGTGTTTGCTCTCCTGATCACAACAGAAGTGACGTGTGCAAAACTGTCCCAATTCTGCTCTTCACAGCTTTGGGCCCTTGCGCACTTACTCCGCTAAGTGCACTTTCAACAAGTGTCCACTTCCAGGAAGGCCTTAGGGCTCAAGTGAGAATTGGGACTGGGCCATACACTCACCCAGAGCCGTTGAAAAACAGAGTTGCGAGAACTTGCGACACTCCCATAGACCGCCATAGGAACTTTGGAATGCGGAAGTAACGCGTGCCCCCACTTTTCAAAATCCTGTATGTGTCCCCCCCACTTTCAAATTCGTTTTGTTATGATTTTTTAACTAAAATTAATTAAGTCACCTGTTGTTTCTGTCGTTTCATTGCCGACTGTGCCGCAAACGCGATACCTGCTCATTAGAACTTTCAGTGAGCTATTTTTAGAGTGTGCACGCGACGTTCCTGGACGTGGACGCGCGCTTCGACAGGCTTGGTCCTGCTCCTCCGCTCCGCTGTTGCGGCACAGTCAGCGATGAAACGCCAGAAACAACAACAGGTGACTTAAGCTAGCGTCATATGATCCTGTTCTTATTCTTATTCACGTTTATTCATTTATGCGCGACAAAACAAAAGAGAACGCGCTGCCAGTGAATGTCCTCCTGATACACACGCATAAAGACGCACAGAAAGACGCGCACTGGTATTGAGTTCTATTTCGCCGCTTGAACGAACAAAAACACACATGTATGCCAAAATGTCCGTTTTGTAGAGTATCCTCACAAGAACAGTCTTAAATGAGTTAAATAAAATCTTAAATGAAAGTAAAGAGTAGTGAGATAATGAGATGGATGAGATCCTGTCAGCAGCGGCAGATCTTAAAGTGACAGCAGTCACAAATTCTCTCTGTCAGTAAAGTTAACCAAAGAACAAAGGGAACAGAAAAAAATTCTAACTGCTCTTGACTAAATAATGCTTGTAGATTTAATAAGGATTAATCTATATTTAATTTATATTTATGCAGTGCGGACTGTTTGATAACCTTATTCAATTTCTGTATATTTCATACCTGGCACAGGTAAATATGACGTTTATTATGGGTTTATGTAAGATTTGTTTTAAGTTCACTTAAATTATAAGTTGTTATATATTTTTTTAAGCCTAATAAATGTTTTAAAAATAATTGGGGGGGGGGGGGGGGGGGGGGGGGTTATACTGTCTTTATGTTGTTTCTACATTACAGTGGAAATTGAGGCTCACATTATTTACATTTTTAATTACACACAAAACATTAATGGCTAACATTTTGACATTATAAAATGATTCTCTAAAGTCTTGGCGATCGGTCCCTATAAACAATAAAGAAAGTAAGACATATTTTTCTTATACATATAGCCTAGGCTACTATTCTTTTTGGCAGAATTTATCATTATAATCAAATTATTTCCTGGTTTTTGTATCAGCATAGTCCCTAAATGTATGTACATCCAGGAAATGGGATTCAAATCGAAAACATTTTCCCCCATTTTGTGTCCCCCCCACTTCTCAAACCAAAGTTACGCCCTTGATTGGAGCTATAGCTTACGTGACCAACACTTCACTAACGTTAGCTAACTTACCGTAACCTGATGTCAGTTGGGCTACATTTACCTCAGATTTTCTTCAAGTTCGTTGGCATACAACGTTTATCTTATGTATTAAATTTGTTGTTTAAGTTAGCAACACTTAGTTTGCGACCATATTAGTGCATCTGATTGCATGGAATAGCAGCTAGCTTAACAAGATGTGAATGATCCCAGTAAAAAGAAAGTATAACTGCAGATATAATCTATCCTCCATTGGGTAAGTTGTGTCAAAAGGGAGGCCCACTGTCTTAGACTTGAAAACCCCTGAGATAGATAATTACTTCATATATTTTTTAATTGAAGAGGCTGTGAAACTATTGGATACTGACTTTTGACCAAGGAAAACTGAAGTCGTGTTTTTAATAGTTGTTATTTAGAATACAGTGAATCATTTCAGCTGCCCAACATAACTCCTCATGTTTAAGGCTCCCTGTGACTTAAATAAAAGTGAAAAATGATACTCTTGTCATTTAGCTGAAAGAAGCACATGCACACTGCGGCTTTTGTGACACATTGAACTTTAATCTAACAGTCACTTGTGTGTAAAGGAATGTTTACACCTGAAAGCAGAATAGCTCAGAATATATTTTTTGGATGACATTTAATTTTTTACATTTAATTTTACATTATCAATTTTATCTTTCTCTCTTTTAGGAGGTGATAGAGAAGTCTAAAGCAAGACTTATACCTATATAATGTACTGTAAGTCTCAAGTTCCAGCTGTTGAACAGGTAATTTAATGTGCAAATCCATACATACACAATCACTGTATGTGTGTGTTGTCGTTTTGTTTGTTTTCAACAGGATGGATTATCAGTGGAGGGTGGAGCGATGACCAGGCTGGGGGAGCTTGCCATTCCTGTAAGCAGTGGAGTGATGATGAAGTTGGTTAGTGGCGCTATTGGAATGGTGGAGTACTGAAGCTGGTGGAGTGATGGTGAGGCTGTAAGTGTAAGATAGAATATAATATTGTTTGAAATTAGTAAAAAAATTATTGTCAAGTGCCAAAGCTACTGTACCACAAACAAGACCACATCTTTCTCATATTTCCTGAAGCAGATATTTTGGATTATTAATACGATATGATCAGCATACAATCAGTAAAACTAGTATAAACATAAGACCAGAGACCAGAAAAAAGGCAAAACAGACCCTCCATACCTATTGATGCTGAAGCCACGCTAGGTGCTGGGACATTTGTAGGAGCAAAGGTCAGACCAAACTCCTCCATGGCAACGATCAAGGTGTTTGGTGGGGGCCTGCTTGTTGTACGCCTAGATGTTTCTTGGCCTTGCTGGTTCTTTTTTGCCCTTTTCGCCTGGCTTTTGCTTCCGTGATGCCCATTATCAGACAGAATTTTTAATTGCATAATTTGTTGGATGAGCAAAATAATCATCCAGCTTCTTCCATAATGTTATTGTGTAAGAATACAAATTTGAATAACAATAGTGGTTTGTATATGGATATAGATATATATTTTGTTATATTTCAAATGCTGTACTGGAGTACATAGCCAAAATAACATAAGTTTAGGAAACATAAGTTTGCAATGTGTATTTAATCCGTCCTTCAATCTATTAACCTTAATACCGTTTCCTCTTTCTTGACTTAAACTTAGCAGCTTCTGCCTTTCATTGATATTCACTTGATGTGCATGTTTATGTGAATGTTTTTAACATATCATAAGGATGTTGGTTATTATGACCATAGAAGCACAAGAAAGATATATACAGTACATACTGTAAATGTATTATACCTTATGGGATCAGTCCCCCTTCACTCAAATTAAACACACACAAATGTATTCAATACAAAGGGCTTTATTGGCATGAAAGTTTCAAGAACAATGTTTTTCCAAAGCATCAAAATAAAATTTGTCTATATACAGTAATATGAACATTAACACAACATTAATACAACTGGGTGAGGAACAGCCAAACTTGACTAACAAGGTTGCATAAGACCCTTAACTGTCAAAAGTCATACACCATGGCAAGATTGAGCACAACAAGACACAAGGCAGACAGGGGTTTCCAGATGTGCTGTCCAAGCTCTTTTGAAGAACCACAAAGAAACTGGCAACGTTGAGGACCGTAAAGAAAGAAACTTGCTGCAGCAGATGAAAGACACATTATGCCAAAATTATGTATCATCCCTTGCATTCGGAAGATGTCCAGTAGTGCCATCAGAATGTAATGTACTGTCCAGTAGTGCCATGTGTGATTTATTAAATGGGTTAGGGTTATGTGTGTATATATATGCATATGTCAAAATGTGTGTTTGTGTAATATACATAAATACACATGCATTCATACGTACGTATATACATGCACACACACACATATATATATATATATACATGCACACACACACACACACATATATATAGTGTATACATACACAATAAGACAATATATTATGTGTATCATGGGTTAGGGTTAGTTATGTGTGATATAAATATATATACATGTGTACTGTACACAGTACATCGTATACATGTGTTTGTGGGTGTTTTCTGATGAATGGTTTAGTCTATGATTAGGGAAGGATAAAGGGGTACATTAGCCATACTGAAATGAATCCCGTTAACAGTTATGGATCGTATGTTAAAAACATAACGTTACATGTTATGGATCGTAGCCTATTTAGGAACCTAAGTTAGTTAATTCACTCATTAACTATCTCTCCAGTTTCATTTTATGAAGTTAAAATTTTACCGAACATTGCTGCAAATATAAGCGTCAACATAATAATCAATGTACATTATGCCTCAATATATACCGATAATTGCTGCAAATATAGTCGTTGGTGTTAATGCATTCTCCGTTATGGGAGCAGTCCGTTTCCCTCCAAAATTAAACACAAAAACTTATTAATGCTGTGTTTCTGTCACTCCCCAGAAAAAAATTATATTATATGTATTTAAAGTAAGCGTCACGGTCAACATAATAATCAATGTACATTATGCGTCAATATTTACCTATAATTGCTGCAAATATAGCTGCTGCTGTCTGTCCCGCTTAAAATCATTCAAACTGGATGACAGCGCGGCTCTGTTTGGAACTATTGAGAGCTACACAAACCACGTGACCGCGTGGTGGCAAGATCAAAGTGTGTCGCAACTCTCATATTTAACGGCTCTGCACTCACCTAAAGGATTATTAGGAACACCTGTTCAATTTCTCATTAATGCAATTATCTAATCAACCAATCACATGGCAGTTGCTTCAATGCATTTAGGGGTGTGGTCCTGGTCAAGACAATCTCCTGAACTCCAAACTGAGGCCCTGTTTACACGAAAACGATTCCGGGTGAAAACGTAATAATATTTTATCGGATGTGCGTTTCGTTTACACGGCGACGGCGTTTTTGGGGCTTAAAAACGCAAAAAAGTGAAACCACCCTCCAAAGTGGAAATCTTAAAAACGCTCCACCGTCGCGTTTCCGTCTAAACGGGTAAAAACGCAAATCTGCTCATGGCGGCTCTCGTTGCGTACGCATTTACGTCACAGGCATGCGCCAGTACAGGAAAATAACAACCAACATGTCGGATTATTTCCATACGTCGGACCTTCAAGTTGCCCTAGCAGCTCTGATAAACGTCCAAGAGTCTTTTCAATTTCGCGCTACTAGGGAGAGAAGTAGAAGGAAGGTTGTACGCAGGCGCACGGACTTGTTGTTGTTGTGTGGCAGTGCTTCACATTGCCACCTAGCCGCCTGGAGTGCATACTACATCGCATTTCTAACACTTTTGCGTCTCCATATGCACGCAGATTTCCCCCCCATAACGCTCGTCTAAACGCAGAATAAAAAGTGAAAACGAAATGCCACTTTTGCGTTTTCTCTTCAGATCGTTTCCGTGTAAACATGGCCTGAATGTCAGAATGGGAAAAAAAGGTGATTTAAGCAATTTTGAGCATGGCATGGTTGTTGGTGCCAGACGGGCCGGTCTGAGTATTTCACAATCTGCTCAGTTACTGGGATTTTCACCCACAACCATTTCTAGGGTTTACAAAGAATGGTGTGAAAATGGAAAAACATCCAGTATGCGGCAGTCCTGTGGGCGAAAATGCCTTGTTGATGCTAGAGGTCAGAGGAGAATGGGCCGACTGATTCAAGCTGATAGAAGAGCAACTTTGACTGAAATAACCACTTGTTACAACCGAGGTATGCAGCAAAGCATTTGTGAAGCCACAACACGCACAACCTTGAGGCTGGTGGGCTACAACAGCAAAAGACCCCACCGGGTACCACTCATCTCCACTACAAATAGGAAAAAGAGGCTACAATTTGCAAGAGCTCACCAAAATTGGACAGTTGAAGACTGGAAAAATGTTGCCTGGTCTGATGAGTCTCGATTTCTGTTGAGACATTCAGATGGTAGAGTCAGAATTTGGCGTAAACAGAATGAGAACATGGATCCATCATGCCTTGTTACCACTGTGCAGGCTGGTGGTGGTGGTGTAATGGTGTGGGTGATGTTTTCATGGCACATTTTAGGCCCCTTAGTGCCAATTGGGCATCGTTTAAATGCCACGGCCTACCTGAGCATTGTTTCTGACCACGTCCATCCCTTTATGGCCACCATCCTCTGATGGCTACTTCCAGCAGGATAATGCACCATGTCACAAAGCTCGAATCATTTCAAATTGGTTTCTTGAACATGACAATGAGTTCACTGTACTAAAATGGCCCCCACAGTCACCAGATCTCAACCCAATAGAGCATCTTTGGGATGTGGTGGAACGGGAGCTTCGTGCCCTGGATGTGCATCCCACAAATCTCCATCAACTGCAAGATGCTATCCTATCAATATGGGCCAACATTGCTAAAGAATGCTTTCAGCACCTTGTTGAATCAATGCCACGGAGAATTAAGGCAGTTCTGAAGGCGAAAGGGGGTCAAACACAGTATTAGTATCCTAATAATCATTTAGGTGAGTGTACATAGGCTGTTAACACTTCATAGCTATATCAGAATTTGTTGTAAATTGTAAAGTGACTTTTTTCTTTATACTGTAAAGTAGGCCAATAAATAGTATAAATCATTTTATAATATCATTATTATTTAAATTCATGTGTGCTCGACGCTGCTTGTAATCTTTTATCAAACTTCTGCACCCTCTTACAGCGCCATCTCTTCTCTGATGATGTGTTTACTGCCGCGAGGGTGGGACAACCACAACCACTTATTTGAGATTTTTTGTTTTAAAAGAATGACAATTACATTCAGAGGGGGGGGGGGGGGGGGGGGGATTATTCATTGAATAATCAAAAATAAAACATAAATACAGTCTGTAGAAAATAAATAGGCCTAGGTACGAGACTGTAACGTGTCTTCTAAATGTGCATTTTGTCATTGTTTTGGAGCACACTAACTTATAAAAGTAAGAACATATTCATACTAAAAGCCAAAAACTTCAATTTTGATTCCATGTGGACTTTAAAGTTTATGGGGTCAGCAACACCTCCCTTATGTTGCAAGGATTTTCTCAATTCAGCCGCCAGGGTTCGCCTTTGAGCTCAGGGCCCGTTCTCTGTACCCCACTAACCGCAACCACATGAGAGGAGGTAGGG
The DNA here is from genome assembly GCF_029890125.1 of Rhinichthys klamathensis goyatoka. Taxonomy (NCBI): domain Eukaryota; kingdom Metazoa; phylum Chordata; class Actinopteri; order Cypriniformes; family Leuciscidae; genus Rhinichthys; species Rhinichthys klamathensis. The sequence goes on along the minus strand of NW_026606982.1, from coordinate 1,092,070 downwards.
CCTAAGACACGCCCTGAGAGTCATTAATCCTTTATTTCACCTCTTTCCACTCAATAATTATCTGAGAGATATTTTTAAAAACGAAAGTATGACTTAATTATAACAAAGCTTTTGAAAGGGCTGTAACCAAGTTCTCGTATTACAAATATTCCCGATGAAAATATAGCTTGCTCTAATTTTGCAAAAACAAAAACATGAATGGTTTCTCTTGATCATCCTTATGCTAATACATGCATGCCGTAAGAGCTGTGCCAAATCCTCCGCCCCTTTCCAGTAGTAGCATACCCCCCACCCCCCCTGTGTCCTCTGCGCATGCGCGGCACGCCAGGCAGGCGGCCCCCTATTATTATTGTCAGAATAATTTCACTTATGAAAATGGCGGCGAGTCAGGGAGCTGTGGGACCTGCGGCGGCTCTACAGAGCCAGCATTATCTGAACGTCGCGCACTGGAGCCCGGGCGTGATTCAACAGCAGCAGCAGCAGCAGCAACACCCGCTGCACACCGCCCGCAGTCTGGAGCGTGCACTGGAAGATGCCGTCTGCTCCGGGATGCTCAACATCAGCGGAAGAAAACTGCGTGAATACCCTGGTCTAAACTACGACCTGACCGATACTACACAAGCAGGTGGGTCCCGCAGATGTGGGCTAATCTCCCTTCCTGCTCCACTGACCCGATTCTCACGATTCATGTTTTAGGAGGACAACAAAAAGACAACTAGAGCGTGTACCTTTTGGTGCATTTGCGCGGTGTGTCAATGGGGTTTTGTGTGTTCACTTCAATAGCCAGTGCACATGGTGCTTGTACAAGGGAAAACCGTTAGTATCACGCTTCATTTCTCATGTTTATCGTAGCTTGAGTGCTGTGACATGGAATTAGAAATACTGGCTATGACACTGCGTCTCTATTTGTTTTGGTTTACATCCCATTTCCCCCCAGATCATTCATATTCCATGAATAAATACAACTAGAGAGAGCACTACAGCTGAAACGAAAGGAGACAATCTTCATTAACCTTTGCTCCAGTAAATTAATCCAGCAAGTTTTAAAATGCAAACCCGTAGAAACCACACTGCACCCTATCTATTCTGCGAACACGCGTGACGCAACAAAACTAGATGCTCCCTTTATATTTGACGAAGCAGTTTTATTTATCATTACGGGAACAGCTTATTTAGTGGATATGGCGTTAAAGGATGGCAAAAAACGTCGGTAAATGCAGATAGAGGCTGTTGTGCCAGACAAAAGATGCTGCCCTTCGTCTCTATAATCTATCGCGCCTTTCTTCATCCTCTCAGTGTAAGTCAACGTGCAAGCAGCCATGGATGTAATTTAAAAATGCATTTTTTTTTCAACTAATGTTTAGCATTATGATTTAGATGTTTGTATTAATATTAAGAGCTATTGTTGATCTAAATAATCTTTGGTCTGGCAATTCAGAGTCTTTTGGGTACTATCGCTGCACTCATAAATATTGCAGTATAAAGCGGATTAGCTACATTATTGTTTCTAGAGATGAGGCTAAAAATTAAATGGCTGCATCTCTTTCGGAAGTGTCTGTGGTCTGTAATGGTAGTCTTGCTGCAGCAACAGCCATTCAGATGTGAAGCAGACAGTGGGAGGAGGGACACTAATCCATTCATTCATGCACACCTTACACACAGCATCATGTCTACACTCCCATTCAACTGTATCGAGTTACACTAGTGGATAGGCCTTTTGTGATTATTTGGCTGTCTCAAAACCATTTTAGCTGTATGAAGGGTCGTTTGTTTATATCAAGCCTTGTGTTTTGATTCTCTCACACACACGGCTTGTTGGCCGAAAGAAGCCTGTGGCTGTTGTAGATAACAGTAGACGTTCACTGGTTTCCCTGTTACTGTCAGGGTCGTTAGCTTACAGATTGCGTTAGTTGATAGTACAGGGCTGCTTGTGTGCACTTTTGTTTGTGTGCATGATTTCTATGGATGTGTTCGAAAGAGGAAATAGTTGGATGTACACCAGACTGTCACCTATAAGAGGAAGTGACTTTGTCGCTGACTCAACTGGAGATGTATGACTGCAGAGAATCCTCGTCTTGCAATCTGTGTTCACTTTTGTGAGAATGAGATTGCTTGTGTGCTTGTTAGTTTCTGTGTGTTTGACAGTTTGAGTAGGCTTGAGTAAATGGTAGCATGTGCGTACTAGTGTGGGTCTGTTCCAATGGCTTCAGTGACCTAATTAGCAGTCTTTATTGTCTGTTTGGCCACAAACTTAACACTGGAGTATGAAGATACCCCCAAGTCTCTGATGCTAAAGTGTGATAAAGATGAAGAATTCCTTCTCTTTGTCTTTCTTGCCATCATTTTCCCACCAGTTTTCCCCTTTGAAGGGAGCTATTTATGACATGAGTCAAGAAGATAGCTGCATATATCTTTTTGTCGTCATTTGTGTCTTCATCGATGAACTGGATCACATTTCTGTGAATATGCATGATCCACATGTTCACATGTCCCAATTCAGTACATTGCAATGCATCTCATTCAATTTGATCTTCAATATCAGTTTCAATCCTTCTTGCGCAGTTTGCTTTACTATTGTCCAGTACTGGAGTTCACAATGGCTAAATGTGTAATCTCCCACCATTGTCTTGCAAAGACCTTATGTGTGCATTAAAAGCAAATGCTTTAAATTCTGAAGTTCAGTGAGAATTCCATTAACAGAATGGTTAAAGGCAGTTTAAAGGACTACGTCTTAGTGCTTAATTCCGATTTATTGCTCTGATCCAAACGCGGCACGCTGTCAAGTCACCTTTATTTATATAGCTCTTTTTACAATACAGATGGTTTCAAAGCAGCTTTACAGAGATAACACGAAAATAATGCAACAAAGTTTGTTTCCAGAAGAAAATAGCATCACAGTCCAGCTTAAGTAAGCTCAGTGATATTTCATTTTTGTTGTAAAAAAAAGTATAAAAGTATAATATATATATAGCCGCTCTGGAGAAAACAGTGATGTCATCGTCCAGCTCAGTTCAGTTCTCATATAATGGTGTCAATGCAGGCAGATCAGTGATATTGTTGAATATTAAATTAAATGTCCCCAACTAAGCAAGTCAAAAGCCAATGGCGACAAAGGCGAAAAAAGGCGACAGTGGCAAGGAACCAAAACTCCATCAGGTGACAGAATGGAGAAAAAAAACCTTTGGAGAACCCAGGCTCAGTCGGGGGGCCAGTTCTTCTCTGACCAATGAACGAACAGTGTATGATTATGATTCAGGCAGCATTATAGGTCAGAAGTCAGATTGGATTGGAACATTCAGAATAATATCCAGTTCCATCTGGTTGAAGGTCGGAGTCATCACGCCGTTATGGAGAAGGGTTTGTTGAGGATCAGTGCCGATGGCCTTCAGAGGGGAGAGTCTAGAAACAATCTCTGCTGACACTTCAGGGATGCATTGTGGTTGTGTCTAGGCGCAGGTCCTCCATCTGATCTAGATACGGCCCGGATCCGGCTGACTACATCATGCGTTGTGGTCTTGTCTATGTGCAGGTTCACCATCTGCTCTGGATACGGCCCGGATGTGGCTGATCACAGTATACCTCGGAATAAACAGAAAGACTAACATTAGCGTAGTAGATGCCATTCTTCTTATGATGTAACAATTACATCAGGTGTTATAGGAAGTTCCCGGTTCCGGCTGACATAATTTATGCATCCTAATAATCATTTAACTGATTTAAATAATAGGAATGTATAATGTTCTATGTGTATGCCAGGTTAAAGAGATGTGTTTTTAGTCTAGATTTAAACTGACATAGTGTGTCTGCTTCCCGGACAATGTTAGGAAGACTGTTCCAGAGTTTAGGTGCTAAATAGGAAAAAGATCTACCGTCAGCAGTCGATTTTGATATTCTAGGTATTATCAACTGGCCAGAATTTCGAGATCGGACTATAATGCGTTAAGAGCTCGCTCAAGTGTTGGGGAGCTAAACCATTTAGTGCTTTGTTTAAAAGCACTAAAACCATTTAGTGCACGCAGTCATACGTAAGTAAACACGGAGAACACTAAAGTAAGCGATTATGCATTTATTTATAGTGTTATCTTGCTGCCGAAGCCAGTGAATTTATGCGCAGGCAACATAAAAAACAAAGATGAGGATACGAAAAAAGAGCAGAGTTTTTAAACATTTATGATAGGAGCCCTCATGTTTTGCTTGGATATAGCTGTCACTGTAGCCTAATACTTATGAATTCTTAGACATCACTGTCCTTCCACTGACTACCTTTCGCAACTGTCTTGATAACGTCAGGTAGGCCTATGTAAAATCTTTGAAGTGACTCACATGAGCTCAGAATTGTGACGAATGTTGATCAAATTTGCATGAATTACGTTACTGTTCAGAGTGACTGAGGTCGCATTGCAAAATAGCTGACCTGTATTGGATTTAGTACCACATTATGGAAGTGGCACAAATTGGAATTGAATAGATCAGATTGCATGTGGTTTTTGCTGTTCACACTGTCTTGAGAAAAACAGATCTGAGTCACATGTGAGCAAAAAACAAAACAAAAACTGCAAACTTATTGCAGTGGTGAGGTTTGAAAGAGTAGCTGAAGAAGTGTGTTCAAAGTTCATGTACGTACACATACTCGTTTCTAAACCCATATCTGAGCAACTGAACGAGAATCTTTATGTGACAAAGACTGGCTTGATGTGAGATGGTTGGGTTTATTTAAAAAAAGAAAAGCTCAGATTTGTCTCTACTTTTGGCTAATCAAGGTGTTTATCAGAGAGAATGACCAATAAACGTTTTTTTTTTCATAATGCATTATCTTCATGTAGAAGTAAAGTACAAGTGGCATTTATTAACAATAATGGAAGATGAAGAAAAATAAAATGCTGACTGTTAATAAATATTGATTTTTTTTTCTCTTAATATCATCAGACTTTTTTTTGCTGTAGTATGCACTATAGAATATTCATGTGCAAAGTTGCCTTTCATGGAAATGACTTACATTAAGGTAGTTTGTGGTCATGCATGTATATGAATTATGTATGTGCCTGTTCGTTGTGCACATGTAGTGTTGCTTTTTGGATCCCTGTATTAAAGGCTGATGCAGATGTATGCTAATGCTAGCCGTAACCGCTTTTAACAGTTCTTATTTAGATTTGACAAAACATAAGTTCATGCATGCATATGGGTTCCCGCATGTGTGCGTGTCAAAATATGAAGGGTTGTACTGGAATTTATATCTGAAAATGCTGCTGCTCAGCCCAATTTTAGTGATTTTAGGTTTAAAGTGCCTTAAAGGGATACTCAATCCAAAAATGAATATGCTGTTATCATTTACTCATCCACATGTCTTTCCAAACCATTATGGATTTATTTCTTCTGTGGAACACAAAAGAAGATAATTTGAACATATTTGGTTACCATTGCCTTCCATTTTTTATGGTTCACAGAGGAAGGTCATATGGTTTTGGAACAACTTGAGGACGAGTTGTAAATTATTTCATTTTGGGTGTTCACTTTTGCTCCAACAGCTAAAGAAAAAAAAAAGCAAATATTGCCTAAAAGAGCAAATATTGAGAAATATCTACAGAAGTCAGATTTGCTGTCACTCGCTGAACAGCAGTGTTAGGGGATTTACAGTTAAGGACCCAAGGACCGACCAGGGCCCGTATTCATAAAGAATCTTAATGCAAAGAGTCGCTCCTAGTGACAAAGTTCTAAGAAAATTCTTAAAAATGTGGGCGTTTACTCTTAAAATCAAAGAAAAAATCCTAGTAAAGAAAAAAATAATTCAGAAAGTATCTTTACCCTTAAAAGAGGTCTTAAGGTCAAAATTGTTAGGAGTACGGACGAGGACTTTTAAGAGGCTTAAGAGTTTCTTTAGCAGAGGAAAAAATGGCAGAAAGACGAAGAGGGAGAAGAAATGTGTTGCAATAGATGACAGTGAGTTAATAAGACGCTATAGATTGACACCCGGCCCGAATTTTCCTATAAGGATGGCCTTGTGTTCATCCACTAACTGGGCTAACAGTAAACACTGTTCCTCTGTCCAGTCGGGCTTTCTCGCCCTTCTTGGTTTTGATTCCATGTTTGTTACATTAAAACTAACATTCAAACCACCACTTAAATAGACATGCCAGCAATCAGTGTAATTGGAAAGAGTGGAACAATTTTTATCATTCTAAGCCAATCAAATACCTTATAGGAAATTAACAGCATGGTAAAAAAAAAAAAAAAAAAGGATTTATATACACACATATAATGTGTGTGTGTGTGTGTGTGTGAGAACAGTCAAATAGGAAAAATTACGCATGTAATTTCAAAGCGAAGGCTTAGAATAGACCATATACTTAAAATCACTCTTTTTTTTTCCTTTTTGGACAACCAACCAATCACAGTCTTCAAAAGATTGTGTCACACATAGCAACGGGGTCAGCCCCGCCTCCTCACTAAGATGAACGTTTTTGTCTTTTCCTTACTCAGAGTTGCTCTCAGATCGGTCCCGAATCGCTCTTAACACTAGAAGCGCCAGAATTCCATAACTACTAGAACTGCCACAAGCGGTCATTTTGACCGTTAGATTGCAATCTCTATATCTTTAATGATAAATACCCAATTGAGAGATGAATGCATTTATTGTATTAGGATATCTTTTAAAAACAAAACAACACCAAACTGTACATTTAAAAAAAGTTTAATTGTACATTTATAAATAATAATATCAGTAGCCCGTAATTATCTCATAGGGCCTATTCACAACAGATAGGCCTAGCTATATTTCCATATCCATTCAACATAACTCAGAACAAGATAACAACTAAAAGTATCTTATTTAGATATTCTTTTGACAGTGAGAGAGACAATGTCACGGTTTATGAATTCGCTGTCTCCTTTCTCGTCTTGTTGTGTGTGTGTGTGTGTGTGCGTGGTTGCTGATCATTGCAGCTGATCAGCACGCCCGCTTTGATCAACGCGCCCGCTGTGACTGATCAGCGATTCGACCCTTTTCAGTGTTACTGTTGTTGCCTAGTCTTTGTCAGATCGTTGTGGATTTTTCCTGCGTGTTTGTTCCCTGCCTGTATCCGTTTTCCGTGTGTCATCCCGTGTTCAGCACTCACTCCAGCGTCCCTGTGCTGCCAAGGGCTTCATACCGGACATTTGCACACCTTAACTCTCCCAGCATCTGACCAGCTCTCAATAAACATATCTGTCATTTTGGAATTGAATCTTCTGATTATTTCCTAATAGACAAAGGTCAACCGCGAGAATTGTAACAAAAGAATACCGCGAAATTCAGTGCGGTCATAATGACCGTCTATGGCCGAAATAGGTAAATATGTTCATTTGTTTGTTTGCCTTATGTGTAATTTATATTAAAAACATTTTAAATGAAAATACAGACACTTTTAGGAAAAGTCAGGTACCAGGAGGATTTTATTTATTTTTTCAACAAAGTTATTGCAGATATAAAATTCAAAACGGTCAAAATGACCGTCGTGGCCGTTCTAGTGTTAAGCTGAGACTCCTACGTAAAAGTTTTTAAGCTAAATTAAGAGTTTTCTGAGAGGATTCTTAGGATCTTTATGAATACGGGCCCAGATATGATTAATTAAGACCCGGAGTCAAGAGTGGAGTCAATTGAAGACAAGAGTCAGAATTATAATAAATTATAATAAAAAAGAAAAGTTTTACTGAAGATAGTTTGCAGTTTCATCAGGCAGAAGTCAGCTTCAAGACTCACAAGGAGTTCGTAGGCCGCCCCGCTTACAGTTACAAAGATCACAGCAATTATACCATACACCAAGGTCTCAGCTATGTCCTTGCTTTAGGTTGTATGCTTCTGATTGGCTAAAAAAATAGATAAACATAGTAATTTTCCACACGTAAACAGATAGACTGAAGCATATCTCCATCAATTAGCGGACTGACACTCGGACCCTGAAATTAGGCACGTCGTGACCTTTCAGGTCGCAGATTTGGGTTGCTGGGCACCAACATGTCCAGAACAACAACTCAGTCAATCTCCAATAATGCCAGTGGTTCCTTAACCTGTTACCAAAAAGACTAACACACACACTGACACACAGCTTCACTTTAGTCTAACTGGAAAGTAAGGCTTTAACAAGGAAATGGTTCCTTAAACTATTGGTTCCAATGACCCCATTGGGTTAAAACCGAATGTTTTAACACATGTTGAAGACCTAAATTCTCAAACAAAACAAGTCCATATTTCATTTCTGGAAGCTGGTCTAAATGAGCAAGCACTGTCACTGCATTCCTGGCATGGGCCAGACCCTTCAGTCACCTCTCAGATGTTTAATACAGCCATTAGATAATACATGAAAAGAACATTTCAGTAATCACACTGGTAACTTCTATAACAAGGTAAAATCTCATAAGCCTAGAGAAGTCATTCACTCATGTGATATTTAGAAGGAAAAAATATTGATTAATACCTTGATTATAATCACTCATTAGATATACATTGAAGCAGCAGTGGATTCCAGAATCCACCCCTTCAGCAGTATTTAAACTGTATGTTGAGGCTGTATAGTTGAATGAGTTTAATTCTTTATGTGATGCAGTTAAGTGTTGTCCACAATACTAAACCATTTTTTTCAGTCTGCAATGTCACATTTTATAAACATTAAAAGTTGCAGTTATTAATTTTTCATGATTAAAGTTTTTGAAAAATATCAATAAAATGTCATGAGATGCCTGGTGTTAACTAATTTGCCATATTTATTCTGCTAAAAAAAGTGAAATCAATTCTGTGAAAAGGGTCCATATTTGCACACAAAGTAACAGGAAGTCCCAATCCTGTTTATAGCTGTGGCAGAGTGTTGAATGTCTCTTTTAGTGTCTCTCTCTTTAGGGTAATCTGAGCACCAGGAACACTGTAGTCATTCTTCCTCTAAGCATACTATAGTTCTCAGTAGATCAGTAGCTATTGAAATCAAAGAACTAAAAGAGTGTTTTAGTTCCCTGGACCGATCTCTTGAATGGTCAGACACAAACTGGTTCCCTTTCGAGAACGGTTCACTCGTATTGCGTAGCTATACGCTATGGGAAAACTCCTTTTCTCGAGAATATTGAAGCCTTTATTTTAAAACGCACAGCAAGCTGCACAGCAAGCACAGTGGAGGCTGTCTAAGCGTGCTGATTGGCTAGGCTGCGGCAACTGCACAAACCTATGGCGAAGCAGTGAGGATGCGCGAACCTGGCTGCTGACTATATAAGCGGCCCATTTCTCCATAGGAATCAGATTTAATCTCCTTCAGCGAACGACGCATCTCTTCGCTGACTTCTCCGTACAAAGAAGCCTCTCTCGCCGTTGAACAGCCCAGCAGCAGAACGCAGCGACCTGCAGCAGCAGCTCAGCGACTGGCAGCCTCCTGCTCAGCTTCCTAAACTCGCCGCGCCCGGTCTGTGTTTCATGCGGGGTCTCCCTGCATCACACTGACGGGCACAGTGAGTGTGCTTCCTGCCTCGGCACGGAACGCGCCGAAGCTGCTCTCACTGCATGAACATGCCGCTCTGCGCTCGCGGCTAGCTCTCTTTACGTCAGAAAGCGACCCCGCCCCTCGCGCCCTCCCGTTCGGAGCTGCCCGTTTCCCCTTTCCAAAGCACCAGGGTCCCCGGCCTAAACTTCCGCTGGACCCGGAGCCTTGGAAGCCGTCCTAATCCAGCAGAAATGAAGAGAAGGCGGGCCTGGGAAGCCATCCCTGAGGCCATCCTTAAAAATATTTTGGTTTGCAGTAACAGCAAAAAAAAAAAAAAAAGGGTCGGTAGGTAGGTCTATATATTTTTTTTTCAAGATTCAATGTAAAAAAAAAAGGATAATTTTGGTCATGGTGATTAGGTCGGTATGAATTTAAACAAATTTGCATATCGTGACGTCACTGACTGGGTCTTCAACCCCCATGCCTTCGGGCGCACCATTGCGAACCTCATTCTGATACAGGTTATAGACCACAAACAATTTGAAATATTTGTAAAAAAAAAAACATATTTATTGCATTAATTCCAGCTGCATTCATTTGGAAAAAAATAGGCAGAATCAAAAAAAAGAAAGAAAAGGAGCCACTAGATTTCAATGAAAGTGGATTTTCAGAGGGAAACAAATAAATTAAAATGACTAATCTCACCAGCGCCGCGCCGACCAATAAAACAGCGCGTTTGGCACCATTCGTTTACATTTGACCCATACTGTTACAAGCCCCCTTTCTGGTCTAGGGGCAGGAAAGGAGGGTAACAAAAAGTTGCAGGGAGAGAGTGAGAGATTTGACCCATAAACATCTGCTATTATTAACGGAAATCAGTGTGGTCAAATAGCTAGGCGCATTGTAGGAAACTATAGGCCGATTAAGTAGTCCTGACATATTATGGAATGGTCGATTTTCTTTTGTGCAATTTAGTACATTTCGGTATGGGATGTGCTGTTTTATTGGTCAGCGTGGCGCTGGTGAGATTAGTCCCCGCCGCTCTGACCATTGGCTGGCGCAAGCAAACACTTCTCTCTGCGCTGTCGAGTCTGTCGCGCTCGCGCGTCTCGGTCCATTGAGCAGCGCAGATTACAAGTCAGCGCAGCGCGAACTCTGTAACACACCGCGCCGTTTCGTCCCCCTTTCGGTGTGTTTGGCTTCCCACACTTATGTGTGTTTGTTTGTCAGAGCCTGCAGTTGCTGTGTGACGCGCGTTCGCGGTGGGCATGTCATGACGAGCTGGACGCGCTCCGAGAAAAGGCCGTTAACATCGATTCCCTATTTGAATTTCGAATAATGAGCGACTAAATGTAGGCTCATACAAACGTATTTCACAAGCAGCCGCGCCGCAGCCATCATCACCGAGCGCGAACCATTGACAGTGAATGAAACGAAGCGAACGCACAGGCCATAGTGTGACATGCGTAAACCAATGGTGTAAACATAATCATAATAGATGACGCCACGGGTTTTTATTTAAAAGAAAGAACGTAGCCTACGCAATTTATATTCACAATACTTACTATAATAAATCTATATTATTTTATTGCATTTGTATTAGTTGTTTGAAGAGTAAAAAAAAAAAATCGGTCGGTCTTAATGCAAGTTTACAACCGGCAAGTCGGTCGGACTAAAAGGAAAAATAAATAAATAATTGGGTCGGTCCTAATTTGACAGGGTCGGTCGGGTTACGGCAAACAAGAATATTTTTAAGGATGGCCTGACGTGTCAAAATGAGTATTGAGCACAACAAAATGAGGTTACTCGCTACAATTCGCTCAGGCCTATTTTAGATCTCAGACACCTGAACAAGGCCCTCATGGGACGACCGTTCAGGATGCTGACGACCAAACAAATCCTTGCGGAAATTCGCCCGAGGGATTGGTTTTTCTCAGTGGATCTGAAAGATGCTTACTTTCACATTCAAATAGCCCCCCATCACAGGCCATTCTTGAGATTCGCCTTTGGCCGCCTACGTATCAGGGTAAACCATGGTTGTATCAGAGCCCTGGCCCCTTGGAAAGACACCAGCTGGTACCAGTCTGGTGTAACCATGGGTCTGGCCTCAAGGAGGAAGGTGATTTCAACACACGCCTCCAACTTAGGTTGGGGGGCTCTGTACAAGGGCAGGCCTGCCTCTGGTCGAGCTCGGAGAAGTGCCTACATATCAACTGCCTCGAAATGAAAGCGGTCTTTCTAGCCCTAAAAACACCATGTCTTGGTCCGGACGGACAACATGGCAGTGGTGTCAAATATAAATCGCCATGGCGGTCTCAGGTCATACAACCTGTACTAGGGGTGGAACGGTACACAGAAGTCACGGTTCGGTTCATACCTCGGTTCAGACGTCACGGTTCGGTATGATTTCGGTACAATGGAGTGAAAAGCAAAACAAAAATGCAGAAGGCATTTTTATAAATGTCTTAAGCCTTGTATTTTTTAAATAAGTTTTATTAATAAAGGCATAGAACCAGTTTATTTGTAGTGCACTGACAGTAGTTTTATATAATTCGTTTATAAATTAAATTATTAAAAAGACCTTGAGATATGTTTGGTAATTGTACCTGAATGAATTTAAAATTAATTTGCTATTTCAGATCAATATATTTGTTTTCCTTCATTTCAATTAACCCTAACTTTATTCTCATCTGAATTATAAATAATTGATTTCCGTATAAAATAATACTACCATTAAAAACTTTTGTTAACAGTTGTAGGTTACAGTTTGACAAGAGTTTAGAGTGTGACAAAAGCACAATGTTGTGTTTTATTGCGAGTGTACACAAATATAAGTAAACAATTTTGCAGTTTTAATGATGTCCTGTATGACGGAGTATGTTTTTATGTTTCCACTGTTCATCGCCCGTGCCTCTCACACACACTGTTCGATCGCGCGATTCGCGCCCGCGCCCCTCTCTCTTTCTCGCACACACACACACACACACACACACACACACACACACTGTTCGATTGCGCGATTCGCGCCCGCGCCTCTCTCTCTTTCTCGCACACACACACACACACTCCAGCATTGCAATCTTGATCGCAGCCTGTTCATTGCTGCGTTCACAGTCACACCAAAAGCGAATAGAGCGAGATTGATCGCTATTTAAGAGTTTTTTTAATTTATTTGTACCGTGTATTCTCTGTGCAAATTCGTGCACCGAACCGTGACGCCCGTACCGTTTCGGTTCAATACGAATACATGTACCGTTCCACCCCTAACCTGTACATCATTGCCAAACAGCTCCTCTTATGGGCTCATGCCAACCTGCGCTCGCTCAGAGTGGCGCATGTACCGGGCATACTGAACCAGAGTGCAGATATGCTATCTCGAGACAACGTTCCCCCCGAGGAATGGTCTCTCAACCCTCAGACGGTTCTTTTGATCTGGAGTGTCTTCGGGAGGGCAGAGGACAGTAGACAACTTTCACTGCCCAATATTCTTTTCGAAGAACAGGGATGCGCTGGCCCACGAATGTCCCAGCAGCCCTCTTTACGCATTCCCTCCGGTCTTGATGCTCCCTCAGGTCATCAAACGGATCAGGGAGAACAAGTGTGCAGTCCTCTTAATAGCCCCTCTCTGGCGGACCCAGACCCATTTACCATGGTTCCCCGAGTTGATGGAGCTGCTAGGGAAAGCTCCCTGGCCTATTCCGCTGAGTAAGGACCTCCTCAAGCAGACGAACAGGACAGTCTGGCACCCCCGTCCCAACTTGTGGGCCCTCCATGTATGGCCCCTCAACGGGTCCTACTGCCGAGGCTAGAGCTCCGTCCACAAGACGCCTCTACGCCCTTAAGTGGTCAGTGTTCACCGGCTGGTGCTCAGCTCGGAACCTAGACCCATATTCGTGTGAAGTACCACTGGTACTTTCCTTTCTCCAAGAGCTGCTGGACGAGAGCCGGATCTAGGGGTGGAACGGTACATGTATTCGTATTAAACCGAAACGGTACGGGCGTCACGGTTCGGTGCATGAATTTACACGGAGAATACACGGTATAAAAATAAATAAAACTCGCGTAAAAATTAATTAATGTAATGCGGAACTACTGTTAGATACGCAGGTTCTTTAGGGACACATAATCTGTAGCCACGCTTTAGGTGAGCTCCGCCTATGTGCAGTTTTTTGTCAGGTCGACAGACCAGTGAGTGAGCCAGAGATAACAGCACTGAGAACGAGTATGGCGAGTGGTGGCGACCCACAAGAGTTAGAGGACCCGCCGGCCTCTTTAAGATCGCAAGTTTGGGAAAACTTCGGTTTCCCAGTCAGTTACAATTAATTAAACCAACAAGCTTCAACATTAGTTTACTCACTTGCGCATGCACACTCTCTCTCTCGCTTTCTCTTGCTCTGGTTAATTCATAAATTTATTACAGTGCTACTTTATTTCACTTCAGAATTCTAGATCTGAACTGTAGATAAACGGGAGGGAAGAACTATATATATTTTCCGTTTGACTAGCAAAACATTCATGAGTCATGATGACAGCTGTTATCTTATCTATTTATCCAACCCATTTAAAAACAGTCTGTGGGTGCCATCTTTTGGAGATTCATCATATTGCATTGGTTCTCATTCCTTGTCCTCAAACAGAGCACTAATCTGTTTATTTTAAGTTACACATTCTACATTGATTAAAAAAGAAAATCAAATGTGTTTTTTAATGGTAGTATTATTTTATACAGAAATAAATTATTTATAATTCAGATGAGAATAAAGTTAATGTTAATTAAAATTTTAAGGAAAACAAATATATTGATCTGAAATATAGCAAATTAATTTTAAATTAATTCAGGTACAATTACCAAACATATCTCAAGGTCTTTTTGTTTTTTTTTATTAATTTAATTAATAAAATAATTATATATAAACTACAAATAAACTGGTTCTATGCCTTTACTTTATTATTAAAACTTATTTAAAAAATACAAGGCTTAAGACATTTATATTCCTTTAATCCAAGCGCTCTCCATGAATGCTTCCTGCCTTGAGTTTGGGCCCAACGACTCCAGAGTCATCCTCAAACCAAGACATGGTTATGTACCCAAGGTGCTCTCGACTCCGTGCAGAGCCCATATTATTTCACTATTGGCTCTTCCCCCGTCGGAAGACGATAAAGACTTGAAACTACTCTGCCCTGTCAGGGCTCTCAGAGTCTATTTAGAGCGTTCTGCCCCGTTCAGGCAGTCGGAACAGCTCTTTGTATGCTTCGGTGGGCGCACCAAAGGGTTCCCGGTCACGAAGCAGAGTTTATCACGATGGATAGTTGATGCTATCTCTTTAGCCTACACTTCAATGGGCCTTCAATGCCCCATAGGCGTCAGGGCTCATTCCACAAGGGGTGCATGACCTCTTCATGGGCATGGTCCAGTGGTGTACCAATTGAAGACATTTGTGTGGCGGCTGGCTGGTCTTCGCCGTCCACATTTATAAGATTTTACAACTTGGAAGTGCCAGCCCTGCAGGCACGAGTCCTTTCTATATAGGAGGTCTTGGCCCCTGTTGGGCCCAAGCCTCTACATATTCCTTCGAGGGCCCCGTCTCATCCGGTCCCCGTTGGATTCTGACTTTAGTTCTACTATAAGTCTTGGGCTTCTCAGCTCCAGGCGGTAGTCAGAGCGAAGTCATCAGCTAATAGCACAGCGTTTTAAAATGGGTTCCCATAGCATATAGCTACGCAATACGAGTGAACCATTCTCGAAAGGGAACGTACTTGGTTACTAACATAACCTCGGTTTCCTGAGAGATAAGGGAACGAGTATTGCGTAGCCGGCTGTGCTATTATGCTGCACGTCCAGGTGCTGTCGCTTCAGTCGATTTATCAATCAGCGCGCTTAGACAGCCTGCACTGTGCTTGCTGTGCAGCTGTACTGCGTTTTAAAATAAAGGCTTCAATATTCTCGAGAAAAGGAGTTTTCCCATAGCGTATAGCTACGCAATACTCGTTCTCCTATCTCTCAGGGAACCGAGGTTACGTTAGTAATCGAGTACGTTTGATATCACAATGACTTCGTTGAAGTTGAATTACTCCGCGAATATCTTGAGAACTGAGATTGTGTCCATAACAAAGTTTTTGTTGTGCAAACAGAGGTCAATGTGACTTGGATTTATTTATTTTGAGGCGAGACAGGGAAAAGGTGTTTCCAGGAACTAAATTCACACTTTTTAAATAGCTTGTCATTGTGTCTGAATGAATGAATGACTCTTGTTGTGGAATTGTCTTGGGTTCAAAGAAATTCATTGCATATGTTTTGGAGGAAAATGTAATGCCACGCATGACGCTTCTTGATTTATTTACAGTATCTTTTGCCTATCTTACCCCGTATATATTTTACTATGTATTGTTGAGCCCTGCCTATCCCCTTCAGAGTACACATTATAACCCTCAAATTATTATTTTTTTCTTCTTCTGTTGGCCTAGGTTACTCACTTGCCCTTCCATCACTTTTTTTCTGACCTGACTGCATGAAATAGTGTCATTTTATATTAGTCTTTATATTAATATTAATTATTAATATTAATATTAATATAATACATATTAATTAACTACAAAACCAGGGTTTCCAGAGGTGAATTAAAAAAAAGACAAGAGGGACACACAGATAACAGAAAGCACATAAGTAGGCTACCAATACAGAATACACACCTTAGAATTACAGATTTGTTTCCACATTTTTTCTTCTTCTTTTGAACAGTAGCTTGAAATTATGCAGCTATTAATGCATAAACACACCTTTCTCAAACAATTTTTGTTATAGGCTATATGTTACCCAATACTCAGCTAGAGAAAGAGAATGTCAACTTGGTGACATTTAAATCAGTGGAATTACCAAAAACAATGTTTGTATCAAGTCATAAAAATGCATGGGGCAAGTGACAGCACCGTCACAGTCTGTTTCATTGAGCTCTGCTATTCAGCGTTATTAGATTTTAAGATGAACTACGTAACTTAATTTTGCTGGTGTTGCTTGAGTTTCCTTGCATGTCCTCCTGTGATGTACACTCTGGTCTTGAGATCTTGTGACAGTAGGCAGGAGACCTCTCTGCCCTTCACAGATAAACACACACACACAGACACAGACACAGACACACACAGACACAGCACTCTCCAGAGACTGAGGTAATTACACATGTGACATGCTGGTCCCATCTGTAAGGTGTCAACTTCAAACTCTTGTGCTCAGTATCATGGTCTTTGTAGTTTGGGCAGCACATCACAACTACCCCTTTTCCACCAACGCATTTTGAGAGCCGGTTCGGAGCCGGTGCCTGCGCGCGAACCAGTTCTTTGTGTTTCGACAGCCAAAGAACCGGTTCTCGGCCAGAAAAACTGGTTCCAAAGCGGCACCAACTCTTTGCTGGACTAGAACCGTTCTTTTACCACGTCATGCTTACCTCGGGAGCTGGGGGCGGGTTTAGATAACATATTTTCTGACATAATATAGGATCGCAAAGCCAGGAGAAACATTTGCAGAAACACGATGTAGTCCGCCATTGTAATTGTTATGCTTGAAGTTGGCGCAAGCGTTTCTATTTTTTTATTATTATTATTTTTTTTTTTTTATCGAAAACGTTATGTAAGCAAAGGAGAAAACAGTCACAATATAGAAAAAAAAAAAAAAAAAAAAAAAAAGACAAGACAGGAGTACATAACTAATCAGAAAAGATTACATATCAAAGGAAAAGATTAAAAGACTTACATATTTCAATTGTTTTTAAAGCCTTCTTGGTTCACGAGTTAGAGATAATCCCAAAGTAATGTACTTGCAAGCGTTTCTAGCTAAGATGTATGGCGACGTACACAGTGACGTAACGACGTCGTTCGCTGGGCGCTCTAGTCAGTGGAAAAACAAACAGGTTCTGAGAAGGTTCGCAAGTTGAACCAACTCCGAACCAACTTTGAACCAGCACCAGTTCCGAACCAGTTCGTTTTTGGTGGAAAAGGGGTAAGTGTGGTGAAGCTTTGCAGCACTAAGAAAAAATACTTTTAGGGAGTATGCATTGAAAAGTTAATAAACTAACAGATAGATCAGTCAAGAGGGATGAATGCACTCAGTCCAGTCGACATTGAGAAATGCATCTAAAACAAAATTAGGCTAATTCAGGGTTTAAAATGAAGTGAAACTGATGATATATGAGTCAGCTCTTCTCACTTTCTGAAGGTAGTTCTCAGGTCTCTGATACTGTAGCTTTATTAAACACTCATTCTGAGCTCTAGGCCTTTTTTAAAATGTTAATCATGTTTTTCTGTTTACGGTTTATGTTAAATCTGTCAGGTATTTAAAAAAAAAATCTGATAAGCAAAAAAACTATACAATGACATAAATTTCATTTTACTAACACGATCCAAACCACGTCCATATGTGCTGTTGTGCTGTAAAATCTTTATTTTGGAATAGCCTATGTTTCAGTGTAAACAGTCAGATCGGATTTCATCCAATTTTCGTCTTTCAGGACATTTGTAGCTTCAAACAAACTGCAGCTGGATAACACTAATTTTCTCTCATTCTTTTTTCAGTGTGACATTCACTATGTAGTGAATGGGTAAAGGAGTCAGCAGTTTTAAGCAAATACATATGCACGCATACATAAAATGTTGCTTATATATTTCACGCTGACATGCTCCTTGTAAGTCTATCATCTTAGTGAGATGTCATAATATGAGCAGAGGAAAAATTTCCCAGTTTTTTCCCACACTGACACCTACTTTCAGTCGTTGTATAAAAATGTCTCCTGGCGTTGTGCTGACATTTTTGTCATTACTGTAGCAAACATAGATACACCGCATATTGACTGCGCTGTTTGTACAAGTGATCCAATTTCATCACACTTGAGTTAGTTTCATGTTGTTCTGATACACTTCACTCGGTGAGATATAGTGTTTATGAGCTGTATATTTAAAGTTTGGGTTTCAAGTCTTAAACACCAAAATGGAGTGTCTAATAGTCCTAATTAGACTGAGAAATGTTGACATTATTTTGAGAGATTGTTCTGCCACTGGCATGTTAGAGCAGTGTTTCTGAGCTCTCACTTTGTCCTGTAATACTGAACCTAGAGTATGACACAGACGCAAACACTTTTTCAGGTTGCCTTTTTGCTTTTAGATTGAACAAAATATAATTATTGGTAACACTTTATTTCGATAGTCCACTTTAGACTATACTATAAGTAACTTTGCATCTGCATGTCAACTAGTAGTCATTAGAGTTGTAGACTGTCTTGCTTAATATCTGCTAATTTTGATGCTCCCCCAACAGACATTCAACTGACTGTACACTGTTAGACATTTCAAAAGGGTATTAGTGGCAACACTGTTGCCAGTAAGTTACTGTAAGATTTACTGTGCTATAACCGTATTTCAGTTTTACAGTAACTACATGGTACTATAATTATATGTAATACACTGCAATTACTGTAAAAAAAATCAGTACACTGTCATTAATTTGTACTAAATATAAATTAGATTTTATAATTTTTATATAGAATTTTATTCTACACAAGTACTACTGACATTCAATTCAAACAAACACAATTATTACAAAATATAAAAAATAAAATTTTTGCTTAAAGCTGCAGTCCGTAACTTTTTTGGGTAAAAAATTATCCAACATATATTTTTGAGAAAGTACATAACTAGCCAGTGTTCAAAACTCTCTGCTTGCCTTAGCTCGATTCAAAACGGTAAGCTTGTAATCATGTTTTTAATTCCAGTGGTACTGGTGGATTTCCGCGGGAAATTTGAGCATGTCTTTGCTTCATTACGTCACATCTGTACACATAAAGGAGTCTCGGCTAGTAGGCTATATTGCGTGTGAGGATGTTGGAGGTGAAGATTTATAGCCTTTTCTCACAGCACTTATCTTACTTAACTTAACTTATCAATTTGATGGCGGATCCAGAAAGGTTCAAACGACAATCAACAGTGAACAACGGGTTTACCCTTTGTAAAATGCAAAAGACTTCGGAGTGGCTACAGAAAAAAAGAGACTGCAACCGGCCCATGCGAAAACAAGGATAAATATCGGAAGGGCTTTTGAAAGTGTTTTGAAAGGCTTCAAAACGAACGCAGAGACGGCTTTTTTTCTGCTGGACTGGTAAGACATTTCAATGGTTCAATTATGTAGCACTTGTTCGCTTAATTCATACACTTACTTGTTCAGATGACATTTTCCGGTGAAAATTTACTCGGTGTCATACTTCCAAAAAGTAGAATCTGTGATTCTGAATGACAGTATCCACAAAACATTGGATTCATCGGGGGTTGCATGGCACGTGGGTTGTGCCGTGCCGAGGCACAACTCACGTAAAGTGAATAATTCCGCGAATAACTGCAATTGCAGATTTCGAACAGAGATGGCGACAAAGAGGAAAAACTACGGACTGCAGCTTTAAATTGTCCCTATTATGCTATTTTAAAGGTTCCTAATTTTGTTTTGGAGGTCTCCTACAACAGGTTTACATGCATCAAAAGTAAAAAAACAACTTCATTTTCTCATTATATACATTGCACATCAACTAATTTCTCAAAGACTTGAAAAATACTCATCCAAAGATTCACTCTCTCTAAACCCCTCATTTCCGTGAGCCTACTGTGCTCTGATTGGTCAGATGGCTCATTCTGTTGTGATTGGTCTACCTCTACCGTATACAGCGTGTGTCGTAAACGAAATGCCCATTACCATAACTGAATTTCAGCTCCGGAGTCTTTGTAAATCCTTAGCGATTGTACACACTGTAAGGACAGTAATGATGATGTCAATTATCTATTACATGGGAAGAACTAGTTATTTAACCCGAACCTCCATCGCAGGGACGAATTAAGCAGGACATTTTTCAGTGATCGTACATTATGAGATGCCTCTATTAGCATTAACAAGTGTATGTCCATCAAGAAACTGAGTATATTTCTAAATTATTTTGCGGAGCACATGTGGTAACTGTGTCAATAACAGCGCATACGTTAGCCGATTAGCACTAACATCAATGACGGATGTAACAATAAAGGTCCCCTGACATGGGGTTATTTTATAATGTTTCCTGGGTTGCCCTTATAATGTTAGTATGTTTTTTAGATCAAAAATAGTCATAATTTAGAAATAAGAGGCATTTTTCCTAGCCTGATTTTAGCCTCTGATTTGAACGCTCTGTTTGAAGGGGCGTGTCTGCTGTGGGATTCAGTGTAACCGGCCACTCCTGTGATTGGCTGACATGCTTGCATATGAATTAGCTACGTATTACATGTGAAACTCTCTCGAATACTTTTACTACAGCTATTATACGTTTTTACTATTACAGCTATCGAGATTAACGAATCGTGAGAAGTTTTTAAAGTATTTAGATCTATTCCCATCACATAAAAGTTCCAGCTCGTTTTCTCATGGGCGAGCCAAATTCTCCGGGCGGGCAAAGCAGAGAAAGGGGAGGTAACCTTTCCTCGTTATGACGTCATAACGAGAAGATTCAAGATCAGCGCGTCTGAGCTGCAGAGAAGAGAAAAATAGCCAAAGCTCGCTTTATACCGATTGAAAATTCTAGACACGAGGGGACCAAATACAGGCTAGGCCAGGGGAACTAATATTAATGTGAAAAAACCTCAGAAAGTGAAAATTTCATATCAGGGGACCTTTAAGTTAACAGAAAGGTTCATACTGGATGTGAAATGACTGGATGTGTGTCTGTGTAAAATATTTTTGTGGAAGAATTAACAAAGTTGTACTGTATGTGTAAGGGTAAATAATACTGCATTCATCATATGACATGTTTCTCTGTAAAGTCCCTGGTAAAGAGTAAAACATTATACAGTGAGGTGCTGTTTCATTTGACTTCCTTCATTCAGACTCTTTTCACTCTCTTTCTCTTAAACACTCTTTTGGATAGATTCATTGACTATTATATAACATTTATTCAGTGCAATAAAAATGAGATATGTTAGAGACACAAAGAGCAGGCGAGCGAGGCAGACAGAAAAATGTAAGGAGTCCACAAAAAGAAAATGAGATGAATACATGCAGAGAACAAGAGAATATCTGTTGTATACCCTCTTTTACTGCAGTCTCTTTCTTAATCTCATACTATGTCAGTATTGAATGCTGAAAAACACTGCTGCTGGTCACCAGTATATGCAGTGCTTTGGATGCTTGTCCTCAGTATGGGATATTATACGCATAATGCTGTGAAGCCTGCTATTAACAGATTTGGTACTCAATAATTTGAAGTCTGTAAGATTTTTAAAATGTTTTTAAAAGAGCTCTCCTTTCCTTACCAAAGTTGCATTTATTTGATCCAAAATGGAAAGTTAAACAGTAATATTGTGAAATGTTATTACAATTTGAAATGTTAAAATTTAAACAGTTTTCTATTTTAATATATTTTAAAATGTAAAATATATTCAAATTACTCCATCTTCAGTTCAGTGTCACATTGTCCTTCAAAAATCGCTTGGTGCTCAAGAGACATTCCTTACCCTGTGTCCCAATGTGCATAGGAAGTTTTCATTCTAAATAGTATGTGAAATTAGAATAAATGTATCCCGAAGTATAGCATGTTGAAAAGAGTATGCCACGTCCCTGGATGGTTTACTCTTTCCGAAATGTGGATCTGTGCACACTCCTTGTTTTGGGGAACAAGAAACACGAATAAAAAAACACGGTGGATGCACATGACATCGAGGGTTAAATAGAGATGTCCTGTTATTAATTGTCAAATATATAACTTGATGAAGAATATTTCTTTTTTAATAAAACATACGTTTGGCCAATAACTATTAAATGCATCATTATGCAAAAAACATGAGCAAAGTTGTCAGCATGAAAGACCCATGACTGTCAGATCAACATTCTCTTCAGTATGGTTAAAAGAATTGTTTTGAATAATGCAAATTTGCAAATAAAGCGTGGACTGTTTAAATAAGGTTGTTAACTGTGACGGGAAGATTGACAGGCCAGTTTACGGTGACAGAATGCAAATGACTATGCGACACAGCACCATTTTTTGACGTGGTAGTAATACCCCAAAGCTTCTCTCACGCACTCAAACGCATCTACTTTTTATCAACAAAAAGAGTAGGCTACATACATATAGTATAAGTAGGTGAATTGGGACGCCACATTATTATTATTAATGTTAAAAAAAGTTGTGCTGCTTAATATTTTCGTGAAAACCGTGATACATTTTTTTCAGGAATCTTTGTCTAATAGACAGTTCAAAAGAACAGCATTTATACAAATAGATATCTTGTAACAATGTAAAAGACTTGACTGTCACACTGTGATTGTGTATTTGGCCGTAGGTTAGTGTGGGTATGTGGATGGTGTTGAAGTTGTGTGGATGTGTTAACAAACCACCAAACCTTTCCACTCCTGTTAATGAACCTGTCACTCTGTGAGTATCTATTGCTGGTTTCCATGGTAATTGAAGGAGGGTTGGTCAATTAAAATGAACACCTCACCTCACTATAAACGTGCTGGGACTGTTGCTCGAGCAAGGGTGTGTGAGAATGATTTCTGTGTATGCGCTGTTTGTGCATGCTGATGAGCCCTACACAGCAATAGGGTCTATGGCGGTCTTGTCTGATCGTATTCAGAAAGAGTGATGTTTTTGCATTTCTGTTTGATGCTGCTAGTGGTTCAGAAATTCACTTCAGCTTTAAATGGATAGTTTACCCAAAAAATTTATATTCTGTCATTTACTCATCCTCATGTCATTCTGAGCCCATAAGACTGTCATTTATCTTCAGAACACAAATTCAGATATTTTTAATAATCTTAGCATTTTTGTTCATCCTATTGAAAATTTAGGTAAGCAACATTTTCAAGCTTCATGAAATATGGTAAAAGTAATCTGTATCAATTGAGCAGTTAAATCCAAGGTTTCTGATGAGACACAATCTAAACATTAATCATCACACACGTGTACATTGATTGTACGCATTGAACGGAAGCTTGATGCACAAGGACCAGTGAAGTTTGTTCTTATATGTCACACACACAAACTTTAGAATGTTGATTGACTGGTAAAATATCTAAAATATCTTCATTTGTCTTCTTGAATGAACGTTTTATGGGTTTATGTTAACAACACGAGGGAAAGAAATTGATGACAGAATTAACATTTTTGGGTGAACAATTCCTTTTAAGCTCAAACATGCTGTCTGCCAACCTTTGGCTTTTGCAGTGTTTTTGACTGAAGTAGGCCTATGTTTTCTACAGATCTCTATGAATTCTCTATGAAATGTCATATTTCTGGGTTTTGTCCATGAGAATTTGTTCATTTCTCACAAAGGAAATTAATTGGTAGCAACAGCAATCAAATGCAATCTATCATTATTATGTTTACAGTGGACAGGGTTGAGAATCTGTTGTCTAAGGGAGCAAATATAAAGAAGACGGATTAAAATATTCTGATGCAGTCAATTATCATATTCATAAAACACATGAACCACTGTGTGTGTGTGTGTGTGTGTGTGTGTGTGTGTGTGTGTGTGTGTGTGTGTGTGTGTGTGTGTGTGTGTGTGTGTGTGTGTGTGTGTGTGTGTGTGTGTGTGTGTGTGTGTGTGTGTGTGTGTGTGTGTGTGTGTGTGTGTGTGTGTGTGTGTGTGTGTGTGTGTGTGTGTGTGTGTGTGTGTGTGTGTGTGTGTGTGTGTGTGAGAAACTTGAGCCCTATCCCTCTCATGAAGACATTAAGGAAGCCTGCTGATAGCCCGTATCATCTCCATTGGCCTTAAGTCCATGCATTAAAAGCACATTGATTTCTCATTTATGTGTGTGTGTACGGTGGGGGTCTGGCACCTTCTGCTAAACAGCTGTGCCTCAGTCTAAGTATTGTTTGAGTAAAAAAGACGGATAACAAAAAGAAAGGAGAAATGGGAAAAAAGAACAAATAAAGTGATCATAGCTGAAAGATATCAAATCAGGATCTCGTTGCAAATACACTCAGAGGAGCAAAAAAAGATGAGAATAATTTCCCTTTAGTGAGCTCTCTTTCACTGGTTTTGTGCCAAAAGATGCGCACACACACACACACACACACACACACACACACAAAAGCTGATTTAAGAAACGTCGCTGTCTCAAGGAATTCCCATCAATTCATCCCTCTATCGCTTCCTCGCTCACTTCTCCTATCTCCATCCAGTATCCACAGTTATTGACACACACATGCACACATTTGTTTCACTAGTGAAGACATTACATAGACTTCCATTGATTTTATATCAGGTTAATGATATTTTCTATGGCCCTAAACCTGCTCTTACTTCTAAACCTACCCATCACAGAAACATGTCCAACACTAGATAAAAAAAAGTTTTTCTAATTTATAAGCCTTTTTAAAGGGACACTATGCAGCTTTTTTAGCTTAACTGAACAGCTTCAGAGTTATTGAAATGTTTATATAACTTCTTTCGGGTTGAATGGTGGGCGTCTCGACCCCCCCTGGTGCCTGTGAGCGAAAAAATCCCACTTGCAACTTCGGTGCGGCGGGCCGCGTCAGGAAGTATCGCGTGATATCAGCTCTCGCGATGTAACATATTCCTTTACGGCAACTGCACACATACACACAGGAACAAGGTAGATGGATGGAGTTTGTCACACTATCGTCATGGCTGAGCCGGCATATAAGATGCAGAAAGCTAGGAAAGCATTGTCGGAGGAACAGAGAAAGAGGAAACGGCAGACTGACCGAGCGAGGAGTCGGACACGAGCATAGGCATAATTTGCGGGTGTGTTATGTCCCCATTGAAACTTCTCGCGGCACGGATGTAACGTTACCATTACAAACAAATAAAACATCTCCAGGTAACTCTAGTAGAGCATTCATTTCGTCCGTTTGTTAAATAAGAGGCGATCTGAAATGTGTTATTTTTGAAATCAAGTGACCAAAGTGCTCGTTGCCTCTGCGATCAGTGGTGCAGATAAGTTACAGTGTTCTGTTGTGACGCGCGCCTGAATCCGTTGCGGGGACTGAGATACTCTCTATATTTTGTTATGGTAAAATCACAAAACCTAATGCACAAAAAACATGTCCCTGCTTGAAATACAACCACTAATAAACAATCGGTTTTGATGAGGAAAATAAACTATACTACTAGTACCGACTAGAACCCAGAACCTCTGACACACTTGCAAAAGTTCTGCCTCTGGACCATTAAAATTGTCGGATCTATGTATTTAATCACGTGAAAATTCTCACCACTAACAACATATATTATATCTCATTAAACGACAAATTAAACACAATGTACTATTGTATACTATCTATATAACAGGCCATGTCACGCTCTGAGTGAGTGGTATTTACGACAGTAACGTTAAATTCAAGCACTCCACAGTAACTCTAGGGGTCGCTGTTTGACAAAAACGGGATTTCTGCATAATGCCCCTTTAACCAGTAAGGGCCAGTAATATGTCCTCATTAGCCGGTTGTCGTAATATTTTACTATAGATGTGAGGACACCCTCACATTCTCTAGCAGTCATCAGTCTGCGCAACTCTCACTAGCTGGCCTCCGTTACACACGCAATGCAAGAGTGGATGTCTATTTATCGTTGCAGAAGCGCAACAAAATAATGCTTCACGAAAAAAAAATCGAAGATGATGAACCAACGACAAGGAAGCACAAAAAATTAACACACATACACGAGTAAATAGAAACAAGAGTTTGTTGTTAGTTGCCAACATAGTCTAGTCATTTTATGAAAATAATGTAAGAAAAATAATGAATAGGCGTATATAGGCTATATTTGGGTCTTTTTCGAAACTTTCCCCTAATGGGATTCTTCTGGGCTTTTTTGGGTGGGATACAAAATCAGTTGAGTTTGCTTCTGTTGCAATTTGTTCTAGGTTGACCCCCATTTTGGCTTAAAATGACTGGACTAACAGCACAGCAGCTCCAGATAAACAGTGACACCTAAAACAAGTGTATTTGTGGATTTAAAGCAACCTCCGTGTCTGTTTTCAGGCCTTCCCGCTTAGCTCTCTCCAGCGCTGGAAAGCTTTTCTAATATAACGTGGGTCCTAAAGCTCTTTCCTGATCATAACCCTTCATCAACCACACAACCCTTCTAACCCAGTAATATTCTTATGAGCTTATCTCTTTTGTAATGTCTCTCAGCCATCTCTCTTTCTTCAGTCTTTCTTCATATCTCCCTCTTGCTCGTTCTCTCTCCTCCACCATCATACGCCCCCTAATGCTGATTGGCTACACGGAAAGTTGGCTGTCGGTCTGTCCAACTTTCAAACTGCGTTTTTTCAAATATCGCTTACTTCACCTATAAAGGGTTAGTTCACCCTAAAATGTAAATTCTGTCATTTATTCTCCCTCATGTCATTCCAAAACTGTATGAATTTCTTTCGTCAGCAGAACATAGATATTTTGAAGAATGTTTTATAGTTTTGAAGTTCTGTTCCCAGTCATCATGTCATATTCTTCAAATGTGACTGAAAATGATTTATCATTTTTAAAAGCACAAATCCCTTAACTTAAAGTATTTTTAAAAATCTATTTTTTTTACAGTCTATGATTATAATATAATGAATAAAGGTTTGCAGGGTGGTGCGGGTATGGTTACAGCTAAAGCCTAGTTCACACTACATGATTTTAAAACGTCGGGCTGAACTGTCCGGTTCACACTACATGACTTGCTCTCTGTGAAATCAGGAGTGTTCAAGTTGTTGAGCTGTTCACACCACACGACACAACGTGATTGATCCGCAACAGGAGGTAACGCACTACACGAGTTGACAACAACTCTGTCACCCAACGATTCAATCTTGTCTACAAACCACGTTTTGTCACAAAAAATCATGCGATAAAACGAACCGGAAATGACGCGAAACATCACGCGCGCTAATACCCAGCGAAGAAGACGAAGACCCATGCCTTGCTCTGATTGGAGCAACCCATGCCTTGCTCTGATTGGCTGTAGCTCATGACATCACTGAGGTTGAGTCGGGCGACAGCTCTGGATATCTAGCATGCTAGATATTTTTCTGGGCTCGGCGACGCGTCTGCGAGGCGTCAGCGAGCGTCTTTGATGCGTTGTTGGCTCTTTCATACTAACAGATTGGCGAGCGTCCATCGTCCGCTAATCCCCCGCGATTTGCACGCGATAACACCCTGACCTGTCGGCGAGCTCAACGATTTGCAAATCGGGCTTATAATCCTGTAGTGTGAACTAGGCTTAACTGGCCAAAACATGACTCCTCGGCCGACTGGACCAGAAAAAAGATTTTTGCATTGTCTAGCACATGATCACATGCACATCTGAAAATTATACCACACTGTGATGAGGTTCAGTGTTTGAAGAAGGAAGAAGACCGGGGTCGGCGTGACTGGGACTCGCGATTTATTTATAGAACAAAAAGATAAACAAAAAGAGAGAGCCGCGCACGAGCGCATTCACCGTGTCACTTATGCCGAGTTCAGACTGCACGATTTTAGCCCCAAATTTGGCTCACCGACAGGTTTTGAGAAATCGCCGACAAAAGCCCGAAATCACAGGCAAATCGGTGCTCGTTCACGCGAGTGACAATCACGCAGTGTGAATGAGCAAAGACGCGATCTGAGAGAATCGCCGACGCCGTGAGATATTTGGCATGCTAAATATCTGGACCTGTCGGCGATTCACAATCCTGCTGTGTGAATGTGTTCTGACTGAAAACTACATCGGCGATGACCGACAGCCAATGAGAGAGCAAGATACAGGGAGGAGGAGGAGGAGTTATAGACCAGAATATCAGTATTTTAATAGATAGGCCTATATTTACAATTATATCAAACAGAAACAAAGCACAAACATTTGCATGACCAGCAGCAACAGCAGGACATTTGCAAAATTATTTATTTACCCCCAACTCTCTTTGCAAAACACAGTCCCTGCTCCCCTCGTCTTCCCAACCATTTCCTGCATAAACTGTTTTTTCGTTGTTGTTTTTTTTCTCTCGCTACAAATCAGTGCACAGACAATTTGTAGGCTATCATTTTTAATAATAAATTCAGTGTCGCGCGAGAACTCCGGTCTCTTACTATTGTGATCTTCCGTTATTTCCTATCACTTCTCGCGTTTGTTTGGTTGTGAAACGTAGTTTGCGGACCAGGCAGAAGTTGCCGGCGATTCTTTCTTTTGTAAAGTCATGCAGTGTGAAACCTCCTGTCGCCGATCCATCGTGCAGTGTGAACACAGCAGCAACTGAATGTTACCCCAGATAGTCATGCAGTGTGAAAACAACAGTGACCCGATTATTTTGAAAATCGTGCAGTCTGAACTCGGCATTACGTGACACCGCACAACATCAAACAGAATCAAAACAGACGGCGTTTCTCGGCTCTGCACGCGAGTTTCCAGTCCATCTCTCGCTCGTTCCCGCTGGCTTTTATCCGGTCTCTCCGCGCCAATCACTGCAATCAGACACAGGTGTTCGTCATCTGCACTTGACCTACTCACTTACCGCTCGGCTCCCGCCTCTCTCTCCCGCTACAGGGTTCGCTGAACCACGCCCCCCTCGCCACATACACAAATAAACGTATGTATAATACGATGATACAATACAATGATCTTTTTAAACGTTTGAGCATTTGAAGTGAAATGTTGCGTGGTGTGTAAATGTTGACAATGTTGAAGCCCGATTGCTAAACTAACGTGAGTCTGCTGTGCTCTCTATCAGCCAACTGAAGGCTGTTCAAGAGGAATTTCTGAGGTTGGAGTCAGCACAGTTTGGGTTGGTAACGGTTGCCAAGCAACACTGCTCCAGTCTGTAAGAGTTGCCAGGCAGCACAGTTTCAGGTTGGCAACGACCGCTGCACAATCAAATAGTTTTTTTTCCTGCTTGCATCTCATTGGCTGACAAGTGCCAAACCCATAATATTTAATGAATTCTTTTTTGCTGGCATTTGGCCTCAAACTCCTGAAGGATATTATCTGTAACAGGCACAAAATAATTCTGTTTGTATTTCTTCTTTTTCAGTCTGCTTTGATATAGTTAGTCTTTTATATTCCTCTCACATTTCTCTTTTCAAATGGGATGTGAATTATAGAGGAAGTTGACATGACTTTTCTTCTGCATGCATGTCTGCTCCCATGGTAGCACAATGACAACTCAGTTCTGATTGGTTGAAATTGTTATAATTCTGGGTGTTTCTTTTTTTTTGAGAGATTGATGTCTCAGGATGAGGGCTATCAATTTATATCCTTTTTTGTGTGCTTTACCAGTCAAAATGGTCCCAAATGAAGCCAAAGCAAGATGAACCTTTAATTGTCTCAGAACTGTGTTTTTGAACAAATCATTTGAGTATGATTCAATAAGACCTCTTATATATTTTTTTTTTTATGTTTTAATCCTTACAATGTAAGATCTGTTATATGTTTTCCCCAATATCTGTTTGGCTTATGTTTGATGTTAAATGTCATTGTAAGCTTTTATGAAAGTTGAATAAAAAAAATAAAAAACAATGATTCAAAAAGTCACTTGTCACCACCTAATGGCATAATGATGTAACTGGCAAGAAAGTGTCACTGACTAACTGCTAACTGTTAACGGACTAACTGTTGTGTAATAGTTTGACCGTTCGCAAAAGCCACGCCCCCTAGTTATTGTTGCTACGCCCGTCAAACAAATGGTCAAACACGACCAGCGCCACAGATTGCCATGACGGGAAGAGGTGCGTCAGTGACCTTTTTTGGAGCAATACCTCCGCGATATCCTCCAGATCGAGGCAAAAGTGGTTACAGTATGCAGTGGAGGGATATATTCAAAATATAAAAATACGCAATGAAGGAGACACGACTACTATCGAGGCTAATAATGCTCTCAAGGTCTCAAACCGGTCTCAAGCGAAATCTGAGAAACCCCATGACCTGTAACGTTACCTCAAATGCAACCAGCACAGCCTTGAAGAAGATTCTATAAGCTGTTTCAGTGGCTAATTGTTTGGAGTTAGAAATATATAACTCGCGCTGAATATTTAGTAATTTTGCTCTAACGTTAGTCTAAACTGTAGTCTACAGGTGCTGCCTGCGCTAGTGACTGCTGCTCATATCATGGAAATATTTTCATGATATTTTCCCCGAAAATATCATGTTAACAACAACACTTAAGAAAACGTACTTCCTTTGTGGATCCTCTTGATCCTCTTGATCTGCTTTCTCCATGTGTCTTTGACTAATCTCATTGTCTGACACATTTAACTGGGAGTGGGGCCGTCCACACTGTTTTTATCCATTGTAGGGACAACGCACGTTGTGTTTTCGGCTTTTGAAACGGAAAGAACACAACTCCTCCAGACAATCTCTCGGGGTATCTAGTGTCCGATTTACAAACGCCGTGGGCGCACCGCTTCACCATCTTGCTTGGAGTCAATGTTTGACGGACCTGCTCACATAGTAACGGTTGCTATGATGTGTGATTGGACAATAGCCGTTTTGGGGGAGGGGCCTGCGAACGGTCAATTGAACATATTTAAGCATATTTTCAATGTGATACATTCTTTTGACCGTTTTTTTTTTATGAAAAGTGAGCGGGTCACATTCATTTCACTGTTGTGAATCTCAGCCGTTTTATTGCTAGGTGTCACAACAGCAGAGCTTGTGACGGAGCTCTTCACACCGCATCTGAATTAAATGTACCGCCTTGACAAATCAATAATTACCTCTCTTATTTTCTCTCTCTTGCATTCTCTCTCTGTGTGTGTGTGTGTTACACTGCTGCTTTGTCAATGTCTGATAAGGTGAAACTCCTATAGATCAGACTAATCAACCAATTAATTATTCAATTATTCAGTCATTCTACCTGTAGACATTTCCTGAGTAACAGGGGCTTCAAACTTCCTGTTTGTTTGGATGTGCAGTACACTAGCATGCATTATTAATTTGTAAATGTGTGTATCTTTCAGTTGAAAATGTTCACAGTATACTTCGCCACGTTAAACTGACTTTATCTTTTTTCTGTACAGACTTGTCGAAAAACCGCTTTTGTGAACTCCCTCCAGAAGTTTGTATGTTTGCGCCGCTGGAGTCTTTAAACCTCTATCACAACTGCATAAAGGTCATTCCAGAGGCCATTATAAACCTACAGATGCTCACCTACCTGAACATCAGGTAACACCCACACTATGATGTCTTTGTCTTTTAAGATCATCTATTTCTAAGACTATCTTGACATCTGTCTATTATGCTGTTGTTGATCAAGCTGTTAAAATAATGTCTTTTGACTGAAACCGCTTTTAAATCAAATTCAGACCCATAGAAATGCATTGGAATCGACTGCAGGTGCAATTGTTGTCAAGTAAACTTTGTGCTCACCAAGGCTGTGTTTATTTAATCATAAATACAGTAAAAACTAACATTGTGAAATATAATTACAATTTAAAATAACTTATGATATAATTATACATAAAAGTAAAATAACTTTAAATAATAATCTTTCTATTTTTATATATTTTAAAACGTAATGTAATCCTTCGGTTCCAAATCAGAATTTTCAGCAGCTTGTTTGGGTCAGTAATTTTTTATTTTTTTTTATTTTTTATATAAATTAATACTTTTATTCAGCAAAGAATCAAGATGCATTTATAATGTTGCAAAATAATTGATTCCAAAATTCCCAAAAATGCATCATGGTATCCAAATAAGCAGACCAACCGTTTTCAACATTGATAAGAATAATAAATGTTTCTTGAGCAGCAAATCAGTGTATTAGAATGATTTCTGAAGGATCATGTGACACCTGAAGACTGGAGTAATGATGCTGAAAATAAAGCTTTGCAATCAACATGGATAAATTACATTTTAAAATATATTACAATAGAAAAAAATTACTTAAAATATGTAGTAATATGTCACAATATTACTGTTTCTACTGTATTTTTATCAAATAAATTTGGGTGAATTTTTTTTAATCAAAAGCCTTGGTGAGGCTGCAGAGACTTCTTTCAACACATAAAAAAATCTTACCAGCCCCAAACCACTGAACAGTAGTGTATTTTTGTCCAGCAACTGTAAGAGCTTTAATTTTTTTTTTCAGTTGTTGTTGGGGTTTCCTCATTAAAGAAAGTGAGAGATGGTATTAAATAGTATTTATTGAAGACTATTGAACCTAATCCTTGTGTTTTGATGTTTTCAGTCGAAATCAGCTGTCCGTTCTCCCCAAGTTTCTCTTCATTCTTCCTCTGAAAGTGCTTGTGGTCAGCAACAATAAACTCCTGTCTATTCCTGAGGAGATCGGAAAGGCCAAAGACCTCATGGAACTGGTCAGTATGTGAAAATACACGTGTAATATTTGTATACGATATGTTCATATATACACAGTACATGTTTTTTCTGTGTTCAGGACATCAGCTGTAATGAGATCCAGGTGCTTCCTGCTCATATGGGGAAACTACTCGCGCTACGAGAGCTCAACATACGAAGAAACTGGCTACAAGTCTTACCGGATGGTATAGACAGATATATCAACAGAAGCATCAATCGGATAAAACTACAAAAGCTTAGCTGGATATAAATTCACATTCAACACATTTAGTGTTTATGCTAGTTATGCTACTTACTTTGAGATAGGAAGGAATTCCTCATTATATCTTTAGTTTTCCCCTTTCTTTCTCCTTTACTCTCTCACAGAATTGTCTCATCTGCCGTTGATCAGGTTGGATTTCTCTTGTAATAAGATCACTGAGATTCCCATATCTTACCGTAAACTTAAGCAGTTACAGCACATCGTTCTTGACAACAACCCCATGCAGTCTCCTCCCGCCCAGGTATTTCAGTAGTACTCATCTGTTACTGTGTATCTCTTCACATGATGTGTGGCACTGAAGCTGAAGACTTGCTTGATTGTTGTTCCTGTCTGTTGGTAAAATTTTTTATGTTGGCGCCATCCAGTGGCTGACATTGCGAAACACATAAAATATCAAGCATATTGATGCAGTAATGATGGTATTTAATTTTTTTTCTAATCTTACTTGGGGTACCACATAGGAATGCCCCCTCAAAAAATAACGGTCCTGGAAAAAAAACTATTAGTGTCCACAATTTTTTTTGCAGAACTGTTTTCAACATTTATAATAATAAGAAAAGTTTCTTGAGCAGTAAATCAGCGTATTAGAAGAATTATTTCTGAAGGATCATGTGATGACACAATTATCTTTTTGGAGAAATATTATTAAACATGGTTTGGTTTCAAAATTGAGTAATTTCAATTGTCTTAAATGTTCAAGGACTTTGTAGTGTTTAAATTTGAGTGAACTTCGAAAGTTTGAATCACATTTCAAGCATAATTTCTGCATTGTGTATTATTTGCGTAAATAAATAGGCTACTCAACCACTCAACCCCCCTCCCCCCAAAACACAGCGAACTTGTGGTGCTTGGCCTTTTTACCATCACAGTGGTAAAAATCTGCCATCGTCACAGCTCTAACCAAACCACACTTTTCATTTTCCAGTTTGATTACTGTAAGGATCCATGGGACCCATCAGCCGTCACACTGTGCCCTTAAGCAATGCACTTAACCCAAGTTTCTCCAGTGTTGTTCTTGCTTGAAAGGAAGACACATGCTGCTGTACTTGTGGGCAGTAAATCAAACGATAAAATTCTTTGTTTCACAGAGTGTGATGATGTGTAGGATTATGTTGTTCTAGTCACAGCGTTATCAAAGAACTGTGTTCTGAGAACTCAGATTTAATCTCATCAGTATATTGTCTTTTAGGAAATGCGAGCTGTTGATAAGGGCTTGGTCCTTTTTCCTCTTCATCTGAAAAATCCTTTTTTTTAGACAATCACGTAAAATGCGTAATGTTTTGTTCTGTCTGATAAGTTGATAAAAAACTAAAAACAAAGATCATGTTTTCCCTGACTATGGCTTGTCTTGCTCAGACACGCAGTTGTGGAGCTCAGCATGTTCTTCCCTTGACTGAAATTAATTTTGGATTTGTTTGGAATGTTCTTTGGTCCGTTTAGTTTTTCCTGGGAAATGCAATGCTGAGAGAGGGAGGGGGAGGGGGAGGGGGAGGGGGAGGGGGAGAGAGAGGGGGAGGGGGAGGGGGAGGGGGAGGGGGAGAGAGAGAGGGAGGGGGAGGGGGAGGGGGAGGGGGAGGGGGAGGGAGAGAGAGAGAGAGAGAGAGAGAGAGAGAGAGAGAGAGAGAGAGAGAGAGAGAGGGAGAGAGGGAGAGAGGGAGAGAGGGAGAGTGTACAGGTGGATTCAAGTCAAGTTAAATTTTTTTTAAGAAGAATTATGTCAATGATGTGTTAGCACATTGCAGTATCTTACATAAATTGCTGCATTAGACTTAAAGTGAATATTTACATGAGAATGAATATTGACTATTTATAATGTCTGTCTGTCTGCTATGTATGTGGTGCGATTAAAAAAAAACAGTTTTTTTTAAAAGAAGTCTTTTATGCTCACCAAGGCTGCATTTATTTGATATAAATACAACAAAACAGTTACGCTAAATGTTGTTACATTTTAAAATAACTGTATTTTCAGCATCATTATTCCAGTCTTTAGTGTCACATGATCATTCAGAAATCATTCTAATATTGTGATTTGCTGCTCAAGAAACATTTATTATTATCAGTGTTGAAAACAGTTGTGAAAATAGACATTTCAAAAGAAGAGCATTTATTTATTTCAATTAATCAATATTAATTTCAGTGATCCACTTTTACAGAGGCTGTTTTTTTTCTGTGATGTTTAGAAACGTTCTTGTCGGTTTTTAGATACATTTTCTTCCTTGCTTTCAGATCTGCCTGAAGGGAAAGATCCACATCTTTAAGTATTTAAACCTGCAGGCATGTCGCCTGGATAAAAAACCAGACACACTTGACCTGCCTTCTTTGGGAAAGCGCTGCTTACCTCAGCAGCTAACAGACAGGTAACTACAGCAAGGCTTGAAAAAAATCAATGGTTCACTCCGAGCAGAATCAGTATTTTAACATTTCTGTTCTGCTTTCCTTCTGTAACATTACAGAAGGAAGTTTTATTAGAAAAAAATACTGATTAATAACGTTATTTTTGAACAATTATTTCCCCCCTATACTTTATACCAGACCTTGAATAGAACTTTATTCTAAATAGCTTTATACTAAAGCTTGTGACTAAACCTCGTAACCCTAGTGTATCCTCAAACTGTTGGCAAAACCTCGTACAGTAGCACAACCCGCCTCAATCATAAATGCTAAATCATAAATCATAAAATTGTTTGCAGTGCAAGGGGAAATCAAGAACTGGTTCTTTGAACAAGCAATGCATTTAAGCTGTACTATTTGAATTTATGATTGGTTGACTTAAGAAACATTAGAGCGAGTAATTGAGTTGTCAATTCAAACCATTTGTTCAAAAGCACTGATTCATTTAAGAAACTAGTGACTTTTTTGTGAGTCATTTTATTATTCATTCAAAGGATTTGTTCAGAAAGGCTGATTCATTCAGGAATGAAACCCCTCTGTGTTGCTTGGAGATGTCCTATGGTTCTGCTTTGAATTTGTTTGAGACTATTTTGTTGGTGGAGCAATTGCAAAGTAACTGGCAAATTGTGTTTAAAATATTACTCAAATTAATATATTAATTTGATATTCAATATCTATTCAACAATATTACTTTTTTTTGTTGCTTTTCAGTAGATTAAAAAAATCAGCTGAATTAGAGATTTTTGTGATCTGTCTGTACAAAGCTTTAGATTCCTTCTTTCTCCAATAATTTCTTTTTAATGATTAGCTGCTAGCCATCATTGCTACTGTAGTTCTAATGTGATGACTTAAGTAGTAACGAAGGCTTGTACATATCTTTTAAACCTATCAGTGGTAGCTCACAAATCAGTGCTGTAAGTAGTTTCACACAGAAGAGGATCTTCGGGACACAACATTTACGCAATTGGCCAATGACTATTGTATAAAAGTGTTGTATCTTTCAAGTGTGATATGCTTCATTATTATTTCATTGAATTTATCCTCATCCAACTCTCAGTGTAGTGAAGGGAAATTATGTTGTGTGTCTATTTATCTCTTGTTTTACATGAATATGTGTTTGTTTGTGTAGTATGGAAGATTTTTATCCCAGTAAAAACCATGGCCCTGACTCCGGTATTGGCAGTGACAATGGGGACAAAAGACTGTCGACTACAGAGGTAAACACACAGACACATTAGTTGTACACATATATAGTTAGTGCTGCAAACGGCTCAAATATTGAGTTTTTTTTACTTGATATAATAGAAAAAAGTTTTGAATTAATTCTGCCTGACAATCAAAACAGTAGACAGAGGCCCTGTTTACACCTGGTATTAGGATGTTTTGGTCGATCGGATCACAAGTGTACGACTCTAAAAACAGGTGTAAAGGGGGTCTAAAACTTTTGAGCTTGTCCATTTTCGACCACTTCCAGAGGTAGTCGAAAACGCATTAGACCGGATTGATTTCTTGGTGTATTCATTACTTCAATGAGCTCATTGTTTCTGCCTTAAATTATTACATTGTTTAAATGAATACATTTTTAGCTAACTGTGATTTTGTATTATGTACATTTCTGAAATACATAACTTTTACCTCTAACAGATCAATTACCTCTAACAGATCACTCTAAATTGTAATGTGGACTCATGCATTTTTTGAAAAGCTGCTTTGAAACGATGCGTATTGTGAAAAGTGCTATACAAATATGCTATACTAATAAATGTGAATTGAATTGAATTATGTGATGTGGTCGTAAATGCTCATGTGGTCGAATGTGTTCGCACAGAGACAAAAGGCCACCTGTTCTCCGCCTACTGACCTTAGCACAATGTTCTCACCATTCCTGATTTCCAACACGCACTCACCGCGTTCAGCTGATCTTGTGGATATCAGAGCAGAAACGAAAGCCATTGTTCACCGTATGTTTTTCCGTCGTCTCCATGCACGTTCATATGTAAATTGCGCAAGCTTATTTTGTCCATTAGATCAAAAGATCTGAAAAACCCATACATATACCCACCCATAGACCCCTCCCTTGAAGAAATCAGGACAGAAGTAGTTGAAAGTGGACAAAAGAGACAGGTGTATAACAGGTGTAAACGGGTATGTCTCTCACTCTTCTACTTATGATCTGATCGACCAAAACACATCTTAATACCAGTTGCAAACAGGGCCTGAGGTGGGGTGAGTTAAGCTCATAATTAGGTGGGCTGTGCACACCTGTG
Organism: Rhinichthys klamathensis goyatoka; assembly: GCF_029890125.1. NCBI lineage: Eukaryota > Metazoa > Chordata > Actinopteri > Cypriniformes > Leuciscidae > Rhinichthys > Rhinichthys klamathensis. Next base: position 1,054,427 of record NW_026606982.1, on the reverse strand, counting down.
GAACTTGACCTGATCTGGATGTTCAAGAAAGACGATCTAAAACAAGTAGCAATTACTGAGTAAATACAAAGACTATAGAATAACATAAAACGCGTCACTCGTATAATGACTTGTCTTAAAGGGACTTTGGTAAATCTCTAGTACAGTTTGCCAGAGGCAAAAAATCTAAAAAATATTTTATTTCCTTTCTATTGTTTTTTTCTCTCAATCCTGTTCTGTCTGTCATTCCCCAGCCATCTGATGATGATACAATGAGTCTCCACTCTCAAGTGTCTGAGACCGCGCGGGCTGACCCACACATACTTCTCACAAAGCTGGACTCAAACAAAGGTGTGCTTTCAGCATTAGTAATATTGGCCATAGGTTATTATTCACATTGTGTATTTGTTTATTTCTTTGATAGTGATCAATCCAGCATTGTGTATTGTGTCATGACTCATGACATTAGATACTCAGGTCTGCTGTCTGTTTTGTCACTTTGAAATAAACTTGGATTTGTTTGTACCATAAGACACCATAGTAATGATGCCAAGATAAGAGACAGGATTCTACCTCTGCTTATCGTCGCTAAGACTAAATACATTAACATTGTTATATCCATTACCATGCTAAACTATTCCAAGAGTTGTCATAATTTAATTAATTTAATTAACATAATTTAATGCTTACTTAAAGTTAAGCTTTAGAAATATATGAAATAGTTTAATAACACTGTTCATTTAAATTTTATTCAGCATTAAAGTTGATCAATAATAAGAAATGTTTCTCGAGCACCAAATCTCAAGCACCAAATACGGCATATCAGAATGATTTCTGAAGGATCATGTGACACTGAAGACTGAAGTAATTTCACCTTTGCCAACACAGGAATAAATTATTACAAAAAATATATTTAAACAGTTACTTTAGTTACTTTAAATTGCAGTATTATTTCAGTTTGATCAAATAAATGCAGCATTGGTGAGCATAAGAGACGACTTTAAAAAACAATAGAAAATCTTACTGACCACAAATGTTTGAACAGTAGTGTACATGTCAGACACAATTTCAAAATCAGTGCATCCCTAAAAGCGAGTGAATTCAGACTCCGGTGTAGATACACCAAATCACACAATATAAGTGATTTTCAAAAATCAAATTTTAATTGCATATTTCAAAATGCTTATTTATAAGGTAAGGTTTTTTTATTTTTTGTTTTGTTTTGCTGTTCAACCAATTGAATTAGAAACCGATTATTTGTATCCTGTTGTCCTGCAAAGCCTTAGTGAGCCATAAACATTTGTGCACAGTTATCAGACATCTAATTCACCTGTAGCGTGCAGACACTTGATTGTTGAGGCCAACACAATTTCCTGTTCTTTCTGTCATTAAAATGGTGTTATAAAAGCCAGTAATTGTCAGTTATTAAGTGAACGACTCAGACAAGTCGGGAAATTACCTATAGCCGCAAATTCACTTCTTTATTCAGAAAGGCTTGATATGTCATATATTTCTGTAATTATGTTGTTTGTTCACTTATGATTGTCATCACTACTTATGATCACAGTCATGACATACTAATATGCAAAATCCGATTCCCTAGAAGACATAACATAATGAACTAGCTGTTGCATTGCATACCAGAACTAACTTATTCCATTGTGCATTGAAGAGATAAAACATAATTTCTGTTTGTTGACTTTTGATTGACACCACTACATATTTTTACAGTCATGATTTACTGATATGCAAACCCATGCCCTAGAAACATCACAGAAAAAAAAAGACAAAAGACAAATAAAGCCTCTTGGTGTTTGTGAGAAGTAGCATGTCATATTGCTGGTATGTAGTTGGCAATTACAGTATAAGTTTACAGGAATAAAAGTGCCTCACCTTAGTGTTCTCATGTCAATTATCTGCAGATCAGGAACCATATGACTTTATTGACCCAAATCCAGATGAAGAGGCCATTCTGTCTGAGGGAGATCTACAGCACAATGCACCCTATGTGTCGTGTATAAAGGTATGCTTAAACATTCACACAGATCCATACTCCTCCTGTGTACTTGCTTTTTAAAATCCTTATCTGTCAAGCAAAGACACCACAAGCATGCACATGTGTACATAAACACACTCAGTGCACCACACAATGTAAAAGAGCTTCCCCTCTCTCATCCTCAGGAGTTGGAGCGGGTTCTGAAAACACACCAAAGCAAAGACAAAGAGAACTGGAAAGAAGAGTCTGGGTAAGTCTGACTGGTTTTATGGGAGATATTATATAGGGAACATTCCTATACGCAAAATCCGTGCTACTGAGGTTTGTAGTTTTGAGTCAGTTTCCTGCACAGACTTCAAAATTACATCCATTATCATAAATGTTGCCTTTGCTACACTTCCTGACTATAAAAAGTCTCACTCGTAAATATCTCTTACTTCAAGTGTGTGTATTCAAGGTCATTTACCCATTTATGGAATCTAGCTACGGTCATAAAGGTTTTAATTTACTAGCTACGGTCAACAAATGTTTTAACTTGTCATTTCATTAATTAATCTCTGTATCATGCACTTAAGGCAATTCATTCATATTCAACAGCCCTACTAGAGACATGAAAAGAATCGTTCCAAATTTTGGGGTTGGTAAGATTTGTTCAATGTTTTTTAAAGAAGAAACAATAATGTTTTGAAATATTACTACAATTTAAAATAACGGTTTTCTGTTTTAATATATTTTTAAAAAGTCATTTATTCCTGTAATGGCAAAGCTGAGTTTTCAGCATCATTACTCCAGTCTTCAGTGCCACATGATCCTTCAGAAATCATTCGAATATGGTGATTTACTATGGTGATTGTGACCGGACAAATGAACACTGAAAAGGCTGCAACTTAAATACAAAGCAAATGAGGGAAATAATGACAAACACCTGTGATAATAAATGAATCTCCATGACAACTAAAGAGTGGCGGGAAACTGAACTAAGGAACACATGTGACTGAAAATAAACTAAAAGTCCATGAAAATGAAACCAACTAAACAGAACCGTGACATAAGTAAGACGTGATGACTGACAGGATGATGTCTCAACAGATCCTGAGGAGCGTTATTGACAAATATCTTCTCTTGTAAAATGTGTGGTCAGTACCACTGCTTCCTATAGCCTACACAGAGTAAATTGGAAAATGAAAGTAAAAAAACTAGCATCCATTCAACAGCGATTTCAATACCTGAATATTGATAGCGTCTCCCTATTGCCTGCAAACGCAAAATCCATCTCATATTTTTTTCCAATACCATGTTCCTTTAGGGGCTCTGTAGAATGTGTAATTTCCTTTCTAAACTAATATTCAGCTTCGGGCACATCCCTAATCATGGCTGAATAAAAGTATTAATTTCTTTTAAAAACCTCAAACTTTTGAACAGTAGTGTGTAAGCATAAATAACATGCTAACACATGTTATAGGTCAAGGTTTCATACATACTATGGCTGTACGCTAATGGTTAAAGATCCAAGCTGCTGACACAAAGGTCAATAGTTTGGGTTGACACATGAATAGAGCTTCAAGAAGACTTCCTGTGTGAATGTGAGCTGATGTGCTGTATAGTATTTCACACCGGATGAAGCCTCTTTAGGAGCAAAAAGTTTAACCATATTGAAATTATTAACAAGACATGAAAACTCTTGAAACTGCTCAACGATGGATTTTTTTTATTGGGACTATGTTCCAAACAAAGTGTGTAACAAGTACCAACTGTAGTGTAGTGTTTTTAAACAGTTAAGGGGCCTTTCACACAGAATGCATTTTTGTTTAAACAGTGCAGTGGAATGAACAAAAAACGCAAGATCTAGACATGTTTGAACTGTGTTTTTAGAAAGGCTTGACAAAAGACTGTCAATCAGTCAAACATGTCTCTCTAGCACACGTATTTACAAAGAAAACAAAAGCAGTGCAGTGGAATGTAAAAATGTGTTCTGTGTGAACATAAGCTTAGTCAAACCTAAGCTTAAATGCCACCCAGGTTTTGCATTGTGGCTTTTGTATTTTACATGGATTTTTGTTCCATGCAGATGTGCGGTTTGTCACTGGAGAAGGTTTTGATGTGGTTGATTTATTTCTATAAATACATCTGATACACTGTGTATGTGTGTGTGTCTGTGTGTGTCACAGAAAAGGAAGGACAGGAAAAGTGACGAGCATGCATGTTTTGTACAAGCAAGTTACTCACTTTTTTCTCATTATTTTCTTTTTCACTAGATTACTTAGAACAGGTGTGGCACATTTTCCCTGACTTACATCACCATGACTTTCATAGTCAACTAACCACTGTTTCGCAATGCAATCTGACATGACATGATGACATTATATCTTAATTATGGTTTTTTGTGTTGTCAAAAATGTCAGTAGTCAGTGCCAACATAAGTTACATTTCTTTTCTTCAGTACAATAACAGGTTTGATTCTTTGTCTGTCTGAAACTTAACGGTCAAATAGGGCTGAAAGGTAAGAGAGTCTTTAGGGCGGCTTGTGTAATGACTGTTTTTACACTTGGGATACTTAAATGCTTCACTCATCAATTAGCAGTTTTCCCCATGTAATTGCCACTAATTTATGTGCTTTACATAGACATACATAGACTAATACTTTTACAGGTAATGTTTTACAAACTAGTTGTGAGTTTGTAAAACTTTACCTGTAAAAGTATTAGTCAAAATCTGCTAAGGGGTATTTTTACAATAATGTTTCATAAGTTAACTACTTTAGTTAACATGAACTAAGAATGAACAATACTTCTACAGCATTTATTAATTTAGTTAATGTTACTTTCAGCATTTACTAATACATTATTAAAATCAAAAGTTGTATTTGTTAACATTATTTAATGCACTGTGAACTAACAAGAACAATTAACTACTATTTTTATTAACTAACATGAACAAAGATTAATACATATTTATATAAATAAAAAATAAATGCAAACAAATGTATTACTTATTGTTAGTTTCTTAGTTAATACATTAGCTAATGTTAACTAATGAGACCTTAATGTTAGTGTTACCATTTAAAGGTACAATATGTAGGATTTTTGCAGTAAACTATCCAAAAACTACTAGGCCAATGTTATATATTTTGTTTAGTTGATCACTTACAATATCCCCAATGTTTCCAACTATTTGTAAACTTGGTTAAAATTGTGATTTTAACCAAGGAAACGGGACGTGTCAGCAGGGGTGAGGAGTCGCCAGTCAATGGTCATATCCGGGTTACCCTCGGTTTCCGGTCGTACTGCCATAGTAACCATGGCGACAGACGTGGACAACTGGGTTATGCTTAGCAGGACGCTCACGCTGTTATTGTTTTGTTCAAACATTTTGGACCATGGCAAGCAGACTTTGAGACAAAAAGAGGACTAGAACGAAGATCAAAATCTTTCGAGATGCCGAGAGCTCCACGTCCGCGACTAACTTCGACTTGACAGAGACGCGAGTGTTGCATGTACTTTATTAACGTAAGACAGGTGAGCAAATGTACATAGAACTAATCAATGTTATTTAGTTCAATATGATGAAATCTGATCTGTATGTTATTCTAATGTTGATCTAGCTTACTGCTAGTCTCATACAGCCAACAAACAACCTAACTAACAACATTCAACATGCCTCAAATGCCGTTTAGTGTGATCGTGTAACTATTAGAGCAAGTGAAACAGCGCTGCGTTACCTTAAGTTTAATTCATCTAATAAACTGACCTGTGAGTAACTTATTAATTCAGCACTTGTGTGTAGTTCGGTAGAATAAAATGTCCTTATTCCTTTATATCCTCGGGACTCGCGTGTGGCGCTGGTATACGTCTCTCATTAGCAATCGCGCCCTGCTTCACACCACAGTCATGTTAAAAACATCACTGTATTCACTCATCCATAAAAGATCCATCAGCTTGACGACAAGATCCATAATTCCGCTTGATGCTTTGCGTCATCGATATACGCCTTTGTTATTGTATGAGATTAGCGACCCCTGGTGGCCAAAAATTACATACTGTGCGTTTAATTAAATTTAACAAATCATGTAAAAAAAATTGCATCTTTTATTGGAAAATTAAACCACATTTGATCAAACTTTGATCATTTTTATAATTGATAATCAGTTGTTATAATTGATAATAACAACTGAGAAGATAGTGATCAAACTACATTTTATAAAAATCACCTGTCGAGTTTGTAATATATATTTCATCAGCCAATGAGTCCATTTGGACGACTACAGGGACTCATCTCAAGATCACTCATTTAACATTTAATCTTTTGCCAAAATGATGGGGAAAAAAAAGATCAGTTAAGAATATAAAATTATTGAAAATATTCAAATCAGGAATGTTAGAATGCGTAGTTTGTGCATGAAAAATGTCCGTCAAAACATTTTGAAAGATTGCAAAGTTTTTCGGATTGGCTTTTATTCTCTTTTGCATGAAGCATTTCCCTGATCATTCCGATTCAATGTCAGCGAGTGAAGAACAAATTTATACTCGCGTGCGTTATGTATTATGTACGTTATCGTCTCTGACCGACAGCATGTTGAAGCCACTCAGGCCGTCATGTCCACCCTCTTCTCGGAAAGCGAGGACTTTGTCAAAACATCTGATAGTGTGGGTTTTCCAGGAAATGCGTGTACTCCCTGGACCTCTGCTTCTCGTAAATACTGCAGTGAATACTGCATGTTATTTTTTGATAGACATTATTATTGTGATCTTCACTATTCCGTAAGGAAATAATTTATTTCTTAGCTGGCAACTTGGCAAGTATTCAGTGAAGTGATTGATGCCCATGAGTGTGGTACAGTATGTCAATGTTTTTAGTTGTAATATTTCAACCGACAGATAGCCTAAGTTTTTGATGGATGTGATAACGTGCGTGATAGGTGAACTATGTTGGATTTTTGGGTAATTATAAAATGTGTTAGAGACATTCTAAATGCTTTTTGTGTAGTTAATTATACTTATTTTACGGAATTAAGTTTATTTCATGGCTTAAATAAATGACATGTTATACTGGCTGACATGTTTGTCGCAAATTTGTTGACTTTTGAAAATCAAGTTTATTTATTTATTAAACTGTGCTTTTCAGATTTTTCAGGTTGGTCTAATAGTAGTTTTCAGTTACATAAATTGAATAAAGTAAAATAAACAAATGTAAAATAACTGCATTGTCTTCACTGTATAAATTAAATACAGATTCATCTTTATTAATGTTGTTCAGTCAGGAGTGATTTTTTTTTTTCTTTGTCCTTTATTGTTTGATTAGCATTAAAAAACAGACAGCAGCAGGTTTATTAGGCTGCTGTCACTTTAAAAGCTGCATGGAACCAACATAATGATATGCATGTGTTTTATTTCTCAACTGTTTATGTGCACTTAAGACATAAACCAACTATATGTACTAGGATTCTCGCCAAGACGGGCATTTTGACATAATTTTGTGTGAATATTTTCCCAAACATGCGCGACTGTGCTTGCAACTGAGAATTTTAGTTCACGTCATCTCAGCACATTTAGTGGTGTAACGAGTTACCTCAAAGGGATTAATTATGAATATTTGGGTCAGCTAATTGGATTAACTTGATGTAGCTAAATTAATATTACAATCAATTAATCAGTTTTTTGATTATTCATGTATTCTAAAATAGGGCATCTTTCATGGCCACAGAAAAATTATTATTTCTTAGCATGTACAGCGCTTAGAGCATGTAACAAGATCAAGATTGTAAAATAAACTTTGTTGCAAGCAGAGAATCAGAACCAAATATGTATTATGCACAAGTTTTATTAACTAAATCACAAACAACTAAACTAAACAAACATACATGCATAGGTAAAATAGTGAGTGACAGAATGAAACCGGAAGCAGGAAATGGAACTATGGAAAAGATCCATTTAACTATGAAAAGAACCATCAGCATACTATTTTCAGAGCACCTCATTAAAGTCGGCATGAAACGGAAGTTGAGATTGTCATTTTTTCCTTGTTGTGACGTATATCCGAGTGAAACGGCTTCTGAAATTAGAAAAAAAAATGTAGGGCGGGGCTTGATTTCGTCCTTCGGGAATTGATTGGATCGTTGGAGGTTGGGCGTTGCAAACAAAATGGAAGCAGATTTGAATGCTAGTTTACATTCAGTTGTAGCCGCACCCTCATCGGCTCTGGCCGCACCCTTTCGCCATGGCACGTGACCGAAAGAGAAGAGAGGTCGTTTCCAGGGGGGAGGGAAGGGTAATGTATTTGATTAAAGATTATAAGGGTACATGAATTTAAAAAAAATAATGAAGTGTACAGCTAAATCATTTATAATAAACACTAGAAGTTCTAGAAGAAGATTCCACAGGTGCACGGATGACGTCAAAATTGGCCTGTTCAAAGCATATTGCACTCCTTTGTATACGGCTCCTTTATGGACTAAGTTTAAAAAGGCTAGTATGCAGAAGCTTAAGGTTGCTTATAATGACTTTATGAGGACACTGCTCTAGTGCAAGTGACCTGTTTTGTAATGCAGGGGTCTGCACTTTTCAGGCATTACTGAGGAGACTCACCTACAAATTCATTTGTCGCCTGAATGACTCCCAGAACAGCATTGTGATGCTGCTAGTAAATCCTAGGTTTAGTGCCATACGATACCAATCATCACTATGGAAAGGCTGGCATAAGTGTCTTTTATAGAAATGCCGTATTTGAGCTTTTTTAAATTCTCTTTATCTTTGTATCTCTTTGTATATGTTTCTGATTTATGTATTGTTGCATGTTATGTCTGTGCCTTCTGAATGGACCAAGAGTCTGTAAATAAAGGTTGATGATGATGATGATGACTACAATATTACATATAAAAAGAAGATTTGTCAAATTTGATTTCATGCCAACTTTAAATGTATACTTGCATGGTCTTTGGAGTGGAAACATTTCTTGAAGTTCCTGAAGAAGGATGTTGATGGTTCCATTAGTCTCAATCGATTTCTTCGGTGTTGTATGAAGAAAAGTTGATGAACTTGAGTGGTTTGTTTGACTCTGTTCTGGTAGAAGGTTTTCTCTCCATGAACACATAGCTGAGCACATGCAGATTGTGGCCTGCCGGAAAGGCCACGCAGGCATCCAAGGAGTGAGGTCGGAAGAGTTGATGGTTGCCCATTCAGTGATGGTAAAGTTGCAGTTTTCTTCTGAGTTGGATTGAAGAAAATACAGTCTGACTCTGTTGGGAGAGTGAAGGCTTAGCAGGCTGTGGTCATGGCCTGCCGGGGCCCCCACAGAAGAAGCAGCAGTAGAGGCCAGAAGAAGAGAGAGGGGGGTCACTGTGAATTTGTCTCTAATAAAGCCTGAGAAAAGCCCCACCTCTCCGGGTTTGCTTGACCAATGAGAAGGGTGGAATTTCCAAGTGGGAAAATTCCTCTGTTGTTGATTTATAGGTCTTTGTTTTAAGTGTGCTCATTTGCATGTGCAGCTGGATTGGTTGCTGATGAAGAAACTATGAAAGATTCTTGTAATAATATGAATGAATGAGGCATTTATATAGCGCTTTTCATATGTACTACTGTACACCCAAAGCGCTTTCGGGGTCTCTCCTCATCCACCACCAGTGTGCAGCATCCACTTGGATGATGTGACGGCAGCCACAGAACAACGGCGCCAGTGCGCCACACACCAGCTATAGGTGGAGAGAGGAGAGAGAGTGATAGAGCAAATTCAATGAATGGGGATTATTAGGAGGCCATGATTGGCAAGGGCCATTGGAGGGAATGTGGCCAGGACACCGGGGTTACACCCCTACTCTTTATGAGAAGTGCCATCGGATGTTTAATGACCACAGAGAGTCAGGACCTTGGTTTAACATCTCATCCGAAGGACGGTGCTCTTTGACAGTATAGTGTCCCCATTACTATACTGGGGCGTTAGGACCCATTCAGACCACAGGGTGAGCACCCCCTGCTGGCCTCACTAACAGCTCTTCCAGCAGCAACCTAGTTTTCTCAGGAGGTCTCCCATCTAGGTACTGACCAGGCTCAGCCCTGCTTAGCTTCAGTGGGCAACCAGTCTTGGGCTACAGGGTGATATGGCTGCTGACAATATGTTGCGCAGCTATCGACATATGTACACAATCATTTCGATCTTCAAAGTACCAATTTATAGAGACCAAACCTGTAAGGTGAGGTTACCTTGACCGTTGGTTCTATCATAAAATCCACAGTATCAAAAATAAAAAATAATAGAATTAAAAGACACTACACAAAACAGTAAATCATTCACACAATGTTCTGGGGTGCATGTTCGTTTATAGATCAGTTCGTCCATTCATGCGCAGGAAAGTCTGTTTAAGGGCTGTGGGTCTTTTCTATGGCCTCTGCTTTTTCCACGTGACCACATTTTTAACAGCAATAAAACCAACTTATCTGATTGTAGTCATGGTAACCAAGACCCTTCTTGCCCTTGTTGGGGGGATAGGACCATAGATCCCAGAGTGAGTTTTAAAGATCATTTGTTAAATATAACAAATTAGGGATGGGCGATATGGCCTAAAATCCATATTGCGATATACATTGCAGCCTCTTGCGATAACGATATATATCACGATATATAAATTATAATAGAACCATTTCAGAACAGGTTAGACAGACCATAAGGAAAGCCAAACTGCAAAATGTATTTGTTTTAAAAACATTTATTATGCAAAACTGTAATTATAGAACATAATGTTGCAGATGAATAAAATTCAAGTACACTAGCTGCAGAGACTTTAACAAAGAAAAAGCTTAAAGTATTGGGTTTATTTCCTGTAGTGCACGCCTGTTTCACACATACTCCATGTGCAGTGCAGTGCGGTGGTGTGCGGCACAGGAGCAGCACGCGCTATTGTGCTTTCACATATGGTTTGCAGTGCGCAACTGATCTACGGCTGTACGACAAACAACATTAATCCTCTATTTTTTATTTTAAATCACTATTTATATTATTAGTGTCTTTTATAAAATAATATAAAAGAGTTTCAGCATTGTGATTCTATTTGTACACAGACAGTAGGCTAGTAATACGCACTCTTTCACAAGACTTACGCACTCTTTCACAAGGCTATTCATGTTTAAATTTATAACACTTAAAAACATATTATTACTTCTATATAGATTTATATAGTAAGTTGCTCAAGCAAGTGGCAAAACATTTATACATTTATGTTAACATCGCAAACATTTTAAATTAAAACATACATAATTGACATAAACAGGTCTCTCATACCTTTTCTTTTGCATTTAAATCTTTTTTACAAGAAATATTGCAATCACAAAGAACTTGTTTCACGAAGAGACAAGTGCATCCATTATGTCGCGTTGTTGAGGTAATGTTACTGTGTAGTTTCCTTGCTTTAATTACCCCGAGCTTAAAGTTAAAAAGAAAATGATTGAAAAATAGTATATATATTTTTTTACTATATTAGTAAAGAGATTACTATATTTTCATATCAATCCGTGTTCATTTTGACCATGAACCATGCGCTGTCACTTTAATTCAGCACGTGCAGCACAGCAGAAATAGACTGTGTGGAAACGATCACTGCACTGCTGTATACACACCGCTCCTGGAACGCATTGCCGCACCGCATCCGCGTGCAGGCCTGTTAACATGGGTACGGAAAAAATACATAGCCTACAAATGCACTGCAAACGGAATATGTGTGAAACAGGCGTTAGCCAGAACTGTTGCCCCTACAGAGTATAGTTTGCTGCTGCTCGTCGGACGGCTTAAATCCGAACCAATGGATGTTGCACCGGTTTTTTTTACCAGCTCCTCCGTTTCGCTTTCAGCCATGTTTACTCAAGATGTCGAATACGATGATGCGTTGCAGCCGTTTGCAGCTCGTGGCTCTAAATTTTGCGGGTAGATTGCGTCAACATGCATTATCGCGATAGTGCAATATAATTAAAATCCATATCGTAGACCAATTTTGTATCGTTTATATTGCATATCGTTTATATCGCCCATTACTATAACAAATAATTGTCTGATTTGTCTGTCGTTACAGTGGATTATTTCATAAAGATAACTAGTTTCAACGTTCCACTGCCATATGCCCAAACTACGACTGTTTACCTATTCATAGCAGTTTTTAATGTTATTGCATTAATATGCAATAACGCTGCATTTATTTGATTAAAAAAAGTAAAAAAACGTTATATTGTAAAATGCAATTTATTCCTGTGGTGGCAAAGTTGAATTTTCAGCATCATTACTCCAGTCTTCAGTGTCACATGATCCTTCAGAAATCATTTTAATATGCTGATTTGCTGCTCAAGAAACATTTCTTCTTATTATTATTATCAATGTTGACAGTTGTACCTTACTCAGTTTGACATACATTATGAGATGTTGCAACTGTAATTCCTCTACATCAGCATTAAAGGAGAACTCCGGCGCAAAATGAACCTTTGGTCTAATTACACATTGTTACCTAGTCAACCGTTATCTGAGATTTGTTTTCATGATTATCGAATGTAAATAGTTTTATCTCTAAAAACAGTTTAGCCTATAAAGCTAGTATAACGCTAGTATATTGGGCATAGATCAATGACAAATAAAAATCGCTTGCTAATACCACTAACAAGGCTCAAAATAGCCCCACACTAGCACGGTAGCATAATGAGGGTCCCTACATGCAAACCGAAGCATTGAGAACTTTGTCAGTGTCCAGACAGTTTAATAAGAAGATATTTAATACATACAGTCAACTTCGCGTATACAGGCAGGAGCCATCTTTGAAATACAGTCTCTACCAGTCAATCCAACTGCGCTGGTGAGATATGAACGAGCTATAAGTTGTGATAAGGTGAGCGCGAACAGCAGGCTTGGATCGGCGTTCGTAGATCGACTGGTAGAGACTGTATTTCAAAGATGGCTCCTGCCTGTATATGCGAAGTTGACTGTATGTATTAAATATCTTCTTATTAAACTGTCTGGACACTGACAAAGTTCTCAATGCTTCGGTTTGAAGGTAGCGACCCTCATTATGCTACCGTGCTAGTGTGGGGCTATTTTGAGCCTTGTTAGTGGTATTAACAAGCGATTTTTATTTGTCATTGATCTATGCCCAATATACTAGCGTTATACTAGCTTTATAGGCTAAACTGTTTTTAGAGATAAAACTATTTACATTCGATAATCATGAAAACAAATCTCAGATAACGGTTGACTAGGTAACAATGTGTAATTAGACCAAAGGTTCATTTTGCGCCGGAGTTCTCCTTTAACAAGTGTATGTCCATCAACAAATCAATGTGTATATTTCTAAATTATTGCGGTGTACATGTGGGAACTGGATCATTAACTGTATCAATAACAGCGCATACGTTAGCCGAGCTGCACTAACGTGAATGACTGATGCAGCATTAAAGTTTGTAAAACAAATCTTGCTCCATCCTTTATCATGACTCAAAATAGTAAGAATGACAGACAATCTGCATTGATGGACACAATTTTTAGTAGTAGTGGGCCCACAGCTGATTAGCAGAAGACAATAATAACGTGAGTTAGCCGGTTAGCTGGATAACTACACAATATAAAACACAAAATGACATTTTGAACACCCGGTAGAAAATGTATACATCAATAATTAATAATACTTACAGGTTGGGATTCTGAAGAGCAAGTTGGTCCAAATAAAGTGGGTATTGTCCCATTTTTAATGGATAAGTATTGTGTAAATCCCATTTAGACTTCACAGAGATTTGAGAAGCAATCGTCAAAAGCTTAACCACTGACTTAACCACTGACTCTTCACATCCTCATCCTTTGCAAAAGCAAATTCTCTTTGTATACACTACCAGAGTATAAGACAGCGTCTTCTTTACATGTACACAACACCAGCTACAGTGTTTGAGACGAGGGCAGGTCAAAGTAGACGTTGTTCGCGGGCAGCCAATGCAGACCATAGGTGGGCATTAGGCAAATTTGTTACAACGTTATGTATGGAGGTCACTGAAGTGGGATTCGAATTACTGGCGACTCGTTTAGGCTGTTCAGAGTAGTGCTGCACGATTAATCATATCGCAATCGCGATGTCAAGCCTATGCGATTATATGACACACAATGCTGCGATTTTATGAAATAAATAAATGCATGTGTGGACATGACAACCCATTCTCTCTGAGAGCTGTTTGCCCATTTTCTACACCGCTAATAAAAAGAAGACCAGTCAGTTTGTTTAGGCAGTGGCACGTGTGGCGCGTATGGTCACGTCGTGACTTTTTCCGGTAGCGTAGAGAACAGGTGAAGATGGATGCCGAGCAGACGGACACTGAACTGGTGAACAGAATTTTTTTTACCTCGGTTCAGGGTTTCCGCAGGGCATTAAAAAGCATTAAATTTGAATCCTACAGGCATTAAAAATTTAGATTGTTTTGAAGAGAATTTTATATGATCAATTTATTTGAATATAGCCTTCATAATTAATCATTTTTATTTCCTGTCGTAAATTATGTACGTTAGTGTGATAAACACGCGGAACCGGTTTGGTGATTGCTTCCGGCTGGAGCAAAATTGCCGTGATTCGGAGGTGACGCAGGCATTTTGTACAGCAGGAATAACAGGAATAAAACCAGAATGGGAGAAAGTGCAAATTCCAGCAGAAGTGGCTGGAAGACGAACATTTAGAAGAAGGATTTTAAAGCTGGGACCGAGATGGGTCTTGTGCATGTTGCCCACTTGGGTCCGGCCTAGTACCAAGTGCAATCCTACATGAAATTCATCTGGGCAATTAACATGGGGCCATTATGTAACCCGCAGACAATCCTACATGGGGCCCATTTTTCTGCCCATTTCATACCTACACTCACCGGCCACTTTATTAGGTACACCTGTCCAACTGCTCGTTAACACTTAATTTCTAAGCAGCCAATCACATGGCGGCAACTCAGTGCATTTAGGCATGTAGACATGGTCAAGACAATCTCCTGCAGTTCAAACCAAGCATCAGTATGGGGAAGAAAGTTGATTTGAGTGACTTTGAACGTGGCATGATTGTTGGTGCCAGAAGGGCTGGTCTGAGTATTTCAGAAACTGCTAATCTACTGGGATTTTCACGCACAACCATCTCTAGGGTTTACAGAGAATGGTCCGAAAAAGAAAAAACATCCAGTGAGCGGCAGTTCTGTGGGCGGAAATGCCTTGTTGATGCCAGAGGTCAGAGGAGAATGGCCAGACTGGTTCGAGCTGATAGAAGGGCAACAGTGACTGAAATAACCACTCGTTACAACCGAGGTATGCAGCAAAGCATTTGTGAAGCCACAACACGCACAACCTTGAGGCGGATGGGCTACAACAGCAGAAGACTCCACCGGGTACCACTCATCTCCACTACAAATAGGAAAAAGAGGCTACAATTTGCAAGAGCTCACCAAAACTGAACAGTTGAAGACTGGAAAAATGTTGCCTGGTCTGATGAGTCTCGATTTCTGTTGAGACATTCAGATGTTAGAGTCAGAATTTGGCGTAAACAGAATGAGAACATGGAACCATCATGCCTTGTTACCACTGTGCAGGCTGGTGGTGGTGGTGTAATGGTGTGGGGGATGTTTTCCTGGCACACTTTAGGCCCCTTAGTGCCAATTGGGCATCGTTTAAATGCCACGGCCTACCTGAGCATTGTTTCTGACCATGTCCATCCCTTTATGGCCACCATGTACCCATCCTCTGATGGCTACTTCCACCATGTCACAAAGCTCTAATCATTTCAAATTGGTTTCTTGAACATGACAATGAGTTCACTGTACTAAAATGGCCTCCACAGTCACCAGATCTCAACCCAATAGAGCATCTTTCGGATGTGGTGGAACGGGAGATTCGCATCATGGATGTGCAGCCGACAAATCTGCGGCAACTGTGTGATGCCATCATGTCAATATGGACCAAACTCCCTGAGGAATGCTTCCAGCACCTTGTTGAATCTATGCCACGAAGAATTGAGGCAGTTCTGAAGGCAAAAGGGGGTCCAACCCGTTACTAGCATGGGGTACCTAATAAAGTGGCCGGTGAGTGTATATGGGCCCCACATACAAATGTTGGCTGGGCAGTATCGTGCGCACAGACAGCGCGCCAGAAACGAACAATAACACTTTCGCGCTTGAACGAACAATAACACACACAATTATGCCAAAATGTCTGTTTTGTCGAGTATCCTCATAACATAAGAGCAGTCTTAAATTAGTTATAGTGTGAGACAGGGGCGGAGCGGGGGGGTGGCTAATTGGGCTTAAGCCCCGAATGTTTTGTCAAAAGCCCCGAATCTTTTAGGTTTTTAAAATGACTTCAACTTTGTTTAATTTCCTCTTAGTCTTTCTGACTGGAGTGGCAAAAAATGAAACAAAAGCTCTACCACCGTGCGTGGTGGCGGACGGTAATGCATTGCATCGCGCATCACTCAGCTTGTATGCCAACTGCCAATAAAAACTATATAAATCGTCTTCTTCGTCGTCGTTGTCATCAGGGGCTTGCCGTTGGCGGGCTGTTGTATGTTTCACCAGAGAAAGTCTAATATGGGCTTTGGTTTCACCGTGACATAAAATTTGATGAAAGTGATGTTTTTGAAAACATATTTCTGACAATAAATGAAAGATTTTTAAAATGGCATGTCTATTTTGTCTCCGCGGAGCTGAGATGAGAACAATCGGAACACGGCCGTATTCTTGTTCATGCGCATCTTGGTGACACGGATAAATGTACGCAGCAATAATTAATGTTCCTGCGAGATTGTTGCGCGGGATGTAGTAGCGTGCAAAAGTTACAGAAATGTACAAAAAGTGCCCTGGCCTTGAATGACTAGGTAAGGAAAATAAGACTAAATCAAAATTAAATAACCAAGACTAGGTTGTCCTTGTGATTTTTCTCAAGCGATGATTTTACTCATAATATCGGATTATCAGCAAACTGCCAAGAGAACGGCTAGCTGGCTACTCAAAATAAACTAGCAATCTATTCAGTCACCATATTTGTGTTTGATCTGTGTGAATTACAGAAATATAAGACTTGCTAGACCAAGACTCGCAGAGTAGGCTGTGTGTATGTGTGTGTGTGTAGGCCTATCTCTCTTCATGTGGCACATTATGTTTGGCACATTGTATGGGTCACTATATAACAAGGTAATACAATGTGTAATCAAGTGATGACTGATTAACAGTAATGTAAACGCTAAATCTTCTACAACAATGCAAAGTATATGCTCTTAACCTTACAGTTTTTCACATTTCATGTAATACTCAATTGATCAATTTCTTTGCACAAAACACTCCAGAAAGTGCCTTTTAATGGTTTATTTTTAAAAAAAAAATCCCGGGAGGGCATACCCCCGTACCCCCCTAGGGAGAGCAGCCCCACATAATAAAAATAGATGCCCCTGGTTTGGGCTAAGCCCCGAATGTGTACATCGTCTGGCTCCGCCCCTAGTGTGAGATCCGCGTCATGCAGCGGCTGGTTTTAAAGGGGCACTTTGCAACTCGTCATTTCTTCGCTGATTTTCACTTTTGTTGTCGCATGTTTTCTCATCGAGCTCCCCCTACAGCTGTGCGGCGTATATTTTCACAACACTGTCATAAAAAAACTCACTTGCGGCACCTTCTTCCCGCTTTCTACCGCTGCTCATGTGCATTTGTTATTATCGGAGCCGGCCAACTTTATCGTGTGGAGCTATGTCTACCGAGTGGGTAATACATACACAGTATCATAGAATTATGTTGAATTGCCATAAAGCAGTTCATGTTTCTCGCTCGTTCTCGCTTCTCACGAGACTTCCTATTTCCAACTTACCGAGACGTTAGTCCCCATGTTGCAAGGTTGGTTTTCCGCCTGGGGACACTGGGGGGAGCGGGGAAAGTCACCATTCTCTCCAGAACAGGTTATTGAACCATTCAAATGATTTCTAAACGGTTTTATTAAGTTGAAATTGTTGCCAAGTGCCCATTTAAAGGGACAGCCAATAAAGCTTTCTGTCAGTAAAGTTAATCTAAGAACTAAGGGAACAGAGAAAATTACTCGCTGCTCTTGACTAAAGAACTTTTGTAGCTTTAATAAGGATTAGTCTATATTTAATTTATAATTTATGCCTTGCAGACTGTTTGATAACTTTATTCAATTTCTGTAGCCTATACGTCCTACCTGTTAGACAGGAATGGCAAAGGTAAATTGGACATTTATTATGGGTTTATGTGAGGATTGTTTGAAGTTCACTTAAATTAAAAGTTGTTATATTTTTTGGAAGCCTAATAAATGTAAAAAAAATTATAGCTTTCAATTACACTGTAATGTTGGATGGCTATAATTAATGTTTAAAATTAGGGGGGAAAAAATCATTTTTATCCAGATATCAATAGCTGTATTAGTATCAGTGATACTGGCCTTCATTCATAAAAAGATGCCATTAAACAAGTATTTAAAATATACTGTCTTTATGTTGTCTCCACATTCATTTTATATATAAACTAATATAAACCTATAAAAATGTAAGTGTTTTAATTGCGATTAAAGGTACAATATGTAATAATTTTGTAATAAAATATCCAAAAATCACTTGCACAGTGTGATATATTTCCTGCAGTTGTGTACTTACAATATCCTAAAAGTCTCCAAAGATTTTTTATTTCAGAGAAATTCCAATTTTAAATAAGTGGCCGTCCCGGAAAAAAATGGTAACCATTAGCGGCACGCAGTTCTTGTTTCTTTCAAACATAGACCATGGCAAGCAGACTTTGGGACAAACAAGGAGAACTAAAATGAGGATCAATATCAGCGTGGCGTTTTTGAGGTGCCGAGAGCTCCACGTCCGAGACTAACTTGGACTCGACAGAGCTTCACGAGTCATGACTTGACAGCTTTATTAGACAGGTGAGCAAATGTACATAAAACAAATCAATGTTATATAATGTTAGCTCAACATGATGAAATGTTAGAATATGGTCAGTATGTTATTCTAATGTTGATCTTGCTTACTGCTAGTTTCGTATAGCAAACGAAGTAACACGTAGTAACGTTATAATATTATAACTTTCAACACCCATTTAAATGCCGTTTAGTATGATAGTGTAACGTTAGACCAAGTGAAGCAGCGCTGCTTTACCTCAAGTTTAATTCGTCTAATAAACTGACCTGTGTGAGTAATCCAGCACTTGCGGGTAGTTCGGTAGAATTAAATGTCCTTATTCCTTTATATCCGCGGGACTTGCGTGTGATATCTGTCTCTTTAGCAATCGCGACCTGCTTCATACCACTGTAATGTTAAAAAACATGAATGTTTGCACTCATCCATAAACTTTATTAGATCCATCAGCTTGACAGCAAGTCCCATCATTCAGCTCATCACTGCGTCATCAACCTACGCCTTTGTTATTGTTGGAAACTGCGCCCTCTTGTGGCGAAAAAATCTTACATATTGTCACAGAAAAAAATTTGTTTATTTTTTAATCGATTGACCGCACTAATATATAATATCCATGGTTAGTCATGGGTCATGTATGGCATTAAAAAAGGCATTACATTTAATTTGAAGATACCTGCAGAAACCCTGTCTGTTATATGGCGATATTTTGGCTATAAGATAACCGACACTGATCAGACAGAGCAGGGCTGCCAAATCTCACTCATTCAGCGTGAGACTCACACAATTGACACTTTTCACATGCTTTCACGCCACACATCCTTTTTCTAACGCAGAGAAAAATCGCGAAGCAAAGAGGACACTGACACCGACAGACTAGAGAGCAGGTTACTTTTGATATGAAACAAATCATCAGCTCTCAGATTCTGTCAGTTTTATTACGAAATTCAAACAATAGCGTTTTGGCGCTTGTAGACTATAAATGTGACGTGACAGATCGCTTTGGCAATCACAATACACATCCTGCTTAAATGTCCCTGTTTGCCTGGAAAGAATGTTCAAAATATCTTATTTTCATGAGCATACAAATGTTCTTATTTATTGTTCTATTTATTTTGTACTATTGTACTATTGAGACAATAACAAGTTTGCAGTAATGCAAAGATGTCATTTAAATTTGTAAAAAATATTATTTTAATTTGAAAACACTGAGTTGAGAAATAGACATTTCAGCATTATCACTAGATCTGTGTGTGCATTTTCCTTGAGAACTAAGCAAGTTGACTCATGAAACCATTTGTTTATTATATCGCAATCGCATTATTGACCTCAATAATCGCAATATATGAGATTTTCCCCAAATCGTGCAGCCCTAGAGTCAATTCTTTCTTTTGAGAGACAATAACTTTACTTATCGTGCACTTTCGGCTTCACAACTTTGCAGATCGTTTACATTCACAGACAGCTGTATTACACATTGCATGAAAGGTAATATTCGAAAAACTATATTGGGGGCACTTTAATCTTCATAAGGTGAGGCAACAGTCAGAACAACATAATACATAATTGAAATGGCAGTTGGTTCATGTATTTAAAAATATTCTTTTTTTTTCTGCCATTGGAAACCACCAGTATTGAGAACTTGGAAAATGTTGAACAGTCAGAACAGGTAAGCTAACATATGGATCATCACACCAGTATAGGTAACATTATGTATTTATACGGTTTTATTTCAATTGTTACATCACAAGGTACAAAGGAAGGAAATCAATGTAGACGATAGTTTGTAGACGAAGGTTGCTCAGCTGTAACGTTACATGAAGTGAATGCCTGTCATTCAATCACGGACGACTGCACAAAATGTGCATAGCATACTAATAAAAACATTACAAACTGCTATGAAAAGGTAAACAATTGTAGTTTGGACCTAAGTCAGTGTGATGCTGAAACTATATATATTACCTTTATGAAACTAAATGTGTGTGAACTAAAATTGTCAGCTGCATGTGCAGATGCGCATGTCTGGGAAACTCATGCATATTCATGTTTGCTCCGCTTTCGGAAGCCGAAAATCTCATGACACTGTTCAGGCGTAAGAAGATGTTAATTCGAAGCATTCGCACGCTGTCTGAATCGCAGCTTTCTGGGCACGCACTCCAGATGTGTGCGCACAAAACGTCTCACACAGTGCACGAGTACCGAATTGAGCTCTCTTTCGCATCTTCTTGCACTTGAATATTTAAATTGGCAAGACTTAAAAACGAGTGCAAATGATAAACTTTCGTGTCTATGCAGAACAGATCTATCAACTGTCCCGAGCGTCGTTTATGCTGACCCCGTGGGCATTGGGCAGTCCTTATTGTCAAGCCCTGGAATGTCTTAGCAGGTAATAGTTTATTATCTTAACTAATAAAAAGAACGTACTAGGTTACTAACGTAACCTCGGTTCCCTGAGAGTAAGGGAACGAGTATTGCGTAGCTAAAACGCAGTGGGGAACTCCTTTCCTCGATAAATATTGAAGCTAATAATTTAAAACGCAGTGCAGCTGCACAGCGAAACAGCAGAGCGTCTAGCTCGCCCATTGGCTGTGCTGCGGCAACTGCACATCCTATGGCCAAGCGCCTCTGATGCGCAAGCCAATCAAGTGACTTGGCGCCATCCTCCTGGCTCCTTTGAGGAAACGAACGATGAGGTCGTTTCTCCCCAGTGACTGGCCAGCCACAGGAGCATGGTAAGCTGCTATGGCTGCCACATACACTTTGAGCGTGGATGGGGAGCGACCCGCATCCAAAAGCTCTTGCAAGGAGAGTACCACTGACACTTCGCATAACTGGGGCTCGAGGTCACTGGCTAAGCACCAGCCAGTGAATACTGACCACTTCAGAGCATAGAGATGCCTAGTAGGCGGTGCTCTAGCCTCAGTGATGGTATTCAAGACCTTTTCTGGGAGGTCCCAGGATACCCGTTAAGGGGCCACAAATGGAGGGCCCATAAGTTAAGGCGAGGGTGCCAAATCGTCCCGTTCGCCTGTGTGAGGAGATCCTTCCTCATTGGCACTGGCCAGGGAACAATGTCCATCACCTGCGTAAATTCGGGAAACCACGCCTGGGTTTTCCAGAGGGGGAGGCTACTAGGAGGACTGAGCATCCGCTCTCCTTGATCCTTCTCATGACCTGAGGGATCATAGAGACCGGTGGGAACGCATATAGAGGGCGTCTGGGCCAGGGGTGGGCCAGCGTGTCCTTGTTCTTCGAAAAGAATGCTGCGCAATGAGTGTTGTTTTTCGAGGCGAAGAGGTCGACCTCTGCCTTGCCGAATACACTCCATATCAGACGAACCGTCTGTGTGTTGAGAGACCACTCGACTGGGGGAGTTTTGTCTCGAGATAGCATGTCCACACCCAAATTTTGGACTCCCGGGACATGAGTAGCTCTCAGAGAGCGCAGGTTGGCATGCGACCAGAGGAGGAGATTCTGATGCAGTGCTGGTTCACCATAATGTGCAGCCGTCCTGACCACCATGCATGGGCTTGCACACAGCGCTTTAGCCAATGCTGAAGGGGGCGCATATGCAGTAATCCTAGCTGGAGTACTGACGATGCAGCGGGCATGAGACCGCGAAGCCTCTGAAACTTCCTGAGGGACGTGCGTGTACCTACCCTGAAGGAGGCTATCAGCTGTTGGATAGAGAAAGTGCGCTCTGGTGTAAGCCACGCTCTCATCATTGTAGAGTCCTTAACTGTCCCCAGAAAGGTTACGTTCTGGCTGGGTAACAGTTTGCATTTGGAAAAATGTATCCTGAGCCCCAGGCATTCCAAGTGGCTGAGGAGCATGGATCTGTGTGTCAATAATTCGGTCTTCGACTGAAACATAA
Source organism: Rhinichthys klamathensis goyatoka (assembly GCF_029890125.1). Classification (NCBI taxonomy): domain Eukaryota; kingdom Metazoa; phylum Chordata; class Actinopteri; order Cypriniformes; family Leuciscidae; genus Rhinichthys; species Rhinichthys klamathensis. The sequence goes on along the minus strand of NW_026606982.1, from coordinate 1,031,693 downwards.
AGCGCCAATCGACGAGATAGTTCAGCACGTGCACTCCCTCTTGCCTCAGGGGAGAAAGCGCTGTGTCCATGCACTTCGTGAAAGTACGAGGTGCTAGGGACAGACCGAATGGTAGGACCGTGTATTGATAAACCTGCCCCTCGAAGGCGAATCTCAAGAATGGCCTGTGATTGGCCGTTATTTGAATGTGAAAGGAAGCATCTTTCAAAGCTTTGTTCAGATGTCTCAGATCTAAAATGGCACAAGGAAGTAGCGGCTGTGAAACCCTGACCGGCTTTTGGTAGCAGATTTTGTACTTCGGTGCGAAGCACGTGAGCCACGTTGCTTCTCACCGAGGTCTCGACGACCGCCTGAAGACCGCTAGGTCTGTGGTGCTGCGCAGGTCACGGAACTGGTTTGTGGCGGGGGGCCTGCTGGCGCCCTGGCAGGAACCATCAATTCAGCCGACTCCTAGGCGGCTCCTCAAGCGAGGCCCATTCAAGACCGAGGTCTGAAACGGCCGCAGTGAGGATGCGCATCCGAATTAGTCCTGGTAGCAGCAGCGCTAGCACCAGACTGTGAGTGCGACCACTCTTCCTCAGACGCAGCGATGGAGAGGCTGTCGTGTTCTTTGTCCGATCCGCCGAAGGAGATGAGATTGCGGCTGAAGTAGTGCCTGGAAAGGAAGAGCAGGAGTCGAAAGAGAGCTAACCGCATCCGCAGCGTTGAGATAGGCAGGCTCTCGAAGTAAGAGCACCCCGCGGCAGAGAGTGCAGCTTCAGCGTCGGTGGGTCCCAGGCACGTGGCGCACTCCGTGTGCCCATCATCTTCGTGTAGACATGATCCTCACAAGGTGCATGAAGAGCGAGGCATTTGGAACAACGCTCGCTGAAATTTCTCTTTTAGAAACTGAGTGTCGCAGCGGCGAACACAACAGTAGCAGTAAAAGGATATATAGCGTTTTCCGCCGGATGGCCACAGGAGAGCAGCGACAGAAGAGAAACGGCTTCGAGGTGAGTTGAAGGCGCTGTTTGCAAGGCTCGCTCTAGCTGTCTGGCTTGTTTCCACGGCAAAGGCTTCAGAGGAGTCAGAGACGTGAAGTGTCGCTGAAGGAGAGAAAATCTGCTAGATGGACAAAATGGGTACTCTTTATTGGCTTAAGCCACGCCCATTTAGGCGTGCTCTGACGTGCGACTTGGCGCCAAACACGTCAGAGCACGCCTAAAAGGCGCTTGGCCATAGGATGTGCAGTTACCGCAGCACAGCCAATGGGCGAGCTAGACGCTCTGCTGTGTTTGTTGTGCAGCTGCACTGCATTTTTTAGCAATTATTAGCTGCAATAGGCTTGTTCAAGATGAGCAAAATCTGCGCAGAACTGATCACCGCGAGATACTGATCACCGCGAGATGCATGCCGGTTAGAAATGTGTCCGAATGCGGTCAGCCTTGCTCTGATATCATGCTGACGTATGTCAAAAAACTCGCGACCGCGTCGGATTCTGCAGTCGCGCCCAGTTGCTCTCCACCGACTGCACTGATCAAAAGCATGATGGGAAACGACTTGCTGACGACACAGCTTAATGCTCATTGATTTAAACAACCGTGATGTATTGTTCTCTTTTAAAATGTTTGATTTTAACTCTGTTATCATATTTTATGTGTATACGTACGCTATGTGTGAATAAACTCTCTGACAGTGCAATATGGGTTATGTGATGTCATTTTTATTTAAAAAAATATATATAAAAACACGTCTGTATTAAATAAAAAAATATTGATAAACATGTATTTGGAATGAAATTAAATAACAAGTACCGGGTGTCTTTGTTCATTATATTTATTTTCATATAAAAGCAACATAACTTAAATTACATAATACAGTTTATTATCAACACCGTGCACGAGCGTGAATCCCGCGATATCCGCCTTTGATCTCACAGGTGTCTGATCCACTGCGAGAAGAGAGATCTGTCTGGCTTGCCTACGCTTTTTTCACTCCTCCCCAGTCACTGCAGCTGCCTACTCTCGCATACATTTCAGGCGAGGCAAGGCACATCTCAAACAAGCCTAATATTTCTCGAGGAAAGGAGTTCCCCACTGCCTATTAGCTACGCAATGCCAAGTGTCCGTTCTCGAAAGGGAACTACATATTTTCCTTTATGCACCTGAAATGAGCATGCATTTATTTAATGGCAATTAGTATGATATTGACAATGGTAATAGTTTAAAGTTTTATACATTTTTATTTCTAATCATAATTTGATGACATGTACTGTTTTTATATCTCAGGAAAGAGCAATAGTAATTGTGGAAAAATAATAAATGGAGCAAATATCTCCAAACTGTGCAGCAGGATTGTGACAATGTGAATTACCAATCTTTTCTTATATTGACAGTTGTTTCTGTTTCATGTGTTTTTTTTTCCAAGGGTATTTTTGTTACCTTTGTTACAAGCTCTTACCTTGGTATTCCAGAGAAGTTAACAAAGGGAGGAAGTAATGCGGTTTTATCTAGATGTCAGGAAAATTCCCTTGCAATCTGGTGAATTGAGTTCAGAACCAAAAAAACAAAAAAACAGTTCCAGGGTTATGGATTTACCTCGCCTATAGTTTAGATCCGGTCTTGATTTCATCTCATTAAGATTCAGACAACTGATGTTATAGGTGGAACTAGAGGATGGAGGATTATTTAATATTTTATGACTGTCTAATTCATCACATTAAAGGTGCTGTAGGACATCTGGGAAAATGCTAACTTTTGCCTGATAGCAGTAAAAGCGTACGTCCCACCCTTCCTGCAAATCGCCGTCCAAAAAATGTTTCTGCAGAGAAGTCCATTTCTTAGTTAATTATTTATTCATTGAGCAATTATTATACACTTTGGTTTAAATAAGTGTCGAAATAATAAAGGAGGGAAAATTCACAAAAGATCTGGATACTTTTCACAGCAATACACTAAGATAAATACTATATGCGACTCTTTGCCAACTGTGCATCTATTGGCGTGTAATAATGACGCACACTTCCCTAAATCAAAACTTGTTTAGGCACGGTTAATTGAAGCCTTGAAGTATCATGACTGTGCCTGTGCCAACCTTTTATGACGTAAGTCACACTTTACGTGTCTGATTTGTTTTTACCTTGGTAATCCAGAAGAGTTATTTAATGTACATCCAGACTCGAGACTAATATTGTGGAAAGATTTCGGATTCCTAATATAATGGCTGGAGCCAGAGAATGGAGGTTTATTTGCATTTTATTTATTTTTTGTAGTGCATTTGGTAAGCCACACTAACTGTTAGTCAACAATAATCAACTAATTTAATTATATATTAGCACTATTCAGATACACTTTGCTAAAAAAGTTATATAAATTTCAAAATTATAAAGGAAGGGAAAAATGGAGTTAGAACTTTCGCAGGAGTTTTTATGCCATTCAGGTTGCCGAGTCTCCATTTTTTTCCCAGAGAATTCCCAGATTCTGTAGTATCCAAAGGTCCAACAGAAACAAACTAATACTTGAGTCATCGGGTAAATTCCGAGTTACTAGCCATACTTGCGGTTATGTGGTGTTCCTGCGATGTGTCCACTTGAGTAGCTGTTTGTGCTGTTGGGAATGCTGTTTATAGGCTTTTACATTGGTGGATGAGAGGAACTTCTTATATGGTAAAAAAAAACAAAGGGTGGTGCCAAACTATGGATGATATGTGGTTTGTGATTTTATTTTATTTTAATATTTTTTTTGGATGGCCTCAGCAGAACCTATTCAATAAATTATTTACTTTTCTTCCCCAAACAGCTTTTGTTTCTATTAATTTGCCTTTTAAATCAAATCAGCTGTCATGAAGGATGGAGTTATGTTGTCTTTCAAGTCGTTCCAAACTCACACAGAAATATGTGCCTCGTTGATGGGAGACGCTTGACAAAACTAGCTAAAAAGCTTAAAAATTGGAGTCTGAGTTCCCATCATACACTATGTAATTTCCTGTTAAATCTGTCAACTCAGACTGCCTAGTATCTGCAGAAAAGTTGTGTAATGTATTCCAGCCTTTAGTCAAACTTGTAACAAAAACACCTTGTAATTTGCACAGTTAATTGAAATGAGATTTGCTTTTGATGTCTCTCTCACTGGTTGTAAAGTTATAATAGTGTACAGATGGCTGACTGACAAAATATTCCGTTAATGATGACCATACACACACTGCTGCCAAATCCATAATAACATGGCACATGAAAGAGCAAGGCAACAGAGATAAATGTACTACATACTACCAAAAAGTATGTGGACACCTCCATTCTAATTACCAGGTTTGGCTATTCCAGTAATTGCAGTGAGAAAATGTCTTGTCATATACAAGGACTAGAATTGTGTGTTCCAGCTTTGTTCCTGCAGTTTTTGGAAGCTCCTTTTTCTGTTCAAAAATCTAAATACAATACAAAATTTTAAGTTTTAAGAGTCTGTCTGGTGTAGAATAACTTGGTCCGCACAAAGCCCAGATGTGAACCCCATAAAACACCTTTGGAATGAAAAAAAGCAGCTTTTGATTAGACGGTTCAAGAGTAGTGCAGCATCCAATCATTCACTAAACTCACTGATGTGTCTGTCCCCTACCAGTGTTTACAGCTCTTGTAAGATGCAGTATCACATCTGCTAGGCTTACTACGGTAGTCTGTGTTACACAGTGTTTGGCCGTACACCGATTACATTACTTGGCCATCACGGCACCTCACTGTCATTTTGCTTTTTTTTATAGAAATAAAAACCATTAGTTCAGTCAACAGACCTTACAATTTTAAAATGAAAGCCTCTGCTCTGCACCATACAGCACAAGCTGCAGTCTCAGCACAGTGCAGCAGGAGTCTTGTCACTTGCCAGTCATCTCTCCTTACTCTCGTCATGTGATAAGATGATGTATGAAGGTAATATGATGCCATAAAGAATCGCATGTGAAGGGTAAGATTTGTGAAAGTGTACATAAGATTGCAAGAGTAAATACAATTTGCATGTGCAAGAGAAGATTTGTAAAGGTGTAAATACAATTTGCATGTGCAAGAGAAGATTTGTAAAGGTGTCTCAGTCTTGGACACACCTGCGACTGATCTGATTGCTCGTCAGCACAGCTGACCCCGAAGGGCAATCAGATCAGCGCAGTAGACACACAGAATGAACAGGCAAAACCCGCAAACCGTGACATTACCCAACCCCCTAGGAGTGTCACCTGAAGCTCCCAGAGGATCCTACCTGGCGATTGTAAGCATCGATAAGGGAGTGATCCAATATGTCCCGGGCAGGAACCCAACTCCTCTCCTCCGGACCGTAACCCTCTCAGTCCACCAAGTACTGGAATCCACGTCCCCTCCGCCTTGAGTCCAGAATACGATTTACCGAATAAACTGGTTCCCCATCTACGATTTGCGGTGGTGGGGGAACCGGGGCTGGCGGATTAATAGTAGAACGAAAAAAAGGTTTGATCTTTGAAACATGGAAGACGGGATGAATTCTCTGGTACGCCAGAGGAAGTTTGAGGCGGACCGTCACCGGACTAAGGATCTTGGTGATGGTAAACGGGACGGGGGCCAATGAATCTTGGAGCAAGTTTTCTACAAACGGAGAGGAGAGGAATATCAGCAGATGAAAGCCACACTTTTTGACCAGCGACGTAGACGGGAGGCCTCGACCGGTGGCGATCGGCCTGGGCCTTGGTGCACAAACCCAAACAGAGAAGAGTCTCCCTGGCCGTTCTCCAGATGTCTCTGCACCTCTGGACGAATTCGTGAGCGGAGGGAACCGCGACCTCGGATTCCAGACTAGGAAAAATTTGTGGCTGGTATCCTAAGCTACACTCAAACGGAGACAGGCTCGTGGACGACACTGGTAATGAGTTATGTGCGTACTCAACCCATGAGATATGCTGACTCCAAGAGGACGGATTCTTTGATGCTAAACATCGCAACCCTCGTTCTAAATCTTGGTTGGTCCTCTCCGTCTGACCGTTGCTCTGGGGATGGAACCCAGAGGAAAGACTGACATTCGCCCCCAGCAACCGGCAAAACTCTCTCCAAAATCTGGATTTGAACTGGGTACCCCTGTCAGAGACCACGTCTGTCGTGAGCCCATGAATCCGAAAAACGTGGTCTATAACAGCCACTGTCTCTCTGGCTGACGATAATTTGGGCAGAGGAATGAAATGAGTAGCCTTCGGAAACCTGTCCACCACGGTTAAAACCACCGTGTTACCCTGTGAGGCAGGGAGGCCTGTAACGAAATCTAGCGCAGTGTGTGACCATGGTCTGACAACGGTTGAATGAATCCAGCCGGAGGGCGAGTGGAGGTCTTACAACTAGCACAGACGGAGCAGGTCAATACAAAACGAAGAGTGTCGCGAGCCATGGTTTGCCACCAGAACCGTTGTTTAATAAGAAAAATAGTACGGTTGACTCCTGGATGACAAGCTAGCTTGGAACAGTGACCCCACCGGATAACGTTGGACCGCAATCTCTCTGGCACAAACAATCGACCTGGTGGGCATCCGGGCGGAGGCACTACCCCATGTAAGACAGTGCGGACCTTCGACTCGATCTCCCAGGTCAGCATTGAAACCACACAACTCTGTGGAACGATGGACGCGGACGAAACCGGGCATTCAGATTGGTCAAAAATGCGGGACAATGCGTCAGGTTTGATGTTCTTGGAACCAGGACGGTAGGAAATAGAAAAATCGAATCGACCGAAAAAAGTGCCCACCGAGCCCAGGGCTCGACATAAGCAATGGCCCGATGGCCCGGGGCCAGTAAAAGAGTATGTCGGGCTAGTTGATTGGCCAGTCACTGGCCATCAGCAAAACAAACAGCAAACATCATATACAGTGGCGCGAAGAGTGTCAATGTTACTTCAGGTTATTTATAACGTATTAAAATGTCAAAGATTTATGAGGCTGATACGAGAAAGAGGACATTCCTAGTAGGGCTGGGCGGTAAATCGAGTTTGTAGGCTACAGTATATCGATTTTTTTTTTTTAAACGATATGGAATGAGGCAATACCGTTTATATCGATACAGTAACGTTAGTTTGATACGAGCACATCTGAAAAATAGCGGAGTACGCAGTGTGAGTTCCTGCTGTGAAAGAACATAGTACAATTTGTCCTAAACATGACACAAGCTTATACTGGTAAGATATAGTTAACAAGTTTAAAGTAGCTTGCCCTGTCAGATGCTCTGACAGATACTGTTGCTGACTGAGAGATAAATACTTGCGCTGTTACATGCGTTTGAGACGTGGTGCTTTCCTCAGTGCTTAACTTACATTTCACAGGTATATTCTCCATCTGTAAATGTTAGAAAGTCAAACAAATATGTCCATTTCACTGTCAGGAAAGGACGATCTTCTGCAAGTGAATCTCCGCTAATATTCAAGCTCCCGTGAATGAGCGCCGCCGCGCGCACGCGCGCCAAACAGACGGAGCACAATAGAGTAGCGCAATAATTCTGACTAAAATATACATATTGCTAAAATATTTGTTGTTGGAGACAATAAATGTGCCATATGTGGAATTTTAAACCTACAAGTATGTTTTTATGAAAGTGAGCATTATAATGGGGTAATCAAATGCAGGCTAAAATAATTAGTTTGTGCTTTTGTTTTTATTTTCATTTTTAGTTTAGCCTTTAGTCATTTTAAAAACAAAAGCATTATTTTTGCTTTTAAATTGTAATGTTACAATGTTAGATTGTAATATGATTTTAACAACCTTTTTGCACATAATATATTCCATAGCCTACATTGCATTCCCTATATTTGTTTCCATATCCTTCAATATCAATATTGTTTGGATATCATTGAGCAGGATGTGAAATAACATTTTTTTTAAATAAATACAGATTTTCTTTATCCAAATAGAAAAACGTAGAAAGTACCGAGATATATATCGTATATCGTCATTTAACCAAAAAATACCGAGATATGATTTTTTTGGCCATATCGCCCAGTCCTAATTCCTAGTGTCATGGAAAACACAGTAAACCTGGCTGGAGAAAGGCGATGAGGGCATGTACTGTTTCGTTTGCCGGAAATTTCCAACAAAAGACAACAAAAATGCATAACTGGCCTGCCGACGGGCTATCTAAAGTGTAATCAAATTCCCCCCTAAACTTCTGCCTAGCCCCCCTAAAAATGTGTGATTAAGTGTAAGCTACACAAATTTGTGTTCGCTTCAGTCTTGTTATAATCAGATTCAGCGCGTTCTTCATTTTTTCTTCATTGACAGTTTTTTAGGTCATAAATGTTAAACGAATGACAAAAATAATCAGGCAAACTAATATACTTTTGTCTAATTTCGCCATTTTGAAGTGAAAATAGGCCTTTGTAATATTACTCATCACTCATGTAATGTAATAATTAGTTTACTGTCATTGTGAGGGGGCAAGAAAAATTAATCCTAATGTATACAATAAATACAGTTTAATGGAAAAGTGCTTTTCCTTCTATTTCTTTCAGGGCCAGTAAAAATATAGAAGGGGCCAGTAAAACTCTGATCTACTGGCCCTGGGGGCCAGTGGGGATTTTTTTTTATGGTGAGCCCTGGAACCTGCCTAGAGTTAAGTCGTTTGGCGGACCTGATGTATTCAAGGTTCTTATGATCGGTCCAAACGATAAAGGGTACCCCCGAGCCCTCCAACCAATGACACCACTCCTCCAAGGCCAACTTGACTGCCAACAATTCTCTATTACCAATGTCGTAGTTGCGTTCGGCGGGAGACAAGCGATGAGAAAAATAAGCACACGGATGAACCTTGTCGTCCGCGGAGGAGCGCTGGGAGAGAACCGCTACCCCCACCTCTGATGCGTCGACCTCCACCACAAACTGACGAGAGGAATCAGGGGCAACGAGAATAGGGGCTGAAACAAAGCAGTCCTTCAGTTTGGAAAATGCAGTCTCAGCTGCATTAGACCACCTGAACGTTGTCATGGTGGAGGTCAAGGCAGTCAGAGGTGCGGCTAGTTGGCTATAGTTGCGAATAAAACGTCGGTAAAAATTGGTAAAGCCCAGAAACCTCTGCAGGGCCTTGCGGGAGTCTGGAGTTGGCCAATTCACCACTGCCTGAATCTTGTCGGGATCCATGCTCACCCCCTCGGACGACACGATGAATCCTAAAAAAGGAACAGACTGTGCATTAAAGACGCATTTCTCCGCCTTGACATAAAGCCCATTCTCCAACAGCCTCTGAAGCACTCGTCTGACGTGTTGAACGTGTTCCTGGAGAGACGAAGAAAAAATCAATATGTCATCCAGGTAAACATATATGAACTGATCGACCATGTCTCTCAACACGTCGTTGACGAATGCCTGGAAAACCGCGGGGGAGTTGGAAAGGCCGAAAGGCATAACCAAGTATTCAAAATGCCCCCTAGGGGTGTTAAAAGCGGTTTTCCACTCATTCCCCTTCCTAATGCAGACCAAATGATAGGCGTTACGAAGATCCAACTTTGTGAATAAGGAAGCACCCTGCAGTCTCTCGAAGGCTGAAGACATCAACGGCAAAGGATAAGTATTCTTTATCGTGATGTCGTTCAGCCCTCGGTAGTCAATACAAGGGCGCAAAGAACCGTCCTTCTTACCCACAAAGAAAAATCCCGCCCCTGCAGGAGAAGAGGAAGGACGGATGAGTTTGGCTACCAGAGAATCAGAAATATATTTCTCCATCACCTCCCTCTCGGGAATAGAAAGAGAGTATAATCTGCCCTTAGGCGGAGACCTACCTGGCAATAAGTCTATCGCACAGTCATAGGGACGATGCAGAGGAAGAGAAGCAGCCAGAGACTTACTGAACACCTCCTTCAGGTCGAGGTACTCCTCGGGCACGTTAGACAGGTCCGCCTGCTCATCTTGCAACACAGAACAAGACACAGAAGAACAAGCAGACACCAAACAGGACGCATGACAATTCTCACTCCAATACATGACAGAGTTCAGACGCCAGTTTATGTGAGGGTTATGAAGGGTGAGCCAAGGGTGTCCCAACACCACGGGGGCAAAGGCGGAGTCAATGAGGAGAAAGTGAATCTCCTCGACGTGATTGCTAGATGTGATCAAACTCACCGGTCCGGTAGAATGAGTGACGGATGACAGAAGTTGACCACTGAGTGCATTTACCGAGATGGGATGAGTGATGGGAATGATGGGGTTTTCAAGACGCTGCGCCAGTCCATGAAGGTCCATGAAGCTCCCCTCCGCTCCAGAATCCACCAGAGTGTCACAGAGATGATGAGAGGTGGCCCACTGCAGTCTGACCGGGAGGAACGTTGATTCTCGGGAAGCTTCATCAAAAGCAATGCCACCCGTCAGTAACCACCTCTCTACTGACGGGTCTTGGCTTTTACCGGGCACTTAGAGGCAAAGTGTCCCCCGGCTCCACAGTATAAACATAGCCCCTGGGCTCTCCTCCGCTCCCTCTCCTTCCGGGAGAGGCGAGCTCTGCCCACCTGCATGGGTTCAGGATCGAATGATGGGCCGACAGCATCACAGGGAGGAGTAACAAGATGGGGCTATATGTCTGGAATCAAACTTCTCTGCATTAGAAGATCTCGACGCTGCAGTCTGGTGTCCACTCGAATAGCAAGATCGATCAGGCCATCCAATGATGTTGGTAGGTCCAGAGTGTAGATCTCACCCTGGATGCGATCGGCCAACCCATGCAGAAACATGTCCCACTGCGCCTCGCTGTTCCATTTGCACTCCGCGGCTAGTGTCCGGAACTCTATGGAATAGTCTGCCACCGACCTGTGGTCCTGACGAAGATCTGCCAAGGTCCGGGCCGCCTCCTTGCCTGAGACTGCCCGATCCAACACTTTCTTGAGTTCCGTACTGAAGGTCTCAAATGACGTCAAACACTGATGCCCCTGTTCCCATACAGCGGTTCCCCATAGCGCCGCTCGTCCGGACAGTAGTGTGATTACGAAGGCTATTCTGAACTCCTCGGTTGGAAACGATGAGGGCTGTAGGGCAAAAAACAGTGAGCATTTGGTCAGAAACGCCTGACATAGTTGTGGCTCACCCGAATAGGCAGCAGGCAGACGAGGTTCCGGGCTGTTGGTGGGACGGCTCGTGGGTGGAACAGCGGGTGGAACAGTGGGTGGTGGCTCAGGCGCAGTGGTGGCGTGGGCAGACTCAGCTCGAAGATGTTGCAGCTGGGAGGACAGTTCCGAAATCTGCGCCACCAACGCCTGGACTGCACGACCGGTCACCGTGATCTGTTCATCCTGTCGATCAAAGCGCGCGCCGTTGTGTGTCAAGATCTCTCGCAACTCGGCCATATTCGCTGGATCCATAACGTGGTCAGATCGTTATGTTATGTCACAAAACACAGGATCCAATTGCAAATAAAGTGAGGTTTATTCTGAATAACAGAACAAGCAAACAGGAAGGCAGGAAGTCAAGATGATCGGCAGTAGACTCTTGGCGGCGCAGGCAGACTGCAGTGGGCTCAACTCAGTCCTGGAGAAATCAGGAGAGACTGACGCGAACAGAGAGAAATCCTCCGTGGGCAGAACCAACAAGGCTGGCAGAGAGATGCAGGATAATCCATGAGAAAACAGGAGAACTGGAGTGGTAACACTGCACACAACAGAGACCAGAACAGAGGACCAGCAACAACAATCTGACACTGAACATGACAAACACAGCACTACATATAGGACTCTAAATGAGACACACCTGCGACTGATCTGATTGCTCGTCAGCACAGCTGACGCTGAAGGGCAATCAGATCAGCGCAGTAGACACACAGAATGAACAGGCAAAACCCACGAACCGTGACATAATGATGGCAGAGGATTTGGTGCGCAACAGATCCTGAGCGTCATTGACAAATATCTTATCTTGTAAATTGTGCAGACAGTACCGCCGCTCCCTATACACAGAGTACACATGATCACGAATTCATTCAAAAGCGATTTTAGTACCCCACATATTGATGGTGAATGTACATCATGTTCCTGGATCAACATTTCAATCAACCAATCAGATTTGAGGGACAAGTTTACAGTTTGTCAAGTTTAGGCTTACAACCAGGGTTAGGTCCTTTAACATCACTCTTATTCAACTATCATTTCCCCCTGATTTTGGGGCTAACTTATGGGTAGGGTCAGGTTTAAGGCTAAGAATAGGGTTAGGACAAATTATTTTTTACATGAAAGTGGTTCCAGGATCAACAAAATATTATATACCGGTGTGAAAATTTCCTCACCGTGACATCCCTAACATCTGCTCAAAGGCTTCATTAAGGTCCTGTACCATGGCTCCTTGTATCATGCTAACATCTGCAGGACTTCTAGCCGAAAACACAATATTTTGTGCATTAGTAAATTTGGTAATGGTCCACCAGAAATGAATTAAACACATTATTGCATTAATTTATAGCCACATTGGTTGTCTGTTTGGTTAAACATTATATGATATTTCTAAACAATCTATTCTTTCATGAATTCCTTTAACTTCACAGACACTGAAATGTTATATTAGCATCTGAATTTTGAATAACTCCGTGTAAGGATTTGATTTTAACGGTTTGATGTAAATTGTGTACAGATTAAGAATTCAGCAATAACCTCCTTTTGTCTCTTTCTTTTTTGTCTTTTTTTCTCATCTACTTCAGCTCAGAGAAAGAGCAGTTAGTTGAAGAGGAGGAGGATGACTTGAAGGAAGTGTTGGATCTGAGGAAGATTGCAGTACAGCTGCTACAACAAGAGCAACAGAACAGGTGATCATTCTTTCATGCTACAGGAAATCACACATGGTCATGCAACCTTCAGAGCCCATCAAACAGTAAGTCCCTCTGACTCCCTGTAATATTAGGGCTGTCAATCGATTAAAAAAATCAAAACAAAGACTTGCACTGACTACACATTATAAAAATTATTTATATAAAGGGGCTGTTCTAGGATTATTGTATATTTGGGGCTTAGACTAGGTGTATTTGGCACCATTAGCATTAAACATTGGAATATTATATATATACTTTACAAATAAATGTTGACATGTTACATCTCCAAGGTATAATTTTAATAAAGTAAATCTTTCCCCTGAGATACAACTAAAAAAGTCCAGCTAACTGTCTTTATCTCAAAAGATTTCTTCAAAACACAGTAGTTAAAAATAAATTATAAAGAAATTTGTCCTTTTAGGCTTCCTATAGTCAGCTGTATGTTCTATAAGGTAACAGTAGAGACTCATTTTAACTTTTTAAATAAGTTAGCAGATGGTTTAAATGATTGCTTCAAAGATTAATATAGTTCCTTAATTTACCAAAGTTTGTGGCATCATGTCGTAATAAAGGTTTTGCAAGAACTGTAAATTTGCAGACTTGTGTATATTCTACTTTGTTATCAGAGTTATGTCTGGAAAATATTCAGTGCTGGATTACAGGTGGATGCAATTCTAACCTAAAAGGCAACAAATCTTCTAGTTCAGGGGTGTCAAACTCGGTTCCTGGAGGGCCACAGCCCTACAGAGTTTAGTTCCAACCCTGCTTCAACACACATACCTGTAGTTTTCAAATAAGCCTGAAGGATTTGCTGGAATAGGTGCGTTTAATTAGGATTAAAGCTAAACTTTACATGGCTGTGGGTTTTGCCCCACTGAACTAGTTACTCTATTTTCTTCAGGGTTGTCTGCAGAACTAAAGGCTCCCCAGTCATTTAAATGAGTGCTCTTTGTCACAAAATAAATTAATCAAATTCTATGCATTAAAGGCAGATTAACATGGGCTTTTAACTAAATTCCCACATATAGCACAGCCAGTATAGTTATGCCAGGCTACTTTAAACAGCTTCAATTGGGCTTTTAGTCCAAAAGAGCGCACATTTAGAAAAATCTTGATACATTCTCATATGTTCACGTCTCGTTGCTTTAAAGAGAATGATAATTTCTATTTATTTTTTTCACAAAATTATGTGCTCTGGAGAATTTTGAGCGCTCTCTCCACTGCCATCACAATATAGGAATATGTCATCAAAATTATAAAAAAACAAAAAAAACATTTAGGCCTAACGAGTTCCCGTTTAATGTATTTAAAACACGAGCCTATGATATGTGAGTTATCACACCAGCAAGAGCGCTGATTTTCCGAACATCTGCACAATCGCAAATGTGACATCAGTTCAATCAAAGAAAACAGAACAAACAGCTGAACCGATGCGCCTCCGAGTAACACGTGTTTTGTTCCTCAAAAAATCTTCATTTTTGACAGAATCAGACAAGTAAATGATTCAATTAGGCTACCCATTCAAACATACAGTCATTTGCTAGGTTAAACGAATTAGGATTTTTGAACGAATCGGTTGAATAAAGGATCCAACTCCCTCATTAAGATGGAGACTTGCCGCCACCTACTGGCGGTGTTAGTTTGATAGTTAAAATGGTTTCATAGTTAATTTTTCTCAATCATTTCATATTTCTACATTCAAATTTTTACATTTAAAACATTAATCTCTTAACATAATTTATGCAATTATAATTTGCTGTGTAAATCCATACATGCCATGTCTAAACAGCCTGTGTCAATCCAAAAATGGATTTTATTAATACCGACTTCCTTTTATTTGGTCATAATAAGCCACCGTGTTTTTGCATTCTGATTGAATTTGTTGACTAAATTTAAGAATCTGACAGATAGCTATGACAATGAATAAAAAAAATACTGTTTTCTCTTGGCTTTATTATTAGAGTTTTGATCTTATCTCAACCTAGAGAGCACATCCTGCATTATATTGTATTATAATGACTATTTAAAATTAGCCTACCACTAAACTTTGACTATAGGCACGTTGCATATTAATTGTTCTAGGAACCGCAAAGCATATTTACATTTTTGTGTAATTTGTGCTACTCCATAATGATGTTTGTAGCATATAGGGCCCAAACATAAACTCAAGCCCAGGGGCCCCCACCCCCTAAGTCCTGCCCTGATGCCAGGGGTCGCCAACCCTGCTCCTGGAGAGTTCAGCTCCAACCCCAATCAAACCAGAGGTGTAAAGATTACCTGAAAACCATACTTGAGTTAAAGTACAGATACCTTATAGCAAAAATGATTTTATTACAAGTTACAAGTCACCAATTCCAATACGACTTGAGTAAAAGCCTTACCCCCAGTTTCTCAGACAAGGCTTAGGCTAGTCTCAGACTAAAATGCATGTTTGAGCTTTTAACTTAAAGCAACTTGCACTGATATATCTTAAAATATGTCAGTGCCATTGTTTTGTCTCAAGACGCACCAGTAATGTTTTTTTTCTAAGGCACGTTTTATAAAAGCTGCTTTAATGCCCTAATTGAACTAAGCCCTAATCCTGGCTTAATCTAAGCACTGTCTGTGAAACCGGGCCTTTTTAACAGTAGGCCTACTTAAGTATTTTACATTGCTGAATGTAGGCTCAAAGATGCACAGTGACATACCAGTGAAAAACAAGAAACAGTTGATTTGTGAGGAGAGCAATCACATGTTTATTTTTGCAAAATCAAAATATAACCGTCTTTTCAGAATAACGGATCAATAAAATAATGAAAAGTTAAATTAAATGGTCAAAGCCTACTTGCAATGGACGTGCTGGTTTGGGCCTCATCAGCAGCTGCAGGCATGTCCTTATCTCATATATGAAACACCTGCGATTCACAACAACCTGCTAATGCACTCGCATTCACGTAAAGTAGCCTTGTTGACAAGTTTGGGTGAGTCAGGGCAAAACGTACAAGATTTTGTAGCAGAAATAAACTGCTGTAGAAAAAGTTAGGTGCCATGCAAAATGTAACAAGTACATTACTCATCACAAATGTAATGTAGAAAAGAGTATACTTATTCAAAAATGTAGTCCAAAAATGTAGTAGAGTAAAAGTCGCTAATATCTTTAAAACTCCGGAAACTACAAAGTAGCCAAAAAGGTACTTAAGGACAGTAACTAATTACATTTATTCAAATATTTTACACCACGGAATCAAACACACCTGAAGCAGCTAATCAAGGTGTTCATGGTTACTTGAAAATTACAGGCAGTGGTGGAACTGAGGTCTGCTGGAGACGTATGAGTTATGCTTTTATAATTTGTGTTATTGAAATTAATTCTACTGAATGAAAACAGTAAATTGACGTCCCAATATAATGTAGATATATCTTTTAAAATACGGTACTCCTCTGTTCTGTATTCACCTTTTCTTTCTTTTGAACCTCCTCCTAATACCTCCTATGACTTTTCTCTCTTTCACTGTAAGTTATGTCTATGAGAGATTCACAGATGAAAGCAAGATTTGACAGTTCCAATTCAAAACTATCATCCATGCATGCTACATCTGAAGGAGAGAACGGCTGTCAGATGTATTGAAGTAATTCAATCAGACACTCTATTTACTAACAAATGAACCATATTCCTCCTCCTCTTTCTCCTTCCTTCTCCTTCTCCATCCCTTCCATCTCCACCTAATCCTGGGATCTGATCGGTACACACATGACATTTGACTCTCAGGAGGCGGTCCCTAATTTGTAGGGCAGAGAGTCTAATTCACCGTAGAAGAGCAGCGGGGAGAGCTCACAGGTAGAAGGAGAGCTGTGTGTGTTTATATGTGTGTTTATTTCAAATGGTGGATATGTGTCATACTTAATCTGATATGGGTGTATGACACATGTCCAGTACATCTGGCGTCTGCGTGTTGTGTGTTAGTAAGTACATACGTGCATGTCCTGGCTTAATGATGTCACGAAGTCAAGTGTTGCAATTTCAAGTGTTGTAAATGTTTCAAAATAGTTTCCCACGTTCTAAAATTGTTGATGTGCAGATGTGGAAATACACTTCTTTTGAATTTGTTGGTTCATTTCACAAAAGAAGAAATTGCATGCATTTTCAAAGATTGATGTGTATCGTAAGCCAATGTGCTTTAAGGATCATTGGGCAGACATCATGAATTGAGAATGCTCTGAAGTGCGTCTAACCTAGAAATTCATCCAATCAATCATTTTTATTTGCTTTTCAACTCCCATCTTTAGCACTGATTGTATTCACAAATTGTTTAACGTTGCATATGCATTACATCTTAAATAATGAAAAATGAGCTGAAATTCAATCTGGCTGTTTAAACTAAAGTGCATTACCAAAAATCTGTTTTTGTCACCTGTGAATGTGGTTTTGGGACAGATTCCAGAATGTTTTTCTTTTCGGTTCAGAGTACAAAAACTAAATCTTTTGCATGTTTTGAACTTGGGCTTTCGCACTGGGTAGTTCTAGAAACTTAAGGAGCTTTCGCACCTGAGGAACCTATTCATAGTTCCTAGAACTATTGGCGAAAGTTCCCGGTTTCCGCGCGTTCGCACCGCAGGAACTAGGAACGATTTTAGTTCTAGGAATTCTTTTTG
Organism: Rhinichthys klamathensis goyatoka; assembly: GCF_029890125.1. Lineage (NCBI taxonomy): Eukaryota > Metazoa > Chordata > Actinopteri > Cypriniformes > Leuciscidae > Rhinichthys > Rhinichthys klamathensis. Next base: position 1,014,322 of record NW_026606982.1, on the reverse strand, counting down.
GAGAAACTAATTTAGCTCCAACTTTAGAGTAGGGTCTAAACCAGCACTATAGGAACTATCAGTGACGTTAGTGTGCGCTGATTGGCCAAACGCAGGCAAAACACCAGCACCCTCCATTCAGGCTTTGTAAACACTCAAATTATAGCCAATACATTTAATCCAGAAACTAACTCTATGAACATGGAAAACAGTGATAGATGGACCCCTCAACCTTTACGCTGAGGAGAAAATCCAAACGCTACTTTGAGGGGACCAAGCAAAACATAATTATGTATTTCTGCTCAGCTAGCGACACTGGACATCAACCACACGGCATACGTTAATACCTTTTCATTACTGCCCACATTCTATGTATAACTATGAAGGTAATATGATGCCATAAAGAATCACATGCTTTTTTCCACGCTTACACTTTTGGCACGTTTTTTTCGCACAAATGCAGCCAAAAGCACTGCAAGCCTGTGAACAGCAATTTGCAAGCGAAAACAACAGTCAGGAACTGCAAAACAGGTTGATCGCGTAAAATGAAACTTTGTGTAAAAAAAAAAAGTTGCAAATGTCTAAATGACTTGTTGTGTACATGAGGCAAAAAAGTTCCCGTAATAACATTATTTGTACAGTTGCGTCTTTCTTTTAGCTGCGCTTACAGTTTTGGCACGATTCTCTCACACGATTCTTATCAACATTAGAATAACATACAGATCATATTCTAACATTTCATCATGTTGAGCTATATAACATTGATTCGTTTTATGTACATTTGCTCACCTGTCTAATAAAGTAACTTACATGTAAGAGCTCTGTCAAGTCGAAGTTTGTCAAGGATGTGGAGCTCTCTGCATTTCGAAGACGCCACGCTGATATTGATCCTCGTTTTAGTTATTTTTTCCCAAAGTCTGCTTGCCACAGTCCATAACGTTTGAATGAAACAACAGCGTGCAGCTAGACATTACGCACTACTGTCGCCATGGTTACTATGGCAGAACGAGCGGAAACCAGGGATAACGCGGATATTACATTAGTGACAGGCGACAAGTGAACAGGGATTCCGGGACGTCCAATTATTTAAAATGGGAATTTCTCTGAAATTAAAAGTCTTTGGGAACTTTTGGGATATTGTAAGTACACAACTGCAGGAAATATATCACACTGTGCAAGTGATTTTTGGATATTTTATTACAAAATTGTTACATATTGTACCTTTAATGCACACATCCATGTTAAATAAATAAATCATGATTGCTTAAAGGAGAACTCCAGCCCAAAATGAACCTATTCTGTCCTCAGTGTGTGTGACTGTACACAAATCGACAGATAGCTAACAGGCTTCAAGAGAAAGTCAGAGGCTGGAGTAAAGTTCAAGGCTCTTTACTGTTGTCGTAATTCTCATGAAGGAATTTTTGTAAAACTGAAATGATACAGAAAGATAGCACCAATCACTGAATGCTATTCAAACACATCATACATTAACAGACATAAAATAATATACCTTTAAGCTACAAAGTTGTAACATATATATTACATTCAGCTGGTATGCTTATAAATGTAAATAACTTGTAAATATAGTATGTGTGCATCTAAACTAACAAACTATTGGCTACCTCTTAGCTGAAAGGCTATACAATAGCAGTTTCACATGTTAACAAATAAATATTCAAGTAACATCACAGAACATCTTACATGACACTTATGAATCAATGTAATTAACTATAAATTCAAATACAACTTACAAGCTTGATGCTTTCTCAAGGCACAAACAGAGTGGGAACAGGATAAGGTGACTGGAGCTGACCGCATGGAATTTAACTACTAATGTTTCCTGATCAGACTGCATCGTGATAAAATCAACCAATGAAAGCAATGTAAGAATTATATATGAAGACAATGAATTACACCCAGATGACCACTAGGGGGAGAAAGTAGCAAACTAAATGCAAAGGTCTTACAGAACATAACACTCCCTGCCTGGTATTAATTAAATACCACTATCTGAATAACCTTGTGTCTGAATAAAAAAGGGGAACTAAATCAGTTTGTTTCCTCAGCACTCTTGAGAAGGATCGTCTCAGAAACAGGTCTCAAGAAGGTCCTTGCTGACCCAGATCTTGTGACTTTAAGTTCGATCTTCCTGACCTTCCCATCTTCATCAGGGAATGTCTTTGTAACCAGAGCTAAGGGCCATTCATTCCGCTTCACCTGGTTATCTTTAAGCAGAACCAGGTCACCTTTCTCAATGTTAGGCCGTACGTCCTGCCACTTGCTTCGGCTTTGCAGCGTAGGAAGGTACTCACGTCTCCATCTGCTCCAAAACGTGTTGGCCAGATGCTGCACCCGTCTGCACTGCTGTCGGTGAAGGTCTGTGCTGTCAAAGGTTCCCGGAGGAGGAGGGTAAGTAGACATCTTCTGAGTCAGAAGTGTAGCAGGGGTAAGGAGAAAGGGTGACTCCGGGTCTGAAGAAATAGGTGCGAGTGGCCTAGCATTAATAATTGCCGTGATCTCTGCCATTAAAGTAGACAACACCTCATGAGTGAGGCATGAAGGATTGGTTTGCATAAGCATGGAGTTGAGTATCCGTCTGGCGAAACCAATCATTCGCTCCCAAGATCCACCCATGTGGGAGGAATGCGGGGGGTTAAATACCCAAGAGCAACCCTCTTCACCCAAGTACCTCCTCACATTGGGCTCTTTGGGATCAGTAAGGAGTATATGCAGCTCCTTGCAGGCACCTCTAAAGTTGGTTCCACAGTCTGAACGGATTTGCTTAGCAGGTCCCCGCAGAGCAAAGAATCGGCGCAAAGCATTGATGAAGCTTGACGTGTCCATCGCCTCTATCAGCTCTATGTGCACAGCCCGTGTGCTCATGCAGGTGAAAAGTACAGCCCACCTTTTGCTGTTAGCCTGTCCACCGCGGGTTCGTCTTGTGGTGACAACCCATGGGCCGAAAACGTCAAGTCCCACGTAGGTGAAGGGTGGCTCTGTACTCAGACGATCTGAGGGTAGATCTGCCATCTTCTGTTCAGCGCTTTTCCCACGAAGCTTGTTACATGTAACGCATTTGTGAAGGATGCTGCTGATACATTTCTTAGCTCCAATGATCCAGAATCCAGCTGTGCGGACAGAGCCTTCTGTAAGAACACGACCTTGGTGCTTAACCTTGTCATGGTAATGACGCACGAGCAATGTTGCAATGTGGCTACGGCCTGGAATGATAAGAGGGAACTTTTCTTTAGTGTCTAGTACCGCATGGTTGAGCCTGCCTCCTATTCTCAGGAGACCCTCTTCGTCCACATAGGGGTTCAGCTTTCTCAATGAACTATCTTTTGAGATGTCTTTCCCAGCAATCAAGCAGGCGAACTCTTTGCTGTAAGTTTCTCTTTGCACACACCTGACAATAAGAGTTCCTGCCTTGGACAGCTCTTCTGCCGTGTGAGGTTTTTTGCATTGATGCCAGCCACTACAGGTGTCATCCTTGGTTTTTACAGCACTTCTTTGCGACTGAATGATGTGTGTCAGAAATGCTATGCCTCGCACCAGAGACTTCCAAGAGGAAAACCGTTCAAAGCGATGAGATCCCAGACTAGATGGAGTAGAGAGAGTGGTGACATTAGAGCGCACTTCAACGTCTGCATCCGGATCAATGAGTCCATATGGCTCCTCTCCTGAAGTTGGCTACTCCTTCAGGGAGGGACAAAAACGGAGGCCCTGTGAGCCAGGTTGTGCTAGCTAATTCTGCCGCAGGTACAGAACGTGTAGCATGATCTGCCGGATTCTGTGTGGTGCAGACGTAGTTCCACTGCTCAGGTTTGGTGGACTTCCTGATTCGCTGGACTCTGTTGGAAACGTACACATAAAACCGCCTGGTCTGATTGTATATGTACCCCAAGACGACCTTGCTGTCTGTGTAAAACCGCAATGTGTCTATACTGATGTCCAACTCACTCTCGATCAACTCTGCCATTTCTACTGCTAACACAGCTGCTCCCAGTTCCAACCTTGGGATGGTGTGGGCAGATGAAGGCACCAGTTTTGCCTTTCCCAAAACAAATCCCACGTGACACTCTCCATCATTGTTGATCACCTTGAGGTAAGCTACAGCGGCGATAGCCTTCACCGAGGCATCTGAGAAGATGTGGAGCTCTTTCTTTTGAGTGGTGATAAGAGTGGTAGGTGTGTAAGCTCTTGGAATCTTGAGCTCGCTCAGGTCTTGCAAGGAGTCTTTCCAAATTCTCCATTCAGTTTCTTTCTCAGGTGAAAGAGGCTTATCCCAGTCGAGGGCTTCAATGCTAGTGAGCTCTCGTAACAGGAACTTCCCTTGTATAATGATTGGCGCCACAAATCCGAGAGGGTCAAACAGACTGTTCACGGTGGCTAGAACGCCTCTACGGGTAAAAGGCTTCTCGGTAGACGCTACTCTGAAGGTGAAGACGTCATGTTTAAGATCCCAGCTGAGCCCTAAGCTGCGTTGAATGAGGGCTGAATTGTCATTGAAGTCCAGGTTCTGTAAACCCTTTGCATGGTCTTCTGGTGGGAAGGCATCCAAGACGTCAGAGTGGTTCGACGCTATCTTGTGGAGGCGTAAGTTTGAGCCAGCAAGCATCTCCTGCGCCTTTTTCAGCAGATCTATGGCTTCAGCAGCTGATGGTAGAGACTTGAGGCCGTCATCAACATAGAAATCGCGCTCCACAAAGTGTTGGGCCTCTGAGCCATACTCACTTGCTCCCTGTTGTGCCGCGCGACGAAGACCATAGATAGCTACTGCTGGCGACGGGCTGTTGCCGAACACATGGACCTTCATCCTGTACTCAACAATCTCCTTGCCAGGATCGTTGTCCCTGAACCAGAGGAACCGAAGGAAGTCTCGGTGGTCTTCTCTGACAGTAAAACTATAAAACATCTGCTCAATGTCTGCTACCACTGCTACTGACTCTCTTCGGAAGCGTAGTAAGACTCCAAGTAAGCTGTTGTTCAAATCTGGGCCTTTAAGTAACACATCGTTGATAGAAATCCCATGATGCTGAGCACTGGAATCAAACACGACTCTAATCTGATTCGGCTTCTGAGGGTGGTACACACCGAAGATGGGTAAGTACCATCGTTCCTCTCCCTCTTGCATCGGTGGAGCTAGCTCTGCCTGGTCGTGATCGAAGATCTTTTGCATGAAGTTCACAAAGTGAGTTTTCATCTCAGGCTTTCTTTCAAGTGTGCGGCACAAAGAGGCAAGACGATTAAGAGCTTGCTCTCGATTGTTTGGGAGCTGTCGCCGTGGTGATCGAAATGGAAGAGGTGCCACCCAACTGTTGGACTCATCCATAAACATTTCTTTATCCATAAGCGCCAGGAAAAGCTCATCTTCGATGGAGAGACCCACTTTGTCATCATCCTTGGTTCTCTCAAAGATTGTGCTGCCGAGGCTGCAGTCATGGAGGACTGGGGTGTGGTGTATAAAGCCGTGAAGAGATGTGCAGTGTAGTCCTTCGTTGCCAAACCTCTCCTTGACTTGAATATGATTGGGACATGGAGTAAGGAGAGATGGACGGCCATTTTCAAGCACGCTAGTCCGAAAAGAAGTCACAGACTCTGTCTTGTGGGCTGAGCTCAAGCAGACGTCACCTATAACAACCCAGCCAAGATCTAGTCTTTGAGCGTAGGGTGCTGTGGGTGGCCCATTGCGTTGTTCTCTGACTTTGTGAACCTGGAGGATGTCGCGTCCCAGAAGGAGGAGTATCTGGGCCTCTAGATCTAGGTGTGGTATCTTATGAGCTATGGACTTCAGGTGTCTATGATACTGTGCGGCTGCTGGAGTTGGAATCTCAGAGCGGTCATTTGGCATGTGATTGCATTCAATGAGTGTGGGGAGCATCACGCTTGTTGTTTCATCCAGTGACTCCACCATGAACCCTATGGCTCTTCTCCCATACGCTTCAGTGACCCCTGAACATGTGCGCAGAGTATATGGCGAGTTTAACCCTTCGATTTGAAAGAGGTCAAAGAATTCAGACCTGGCCAGGGACCTGTTGCTCTGGTCATCCAGAATGACATACATTTTCACAGCTTTGTCAGGGCGTGCTTTAGGATAAACCTTTACTAGGCAAATCTTGGAACAGGATCTAGGTTTCCTACCGTCATCACAAACCTCTGTGCACCTAGAGGTGACTGCCTGCTGAAGTGTTTCTCTTTCACCCTCCCCGCCATGCTCTGAGGAGGGACCTCTCCTGTCCCATGGTGGGGGTCCAGGGTGCAGTGCTGCAATATGTCTGTCGCTCTCACATTCTGTGCACTTCAAAGCTGCCTCACAGTTCTTTGCCAGGTGAATGGTAGAGGAGCAACATCTGAAACAGATACCATTTTCTTTAAGAAAAGCCTTGCGCTCTTCTAATGACCTGCTTCGAAAACCTCTACACTTTTTCAGAGGATGAGGTTTCTTGTGGATAGGGCATTGTTTGTCTATTTCACCTCGCCTACTGCTTGAACTGTCCGCCTGAGACGCTATTTGAAGCGATGCGATTTCAGTCTTGTGAGCAGAAACATAGCTTTTGCCATATGCTGGTCTCTTTTCCACTCGTTCAAGCTTTGATGGACCCGTAGTAAACCTGTGGGAAGTATTCAATGGGGTTATAGGGGCTGTTGAGAGAGTGAAGCTTGGGTCGTTTCTTCTGCGTGCTTCACTGCATATGAAGTCTGTGAAGTATGCAAATGGAGGAAAACATACGTTGTGTTGCTCCTTGTATTGTGAGCCTTGAGCTAACCACCTCTCTTGCAGACCAATTGGCAACTTCTCAACGATAGGGTTGACACCCCTGGCGGTGTCCAAGTATGAGAGCCCTGGCAGGTAACCCTCAGCTTTTGCAGACACTAGCTCCCTTAGAAGGTCTCCCAGCTCCCTGAGCTTTACGGGGTCTTTATGACTGATTTTAGGAAAGTTCTCTATCCTCTCAAAGAGAGCTCTTTCAATAACCTCGGGGGAGCCATAGCACTCCTCTAGGCGGTCCCAAGCCATTCTTAGACCTATATCAGGGCTGGCAACATGCACAGAACGAATCCGTATGACGTGCTCCGAAGACTGATTTCCTAACCATTTTGTTAAGAGGTCAAGCTCCTCGCCAGCACTTAAGTTCAGTCCTCCAATAGCGTTGCAGAATGAAGACTTCCATGCCCAGTAATTTTCTGGACGATCATTAAATTTGATCAGGCCAGAATTCACCAGCTCTCGACGTACCAAGTACCTCGCAATATCACTCATACCTGCCCTGTCGTCTGCATACCCAATATGTGGCTGTAATGAGGCTCTACTGACAGAGCAAGGGTGAGGATGAGTAGAGAGGAGCTGATCAAGGGAGTGGTGATGAATTGCTGGTATTGGCCTTTCAGGCTGCTGCATTTTATGGCTGTTGTCCCTTGTGGGGAGTTGACGAACCACTGACGTCGCTCTTTCCGGCTGTTGTGCTGCAGCCTGAATTGCACCCTCATTCTTGGGTACGAAATGAGAAGCACTGCTGGGACCAGGGAGACGCTCCTTTCTGTCTGATTGGACATCGGGTTTGATGAGCGGCAACAGTGATGGCGTGTATGGTTCAAGTACTGGGGGTTTCTCATCACAGAGACGTAGCTGGGAGTGGTGTTCAACGTATTCACGGGTGCGCTGAATGGCGACTTGAACTGAGCCGTGGAGACTCCTACTGCCCTGTGTACCTTCGATTTCTGCTGCTGCCTCAAGAACTTCAGCTTCAGCCGAGGCTACTGCAATCTCCCTCTCATGCTCCAAAGCTGATAACTCAGCGGCTATATGTGCCTCCTTGACCTTCAAATCAGCTGTAAGATGTGCCTCTTTTATTTTCAATTCAGCTTCTCTCTGAACGAAGGTGGCACGTGCACGTGCAGCTTCCACTTTAGCACGGGCCCTAGTAGCGGCCCTGCTAGCTGAGGATACTTTAGATGTGCTTGATGAGGTGGATCGTTGTGATCTTGCTTCATGTGCCGTCTCCTGATCTTTAACACCACCGTCAGTGATGGACACTTTTCCCAATCCAGCTTCACTGGTATGCGACATTATGGTTAACAATCCTTCAAGATGTATTAGAAGGGATGAATAGAGAGGCCTTAGTATGCTTGAAAGGGTGTACTGGCTCAGTACCTAATCTTCTCGTTGCTGTTTCGCCCGCCGTGAAGTCGCTTTTTTACTATTCTGTCCTCAGTGTGTGTGACTGTACACAAATCGACAGATAGCTAACAGGCTTCAAGAGAAAGTCAGAGGCTGGAGTAAAGTTCAAGGCTCTTTACTGTTGTCGTAATTCTCATGAAGGAATTTTTGTAAAACTGAAATGATACAGAAAGATAGCACCAATCACTGAATGCTATTCAAACACATCATACATTAACAGACATAAAATAATATACCTTTAAGCTACAAAGTTGTAACATATATATTACATTCAGCTGGTATGCTTATAAATGTAAATAACTTGTAAATATAGTATGTGTGCATCTAAACTAACAAACTATTGGCTACCTCTTAGCTGAAAGGCTATACAATAGCAGTTTCACATGTTAACAAATAAATATTCAAGTAACATCACAGAACATCTTACATGACACTTATGAATCAATGTAATTAACCATAAATTCAAATACAACTTACAAGCGATGCTTTCTCAAGGCACAAACAGAGTGGGAACAGGATAAGGTGACTGGAGCTGACCGCATGGAATTTAACTACTAATGTTTCCTGATCAGACTGCATCATGTGATAAAATCAACCAATGAAAGCAATGTAAGAATTATATATGAAGACAATGAATTACACCCAGATGACCACTAGGGGGAGAAAGTAGCAAACTAAATGCAAAGGTCTTACAGAACATAACAGAACCTTTGGTCTAATAAAACATTGGTACATAGTCAACCGTTCTCTGAGATTTGTTTTCATGATAATCGAATGTAAAGAGTTTTATCTCTAAAAACTGTTTAGCGTATAACGCTAGTCATGGGGGCATTTAATAAGTAAAAAGAAATCGCTAGTTAATACCACTAACAAGGCTCAAAATAGCCCCACACTAGCACAGTAACATAATGAGGGTCCCTACATGCAAAACGAAGCATTGAGAACTTTGTAAGTGTACAGACCGTTTAATAAGAAGATATTTTATAAAGACAGTCCACTTCGTGTATACAGACTGGAGCCATCTTTGGAAAACAGTCTCGACTAGTCAAACCACGAACGCCATTCATACAGTTCAGAAGTTACTGAACTTCATACAGTTCAGCTCACTTAGCACGTCGTTCGTGGTTTGACTAGTCAAGACTGTTTTCCAAAGATGGCTCCTGTCTGTATACACGAAGTGGACTGTCTTTATAAAATATCTTCTTATTAAACGGTCTGTACACTTACAAAGTTCTCAATGCTTCGTTTTGCATGTAGGGACCCTCATTGTGTTACTGTGTTATTGTGGGGCTATTTTTAGCCTTGTTAGTGGTATTAACTAGCGATTTCTTTTTACTTATTAAATGCCCCCATTACTAGCGTTATACGCTAAACAGTTTTTAGAGATAAAACTCTTTACATTCGATTATCATGAAAACAAATCTCAGAGAACGGTTGACTAGGTACCAATGTTTTATTAGACCAAAGGTTCATTTTGCGCCGGAGTTCTCCTTTGCTTAATAAGCTGTGCACCATTAGGCTGACTATATGAGTTACGGTAGAGATCCACTTTTGCGACACGACTGTGGCGTGGTGTCGCGACGCCTCCCCAGATTTGTATTTTGATGGGCGTTCCTCAAGTTTACCGCTATGGGCGTGGTTTTGAGCCAGCGGCCAGTCTAGAACAAAGGACCCTCGAGAGACTTCCCTCCGTCTCCATGTGCTCTACTTCTATTGGATAGACGCGGCGCGTTCAACAGATTCATTTGCATAAAGATGGGTATCGGCCAGCTTTTTGACGCACAGCATTTTTCCAAATGAAGCGCCGCCTTCCCGGGATGCTTTGCGGGCGCGTCAAAGTTGCGTGACGTCACCCATAGGAATAAAGCAAAGCGCGCCGCGACAGAAGTATCGCACGGACAAGTGGATCCGCACCCTTAGTGTGACCATTGTGACCCAGGTCTATAACAATTGCCTTTTTCATGGGGAGGAATTGTTTATGTCAGGTTTGCTGTCAGGCATGTGTTCTTTTTTTTTTTTTGGTACAAAGATACACTTGTTAAACACCGCTACAGATGCAGGTAAAAAGACTACATTCATTCTCATATAGTGACACCAGCATTGAAATGTTTTTCTGCATCATTTGAAGTGTCAAAAGACAGAATGGTTGTTCTGTTCTTGCAGGTTTCTCAGCCACTCAGGGAGCAGCACCAAACAGAGATCCCCATCTCAGACTGTCAGAAGGTATTCTGATGCACACACAAACTCTTACTTACATTCTGATTTCTTAAAAAAAATATCAACTTTATTCACCTTTATTTTCCAACGCTCAAGTAAGCTATTTCCTGTGAATGTGCGGGTTGTCTGATTCTTTAGCTGCTTTAGGTCAGTAACCAGAAGAATAAAAAAAGCACAGTAAAATTTGTGCTACAAACCAGTTTATTTATGATTATAATATTAAATTAAAATAATATTATAACAAATGCTAGTTCGCAATATCAAACAGTATAATGGGACTTTTTAGACAGCTAAAATAACTTGAAAACTTAAAACTTGAATAAAATGAACAAATATTACATTTGCGTATTTATTAGCAGATAATGTATGGTTAATGTACATTAGAAATGTCATGACACTTCATATATTTTCATTAAAACATTACAATAAGCTCCCATAAGTTGACATTAGTTAATGCATAAGGTATCATGAAATAACTGAACAATATTTTTACTGCATTTATTGATCTTGGTAAATTCTAATTTATAAATGCAATTTTTTTCACTGCAAATTAAAGTTAGGTAATGGTAGTTAAATTTAAGTATAAATTAATATTACCCAGATTAATAAATTCTGTAAAAAATATTGTCAGTTAAACTAATGTTAACATGCAACATATTGTAAAGTGGGTAACATTTGCTAATGCATTAGTTTTCTTGAACTAACAATTACAATTTTTACAGCATTTATTAAATTTAATATAAATTAATAAACTGTTGTTCATAGGTAATTTGTGTTTATTGATATAGCGTTAATGTTAGAAATGTATATAGAAATTAACATGCACCTGAGATATTTAAAAAATGTAATTGTTCATGAAACAAATGTTAACGAATGGAACCTTATTTTAAGATGTTGTTCTTATGCATTACCTTGTTTTTATTCTGTCTGCTAATGATTTATAATGCTATTATAAAGTGGTATTAGTTGTACCAAACTATTCTGTATTCATAGAAACAAAGCTTTGCATTTGCACATTTATTTTAAACAGTGAGTGTTTGTAGGGTGGAGAATCCTCAGGAGTTCAATCTCTGAGATCTCTTTGTTGATTGTGGAAACACCCTTAAAATAAAAAAAGAGAACTGAGAGGGAGGTGATAACAGGAGAAGCTATAGATTTGACAGTTGAACAGGTAGAGACATGAATGTATACACCTGGAAATAGTTTTTTTTTTTTTTCAGACCCAAGGCATTATTCTGTATTGGAACACGTGTGTCGTCTTCTGTCATCTCCTAATAACATTTATTCTCAGATTTGATCCTTAGAAATAACTGTTAAAGTTACAGATTTAGTTTTATTCAGAACTGCAGTCTTAATCCTGAGGTCTGCATTAGTGAATCACACTATGACTGAAGCACCAGGGCATCAGTTTCGTATACTAATGTACCACAACCATACTGTTTCTCCAACACTTTTTGGAGGTCCTGTACAACAAATTCTTTTTCTAGCGCATTCTCATTGTCAACCATTTCACCTCCAATCTGAAATTTGAAGGTCAACTAAGTAAGCTAATCAAGAAAACTCTCACTCTGCAAACATATTCAACCAGAATTTTATTCAGCTATTTAATTTTCCCAAATGCAAAAAAAGAAGAAAAAAAACGCACAACTGCTCATTTAAATTAGAAAACATTAAACAAGATTGATCACTAAGAAGAAGACCGAGATGTTAAAAATTAAAGGGGCACTTGGCAACTATTTCAACTTATTTTACAATAAAACTTACAACTTACAATAAAACCATTTAGAAATCATTTGAATGGTTTAATAACCTGTTCTGGAGAGAATGGTGACTTTCCCCGCTCACCCCAGCGTTCCCAGGCGGAAAACCAACTTTGCAACATGGGGACTAACGTCCTGGTAAGTTGGAAATAGGAAGTCTCGTGAGAAGCGAGAACGAGCGAGAAACACGAACTGCTTTATGGCAATTCGACATAATTCTATGATGTATTACCCACTCGGTAGACACTCCACACGATAAAGTTGTCCGGCTCCGATAATAACAAATGCACATGAGCAGTGGGAAGAAGGTGCCGCAAGTGAGTTTTTTTATGACAATGTTGTGAAAATATACGCCACACAGCTGTAGAGGGAGCTCGATGAGAAAACATGCGACAACAAAAGTGAAAATCAGCGAAGAAATTACTATAGTTGCCAAGTTCCCCTTTAAAGGTAGGGTAGGCATTTTTTTTATAAACACTTTTTAACCCTCTGGGGTCTAAGGTGTTTTTGGGGTCCTTGAGATGTTTTGACATGCACTGACATTTGTGCTTTTTTCAGTTGCTTATAAACATATTAATGGCACAAGTGAAATTACACTCTATTTAGCACAAACATGGCTACCATAATATGTGAGCAACATGTATGTACATGTTTGTATTTTTGAGAGAATATTGTTTATGCATGGTTATTGAAAAAACTAAAAATGAAAGTTTCTGAAATAAGGCCACAAAACACATACTAAATATCTGCCCACAAGACTTTTGACTAATGGATGTTGTCGCTTAGAGTTTTTGCTTCAAAATGATCTGAAAATCATCCTGCCTAATCATTCACATAAAACAATAGATTGTTTTAAATTGTGAAAAACATTTGTTTGTTTGGAAAGGCAATATGCGTGAACGGCCCAAACCCCTCATGTATAATTAGGTGGTTCTCACCTGAGAAGACAAAGACCCGCATAATATTGAGCCTTTCATTCAGGTGTGTCACACAAGAAAGAATGCAAGGACTATATATATATATACATTCATACATACATACATGCATACATACATACATACATACATACACACACACACACACACACACACACACACACACACACACACACACACACACACACACACACACACATATATATGTGTGTATGTATATATATATATATATATATATAATCAAAATATAAATGAAAGTTAAAAGCACATTTTTAGTCATACCTGGAAACAAATCCATTTCAAATGGGCTTTATGGGCCATTCTATAGAATTGGTTCAAAGTTAGAGTTGGAAACATCTTGAAAAGACATTTTTGTTATATTTGTCTTATATGTAGACATTTAGTCTTATTTTTGACAAAACATTTTTGACAAACACTATACTAACTATAAAAACAAAAGCTTATTTGATGTGGCTGTAGTCTATTTTACAGTAAAACGTTTATAACAAAAACTAGTCAACGAAATGTTGTCTTTCATAATTCGTCTGTAACATAGGCATATCGTTGCGATCTCATGAAAGTGCGTATCTGTAGCACAAATTTAATTTCTCATACCAAAAATAGATTTTGCGTGCATATGATATGCAGTTTACGTGTGCATATGATACGCACTTTATGGCGTGTAATATACACGCACTCCACACACCTAATCCTACCCAAGGGGTTTACAGTGCGTAGCCTATCATTTGCACGCAAAAACTGTTTTTGGCGTAGGATGGTACGAGAAATTAAATTCGTGCTATAGATACGCACTTTCATGAGATCTTGTTGTTTTTATGATATATTAGGGCATATAAATGTTAATTTGCAGTTTAAGTTGCTTATACAAAGACATTTTATTTCAACATATTTCAGTTGATTTTTACTCATCTCAGTATAGCAATATAGTTTGGTAAAAGCTGTTCATTCATTCACACACAGAAAGCGATTCATATTAAAACAGTATTTTTGCAGTTTACATAGGCTACTCCATATCGTGATTACAACAAAGCACTTAAAAAAAAAACTTACTGCATCAGCTTGATCCGTCGCTCCTCGAAATAAATTTAAACCAGCACTTCTGATGTATCCCAGGATTATTCCTTACAGCCTCGCAAGACGACGTAAAGTAGCCTACTGTAATCTGATTAAACTTGTTGTGTTTTATCGAGTTGATGTGTGGGCGTTGACAGGTTTGCATGTATCGCCTCAGATCATTTGCGTTTGAATAGCGCGCGCTCTCCGTGGGCGTTGTAACGAATCACACAATAATAATATACATAAAATGTATTTAAGGGGGGCCGGAAGGCCAATTTAGCTCAAAAGGAATGATTCATCGATTTGCATTGAATCTTGACCGAATCACTATGGAACCGAGCAAATGACTCGTTTAGAGTTCATTTGAACGGGCCGTAATTATAACCTTGGCAACAGATATAAATATCCAATCTATAGTGAAACACTATGTATTAGCAAGGTAACTTTAGATCGACAGTACAAGACATTAAATGTGCAAGCACAACACAAGGCAAATATCTTTTCAAATATATTGACGACTTTATTAACTATTCTAAACACATAATAAAACTAAGGTCTAAACACAATCACACACACGCATTCATACAAGGCGCAGAGGAAGAGAGAGAGAGTGAGAGAGAGTTTTCAGAGATGCACTTTGTAAGACATGACCTGAACGAACCACCAAGCATTAATTTAAACCTTCGTTTCTTAGACAGGTTATTCAATTTACATTTGCACCAGTTCAGTTAAGAGTCTGGAGTAGCTGATACTTGCTTGTCTTTGCGTTGCTTAGGGAGTTCCCTTTTTGCGGTGCTTCGTCAAAGGGGTTTCCCGACCGGGTCCGTGTGGCTGGTTGTCTTGGAAGTGCCTGGATGGAAGTTTCTGAACTGCCGGTCACGTGTGATTGGCAGGCGAATAAGAGTCTTTACAGTTCGAAGCGCGTTGCAGGAGAGACGTTTAAACGAACTTCGCAGCAACTTAACGTTGAACCGAGACTTTTATGAAAAAAGAAAATAAAGGAAGAAATGAAAGTAAGACTAGTTAGATGGCTTGAATGAGCTGTTTCAACCCCGATCTTGATGGGTTATTTGTCTGCTGGTCTAATTTGGTCTGGTCGATGTAGAAGCGTGCGAACACGCTCTTTGGTGTTTTCAGAGAGAAGCACGAACAGGAACACTCTCTTGCTGTTGCTAGAGAGAGGCGCAAACTTAATTCAACACCGAACCGAACTCAAAAACCGAACGGCAACCCCGAACTGCTCTCTGAACCGAATTTCTTTTTTCAACTTACTCTAACTCCTTTGTTCGGGTCTTTAACTTAAACGTTAGTCCAACCTCTTTTGGAGAATTCTGACCAATGAGACAATGGCATCATTTTAGGAGGTGGATCGTTCCTACTTATCGTTATCTGGGATCTGCTTGGGTTCCAGCACTTAGCAGAGAAACAAGAGACCCCAGTTTAAACATTATAGATTATTATAATCATACAAAACATTTTACACAGATTTCAAACAAGCCACCTTTTGAATTAAGGGCATACGATTCTTTTGATTGGAAGCACGATACCCTTTCATCCATACACACAGTTATATCACAATTACATGATTTATATGTGATCTACGCATAATACAAACATGAATTGTAGGAACAACAAGAATTATGATGTTTGATTAAGTCCACGGAGCATTGTTCTGTGTGAGTTTTAATGGGTTTGATATGTAAAGTCTGTGTAAGTCTCTCACGTTCCATGGAAGCGGGGTCTGTCTTACATCGCTGTCCTGCTCAGCAGTGGTGATGCTGAGGGAGGTCAAAGGTGGTCAGGCCCCTTAATGGTCAGGCCTCGTCTCACCATTTCTGAGCAGCTTTGTCTTGCTTAAGGATGAAACAGTGACAACGTTCTTCCTGTTTAGGCTTATCTCTAATGCCTGCGGGGCCATAAAAGACTTCTCTGGGGGGGTTTTCTAGACAATTTGGAGCCAGTCTTGTGACTTTGGAATGTGGTATTCAGATCCGAAATGCTGAATCACATTTGAATGAATCCCATGAGAGATTAGAAAGATTAATTCGTGTTTGGTTCATCCTTAAAGTCTCTACAGCGTGATCAAATTAAAAGATAATGAGCTGAAATGAGAATGACTGACATCTCTCTCTTTTCATATAGATTACATAAACAGAGAATATTTGTTTTTGTTATGAATTAGACCATTTAAAAGTACACACTTAAATGATTATAAAGATATATAGCTCCTGCCTGGGAGAATAGTATTCGCTGAGTTTTGTTTAAGTTTAGAGACGTGCTCCAAAAAAAAAGTTCACTGTGACGGAGAGCCAGATCGCACACCCTGTTTATTTTCTTTATTTAACAAAAGCACAATGTTTTGTTTCGATTGTAAGTGGACACATAAAAAAGAAGACATTCAACTGTTTATTTTTTTTCATATTTCTTAAGTCTGTATGACCAAAAATGACGGAGTATTTTAAGTCTATTTTGCTGCTATGTGAAAAAAATCGAGCAAAACGCGCCGGCGCGTTTGCCGACCCCAGAGGGTTAATACTGGCTGAAACTCTCTCACATCCTGATAGCAATCAATAATAGAAGTGGTCTAAATATTAAAACATGTACATATATCTTCTGTTGAAGTCTCAGGACCAAAAAATTTCCAAATACGATGTCCTACCTGCCTGTTGTTGGAAACTTTTCCTTCGTCGAAGCAGAGACCAGGAGACGTTGGGATATCTTTCAAGCAGAAGTTATTCTTTATTGAGGACTTTGCTGTGCCTCGCTGTAGTCATCCAAGTCTGACTAAGGGAACTTTACATAACATGCCACCTCGATGTAAATCCCTCCCCCTAAATGTATATAAATTGCAAATGAAGTACAGGATTCAGCTCGTTACCTGATATCATCAGCATAACAGTGTCATTCAAATGCATAGATGCTAATCCAATCAGCCTCACAGTATTCCCCATACCTTCACGTTATCATAGCTTAACTTGGGACAATGACACTGTTCAGGAGGTGCATAAAGACAAAAGGTTAATGTCAGACACCTGGGTTGCTTGACTTAATCTTCTTTGAATCTCATCATCTATACCTCAAAATGTAAAACACAGTGTACAGAACTTTCTCAGTTTATATACTATTGTATTGGAACCTAGATGTAAAATTTTATACATTTGTAATACAACAGTTCCCCCTTAGAGAGTTTTAATAACTCTCACAAAATACAAATGTAGACACTTAAAAGTTCATTCTTGTAACCTGTGATCGTTACAGGCACATATCACATGCTCTGTGTTGATTTTCTGTAATTGCATGCTGACACAGAAACAAACATGCAATTAGGGTCCTTGAAGTTCTTACGGGTAATGGTCTTTTCTGGTTGGAACTGTCATTTTCTCGTGAGAGGCGTGATTCATTTGTTGAATGAAACACTTGATAATGTGGACGCATAGATAGTACGCGAGTAGGAGAAACAACAGCAGAATTGCTATTTCCTTGATCCACAGCCAGGGTTTACCTAACAAGTTTCCGAACCATGAAGCTCAGTCCTACTGATCTGTTAGATGACACTTTTATACTACACAGTACTGTTGGCAGCGCTTTAACCCATTGTACTCCTTCCTGATGCATTTTGCTTAGCCTGGTTTTAATTGTTCTGTTTGCACGTTCAACCTGTCCTGATGCTTGTGGCCTGTATGGGCAGTGAAGATTCCACTTAATCTTCAACATTCTAGACACTTCCTTGACTACCTGTCCTGTGAAGTATGTACCTTGATCTGAGTCAATGCAATCTGGTAATCCCCATCTGGGAATGAAATCAGTGACAAGACATTTAGCAGTATGTGCAGCTGTAGCACGCCCTGTTGGATAAGCTTCTATCCATCTTGAGCACTTTTCTATTACTACCAAAACGTCAGTTTTTCCCTAACTGTGCGTTCACACCAAGACGCGAATAGCGCGTCTAATTCGCGTGTAGTAAACACGCATGTTAAAGGATTAGTTCACTTTAAAAAAAAAACTTTTGCTGATAATTTACTCACCCCCATGTCATCCAAGATGTCCATGTCTTTCTTTCTTCAGTCGAAAAGAAATTAATGTTTTTGATGAAAACATTCCAGGATTTTTCTCCATATAATGCACTTTGCTGGGCACCAAACGGTTCAAGGTCTAAATGACCGTTTCAGTGCAGCTTCAAAGGGCTTTAAACGATACCAGACGATTAATAAGGGTCTTATCTAGCGAAACGATCGGTCATTTAAAAAATAAATAAAAAAGTTAAAGTTTTATAGGCACAAATGCTCGCCTTGCGAACTCTCCTGTTCGAACTCGTTCATCAAAATGAACGAGTCAATGACTCGAAAAAAGATTAGTTTCTCTAGATAAGATCTGTCTAGATTTCTGACAGATCGTTTCTCTAGATAAGACCCTTATTCATCGTCTGGTATCGTTTAAAGCCCTTTGAAGCTGAACTGAAACGGTCATTTAGACCTTGAACCGTTTGGCTACCATTGAAGTCCATTATCTGGAGAAAAATCCTGGAATGTTTTCATCAAAAACATTAATTTCTTTTCGACTGAAGAAAGAAAGACATGGACATCTTGGATGACATGGGGGGTGAGTAAATTATCAGCAAAAGTTTTTTTTTAAAGTGAACTACTCCTTTAACCCTTTAGGCGCCAGAGTTTTTTTCCTAAAACGTTCGATTTTGACATCTTAATTTCAAAAGGCTATATCTTAAAAGTGATAAAAGATAGAGACTTTCTGTAAATTAGAGAAATATTAAGGATGACCCAAAGTTTATGTAGGGATTACATTTTCCCATCTAATTTGCATATTATGACGTCATATGGTGGCGGCAATCTTGCATTATAGAATTTTCATGAAAAGTCACGTTTAAATGATAAAATGCAGCACTTCTTTCCCCCCAAAATGTCCATCACCTTCTGTATGCTATATTGCACAATACTGAATGCTCAGGTATATAGTAAGTAGTAAACAAACTGTGTAAATCATTACTAATAAATGGTAGAAACAAACCGAATGCATGTAGTGGTTGGCCTTTTGCTGTAGAGATTTTCTATTTACTAAATACAGTAGGCACTCTGATTCCATGTATGGGGCACATATATATTATTTAGTGCTGGGCCGTTATCGGCGTTAACGTGCTGCGTTAACGTGAGACTCTTATCGGGCGATAAAAAAAATATCGCCGTTAATCAAAGTTGGGTTGGGAGGGATCATAAATAGCTTTTTCGAATATCGTTATATTTTCGCGCAATTCTAATGTGTTGTATGACGCCGCGCCTACTGTCACAGATCGCGCAGTTGGGTATTTTCCTGTCAGGGACACGAGGTGTACTTTTACTTTGTTACGTTGGGCGAAGTTCCTCTCGTTACTTTATTTTAATGCAATACATGATGTTTTATTAACAAGGTTCGGGAGGAGCAGGTGCAGATAATTAACCCAATCAGCACAAGTGGAGATCAATCAGTAATCAACTCAGGACAAGATAAATAACAGCAGAACCATCCTCTGTTCCTTGACAGTTTATCAGCATCCCACCTCCACCCCATCTCCTCACTTTTAGTTCCATCTCTAGTTCCATCTACTCTTACCAACGGGGGGAGTACTCTGGGTTCGGGCAGAATTCCGAGCTCGGAACCCTCCACCCGGACAGCACGCCAAGTACGCATAACCTTTACCATAATAATTATATGTAGATGTGAACTCGTGAAGTTGTTAAATGAGTTTATTCCAAGCGCGCTGTGTCCTTTGTATGGGCATGAGCGATGCTCATTTACAAATGAATCACTCTTTTGAGTCGATTCTGTTCAAAGACTTCATCAAACAAGTTGTCAGATGATCTGTCTAAATCGGTTCGCGAATCAGTTGATCTGTTCAGTTCCTCGCGCACTGAATCGTCTGAAGCGCTTTCAATTCACACTCGGAGTCGAAACAGGAAGATTTAAGAGCATCAAGAGCGTTGGATGAAGTGGCCGATCTACAGTCTAGTCTAGTGAATGCAAATCTGCAAATGCATCATATTTTTGCCAGCGATGAAGATCTTTATTAGTTGAACATCTTCGTAAGCTGTCTGTGAATGAATGATTCCACAGGACGATACATTCGATTTCATTTCATTCAGGTAATACATTGTGTGTGTATTGCGCGTGTATTGCGCAGTGGCATAATCACACGAATAGTTTACATTGATTGAAACTAATTTGTTTAAAAATGAGGCTATTGCAGTAACAAGACAGGTTCACATAAAATTCTTATGATATGATGACATTATTTTTTGATCTAACGAGCATTGGCGATGCAAAAACGGACTGTCGTGCGTATTGTTTTTTTTCTTCTTCCAATTAGCCTACTATGTTAAAAAAAAAGGACGAAAACATGTTACTTGTTCAATTAATAAACAGTTTGTTTGATGACAAATCGCTAAAGATGAAATTGGCCTCCCTTTTTTTGTCATTGTTTTTTTTTTTTTTTTACGATATTCGACTTTTGCTCCTCGGTTGTCGAATGGCATTTTTGGCAGAAATGCACATCCCTACGCGAGGCAAACTATTCTCAAAGACTTACTTTTAGTCATTATTTGGGTAGCACACATATTCTGAATGCCTTCGGGAGAATTCAAATGAGCCATTTTAATCTAGATTAATCTAGATTAATTTCAATATTAATCTAGATTAATCTAGATTAAAAAAATTAATCTATGCCCACCTCTAATATTATTCATATGACATACAAACACAAGTAGACAAGACTTGTTTAGTTCAAACGCTCACTCGCCACGGCAAGGCACAGATCATGAGTGAGATGATACGAGCAGCGCGGCCAGATCTGTCTCGCGCGCGCCGAGTGTGCACAGCTCGGACTACTGTCATTGTCATTGCGACTCCTCACCCTGCCTCCACGTTGCCTCCTAACTGTCCTATGAATACTTCGACCTCGTCTAACATACCCAGTGGTATTAGACAAAGTCTCCACCACAATACTGTCGCCGCGATTGCGGAGAGGACCTGATAAAATGGCTCACTCGCACACTAGCTCGGCTTTTGAACATTTTGTATAGAAACATGACGTTTTTTTGATTCGGGGATGAAGTATGACATGTCTGCCATCCAGTGGATCGGAGACGAAAATTTTACACCCAATTTGACAAAATCGGCCGTTTTATTCAGTGCCGCATCTTGTCGAGTAAACTCGACCGTGGCGCCTAGAGGGTTAAGTGTAGTAATCAGCCGTCTTGTAAAAAGATGTCCGCCAACGGATTTCGCCTCCGCTTTGAACACTTTGAATCCATTCGCGCGTCAAGAGCGAAATTGACGCGCGTAAAAAACTAAAGTTTGAAGTGAAATTGACGCGCGAATGGATTCAAAGTGTTCAAAGCGGAGGCGAAATCCGTTGGCGACCATCTTTTTACAAGACGGCTGATGTTGAGCGAGCATTCATCGAGAGAGTCACCGCTCTGTATTTGCTCTGGAGAGTTTGGCGAGTTTCACCATTTGCTGATTGGTTAACGCGGCGCGAATTGACGCCAAAGTTAAAAAATTTCAACTCGGGCGGCAGACACGAATTTGCGTCAAACGCGTGAATGCACAAAAAGCACTAAATAAAATCATTTGCGCGTAACGCGCCATACACTCAGTTCGCACCATTCGCGACGCGGGAATTTTTTACGCACGTAACGTGTCTTTGCATTGAATTAACAAATCACTCACACCAGACGCTCTATTCGCGTCTGCTGTGAACGCACCATAACAACGAGGCAACGATATGTAATCAACTTGCAGGTGACGAAATGGTCCTGGTGGAGCTGGGGTATGTGTTTCTGCTGGCACATCATTATTTTTCTGACATGTAACGCATCTCTTGACTGTTTCGGTGGCTACCTTTCTGAATTTTGTATTCCACCATTGATTCGAGAACCTGTGATTCATCGTTGCTTGACCACTGTGACCCAAATTGTGTATTTGTTGAGCCAAATATGGCAGCAGTGATTCGGTAGCGACATACTTTCCCCCTTTGGTCCAGCAGCCGGATGAATCCACGTTGGCAACAGTTTGTATTTGGACAACAGAAGAGTTGGGAGGAACACTTTCAGTTCCCTCAATTCCCTGAGATCTTCTCCTAGCATCACATACCTTTACTGAATCTACAGGCTCATCAGTTACTGATTGGATGGCTACATCTGTTTCAAAGAAAGCTTGTAAGTCAGGACAATTGTTATCAGGCTGACTAACTTCTTCCACGTCAGTTTTTTCTGCATCTTTGTTGCGGTTTAATTTCTTAGTCAAAGAGGATACTCTAGCACAGAGCTCTTTGGTCTGTTTCTCTAGCTCTGAGTTACGCTGAGACTGTTGTGTAGCTAGTGCTAGAGTATCCTCTTTGACTAAGAAATTAAACCGCAACAAAGATGAAGAAAAAACTGACGTGGAAGAAGTTAGTCAAAGAGGATACTCTAGCATGGAGCTCTTTGGTCTGTTTCTCCAGCTCTAAGTTACGCTGAGACTGTTGTGTAGCTAGTCCTAAACCAAATTCTCTGTGGCAGCAGATAATGCCTTTCACATTGTTCTTGCGAAAACTTGCTCCTAGTACCTTTTTACACTCATCTACCGACCAAGTCTTGTCTGGATGAATCTCATATTTCTGCCTTAGTTCTTGTCTAACTTTTTCAGTGACTATTAGGTTCATTTGTACTCCTAACAGTGATTTGAATTCGCTATCTGACCACGAAGGAGTCGCAAGACCACCTTTTTCAGTTGTGGGGATCAGTCTAGCATTTTTTCTAAACGTTTTGTGAGTTTCTTTATCACACAATCAAAAACACTAAAACTTCTCTGATCAACAGAGGGTACACTTGTTAACACAGATCAACTATTGTTAACTTTCCTTGGCAGAGCAAAGGATAACACAAATTACTAGCACTTTACGCTAATCTTCCCTGCCTGAAACAGAGGATTAATCTTCTATGACTACACAGGATAAATCACCTTCTCTGGTAAAGCAGAGGATAAATATTCCCTAACTTTACAGAGGATAAACCTTCTCTAGCAACGTAGAGGATAACTATTCCGTTAAACAACCTTCCCTGATTAGATAGAGGATAAAACAACTTCCCTGACTATACAGAGGATGAAACACTTCCCTGGCAAAGCAGAGGATAAACTACTGTTAACACACTGTAGCTGTTGTTAACCTTCCCTGGTTGAACAGAGGATGAATCTTCTCTAACTACACAGAGGATAAATGAATATTAACATGTAATGCTAATCTTCCCTGCCTGGAGCAGAGCGAGCATTTTCAGATTTTTATGGAAGTTGAAGTTTACGGTTATGCGTGAGCAAGAAGCTCAACTTCCATAGGAATGAATTGAAAACGCTCACTATGCTCCGCTTGCTTTGTGCCAGTGGACACACGTCATTCATTAACATGGGCAGTGGCAAAACACGCTCCGCTATGAAACAGGCATAAAAGACATCGCAGAATCGTGGTCATTTAGGAATAAATTCAATCGTGCACGTTTAATCGTGCAGCTCTAGTTCATCTTGAACCAAAACGACAAGCTTGTCGAAACACATGAACGCACACTTGAGCTTGTGCTGCGTTCACGCCATGTCGTAACCGTAATTTAGAGACAACAACCTGTGACGTTCTACCCAGAGCTGTTCACGTCCTCAGACTTGGATTTATATGTTTCTGTAATGTTGCCTGAATCATAATCATACACTGTTCGTTCGTTGGCCAGAGGAGAACTGGCCCCCGACTGAGCCTGGTGAACTAGCCCCTGACTGAGCCTGGTGAACTAGCCCCCGACTGAGCCTGGTTTCTCCCAAGGTTTTTTTCTCCATTCTGTCACCTGAGTTTTGGTTTCTCAACAGTATCAATGCTGAAATGAATCTGAGTACAAGTAAGACCTCTAAGTTGTTTACGATCATTATTATTGTAATGTTATGTGCTTTGAGGCATGAGGTAATTTAACGCTGTCTCTTGTCTCGTGACGCTTTGCAGTCTCTGCTGTGTGCGTTCATGTGTTTTGAAGGAGGCGTGGCTTTGGAGACAGTGGTATTTCAGAAGGGGAGGAAGGGGAGGGTGGTATTTCATGTTTCAAAGCTAATTTGCTATTGCTAGCCTCTCCGAAATTGCCTACCCTACCTTTAAGTAAAATGTTATGCATGTGTTTTTACTATCTTTAAATTAGTGTGAGGTTTTATTTATATATAAACATAATATCTGTTGACAAATACCCTCATTGCCTTGTATCTTTTCGGTGTCGCAATATACCGGTGTTGACGATAATCGTGATATTCAAATCATGAAATATCGACATCGTGTTAATTTAGAGTGTGGCGATATACCGGTATTGGCGATAACCACGATGTTTAAAATGAATAGGACTGTTATGATAACATGACACGTAAATACTCCAGCGCGAGTGCCTGATTGACGTCTCAGCTGTATTGCACCCGCTGACACCTATCAAACAAGAAGACGCAGCCCGGGCCGCGCAGCTGTCTGAGCGAAAGAGAGTGAAACACTCTGTCCACACCCGAAAAAAGTAAGCTCGCCTGAATGGGAGTTCTTCGGCTCAAAAGAAAACAGCACTTTATAGGGGCTCGCACACCGGACGAGAAGCGCAGCGCCACGTCTTTAAAATTCGAACACATTTTCTCTTCGAGTGTAGGCTACACACACCGGTTGTGCCATTCGGCGTCTGTCCGCGGCGCCCAGCTCTTGTACAAAATCCTGCCGCGACACAGAGCGCCATTTACATAGTTTTATATTAGGCTAAATTTACATTATATTTGTCGCAGATCATCGTAAATGATTTCACCCTGTGCGGCAATGCACATTTAGTTTTACATTAATTTACAGAAATCAGCTGCTTGAATGAAAATTGCTGATGTTATCGGATTTTCAGGTGATATTCTCAATTCATTCAGTTAATTGATGCTCTGAGGTAAAGTGTTCAGATCACAGACTCAGCAACTATTGTATTTAATTGTACAGTACAACCATAACATAGTACAGACATTATCTTAATTTCATAATCTCCTTAAACATAAGAATACGCTGGCTGTCCATACACTGAGAAAGTGCGCGTCCGGTGTGCGATACCTCGAGTTGTCCTACACGCGACGCAGCGCTGCAGAATGTGTAGCCACCAACCTTTTTACCCATCTCCGTGTCCATCACCCTGCGGATTACACAATTTTACAGAGAATTGCGATTATTTTACTAGTCATAGAATGGGAAATGTGACATTAACCTGTTAACAGGGGGTTCCTGTGTTCATACATTTAATAAAGGTTGATTATTAAGAACCATCTTATTTTTGTATTTGTATTTGCACTTGATTTTTTTGTTTGTACCCTTATGTTTGTTGGGTAAAAAATAAAAACTATATAAACAACGTAAAAATTAATTACCCCCCCCCCCCCCCCCCCCCATATATTCTATAGATATCGCGAATTATTTTGGCCACAATAACCGTGGTGTGAAAAATCTAACATCGTGACAGCCCTACATCTAATGCTACAGCACAGGAGACCAGACAACTCAACATACACTAAAAAAAAATTTGAAGTTGTAAATAAAATAAAGATTATAGGAGTATTTTTTCAGGAAAATAATATTTCAGTCTTTCTACTTCAAAATTTCAAATTTAATTCAATGTTTCTCTGTAATTATTTATGAAATTTAACTGGCAATTTCTTAGTTATAATTGTAATCCTACAACATTTCCCCCCCCCCCAGTATAGTATGTATGATATGGAACAATGTCAGCATTTACAGTACTACACATACTGTACGCTAATGTTCAAATGTTTGGAGTCATATTTATATTCAGCAAGGATGCATTTCATTGATCAAAAGTGACCATAAATGCATTCATAATATTACAAAAGATTTCGATTTCAAATCAATATAGTTGTTTTGAACTTTCTGTTCATCAAAAAATCCTGAAAGAAATGTATCACTGTTTCCACAAAAATATTAAGCAGCACAACTGTTTTCAGCTTGATGATAATAAGAATACATTTCTTGAGCAGCGAATCCGCAAATTAAAAGGATTTCTGAAGGATTGTGTAAAACTCAAGGCTGAAGTAATGATGCTGAAAACTACATTGGCACTTCATGTGTAAATGTAATTATAGTGGGGTTTTCCGTGTGTTTATGATATTGATATTGTCCATGATGCTTGATAATGAACTTTGTGTACATAGTTTTGGTTAAGTCGTATTTGATAATGATTCTTTGGAGTGTTGAATTTGACGGCACAGACCTGTCATTGGCTGCAGAAAGCAATCCCAGCCTTAAAATTAGTGTTACATCTGCAGACTTGCCTCTCACTGCCTGAAAATGTTACCCCACACAGGGTTCCAGACTGCGACAAAAATTGAGAATGTGCGAGTTAGAATTTGATGTGGTCGCATTTGTGCGAGTGCACTCAGTTAAATTCGCGCGTGCGCAACAGAATGTCGTTGTATCCGTAACTGCTGCAGTCCGTAACTTTTTGTGTTCAAAATGAACAACATGTATATAATGAACGAGTACATCATGAATCCATTTTCCAAACCGTGTTTTTGTCTTATCCGCTGCGGAGTAGCCCAGTACCTGTATGACTCCACTGCATGGCACGGTTCGACTCGCTTCGCTTTTCCACTGCGTGGTACGACTCGACTCGGCACGGCTCGGTTTGCTTTTCCACTGCAGTTAGTACCGCTTCAAAGTGGGTGGGATTATAGACTGATCGTTAGTTTATCCGCTCCTCTGCAACCAACGAGAGGAACGTCTGCACTTCGTCCACTGACCACGATTCAGCCATTTCTTTTTTGGATGTTTTTTTTCTTTCTTTTTTTCTTCAAGCAAGTAGTTTTAAAACAGGTGCTACAGCTGTTACTGGCTATTTAAATCTAGCGGGTTTGATGTCTCGCAAATACAATGACGCTGGTAGTGACGATTCTGTCAGACCAATCAGTGATCTGCAGTGTTTTCAGGTCACATTTTAGTATCGGTACGGTACGCTTGGAACCTCAACAGAGGTGGTACCATTTAAAGCGAACCGTACCGTACCACACAGTGGAAAAGCACCACAAAGTGAGCCGTATCGAGCCGAGCCGTACCGTACCATGCAGTGGAAAAGTGCCGAAGCGTGCCGTACCGAACCGTGTTCCATTATATACGCCAGCTGGAAAACCTCCGGTGAAATGTCACTTGCTGGTGTGTTGGTATCTTCAATGTCCTGAGGTTGCTTTAACAGCATAAATATTGTAATACTTATTTTATAATCAGAATATAGTCACATAAAGCTCCAGTCCGTAACTTTTTTGGGTTAAAAAATATCCAAAATAAATTAGTACATAACCAGCCAGTGTTCAAAACTATCTGCTTGCCTTAGCTCGATTCAAAACGGTAAGCTTGTAATAATGTTTTTAATTCCAGTGGTACTGGTGGTGTCACGGTGTGGTGTAGGTAGAAGAAAGGCGAACAGGCAAAAAGCTCCAATATAAACGTTTACTCACAACAATGTACACTAGGTACAGAACGGGTAGAAGGCTCACACACCAATTACAACGTAAACATTAACGAGAACGGACCAAGACTGACTGAACAGAAGGGAACTAAATACAAAAGGTGATGACGAGACAATGACAGACAGCTGTGAGGAACATAAGTGTCCATGGTGAATAATGACATGCAAAAAATTCATGAAAATTATTATGTTGGTCATACTTCCAAAAAGTAGAATCTGTGATTCCGAATGACAGTATCCACACCGGCGTGGCGACTGACAGCCGCACATTCTCCTCACAACATTGGATTCATCCGCACTGTGCCGTGCCGAGGCACAACTCACGTAAAGTTGTATTTAGTGTGTACTTTAGTTAGATTTATTAAACAAAACTGTGTCGAAATCAGTGAGCTTGCGCTGGCAGCGCTGCACTGACTGACAGTTATTGTTTATCATGAGACTTTTGTGAATACTTGATACTTCAACTTGACAAAGTTTATTTTTAAACCTAGTGAATTTATCATATTTATTGCATTGGTATATATTTATAGTTTTTGGTCATCACATTAAAAATAACACTTGAAGTGCTGAAAAAATGTTGTGTGTGCGTGTCCAATTACAGGCATCGCGTTTCTTATTCCAACATTCACATTAGCTTCAAGTCTTTATTGCAATCAACTGCTTCATTGGCAAATTAGGAAAGTGTGATAACGGCATTAAAATATAAATACAACATTAAAAGTCAACCATTGATGGTTTTGTGTGGATGTACAGTGAGTAGCCTACATGTTCACCGGAAATGCCCGAGCTGGCTTATCGAAAACCAGGAAGTAACTGTGCATATTAATCCATTAGGAATTCAGGAAATTTAGGAATTAAGCATATAAAAATGAAAAGATTGAGACAACTATTCATCAGCATGCATTGATTAATCCTATGTTGTAGCAAAACCAGTGGAAAAGTTTGTCTGGAGCCCTGACCCCACAGCAAACATATTAAGGTTGATGTAGACCATTCATCTGCTGGAATTATGACACATTGAAAGAATTAGGATAGAGCCTCGCATCACCCTCATCGTCCACAGACAGCAGACATCAATGACCTGTCAACACATCAGGCCTCACACACAGTTGAGCATGCACAAACATTCCCATATCTGTCCCCACATAAGTGCACACATTAGTATCGTAGTGCAATAGCCCCTAAGCCCCCATTTGTATGTTTTGGGGGTCCATGTCACTCAATGTTTCTGTTTTTCTTTACAGTGCATCACTAGATGAAGGAAGCAGCTCAGCCTCTGCCTTAAGTGGACAGGTACCAATATACATGTTTACAAGCACACGCAGTCATACACGCCTTCGTTGTATGTAATAATGCATGTAGCCGCATGCTCATTTTGTCTCACCTTGTAAGAAATACTAGCTGGCTTTTCATTTGAAATTTTCTTCTTCAAAACTGGCTTCTTCTTAGTGTGAGATTGACTTATATTATTGTTTTATAGTAGCCCATTCTATCATCCCTTTTATTCCCCAGCCATGTGTGCTCATTTATGTAATATTTTGATTACTAAAGATGCATTCAGTAGTTCTTCTTTAGCTAGCGTTAGCATCGCTGTTTTTCATGTACTTTAAGTATCAACACCAAAATGGTGTTAGACGCTGCACTGCAATCTATTGACGTCGATCAGCATGATTATTTCTAAGTTTGGTCACACATGTCCACTATTAACTAGGAGTTTTCCCTCAATAAACTCCTAATGACTGCTTATTGATAGTAAGTAAGGTAGTTGTTGTAGTGGTTATGTTTGGGTATGGGGTAGGGTTAAGGGCTCTAGAATATGGTCATGCAGAATAAGGAATAAATATGTGTGGTATAAGTATTAATAAACAGCCAATATGCTAGTAATATGCATTGCACGCTAATAAGCAACTAATTAATAGTGAATGTGTACCTAATCTAAAGTGTTACCCACATTTTTTTGTAAATTACACAGTTATTGGTGTGTTTTAGAGAGCTGTCTAACAATAATGAATTCCCTTACCTGTCTAATAAACAGAATCTTGGGCATCACAATTCAGGATTTTCTCCATCAAATATTCCCATCGTGTGTATGTCTTATCAATGTTTGCATACGCTTTCTGTGTTTGTTGGCCTTCGTGTCTTCTGGCTTCAGACCTTTTCTGCTGCTTTGGCGGTACAGGTACTGATTCTCTCGTTGTCTTTGCTGGTTGCACGATAATAAGTGTTTTCGGTAGTCTAATTTTTGCTCTTTGCATCACCAAACAACACTACATTACTAGTGTATCTACAAAGGCAGCAGCCATTGAGCGAGAGGATTCTCACTGACGTTTAGTGAAACCGCAGAACGCGTCATTTCAGCATTGAGCTCGGTGACCCGCACCGTGCATAATTAAAACATTTTATGTAGAAAACTATTATGAGTACAGTCTTCATCTTCATGTTCTAATATCAGTATAGTGCTCTCAGCTTTGTTGAACACATACAACTGTTTACATCCATTTCTAATTCCATTCTTACTCATTCTGTGTTTTTTGTTGTTGTTGTTGTTTTTGTGTGTGTACTTGTATGTGTGCATTTATTTTTTAAGGAGACTGATCTCACTGATGAAGATGCGGCTTTCTCTGAGGTCACTCTTCCTTCATCACATTCTTCCTCCTCATTTATTTCTACCTTTACAGTAAAGGTTCTAATGTCCGAGGTTATTGTAGTAATTTTACTCAGATTTGCACTACTGTTCAAAAGTTTGGGGTCGATATTTTTAAATAAGTGTATGCTTTTATTCAGAAAGAATGTATTAAATTGATCAGTGACAGTAAAGACATTTATAATGCTAAACACTTTTTAAAAATAAATGTTGTTTTTTAACTTTCAATTCACCAAAGAACCTTGAATTCTAAGCAGCACATCTGTTTTCAACATTGATGATAATAATACATGTTTCTTGAGGAGCAAATCAGCATATTAGAATGATTTCTGAAGGATCATGTGACACTGAAGACTAGAGTAATGATGCTGACATCACAGGAATAAATTACATCTTAATATATTCACATAGAAAGAGTTATTGTGAAATATTTTTACAATTTAATATATTATTACTGTTTTTACTGTATTTTTTTTATCAAATAAATGCAGCCTTGGTGAGCATAAGAGACTTCTTTCAAAAACATGTAAAAAAAAAAAAAGGGAAAAAAAGTTACTGACACCAAACATTTGAACAGGAGTGTATATTTCATTACATTTTCTTTACAACATTTTGTTCACCCATTCCTTACATTACAAGCTAAAAAAAATATGCAGTTAAAATGTAACTCCATTTCATAAACACACTTTTGCTGGAAAACAATGGCATAGAATCTCAAACATTGCTAATTGATTTATAGTTTTCAACACAAGCATGATACTTTCATGCTTTTGATCATATATGTCATTTTTGATATTCCAACAAAAACACATCGGTGTTAGCCAACCACATAACATTATCTGTGAATGTCAATGAAGCACTGGCCCAAAAAAGCAGGTTACAGTTTTGCTCTCACACTGGCCTGAGGCCTCTTTATAGTTGAGACCTGTCATTCACTGTAATATTGTGATTTGTCTCTCAGCCTTCTTCCTCTTGCTCGTTTGATGGAAGTTTGAAATCAGAAAGCAGTGACTCAGAGCCAAGATGGCCAGAGGTCCCTCCTGTTCTCAACCAGAATGAGGATCGGAGAAGAAATAAATACCTAAGAAAAGACTACCTGAAGGTACACACCCAAGTACGCACATGTTCTCGGTTTTTCTCATGTACACTCACGCATCCCTCTCTCTCTCTCTCTCTCTCTCTCTCTCTCTCTCTCTCTCTCTCTCTCTCTCTCTCTCTCTCTCTCTCTCTCTCTCTCTCTCTCTCTCTCTCTCTCTCTCTCTCTCTCTCACTCACTTGTTCTGTCAAAGAAACACACACACACATTTTAACACTTCATGCCACTTGTTGTAAAATTGCTTGAATTGGTCAGTTTGGGAGTTTTTTTTTTTTTTTTTGTGCTGTGTTGACACTTGATATGACAGAATCACCACTAGTTAGAATACCCCCAGCCTCAGTCCCTGGTATCTTGATATCTTGCCCCAGATGTTGTTAAAATGCCTGACTAATTCCTTTACGTCTGTCCTTATCTAAAACATGGTGATTCAGGATGCGAGAAGATTATTCTTTTGAGGTGCTTTAGAAACACTGCATTGTGAGTTTAGCATCAGTTCCTAGTCCTGTGCATATTGTTCAAATCTTGCCTTGTGATCTTGCTAATAATTAGCTGTAATTGTTATACATTAAAAAGGGACAAAATTCTAGACCACTCCGTAAAATTGTTTTATTTCAATGTACCTTGCTGCTTTCACTTCGTATAGTCTCAGAGTTGCTAGATTTGCCTGAATTTCTACATAAATTGATCTTAACATTTAAAAACTATGGCACCATAATAGATAAACACAGTCTGCTTGAACAAATAGCACACCAAGGCGTTTTCACACCTGAAAGTCCAAACCAAAGTTCATGTTTTGATACATTTTATACATTCGGTAAGTTTTGGTTTGGTTTCACATTGCAATTATGCGAGCGCACTAAAGAACTTTACATGACATACTTGCGTCCTGTCGTTATCATCTATGTGGGCTGCATCTTGACATTGATTGGTTTGAAAACGGACATGCGTCTGACGTCAGCGTGTTGTCAATTCGGCGGGTAACTTTGACGAGAATGAATGAACAGACGCATATCGTTGCCACTATACTGTTATTATTACGGCATTACTACCTGCAGCACCAACTATACTTGAGGCTAGTAAATTCGCCAAATGAACGTCCTTGTTGTGCGATCATTTTATTGTCGGAGAAGACTGCAAGCTATCCTGCGAGAACCACCGGAACTTCCTGTAAATGGTCCTGAAAGTCCGATCCATACAGAAAATGCGTTCACACTAGAAACTAACCAAACCTTTGTTCAGTTTGATCCGGGCCGAGACTACCTCTTTTCGTCCGACCAAATTTTGGTTTGGTTCGTCTGTTTGGAGGTTTCACACCTGTAATTTTGATTCGGATCAAACTGAAAAGTCCGAAAATCCAGACCAAACAAGGTAGGTGTGAAAGGGCCCTTATACACAACATATATGACTATTTTACAGTTTCTTTTTATTTCCAGACCATTAGTAGTATATTCTGGCACCTTTCCTGTTTGGGCCAGCCATCATTTTGGGTGGGCCAGTGCCACCCTAGCCCTTATGTGGCCTTGCCACTGGTGCATGGTGGAATACATGTGAATTCCTAAGCTAGTGACCTCCATGAAAGATGCTGATAATCTCACATAACCTGGATCCCTGTCAATTAGACGAGATTGGCAGTGTTGCCCCAAACCTTACACTATAAAATCACATATTTCGAGTGTCAACTGACTAAGTCATAAATCTCTGGAGCATGTGAACATCTCTGTTGATGTGTCTATGATGCTTTAAACATTCTGTAGACAGATGAAACTAAAGTTAAAAACACAACATAATGTGTGACAGAACACCAACATCAAAGCCTGGTCCCATCTTACGTCAAATGAGATGCTTTGGCACAAACTCAAGAGATTGATTAACAGCAGACCGACTCAAACTGAAAGAGTTTTGTGAAGAGGGGTGGCTGCTTCTGATCGTTGTACACATCTGATCCACAATTACAGGAAACATTTTGTGGAGGATATTTCTGGCAAAAGACCTTTACAGACTTTTTTCCATCCTGCACGGTGACTGTTTACACGTTTCACACTGCACTTTACTCCTGGCCGCTTTCAACCCTGGGTAGAGGAACGTTTTACATTTGTAATTTAGAAGTGGGGTTAGCACACTTTTTACCCCACATTGCAGTGCCAAACCTGTACAGTGTGAAACGATGCGGTGTTATAATGTTACTACTAGATGCTTAGCAAACGACAACTAATAGTGTGCCTCATATTCAAGAGCTTTGGACAGTCACAGAAACACAACATGTTGTATAAACAGTAGTTTCAGCGTTTGAGGGAAAAACTGTCAAATGGTTACCGAAAACAAATTGGATTGAAGAATAGACCGTTTCATTCTTACCTTTATAGTCTAAAAAGTATATTTTGGATTACCTTGATTGTACTGTCGGCAATATATAATATTAATTGTTAATCCCAGGTAAATAATGAGCAATGTGAAACGTGAAGGAAGATAACCCAGGATCCCATTTACCCGGGATTTAGAATGACCCAGGATGAACTATTTCAAGTGTGAAAAAAGCCCTAGTGTGTTCAATAAAAATATGAAAACATATAATTGTTTCTGTGTTATTTGAAGTCCTATTCGGATGGGATTCATTTTACAAGAGTAGATGGAGTAATGAAATTTTACCACAGGATGTCTGTAATATAAATGGCCAATTTGCACGGGCTAATAAATCTCAGTAAAATTACCAGAAGTGGGAGGGATAACTATTTATGCACCGCTGTCACCTGGACACACTATATATTAATTCATTTCTGATTGGGGAAGAGGCTCTTACCTAAAACTAAAAGAAGTGCTTTCGACCTTCTTTTTGATCAGAATAGTAGCCTATGCGGAAACCACTTGAGTTTTGCCACAGACTTGTCCCACCGCCTAGAACGCAACTGAATGCTTGCGTTCATACTTGAAAAACTGTGGAAATGACAGAATATTTATGTGCGCATTTACGGCTGGTCTATTCGCACGGGATTATCATAACATTGTCTGTAATGATTACTGAGATGGCACATTCGGACGGGACTAAAACGGGACATTGTTTTGCTTCCTTGGACTGTAACTTCCTTCCCCTAACTGTAACTGAGAGAACAAATGAGAGTCCTTGGAGGATCTGTTTGGTTTGAGTTATTATGGATACATTTGCATTAGCGTTTAATGCTCTCTTTTACTTTTAAAGTGGTTTCTTACCACTGCTATATACAGACACTATGGTATGACAAAAAGAACATTAGGTTACACTTTATATTAAAGGGGTACTTCACCGCTGGTAAATGGGCTTTCAATAAAAATTGGCTGCCTATATCCACCTTATTTTTCAACGCGGAATTAAGGTGTAGCCTATTCTGTGAATGCGAGACTTCCGATTTATTAGCCGCAGAGTTTGAAATTACCCAGCTAACAATTTTACGTTCTGGGAGCGTTAGTAAACTAATACTCCCTATTGGTTATCCAGGAAAGTTTTCTTAACGTAAATAGAACGTTCCCTTAAGGTTAGGGGGACGTTCCGGGAACCTACTGCGCATATCTGGTTTACTTGAATATGCACGCCACAACGCAACAAATAATGGCGGGATTTGAAAAAACATGTCAACCTATGTCTGTCAACCTAAAACCTATTTTTGGTGATGAGGATGGAAGAGGAAGGGAGGATGGAAGAGGAAGGGAGGAGATGGCTGGATGACAGGATTTAGTTTGAATAAGAAATGAATGTATGAAATCCAAATTTTATATTAGCCTTTATACACACACACACACACACACACACACTCTCACAGACACACACACACATATATACATATATATATATATATATATATGTAAACATAGTTATTAACGTAGTTAATCTGGTTAATTTCTTCTGGTTTTTTTTTTGTTGTTGTTGTTTTTTGGCTAGTAGAAGTTCTGAATGGCCGGTAACTTAAAAATTTAGTAGCCAAATTGGCCGGTGAGTGTTAGTTAATTTCAAACCCTACCGCTAGTGCTGGGCGGTATGACCAAAAATTTATATCACGGTATTTTTCAAAATTATACCGTTTCACAGTATATGACGGTATTTATTTGTTCTCAAGCATGACTGGGTGTTAACCACATTTTCTACTGATTGAGAGAGGAAATACTGCAGTAGATTGACTTAGAATGCCCTATTTTATGGTGCGTTCAAGTCATCTCGTAAATATCGTATATTAAACTAATTTCCTGCATAGAATATGATGGCATTATAATATAAAAATGTAATATGTTATGATAAAGTTTGCAGTGGCTCCATAAATTAATTAAAAACATAAAAAAGCAAAGCACACCTGATGCACATTTCTTTCCCAGGTAACGGCTGTACACAAAGCAGCAGCTCTCATAAACGCTGCTTTATCAGGAAAGATAAAGATTAAATGAAAATAACATCTAAACTTTTCTAAAGACAGTCAGTTCCCTTCAAAGATATATAAATATTCATATAAAAACACCCACGCTGCGTTTTGACTTTGAAACGTGTCAATGTTTATTCAACGATGTCAAAGCCTTTTAGAAAATCTGTTTGTGGCGGGCAGTGTTGATATTGTGAACCAATGTATGGGAAACACTGTAATATAATTTGACTGCTAGTATCAATTATAGTTATAACGGCCCCCTGAAATCAAAATGTAAGTTTTTTAGCTTTTAGTAGGCTATGAATATGTTAGCCATAATGTCATGAATAAGCTTGTGTGTTCCAAACCATTGACAAAATTCGTATTTAGCATTCAAAACGTACAGTCCCTCACTTCCACTAAAATGCATCACGGATTTTTATGACGTCACCGCAGACTTCAGCTTCTCATCACATCTTCTGTCCAATCAAATGCTCTCTAGAATCTAAAGCGTCCCGCCCCCTATGCTATAAATACCACCTGGTCAAAGCGACGCAATATGGGTTTTTGCCAGGGTCGATATTGTCCACACCACTTTTTGAAATAACTCGCGGCACGGATGTACCTAATACACATCTCCAGTTAACTAGCAGGTCATTCATTTCGTTCGTTTGTCAAATAAAGAGGCGTTCTAGCACTGAAATGTGTTGTTTTTTAAATCAAGCTGCTGAGGTCCTTGCCGCTGCGATCAGTCTTCACTCGGCGCTTCAATCTATCGTCGTCTTCACTCAGCGCTTCAATCTATCACCGTTGCGGAGACTCTTTTCGTTCCGGTGAAATCACAAAACAAAATGCACACAAACGTGTCCCTGCTTGATTAAAATATTCAGTTTTGATGAGGAAAAAAAACTATATGAGAGCGGATTAGAACCCGGAACCTCTGACACGCTTAGCAAAAGTTCTGCCACTATACCATGAAAGTACACGTGTTACAGTCTATGGATTTATTCAGTTTTATTCCGTTTTCCAACTGTACATTGGTTAGGAATGAAATGGCTAGAAATTTTTTCATACCTCTACTATTGAATCCAACGTATCATCAGCGCTCTGATTCGCTTCCATGGTGCTGTGAACAACTTGCAGTCTGTGAGGTAAACACTATTAGCTATTTGAAAAGGGGGAGGAGCCATTCAATATGTCCTATCCATCTTCACTCTTCACTTCACGCTTAGTAACACTTACAGCTGTGCCCTCACCACAGTGCAACAGTGAAAAGGGACCCTCTCAAACAGTGTCGCGCCGCGTTCCGAACGTATACACGTATGAGAGCGACATACACCGGTATTGCGGTATATTAAAAATTCATATCATAACAAAAATAAACACCAGTATAGA
The DNA here is from genome assembly GCF_029890125.1 of Rhinichthys klamathensis goyatoka. Classification (NCBI taxonomy): domain Eukaryota; kingdom Metazoa; phylum Chordata; class Actinopteri; order Cypriniformes; family Leuciscidae; genus Rhinichthys; species Rhinichthys klamathensis. The sequence continues at coordinate 977,147 of NW_026606982.1, read as the reverse complement.
CCCCTTTTCAGTTAGTAAACATGGTGACTTTTTTGTGGGCGGAGCTTAGGTGGAGGCAGAACGATCCCTCTGGCCGCTTCACTAACGTTAGTTTGCAAGTTTTGTTAGCTTGTTTTTTAACAATGACTAGAGAAAATCCGATTTTATCTTAAAGTGCAAGGTCACTCAGTGTCCAGGACCGCGATTGTTATTTGCAAAAGTGAATTTTAACGGACGGAACCAGATTGGCAGACCCGTACACACTCACTCAATGGATGGACGATCTGACAGGATTTACGTTAACGCTACCTCCGGTTGAGTGGTCTGACTTCTACACCTGTCCGATAGAGAAACTGAGGGCATATAAATCTTTAGATGCCTATAATAACTATGTGATGAATGGTCATGTACAAGACTTGTGTGGTTCGATCCGCAGTTCTGCCTAGCCAGCGCAAAGAAGACGACAATGTAAAGAGTGACATTACGGTGCAATTTTAATGATGTGAATATTTTCTAGAAATAAAAATTCTAGATACAGCATATTCATTTTTCATTGATTCTTGCACCCAACAACACAACAAGATGACATTTAATAATAATAAAAATAATTTAAGCTCCTTATTATGTAGCCGAATCTGTGTTGGTTTGTATTAGCCGCCTCCAGTTGTCCGTTTGTTTTGCCTCCAGCTAACGCTGTGACGTAATTGTGACGTCGGTGCAAAAGGGGTCTATTCGGTACGAACCGATATACTGCCCAGCACTATTAGCCGCTATAGGGAAATAATTCGCCTTTGGCTAAGCCACACCCTAGAATGTAGATTGACCAATCACAGCGCAGCCAAGAACGAGCTCCCACAGAGGTCCGACACTTTTTCACAGCGCTCCATTGACTTTAACACAGGCGTCTCATATTTTTGGTCTCCGCAGGCTATTAGCGTCGTAGTTTTATCAAAAATATGGTTAAACGTTGTGCCTGGGGCATTTGTAACAGATACGCGTTTCCCAGAGAGGTTGGAGGGGGGTGTCCGTTTTTTTCCCTTCCCAAACCGAAGTCAAATCCTGACAAGTGTCGTCTAGCACACGCTGCTAATAAATACAACGTTATACTCACGTAGTCCGTTTGCTTTGTAATAACGATTATAGAAGTGAATAGAGACCTACCCAGCTTTGCATGAACAGTGTTGCTCCTTGATATTCTTAGTCCCAGCCTCCGTCTCGATTAGTAGGATATGCGGTGGTTCATTTTTTGACTGTGACTGGTAACTTATGCTTTTGCCTCTATTTGGATGCCTTGTTGTTCCTTGCGTTTCACCTGTTTGTCGTTAATATAGCCTTCGAACGTATATTGCAGCCCCTTTTGCCTACTTCTATCAGACACTTTATTTGCTGCTTTATAAAAGTTTGATAAAATTTCAGCAGGAAGAGCCGTCACAGCATAAGCCATGTTGATACCAGAGCCCAGATGAAGTTTGTTTGTCGGACGTAGCAACAGTAACTAAGGGGGGCGGGGCTTAGCCAAAGGCGAATTAGAAGAACATATCAAATTGCAGTAAACTGTAAAACTGTTTGCGCCACAAACCAGCCTGTTTATAATTGAGACAATACATTAAAATAATATGGCAAGAAATACCAGTTTGCAATATCAAGCAGCATAACAATCCGTTTTGTACAGCTAAAAATAATTGGAAGGGAATGACACCAAAGCCAGGCACATTAAAATTACAAACCTGAAAAATAAGGTGAATATAGTAGAAAGACAAAAAAAAATTTAAATCGGTGCTACCTGACTAGAAACAAGAGGAAAATTAGTTTTTTGCTTCCCTTTTGCCAAATAGGTAGGAAAACTTCAATGCACTTTACATGTTGCAGTCCAAGGTCTCTCCCACCAGTCTGCAATGGACATGCTTGACCAGAGTATTTAGTATATAGTAGCGCCTTGCTTTAGTAGGAAATACGCCTTTTCAGCGCTATTTATTTCTCTGTGTGTCTTTAGTAAATCCTTTTATTGCCAAAAGTGGGTTTTCCTGAATCCCATCTCAGTAGCATCAAGTGTTTTGCAATAGAGGGTATGCACATGATGGGAAAGAGCTGTGTGATTGACTGTACAAGTCGATTCAACACGAAATCTGAGCCATCTTTTTACAGAAAAGAGAAGCAAATCACTGCAATTCATAGAAACAACTTGAATCCAGATTGAACTCGTTTGCCTGACGGTAACAGCTGACGGGTATCCAGATAACTTTATAAGTTTCTACAAAACAAATTGAAACAGCCCAAATATCCTTTTATGTCTTCGTCACTTAAAATTCACCAACAAATCTAGTCTTGAAGTAAGTCTTGAAGTAGTCTTCAAATTTATTTGTATAGCTCTTCAAAACAGGCATGGTTTCCAAACAGCTTTAAAGAAAGACATAATGTTATGTCTGTAATGCTTTAACAAGTTTTAGGGCCGAGTGCTATAACGATATATAACAATGATATAAGTGATCATACGAATTTAGATCTACCTGTATTGTAGTGTTGCCTAGCAGATAAAGCGTTCACAGGCTTAGATTTATGTATTTCCCCGGTGTCGAAATCAGGTACTTTTCAAGAAACTCGTTTCCTGGCCACATGTCAATGTCCGTGGACCACTGGTTCTTTGGTAAGTTGTGAGGATCATTGTCACTTCCCTTAATTTATGCAGATAATCATTTGTTTTACTCCCGTTTTCACAGTTGCCCCTATTAAAATGTTGCAGGATGTTTTCCCACTCAATCCGGCTGAGGGAGCGTGTCCCAACGGGAAAATTATGTCAGTACATACTACATACCCTTTATACAACATGAACATAAGTAAATTATACCTAACAATTTGTGGTTGTTTTTTAAAGTAAGTACATAGTAGTTAAAGATACCTAACATAAAGGGTGAAAGGTAGGGTTTACCACACAATAGAATCCTGTACACACCTCGACACACACCTGTTCACAACCAGTCATCCAAACAATTCAATTCAAATTTATTTGTATAGCGCTTTTCACAATACATATTGTTTCAAAGCAGCTTTACAGAAAGTGCATTTCAGAAATGTACATAGAAAAATACAGTTAGTTAATTATGTATTAATTCAGGGCATAACATATCGCCGGCGTTGAGTCGTCTCTTCACAGGCGTCGAGTCGTCTCTTCACAGGCGTTTAGTCATCTCATCGCAGGTGTTGGGGCATCTGAAGTCTCCCTGAGAGGCTGGATACAATCTGGAGCTGACGGACGCTATTTACCTTGGGACTGGCGTCCTGAGATAACAGCAGAAAAGCAGATGGGAAATAATTAGCATAGCTGCTGTTCATAATATTAATGCATTCGATCTGATTCAACAGTAGTATAAAAGGTAAGCATTGTGTGAATGCTTGGCTAAAGAGATGCACATTTAATCTAGTTTTAAACTGGGACAGCGAGTCTGAGCCTCGAACAATATCAGGAAGGCTATTCCAGAGTTTAGGAGCTAAATGTGAGAACGCCCTCCCTCCTTTAGTGGACTTAGATATCCTAGGAATGACCAGAACCCTCGAATTTAGTGATCTTAAAGAACGCGATGGATTGTAGGGCGATAGATGGTCCATTAAATACACTGGAGCTAAACCATTTAGGGCTTTATAGGTCAGTAGTAATACTTTGTAATTGATATGGAACTTAATAGGTAACCAGTGTAGAGATGATAAAATTGGTGTTATACGATCATATTTTCTTGACCTAGTAAGAACTCTAGCGGCTGCATTTTGCACTAACTGTAGCTTGTTTATTGAAGATGCAGGACAACCAGCTAATAAAGCATTACAGTAATCTAGTCTCAAGGTCATGAATGCAGAAACTAACTTTTCTGCATCAGAAACAGATAGCATGTTACGTAGCTTAGCAATGTTTCTAAGGTGGAGAAAGGCTGTTCTTGTAACAAATGAAATATGATTTTCGAAAGACAAGTTGCTGTCTGGTATAACACCCAGGTCTTTTACTGTAGTGGATAAAGTAACAGGACATCCTTCTAAATTAAAGTTGTATTGTAAGAGGTTTTGTGGGTGGTTTTTTGGACCAATAAGTAATACCTCGTACGTTTTATCTGAATTTAATAGCAGGAAATTACATGTCATCCAGCATTTTATATCTTTAAGACACTGTAAATTTAGATAAGTTAGTGTTTTCATCTGGTCATGATGAAATATATAATTGAGTGTCATCAGCATAACAGTGGAAATGAATTCCATGTTTTCTTATAATATTACCAAGTGGCAGCATATATATTGAGAATAGCAGAGGGCCTAACACCGATCCTTGCGGCACTCCATAGTCTACTGACGTTATCTTTTTCCCCATTTAAACAGACAAAATGGTAACGGTCTGATAAGTACGATCTAAACCAGCTTAATGCCTGTCCCTGAACACCAGTGTAGTTTTGTAGTCGATCCAAGAGTATTTTATGATCTATAGTGTCAAACGCAGCGCTAAGATCGAGTAGAACTAGTATTGAGATACAGCCTTGGTAAGAAGCTTAAAGTAAATCATTTGTAATTTTAACTAGCGCAGTTTCTGTGCTATGATGCGGTCTGAATCCTGACTGAAATTTTTCATAGATATCATTTTCTTGCAAGAAAGAGCACAATTGAGCGGACACAACTTTTTCCTAGTATTTTAGACATAAATGGAAGATTTGAAATGGGTCTGTAATTTGCTAGGTTATTTGGATCTAATTGTGGTTTCTTAATGAGAGGTTTTATTACTGCCAGCTTGAATATTCTTGGAACATTACCTAAAAATAAAGACGAGTTAATAATATTGAGAAGAGGCTCTTCCACTACAGGTAACACTACTTTCAGTAGTTTAGTGGGTATTGGATCTAATAAACATGTTGTTGGTTTAGATGCAATGATACGTTTATTTAGCTCTTCCTGTCCTATAGTTGTAAAGCGGTTTAGTTGTTCTTGAGGGGCCATAATTGAGGCTGAATCATAAGACACCATAGAGGATTGTACATTTACAATTATGTTTTTGATGCTTCCTATATTTTCTCAGTGAATAAATTCATAAAATCATTACTACTACACTGTAATGGAATATTTTGCTCAGGTGATGTCTGTTTATTTGTTAGTCTAGCCACGGTGTTAAATAAAAACCTTGGATTATTTTGGTTATTTTCTATTAGTTTGCGGAGATGCTCTGCCCTGGCTGCTTTTAGAGCCTTTTTATAACGTGACATACGGTCTTTCCACGCGATTCTAAAGACCTCTAAATTAGTTTGTTTCCGTTTACACTCTAAGTTACGAGTTTCTCTCTTGATAACATGCGTAGCACTGTTGTACCATGGTGCTTTAGTTTTCTCTCTAACCTTTTTTAATCTAATTGGTGCAACAATTTTTAATGTACTAGAGAAAATGGTGCTAAAACTGCTAGTCATTTCCTCTAGTTCATCTGTTTGTTTGGGTTCACTGAGCAGCTGAGATAGATCAGGTAAGCTATTTGAGAATCTATCTATAGTGGTTGGAAGGATTGTTCTGCCTGGTCGATAACGTGGCGCAACATGACAAATTTCAGCAGTACGTAGTATGCAAGTTACCATGTAACTTACAAACACATACAGTACAGTATGTAGGTCGTCCCGTAAACATTTCTGTAATTGCCTGTTGATTGAATGAGGCAATTCATTCACTGCAGCTGTGTGATTTGACCCAGAGGAAAGATGAATGTCTTCCCTGTTCTTGATCTTGTTTATCTTCATTTTATGTCATCACTGTTGGAATTCCAGGACTGTTATGGGAATCGTCTAGAATTTGCTCTCCCTCTTTGCTCTGACAAGTGTAGACGATGCCAGGCTGATAATTCTATTTTTGTTTTGTCTAGTATATGACGTCTTACTCTCTTCTCCAAAAAAAGTTGTATTGCTTTCCTGAATCAAGCCTCTGCTTAATAAAACGGTTAAACATTCACAGCCATTTGTTTTAACTTTCAACTGAAATGAATTCATTTTAAAACAGTGAGGAATGTTTGAGACTCAGAGAAAAAGGAAAGTCATGGTTGAGCTGAAATAATGAGTAGCTTTCCAAGTCAAGAGAGAGCGAAACAATAAGGGAATCAGTTTGGATCAGACAGGTTTCCAGCTTTCCACATAAGAGGGAAATCAGGAAAAGAAACTGTGTTTGTGACTAACAGAATCGACCTGAAACTGGTGTCAGATATGCCTAAATCTGTTCTTAAGATGCGATTGGACAAAGAACATGAACATAAACCGATTATTATTGTGCTTGTGTAAGAGTCTGTCTGATCAAACAACATCACTTTTTTATGTGAAATGGATCATGTCATGATAATAAAACTGGTGAGGGATAAATTAATAAAAAAAAATATATATATTCAATTTGTGGCTGTCTCCACAAATGGTTGAACAGAAAACACTACAGAAATGGTAAGAAAAAGTGTATCAATTTTCCAATCAGAATTTATGTCAGTCCAAAAGTATAGTACTGTTTATTTAATATAAAACAGTTTATACACGTCTGTACATTGATATGTAGTGTTTGGTCATTTGGCACCTTTTGGTCCAGACTATGTTATTCCAGCCATTAATTTTGGAAGTGGTGACATCAGTCAGCATGTGCACTTTTTTTGTGTGCAACATGCATCAGACAGTCTGTCAACGTGAGTGTGGGCACTTTATCTGGGGCAGTAAATCCCTTATCTCAGACTAGACCATTTACTGCATTTCTGATGTTAAAGGCTGAAAAAATGTGTCACAGATCTGATCTTCTGGCTCCCTGTGTTTCCCATTTCAGTACAAGTGTCAAAGTGCTCGAAGAAACTCAAGTGGCAACGACAATGATTGTGAGGTGAGACTTTGTGTGTGTGACTGTCTGCATGTCTCTGCTTGAGTGTCACTGTTTTATTGGGTTTCCACAGTCATGAAAAACCTGAAAATATCAGGGAATTTCTATAATTGTGATATTTAGGCTAGGTAAAGTAATGGAAATGTTGTAGAAATTCACTCTATGCACCTAACGCCCCAGACACCTGAGATAGTTGTGATCCCAATCTAATATTATTCTCAGGTGAGCCCAGAGCATTATGGATACTATCACTTGGGAAATAAGAATTTATAGTGCCCCACTAACCTACATCACAGCAGTAACCAAACTCAATATTCACAGCCAAAAAACACGCATACACTCATATTTATATTTTAAGAAATGCATAAAATAGCAAGGTTGCATGTTTTCTTCAAATTGATTGGTTAAACTATCTTCTAAGCATCTTGTCTAGACTACAAAATCATAAGACAGACTAGGTTTAGTATACATTTTTTTCATTGCCCTCTATGGCTGATTGCAACATAGGCATATAAAGTTCAAGAATTTCCATATTTCTTAAGCACTGTCATAACCAGTTTTTTGAAGAAAATATTTCATTCTTCATCCACCACAGAAATATATATATAGTCATCAATAGCTACGTTTACATGGAGACCTTTTGTTTCAATCGGAATGAATTCATTCTGATTGATGAATCCGAACGTAGTCTTTACATGAACGCTAAATAAAGTGATTGGGTTGATGTGCACGTTTATGTCACAAGCTTCAAATCGGAATAGATTTTTTTGACATGCGTACACTGCAGAAATATACAGTTTCCCGCTACACGGGCGGGAAACATTATTTCTCCTACATTACTTAATATTTGTCTATAGAGGCGTTGTGCCGTGCTGCTTATATTTATCAAACAAAACGCCTCTTCCCGTGCCAAAAACAAGGCCTCTGTGGATGAGAGTCCAAAACAAGGACTGGTGCGAGGTTGTCCTGCTCCACTTCAAAGACGATCAGTGGAAGGATAATTTGAGAATGGCACGACAGTCAGTTGACACTTCATTCAACAACACCAGCTCGTTCCACACGTCATACGACATTACGCCATCTCTACATCATTGCACATGCGCAGTACTTTCCAGATTCGGTTTTCAATCCGATCAAATGTTGGTTTACATGTCCTCTCGATCGGATTAGAAAAAGTTTACACCACTCCTTACAATCCAAATGAAATTTTAATCGAATTTGGCCAATACATTCCGATTGACGTGGTTGTCGTGACTTTTTTTATTTCCGACTGTGCTACTAGTCCGATTACAAACAAATTATTAGGGTCCATGTAAACGCTGCTAATGTTTATTTCTCTAGTTATGCTCAGTTTTTCATAATATTTCATCAGGTACAAATCTGCTCTTTTGTCAGTGCAGTCAATAAAGTTTATTGGAAATTCATTAGAAACCTTGGTTTTGTACCCCTGTCTGACTCTGTAAAAGTACAATATAACATTCACAAAGTTCATGGAGGAAGGAAACATCTGTGTAAAACATGTAAAACCGACCATCTCAGTCAGAAGAAACTGAATCCATGTCTGAATCCATAATTCAGGATTGTTTCAGGAGTGTTTGCCGTGTTTACATACGGCAGTTTTTTCCAGCATGACAATGCCTGTGTTTTTGCAGGAGGGAATGCGGTCTAATGAGTTCACCACAACTCTCACTGTCTTTGGCCTGAAACCAAGATCAGGTAAATCTTTGGGCCTATTTACACTTGTCACTTAATGCGTTTTTACTGATCAGATAGCTCACAGAGTTCACGTCACTGAATGCAACAGATGCAGTTTATTTATCATCACTGTGTTGTTGAGCTTTCAGGATGTGACGCGTCTCAAACCTTCACCTGAAGTGGTTTGAGTGATCCGATTTAGATCTGTCTCGAAAGTGTTTCAGGGGGTATTTACAGTATACATGGTCTTTTCAGATCTGATAGCTATCCGATCGCATCAAGTAACCATGTGTAAATAGGCCCTTTATCGCCCCCTCCCCTTTTATTTTCTTATAATTTGTCTTTGTTTTTAATCTTGGTGATGGTATTGCCAATGTTTGTTAGCTTTGCAAAGCATTTGCTTTTTAGCGCAAGTAAGCAATGAAAGTTGTATCAATGTGTAACCCCGGATATTTTCCTATTTAAAACCGTTTCTAGTAATTACACTTGAGTGAAACAAGCATCATGTCTGAAATCGTCTTTTAAGCTCTTTACTACATTAACAGTGGTTTTCCCACAGATATCTTATTTAGAGACTGCACTCAAATTTTACGATCTCTTTCATTTCAAAATTACCTTTGTTTAATGGGAATTTAGAGGTCAAGAACAGCATTTCTTTGGAAAGATATCATCTTAAACTTTGGTCTTGAACTTTAGTTATACCAAGGCTTTTTTTTCATGACTTTGCAATTCAGTGGAAAGCACAAGGAAGGCCTGTGCTTCCTGTCTCACAGAAAACAATGGCAATTGAGCAGCATACAATACCAAAACCGCTTGTTATCAGTCTCAATGCTTCCCTTTTTATCATTTGAGTCAGTCATATTTTTGAAATATTAATATCTTGTGCTCTGAGACCCACAAATAGCTGCTGTAGAGGTACCGCTGCTATGTGAACAATCAATAAATCACCTGTTTTGATATGTTTATCATCTGCATAATACAGCATATAGACATCAACGAAACAAATCAAAACATGCTTCTCTATATTTTTTGTTCATGTAAATTAGGCCTCATACTATAGCAATGAGAAATAGGTTTACCAAGTGCTGTGAAAATATGGAGAAATCGAGAAGTGTGGTTGTTTAAGCCTTTTAATGGCCATGTAATGTAATTTCATCTAGTAAATAACTGTCTGGCTTGAACAAAAAAACCACAAACAGCTGAAAACCATTTGAAACCGTAAAGTCTATATCTGAGGTTATTTATGTTTTTTTTGTTCCACATCAAAGTGTTTTAAAGCAGATTTATTTGTTTAAACCAGGGCTGCAACAGAAAATGTATAAAAATATGAATTATGGAGCTATTCAACAGTAAATTGTCAGTAGATTAGTCAGATGTGCATGAACAAACTTGATCTTTGAAGGGCAGTCATGGGAGACCTCTAAACTTCCCCTTTTATAAGCTAATGCTAATGAACAGACAGGAGACACTGAGTGACCAGGTTTACACAGTGTGCAGATTTAAAGATTTACCAGACTCAAAGATCAGACAGGTTAGTTGTTAAAGGAAATGAAGAGAAACATGATGATAATGACTGTGTGTTTACTACTCAGCCTTCTCCCGTGGAAATCGTCAAGACTTAAGCTCCACAGACCCAAGCTTTACCATGAGGAGAAAGATGGAGCACCTCAGGGAGGAGATGGAGCAGATCAGACTCCTGCGGCAGGTCAGAATTCCCCCGTAATATTCCTCTGGCATATTTTACAAAGTTAAAAAAGATAATAAAAAATGCTTGATTCATATCTCTAGGTAAGCGAAGTGAAACACACTCAAAAACATGTTCTGTTTTTAATTTTAGCCTAGAGGTTTATTTAGGTAAAAATTCTCTTTAAATGTATTGTCAGTGCTTTTAAAATCCACTTGCCATAACAGTGATTTCTTGCTTTCTTTGGACAGTATTCTATCTGTTTTATGTTTCTACTTGTCTCTGTGGAGCTCTCATCAGTAGTGTTAACTGTACTTGTTAGGTCATGATGTAAAAAAAGGACGATCTATTTCAGGCAGTAATTCATACCATGTAATCAGACAGGTGGGAACAAACGTTTCCTATTTAATTCTGAGGAAAGGAGTAAAACCATTTTTGGATGTGTGCTTCACATGGGGAGCGCTATTTGAGTCACTGCCTATTTAAAGCAGTTTGGTCCCTTATTGTGTAGGGTTTACTATTACTTTATACTAGGATATACAGTTGAAACCAGATATTTACATACACTTCAGAAAAAAACAAAAACTTTTCTTTACTGTCATACATTAAATCAGAGTAAACTTTTTCTGTTTTAGATCAATAAATATTAACATATTTTTTGCATTTGTTAAATGTCAGAATCGAGCGAGGGATCATTTTTATATATTTTTTTATCACTTTCATCAAAGTCAGAAGTATACATACACTAAGTTTATTGTGTCTTTAAACAAAAAGAAAACTCCAGATTATTCCACTCTGAGCTTAAGAAGCTTCTGATAGGTTAATTGATTCCATTTGAGTTAATTGGTGGCATACCTGTGGATGCATATAAAGGCACACCTCAAACACAGAGCCTCTTTCTTTGACATCATGGGAAAATCAGGAGAAATCAACCAAGACATTAGGAAAAGAATTGTGGACCTCCACAAGTGTGGCTCATCCTTAGGTGCAATTTCCAGATGCCTGAAGGTCCCACGTTAATCTGTTCAGACAATAACGCGCAAGTATAAAAAACATGGGAATGTACAACCATCATACCGCTCAGGAAGGAGACGGATTCTGAGTCCCAGAGAGGAACGTTTTTTGGTGCGAAATGTGTGAATCAATCCCAGGACAACAGCAAAAGACCTTGTGAAGATGCTAGCTGAAACTGGTAAGACAGTGTCATTATCCACAGTAAAACGAGTCCTGTACCACCATGAGCTAAAAGGTTACTCTGGGAGAAGAAAGCCATTACTTCAAAACCACCATAAAAAAAAGCCAGACTACTGTTTGCAACTGCACATGGGGACAAAAATCTTAATTTCTGGAGACATGTCCTGTGGTCTGATGAAACAAAAATTGAACTGTTCGGCCATAATGATAAACGGTATATTTGGAGGAAAAAGGGCGAAGCTTTGAAGCCTCAGAACACCATCCCAACTGTGAAGTATGGGGGTGGTAGTATAATGTTGTGGGGCTGCTTTGCTGCAGAAGGGACTGGTGCACTTCACAAAATAGATGGCATCATGAGAAAAGAACATTTTGTGGATATATTGAAGCAACATCTGAAGACATCAGCCAGGAAGTCAAAGCTTGGGTGCAAATGGGTCTTCCAAATGGACAATGACCCCAACCATACCTCCAAATTAGTTACAAAGTGGCTTAAGGACAACAAAGTCAAGGTATTGGAGTGGCCATCACAAAGCCCTGATCTCAATCCCATAGAAAATTTGTGGGCGGCACTGAAAAGGCGAGTGCGAGCAAGAAGGCCTACAAACCTGACCCAGTTACACCAGTTCTGTCAAGAGGAGTGGGCCAAAATTCCAGCAAACTATTGTAGAAAGCTTGTGGAAGGATACCCAAAACGTTTGGCCCAAGTGAAACAGTTTTGGGGCAATTCTACCAAATACTAAGGAAGAGTATGTATACTTCTGACTTTGATGAAAGTGATAAAAAAAAATACATAAAAATGATCCCTCGCTCGATTCTGCAAAAAATATGTTAATATTTATTGATCTAAAACAGAAAAAGTTTACTCTGATTTAATGTATGACAGTAAAGAAATAAAAGTGTTTGTGTTTTTTTCTGAAGTGTATGTAAACATCTGGTTTCAACTGTATAAAGGAAATTATATATATATATATCATTATAACATTCTATATCTTTACTTTCACTTTTGACCCATTTCATGCATCCTTACTGAATAAAAGCATTAAAAAGTATTAATTAAAAAAAATATTCTTACTGACCCCAAGCTTTTGAACAGTAGTGTATAATATTACAAAAGCTTTTTTTTATTTTTACTTTATATTCATCAACGAATCCTGGAAAAAAATTTCAACATAGATAATAAGAATAGAGCTGTCAAATCGATTTGAAAAAAAAACCCTCTATGTTAGATGTGATTAATCACGATTAATCATTTTGACAACACTAAATAATAAGAAATGTTTCTTGAGCATCAAATCAGCATATTAGAATGATTTCTAAAGGATCATGTGACACTGAAGACTGGAGTAATGATGCTGAAAATACAGTTTTGGTCACAGGAATAAATGACACTTTAAAATGTATTCAAATAGAAAACAGTTATTTTAAATTGTAAACATATTTCACCATATTTCTGCTGTATTTTGGAACAAATAAATGCAGCCTTGGTGAGCAGAAGAGACTTCTTTTAAAAGCGTTAAAAAATCTTATCGATCTAAATCTTTTGAACGGTAGTGTGTGTTTATACACTTTTTTTGATACACACACGCAGTGAAATGCTTGCTTGTCTTTGCTAATGATTTCCGGTCATGTCCAACTTCCACCTCTTCAGCTATGTGCTGTCTTGGTGGTGAAGAGCGAATGTGATAGCCGGAATGACTGAACAGAGGATGGAGGTTTAGCACATGGATGATTCTTGCTTCATTCATTTGATATACCTGTCTCTTATTTGGATTTAAAGTGATGTTTTTTTTTGCAGAACCTTGAGTCTAGGTTGAAGGTTTTGTTGCCAGACGATGTAGGTGCTGCTCTGATGGATGGTGTTGTTTTATGCCATCTGGCCAATCACATTCGTCCTCGTTCCGTGGCCAGTATTCATGTGCCCTCCCCTGCAGTGGTAAGTCCCACTGAATGTTTCATTCAGACTTTCTTGGATCTCCTTTTCTGATAATAATTAATGAAATGTCTTAGAGTATTTCTGGGTTCAAATGAGATTTTCTGCACCTTTGTTTAGCATTCAAAACAAGCACATAAATTGTTTGATGTTGTGTGGATCTGTTTAGTGCTAGATACTCTACTCTCTGAAGGTTTTTATAAAGGACATTGTCTGTGTGTGTCTTTAATAGCCAAAGCTGAGTATGGCCAAGTGTCGGCGGAATGTTGAGAATTTCTTGGATGCTTGTAAAAAGCTTGGAGTGACACAGGTATGTTTTCATCCGATATCTGCATTTTTTTTTTATTATATAATTTGATATTGAATATTTTATTGATTCTACATATTTTAAAATTACAACATAATCTAGTTTTTACTTAAAGGGATATTGATAGATGTGCACATGTTGAAGTAGTTGTGCATTCATCCAAAAAAAAAATGAAGTTGAATGTTTATCCATAATGTCATACACTATATATTCAAAGGTTTAAGGTCAGTAAGATTTTTTAGAAATTAATACTTTTATTCAGCAAGGACACATTACATTTATCAAAAGTGAGAGTAAAGCTATTTATATTGTAAAGGTTTCTGTTTCAAATAAATCCTGAATCTTAAAAAAAAAACATCATGGTTTCCACAATAACATTTGGCAGCACAACTGTTTTTGACATGGATAATAATATGACATTTTCTTGAGCAGCAAGTCATCAAATTTAAGGGTCATGTGACCCTGAAGACTGGAGTAATGACTCCTGAAAATTTAGCTTTGACATTACAGGAACAAATTTCATTTTAAAATATATTCAAATAGAAAACAGTTACTTCAAATTGCAATAATATTTCACAATATTGCTGTATGTTTTTGATCAAATAAATGCAGCCTTTAAAAAAATTCTTACCAGCCCCAAACTTTTGCACAGTAGTGTACATTATAATGTTGTATTATTTAAAAATGTTGTATTTTTGTTTTACCGTGTCATCATTTTTAACAAGGTAGTACAGATTTATAATATAGGCCATTTATCTTATCGATGTTATTTATCTATATTTATGCTTACATTTGCTTGTGTGTTCATGAACAGGACAAGTTGTGTTTGCCACATCACATCCTGGAGGAGCGAGGTCTGGTGAAAGTTGGTGTCACTGTACAGGCACTGCTGGATCTTCCATCATCAAAGCCCAACCAACTTTCAACCATGTAGCATCGCTGGATCATGGGACGTCCACTTAGCATCCCTTTACCCTGCCTTACCACCTCATCCTCACTCCTCACTCTCAGTGTTGTTCTTTGACCTATTATGTGGAGGTCATGACCCTTCACCCTAACTCAACTGTGGTGAACAGGCCGGCTTTCCCCTACCTCTTATAAGCCTCTATGGAGGGGACTAGACAGTTTAAAGCTCCAATATTGTGCCCTATTGGAGGGAAATTGTACGTTAAAGCCACACATTTCATTCTGAGGGGAAATATCTGTTTCTAGTCCACGACTGGCTGTGCCGTCTTAATGCTGGACACCTCAGTCTCCTTTCTTTTGTATCTCCTTCTCATATCTCTCGTGTTTGCTCTTCTCTTGGACCGGTGAGCCCAACAATGGGCGAGGACAGGAGAAAAGTATGCAGCTTTCTGGCTGATTCTGGACCAGAGGGAAGGTTTTATTTCAGTGCCACTCCAGCCCTCTCCTGTATGAAGTCACTAAGAGCTGTCAGTCATCTCGTTACATTCTGTCTGTTGTTTCCTGTCTTTCTGAGGAAATAAGTAAGGGAGAGACATGTATTGATGTGCATGTAATCACAACCAGACCAACAATGGGGACACCTGGAAAGGACCGACAAAGATGTTGCCATAAAAAAGGGATCATGGCTGTCATAATTGTTAATTTACTGCAGTCAGGTGAGTCATTGGAAGTGCATTAGAAAGTATTAATTTCTTTCTGCATGCCTGCACTGTTTTGTTTGAAACGTGAAGACACTGCTCATGTACATACGAGACAAAGGCTTGTTTGTGTTCTTTTACATACTTGCAAATCTTTGTTCTAAATTATGACTGGTTTTCCCACAGGTTTTATTTTATTGCTTCAGTTCTCGTGAACAGCCTGCGTGAGGAATTCACAACAGAATTCCATTGTAATTGCATTGTGCACTAGAATTTTCATTGTTTGTTGTGCAGGTATGAATAATTTTCAGCACTAAAAATAGGCCAGTTTTAAATATTGCAACACCTAATTATAATCACATAGAGTAGAAACAGTCCATTTATAATTGACACACACTTGATTGTATGGATTTAAATTTACAATCAACTAAAGGCTTGATTTAAAAAATAATGTCTCATAGATAAACAAATCTAAAGAATCTTTGATGCCTGGAAAATGTAATCAAGTTGTAAAGCATTTGATGTGCTGCAGTTCGTCCGTAAACTAAAGATGTTTAGAAATTTTAGTATGTACAAGTCATTTTTATTTGTTTTATCGAGGAATTTATTTATTTACCTTTATGTACTTTTGTATGTTTTATTTATTTATTTAAATTGTTTACTTCTTTATCAACCTCTGAAAAACATTAACTATTGCCCCAAAATCAGCAATAACATTCAAAACGTCTTGAGGAAATTGGAGGTTTTGGAGGTCACCATCTTGAAAGGTTTTAGCTCTTTCAGTTTCCATTTCTGCGTTTACATGCACACCAGAAAGCCATTTATTGTGAGAAAGCTAATGAGGATCAGATGAGAAAGAAACGTTCACATTTACATGCCCAGTTTCATCACATTGCTTACGCATCAGTAGTTTTTATGTTACTTGAATTGTGCAGTTTTTTGTGCACTCAATAAAAAAAAAACATAAGAATGCTGCTTATGCGTTTACATGACTGCATAATCCACATTCTCATTACGTTTATATGAAAGTAAGAAAATGGCTGCTAATACAGAGCATGTAAACTCCAACCTTCGTGTCTTAGCCTGCTTTCTCGTATAAACGAATTTATAGTGGGCATGTAAGTACTGTCATTCAACATTTGCCTTTTTTTAGCCTTGTCTGCTCACTACCTGAACATTAGCTGTAACACTTTTCCGAACAAGAAAAAATGTAGGGCGGGACTTGATTTTGTCCATTAGGAATTGATTGGATGGTTGTAGTTGTTATTGCTGTGATCTCTGAGATCATGTGATTGATCTCAGGTTGTCCTGCCCTCACGCCAGTAAAAATGTCATCAGAGAAGAGATGTCGCTGCAGGAGGGAGGGAAAGTGCACATGGATTTAAAATATATACTGATGCGCATTGATAAATCTTTAATACTAAATACTGCAGTATTACATTTGTCAAATTTTATTTCAAGGTGACTTCAATTTTAGGCTTGTCTATCTATATCGAAGGTCTAACAGTTTACGATCTTTTACCATACATGATTATTTGCCATATTTCCGTCTGAAAACTACAGGTATGTTTTGCCTATTATTGCTGTCATGTCTGAATAACCACTTCAAGCACATCTTGAAAGTTAGCCTACTTGTTGATGTTTTGAAGAGACTGATGAGTAAACATTGTTCATTGATTTATGCCTTTCAAAACCTCACAGTATGCTCACCTGGCAGTAGGAGCAGCTGTTGACAACTTTTCTGTGGAAAGGAGTTTTGGGAACTAAATTTTACAACGATTAGTAATGATTCACTCCCCTACCCTAGTCCATATACAGTAGCATAGCAGCTTGCTTCTGATTCAGATCCAAAGCTTGGTGATGTATTGATGACAGCAATTCCTCAGGGTCCTTGACACAATCTCTGCCAATAATCTAAAATGTTTTCAGTTCTTCTTAACCTGTACAGTTCTTCTTAACAAAACATGTTTTTATTATATTTGATTTTACTTTCACTCACACCCATTAGATAAGATCTGTGAATTCCATGTTAGATCAGTTTAAAGTGTCAGTTTCACATTTGTTTGTGTCTAAGACTTTCCAATTAGCCATCTGTCACTCACACACATCCATGTACACTGTCACTTGCGAGATTCCAGAAACTGGGTGCCTGGTACAAGGTATAAACTGCATACTGCATGCTACTTTTTTATTAATATTCTATAGTACTCAGTATGCTACAATAATGACGGAACTGTAGCAGAGATAATCGTTGCCATAAGACCTTAAATTGAAAAATTTAACGCTGAAACGGGTTTTATGACAGTCTTATTGCATTGTGGGAAACGAGTAGACGGCTCATACTGAGTATGCACATTTACACTGTTGTTTGTGAGGAGGATGACAGTATGCTGTTTGAATGAAAGCCATTCTCGTGTTATTTTTTGTCCCCTTTCACAATCAAACTCCATTTTAGCAAAGCTTTGAAATAATCTCACTTGTCAGCTCTGATCCTCATTCATGTTGAGAAAATGTTCAGTTTGTAAAAAGAAGTGTTCATTCAAAAGTAATAGACAGGAGATGCCTCCTATGCAGTGCGTACTGTATGTATAGATGTTTTTGTATGACATAACTGGATTGCATGTCTGGATCATACCATTGTTCTTGTACATAATCTCTGTTTCAACACATTAGGATGTTTCTTAAAAAGGAAACTACCCGAAACATTTCAGATGTCAAAATACTGGAATAAAATAACATTTTACAGTGTTTCATTGCGTCCTTGACCTTTGCTTTGTGCTTCTCCTTCACTGCAGGAACAATTCTTCATATAACAGGGTAGAAAATACAGACCTCTCTTAGTATCAGACTGTATTAAGCAATGCTTATTAAAATATCAAGCAACACATTTGACCATTCATCTGTCTGTGTCTGCTAAATGATTCAAGAACTATGAATCCATTTCCAAAGAAAGCTTACATCTCTCTTCCAGAGAATCAATCACAGAGAAGGCACAGGTTCAGGAAGGAAGTGTTGTTTTCTCAGGTTGCACTCATGAACAAAGATAAGCAGACACTATTAACTCCATATTATTTGCAGCAGAATAATTTGAGTCGTTCAAAACCGCTATAGACGAAAGTTGTTTATTTATCAATGAACAGATTATAAAATAACACTCTAGTCCAATTTGTAATTATGAGAGATATGTAGGCCTATTTATGAGATATGAACCCATTTACTGAAGCTTTAAAAATCTTGAGAAAGATTGTTACTGCAAATATGTGTTACTGCAAGCTAAGTTTCCTATTGTTGAATTTAAGCCACATTATGGATACTATACATTTGTACTCCTAAAAGCACTATATATTATGTATTAGTTTATATTAATGAGGAAAATTGTGAATTTGTGGTCTATCTTAATACTATAAACGTACAGCCTTAACATATTAAATAGAGTAGTTATATATATTTTACTAGCCTACATTGTGCATCTGATGATGTTTATTTTATTTATTTTGCACATTTTTCTGATATTTCTCATCAATGGTAACTTGCAAGCATGCTGTTTTCAATCAGCCTAAAGCCCAGAGGACACATTTATCATTTACACTTAGGAAAATAAATGGCTGTGCTTCTGAGAGCTAAAACTTCTCAACGCTCGCATTCAGCATAAACATCCCCCTGCAAAAATATTTTTTCTTGCTGCCTTGTAAAGACCATATTTCTGCACATAATGGGGAAAATTGAATAAACAGAGTAAACCCAAGTAAACACTTGGCAGTCTAACTAGGGTGATTTACAGGACAACACACCGGCGGAACGCCCGAACAACACAAACGCTCTGTGTGAACGGAGCTGCAGCAACAATGATCCTTTGTTTCAAATCATTCCGAACTGTTCAACCAGTTTACCAAATGACAAAACCACAAGTATTTGATTAACTTTTACCGGTATCAATTGCAATGCTGTACAAATTGTGGCATGTATGTCGTTCAAGAAAAAAACCTGTAACTATATACAAGACAGTCTGTAAATAACCGTGTGATTTACGCGCGCGCAGACGCACAATGAGTCACTCACACTAGAGAGCGCTGTTCCTACAACATTTAAGAACCATGATATGATTTCATTCAGTCCATCCTAAGGCAACTATATGAGCTCATACCATCAGGAGGTTCTATCACAGGACAGTGACAGTGAGTATATTTCTTCTAATATTTTGTACTGTAGTAGCTTTTTGTTCGTCGTATATGGATATTTTGACTTTCCACTTCTCAGCACCTTTTCAGATCTACTTTATTTAAATAGGCTGTATTTAGTTTAACTATAAAGTGGAGTAATTGATCTGAATTCACTCTATAACTATATACTTGTTTTTGTGTGTGCAGATATCTACATTTATTGTAAATATTTGAGTTCAAATCAAAATAGCAGCCTTTATTTTAAAACATTAGGCCTATAAGGCAAATATGTTATATTTAATGTAGCTATAATATATATTAAAAAAACAGAGTTCCTAAAAAGAATACAGAGTGAACATATAACTATGACACCATTGTATTTTTACTCTAGTTCTCTGATCATTATTGTTTAAAATTGTGAACATCTTTTCATTTTGAACATATAAAGAAATTATCATATAATATAGGATATAATATTGTAATATTTGCATATTTTAATATATAACAAAATTAAAAATATATTTTTATGTTTACAGAACATCAACATGTTTCTAACTACATATCAACATTTGTTTTTTAATGCACGTTCCATTTATATGCTGAATTAATATGGTTTATAATTTGCTTTCCCTTCTATAAATACTATATATTTATATATAAAGTCATATTTGCGAATGTGTTAAGGGGTTAGTTCACCCAAAAATAACCTGCAATCATTATGAGTCAAATATGACTTTTTTTCTTCTTTTGTGCAACATTAAAGAAGATTATTTGAAAAAATATTTTTTTACACAGAAAGTCGATGTACAGCGAAACTGTTTAGTTACCAACATTTTTCAAAATATCCTCCTTTATGTTTTGCATAAAGAAAAAAAGCCATACAGGTTTGGAACGACATGAGGCCGAGTAAATGATGACAGAATTTCCATTTTTGTGTGAACTCAATTTAAGGCTGAGAACAACACTGTGATGCAGAACAGCTGTTTTAGGGTTAAGATGCCATAGCTGACAAGATTGAGCAGACTATTAACTTATCTGGCTATAACAAACACAGGGGCCACACCTTATACGTAAGCAAAAGATCTGACTGTGTGGGTGATTTAAACTCTTCCCTTTTTAAGAACACTGCACAATGTAATTCAAACAAGCGTGAAGAGAGATTAATGCTGTACATGTCCGATGCTTTATCCCTCAGAGACAGATAAAGAACATGTTGCTGCCGAATAAGGTTCCTGTATGGCTCTCTGCATTTACTCTGCTTTTGCTGACTCAGGACCCCGTCTCCACATCAGAGGTCGTGGCCTGTGGAAAGGCGGGTAAGTTTCCTGGCTGATTCCAATGAAACGATTAAACAAATAGGCACAATTCCAGACTTCCCTTGAGTCAGATCAAATACAAGACAGTCAGTATTTGTATGAACATAACATTTATCAAAGCTTTAGTAGGTAAACTAAGATGAAGCAAATAGTAAACGTATTTGATATTTCTCAAATCTGTCTTCAACATTTGTTATATTGTTCATGTTTCCTTTTACATCCGTTCTTTGATTGCCTAACTTTATGACTAGACAGATAGAAGTTTCAGCACGACTTTGTGTCGCAGATCACTGATAAATAGGCTGAATTCACTGGATTTCACAACTGTTTGTCCTCATGGCATGCACACAAAACAGTTTGACTCATCCGATTGACGACTCTTGAGTTCAGAATTACAACTACTGTAGATGTTTGCTGCAGGTGCTTAGTCTGTCTTCAAGCCAAGCGTTATAAAAGGGAAACAACATTGTTCATAGACATATACATTTTCCACAGTGGATCCACCTGCCAATATTGAGATAAAAGACCCTGGCTTCCTGGGTTACCTCAGTATTCACTGGACTCGGCCAGCCAGCCTTCAGAACCTTACAGGTTGCACAGTACGATATCAACTCCGATACTATGACACCTACGAGGAACGATGGAGGGTAAGGATCCTTGAGAATCAGCAGAACACAATCGTTTTTTTCCCTTTCAACAAGTAAATATTTACTTCTCTGGCCTTGCCAGCACAAGTGTATTTCACACTTCATGCATGCTTCACTTGTCATTTTTAAATGTTTTGAAAAAACTTTACGCTCTAGAGATTTTAGTTTTTGTTTTGTTTTGTTGCATTTCCGTGAAAACGTTGTGGACGTTTTGTGACTGTTTTACTAAAGCTGTGCTCAGTCCTGCTGGAGAAAACTGCTCTAGTATTTAATCATTATTGTGACATATCAGCCATTTCAATCAAGTCTGTTTCTTTCTGAACTTTTATACTTGTTATTCACTGAATCATTGCGCCTGTCCAAATACCCACATTTGACAAAACTTTGTTTTGAAAGCAAACTCAATTTGTACATTTGCATTTAGAGCTTTAATCTAAGAAATGATAAGGGCCAGGCTGGTTTCAAAACCAAGTCTCATTTCATAAATTGCAGTTCATTGAACTTACTGTAAAGGTCGATTTCGTAAACTATAGTTCAGTGTTCCATGGAACTCCTGAGACTCGCCAAAAATCTGTTTTTTATTTAATGTAACCACTCTCCCTGTGGGCTATATATATTCAGGAGAGACCTATTTGTTGCACAACATCCTTAAATATATTATTTGTGACTCAAAACTGCCCTCTTTTTGTGTTGTACAGAGTGTCCGAACAGTCAAGCTGACTTATGCTGCCCAGTTTGACCTTGAGAAACCAGTCACGGTGAGAATGCTCACTGTGTTAAAGTGTGCCTGCAACAATGGGACAGAGGTCCAAGGGGAGGAGACAGAGAGGATGTTCACACCTGAACCTACAGGTAAAAGGTTTAAAAACTACTACCTCACTGAAGCGAACAAGAGCAAAGACCAGCTATACATCCTTTATTGTTCTTGCAGGGAATCTAACTGAAATCTTATAATCCTTATATTGCTTTGTAGCTTCTTTTAATTATGCAGTCATTCATTTATTAAATAATTTTACCTCTAAAAATGGTATTTTGTTAAAAATCATGTAAAAATCTCTCATTAAAGGGTTAGTTAACCCAAAAATGAAAATTATGTCATTATCACCCTTATGTCGTCCCAAGCCCGTAAGACCTCCGTTCATCTTCGGAACACAGTTTAAGATATTTTAGATTTAGTCCGAGAGCTTTCTGTCCCTCCATTGAAAATGTATGTACGGTATACTGTCCTTGTCCAGAAAGGAAATACAGACATCATCAAAGTAGTCCATGTGACATCAGTGGGTTAGTTAGAATGTTTTCAAGCATCGGAAATACATCTTGGTCCAAAAATAACAAAAACTATGACTTTATTCAGCATTGTCTTCCGTTGTGCTTGAGATCCCATGACCAGCCGAGTTACTATTCATTTTATCTCTGCAATCCCTGACTTTCGCTAGCAAAATTATTATTCACAGCTGGCGGAAAAAAGCGCATTTCATCAATCGCATCTTTAACTTAAAACAGTTTTTTTTTTGTATCTGATTGTATGCTCCAAATAAACAATAATAACAAATTCTAGGAATAGAAAAGGTCAGTCAGACAGACTCCACAGGAATAATCAACAAAGCATTTTTATACGTTGGCTTCTTTGTGTTGGCGTAATTCTTCAGACTTTATACATTTATAGTTAAAACATTAATAATTAAATTAAATTGTATCCATCTAAAACGAATGCATGTGGATATTTTCCACTTCTATGTTCCCATGCAGCCTTTTTAATCTAAACTTTATTGCATAAGCAAAAAAAATAAAATGCTAGTAGTCTAAACACACCCATCTGGAATCCACTTATGTCTTGTTTACAAGACAAAATGCTTTTGAGGAGTGAAACAGCTGTTGCATCATTTAGATTTGTGTCTTTCTAAGAAATTGGTAAAAAAATAAAAGATAAAAAACCTCTTTCAGATTACGTTACCTTAAATATAATTGATCGAGTTTGAGGAAATCATGGTTCATTATTCATTTCTTGGCAGAATTGTCATTCAAAAGTTATCCATACTGTTATAATAGCATATAATAATATTCAATAAAATGACATGAGTGAATTCAAATCACAAATGAGTATTTCTTGTCCTTAACACTAGAACGGCCACGACGGTCATTTTGACCGTTTTGAATTTTATATCTGCAATAACTTAAAATTATATTATTTAAAAAATTATCAATAACTTAATTATTATAAATATGTTTTATATAAACAATAAAAAGTGTCTGTATTTTCATTGTGTTTTTTTTTTCTTATAAATTACACATAAGGCAAAAAAAACAAATTAACATATTTACCTATTTCGGCCATAGACGGTCATATTGACCGCACTGAATTTCGCGGTATTCTTTTGTTACATTTAGTTGTTATTATCTTGTTCTGAATTATGTTGAATGGATATGGAAAATAGCCTATCTGTTGTGAATATGCGATAATTATGGTACTAATGATATTATTATTTATAAATGTATTAAACTTGTTTAAATGTACAGTTTGTTGTTGTTTTGTTTTTAAAAGATAATACAATAAATGCATTCATCTCTCAATTGGGTATTTTATCATTAAAAATATAGAGTTTGGAATCTAGCGGTCAAAATGACCGCTTCTTGCACTTCTAGTGTTAAGTCCTTAAAGTGCAAAATCTGAATGGAGCATTCATTGTTGCAAATAAATGTACATTTTAATGTTTATTAAATTGCCTTTGTGTCTTATTTGAAATGGCTTACTCTATTTTTATATTATATTCATGCTGCATCACCTTACAGCAGTGCCACCAGCAATTCACCTGAGATGGCCTTGCTTTCTATTTTGATTGTTCTCCTTTACCTAAACATGTTCTCAACTGTGGTTTTGTCCCAGGTGTGGCAGGGTCAAAAATAAGAGACTTTCATTGCGTCTACTATGGGAAGGAGTACATGGAATGCACCTGGGATTCAGGACCTGTCCAGCCTCCAAATTCACAGCACTACCTCTATTACTGGTGAGCACTTCCGTGGGAATGTTTCTTACATTAAACCATTGATTAAGATAGTTTCACAGATGCAGTAAGGGTTGTTGCACTGTGCCGCAGGGAGAGGTGAGGACAGGTTGAAACACAAGTCATTTTACTTGGAATTACTTGTATTTGAGAGAACTTATAGCCTTCAGTGTTCTAATGCAAAAGCTTCTGCTGTTTTATCTGTTCCATAGAAGACAAAAATGAAGTGCCATGCTATACACACATTTGAATTTGGCAAAGTTCAACATAAGCTAATTTGGTTGTGGTCATGGATTAACCTTTTGGATCTAAGCACATTCCACTGCACTACAGGTCAAGACAGGACTGCTTAGTCATTTTGTTCTTTCTGTGAACTTGTGTAACAGGTCGCAATACAATAGAATCTTCAATTTGATGCCAAAATACCATTTATAACATTTATAACTGGTGATACTCTGAGGGGCCATTTACATGACATTGGCATTCTGGAGGCCAGAAAACGGGTTTCAAAGTGCAAGTTGTGTGAAAAAGGTGACGTCATGCGCATTACGTGTTCAGTCTAGTACAACAGACGGGTTCCGGAAGTAAAAACTCAAATGCATTTTCATCATTCATTTTCTGCATAGGGAAACAGATTTTTTTTTAAGACAGACCTAGACCTACTGTGAGATACAAGGTAATCCATGGTATTTGCTTCTATTGAAGCGGTCAGCCTGCCTTATTTCAGCTTATTTTTTAAATAATCATATTTTACAGCAGAATTCCTAGAGAAAAACTACATTGCAGTTGAAACTGTACAGACAAATTACACCAATCTATGTGTCGAAAAAAGCGACATGTGGCAAAATAGCTCTTTAGCTCCACCCATCCGATGAAGCACTGCAAATGATGTAATCGAGACGATAAGCTCTCAATGTATATATATATATACATATTATATTATGTTTATTGCAATTAAAAAAAATATATATATATATATATATATATGATCAACCATTGTAAATTAGTTGTTTAATATTTCTCCATTTTTATTTCGATTATGCTTTTCGCAATGCTTCATGGGATTGTAGTTCTTTCCCTCACTAAAACCGTTAAGTCTTGTACCCTTGTCATTTTGTTCGATTTTCAAAAACTTTTTTGCTTCAAATCAAAGTTTGTAATGTTATGATTCACCTCATAGCTGATTGGCTTGGCTCGGCTCATGTTATAACTCTTTAAGGAAGGCTTTTTAAAATCCCTATGGGAAAAATTAATGGAAAAAATACTTCCGCAACCAGGACTACTGAAAAAGTGGGCAGGAGCTTGTTGAACTCTAGGTGCATAGTAAAGTAACCCCGCTAACTAGGCTACTGGCCTGGCATGCATAATACAGCGTTTTTAGTCGTTGTTGCGGATCCGTGTGGACGGGGATTGTTTAGACAACGTTGTACCTGTACGCGAAAAACGCAAAGGAAAACATTTCCATTTTTAGTACATTGTTGTCGTGTAAATCTACCCTGAATATAGTCATAATTTCAACGACATAATTTCTCTTCTAAGATATCTAATGATGCACACAAAAAACATACAAATCAGTTTTACATTAATATCCCACATTTTTGAATGAGTATATGTGTATCTGTTTTTCCAGGCACAGGGAAATGGATGAAACACAGGAATGTCCAGAATACATCATATTATCTGAGGTTCGGAGAGGATGCAGGATACCTCGAGAATCAATCTTAGAGTTCTCCAAGTTTAATATGTGTGTAAATGGATCCTCTCCTGCAGGAAGTCTGAGAACAGCCTACTTCTCTATTGAGGTCCAAAACCATGGTAAATACACACTGTTTGTATGACAGAAAAAAATCTCAATATGAGTGTATATAGGCCTATTGCAAATTTAGCTAACTAGGGAGACATACAGAATGAGCACCTGATCTGACTCAACAGTAAAGTGCATTAACCCTCTGGGGTTGTTCGGCCCAAATGGACCCGAATCATTCAAATAAAAAAAATGTTAAAAATCACAGCTTCTTCGGAATGGTCTGAAATTTGGTGACTTTGTTGGTAGTTGGTATGTGAACACCCAAAAAAATTGGGGACAGGATGTGAACAGTCTAAGTGGTTGTAAAAAAAAATAGTCACACTCAGGACCTTCGGGTCCGAATGGACCCCCATAGGAAATGAATGGGAAATTGGCAAAAATGTGAAAAAACAGAGTTTTTTGGGGCGTACAATCTACAAATCAGCCACAACCCATAAAAAAAGCACACAACAGTGAAGGGGAGAATCTATAAAACATCAAGAGTGCAAAACAGACACATCCACACACACTTTTATACACATACACACTCATAAATTCAGATTACTGTACATAAATCTGTTTTGAATTTTTAAAAATCACAGCTTAATCGGAATGTTACGAAACTAGGTGACTTTTATGGTATTAGGTATGTGAACACACAAAACAAATGGGGACAGGATCTGAATAGTCTAAGTGGTTGTAAAAAAAATAGTCAAACTCAGGACCTTCGGGTTCAAATGGACCCCCATAGGAAATGAATGTGAAATTGTCAAAAATATGAAAACACAGATTATTCAATATGAAAACACAGACTATTCAAATAGAATAGTCTATTTGAATAGTCTAAGTGGTTGTAAAAAATAAATATAAAAAAATACTCACACTTAGGACCTTCGGGTCCGAATGACCCCCATTGGAAATGAATGGGAAATTGTCAAAAATATGAAAACAGTTTTTTTGTGCATACAATATACAAATCAGCCAGAATGCAGAAAAAATGACTCAACGGTGAAGGGGTGAATCTCTAAAACATCAAGAGTGCAAAACAGAGACACACACACACACACACACACTGTATTATATATTTATAATAATCTGTATTATAAAGTAAAACTGGCACTTCAAATTACCATTTAAACCAACCAAAAAAACAAAAACCAAGACAAAAATAGTCTTTGAGAATCTGTTTAGTATATTTTAAAAATCAACAACCTGAAAAAAAATTGGTATATATTTGCAAAAATCACTAGAATCCCCAAGCCTTTCTACAGAGAGCTGTAAATCCACTAGTGGTAAAAATGTGCTATTGCGTGATAAAAATGCTCAGTGTGTCCACCAGATGGCATCTATATTTTTTTAAAAATTGCTTTCATGAGGCCTAGGCTTCACTCTAAAATGTAATACAGCTTTGATAAAAAAAAAAAAAAAAAAAAAAAAAAAAACTATTATGTTCAATGGGAAAAAATGGGTCATAATTATTGCATAAATATTAATTATAAATCATAAAAATATCTCAAAACACCAAAAAAGAAAAGAAAAAAATGTATAGAAAACAAGTTAAATTTTTTTTTTATGATTTTCTTTTTTAAAATATGAATCCTGCCCTTTGGGTCCATTTGGACCCGAACACCCCAAGTGTGACTGTTAAACGAACAACCCCAGAGGGTTAAAGAACATATTCCTCAGTTGCTTCTCTCTTTCTTTCTCTCTGCAGTAAAACCAGCTGTGGTATCCTCTGTGCACATCTCAGAGATTGATGGACTGTTGAAGTTAGATTGGTCGCCACCTAGTGGTCTGGTGCCAGAACACTGCTTGGAATATGAGATCGAGAGAAGCACTCTAATGACAAATGACAAAGAACAGCAGGTATTCCAGTCATTCTATCTTGTTTTCTTCTTCTCAGCGTCATTTGATGATTAAAATTCTCGGTTCTATTCATAAACACAATTTTCAAGTTTTTGTGCTTGTTGGTACATATTTAAGGTGTCTCACATTTACACAGGTGATTGACATTACAGAATAGTCTACCAATGGCAAATAAGAATCTGATGTATTTGATACATCTAAAATGCCTTCAGGAACAGAAAGGGGGAACACTGCTGATAATTCTCTCAAAGTGGTTTTATTGCTTTGTAACATCAGTAATTTGTAAACAACACTTGTCGACATGAACAACCGCCATTCAATTGCATTTTATTCTGAATCTTGGCATGCAGCATTAAACCAAGATTTGATTTAGGTTGTGTGCCAAATCAAAAAAAGAAGAAGAAAAAAACAAAACAGGAATCCAGCCTGTCAAAGCTCATGTTATCTTTATTTCTCCTTCAGCAAAGGAAGGTTCTAGAAAATTTAGTTCTGGACCTATCTTATGACATCCGGAGAGAAGCAGAAAGTAAGAAAACTTGTTTTCAAGTCAGGTCAAAGGTGAACATGTACTGCGCTGATGGAGGATTCTGGAGTGACTGGAGCCAAATACAGTGTACAGGTTAGACTTATTGATTTTGGAGTTTTATGCATATTATGCTGAGAAGTAATCAAGCAAATCTGGGACAAATTATGTAAAATCTGTAATTTCTGTTTTTTTTTTTTGAGATTCATAATTGAAGTTTGTTTGTGATTATTTAAAGACAGTTATTGTGTCTCGATTTAATGTGCTCTTTTAAGCTTTTGAAAATATGTATGATTAACAAAGCAAATGTATGTCCTAAGATGTAAAGACAGTAGAAAGTATCCTTAGGTTGTAAATAGTCCTTTGCATTTTACACTACTAAGTTAGTTTTGATCATGTTTTTTCTCACTGCCACTATCAGAAGAGAAGGAAACTCAATACATAAATGGAACATCATGGAATAATCTCAGTCTGGTTGGCCTAGTTGTTATTGGCATTGCTGGAGTCATCATCCTCTGTCTTTCATTATGGATATTAAAGAAGATGTGAGTATACAGCAAATAGTGAATACATAAATAGATGCGCATACAGATTCTTTGATAGGTTTATTCTTCATTGATTGAATCAAAAACCCATTTCTGTCCCCACAGCTGCATAAAAAAGACCAGCAAGAAGGATGCCCTATACACTTTGTACAAGCAGAAGGTCAACGAGACCATGCCCACAATCCTCAGCCCCATTTTCAAGTGATGCTCCCTATGACCTGCTATACTGCATTACCATTCAGCAGTTCTAGACTGCACTAAAAGCTCACTACTCAGAAAAATAAACACGAGGAGTGAGACTTCAACGCCCTTTCAGAGTTTACCTTCTAGTGCATTTAAAGTGATAGCTATTAGGACCAATAATCTTGTGGAACAGACATGTGAACCTGAATGAACCACAGCACTGACCTGAATGTATATGTGCCACTTTGTTTACTAAGCCACTATGTTACTACCTGATGTGTTTACACACATATAATGTGTTACTTAAAGTTACTCATAGATTTTTCAAATGCCAATGATCTTGCCAGTTTTGCCTAGTCTTTATTTTTCTATGAGCTTTTTCTCTGTTTTACCTGGATGTATGACTTTTTTTATATATATTTTAGGTTATTTTACCGCTGATTACATCATAAAGATTGAGCAATTCAGCTTGAGTATTCATTTCAAATACATTTCAAATACATTATTAAAATACAAATCTTTTGAATTTATGATCTGTTTGTTTAATTTTTTATAATACATACAATCAACAAGAAGTCTGTAAAATACCCCCTACAGCTAATGCAGTGCACACACTTACAAAACATATTTCATTATTGTTCACTTCCTAATCAGAACATTACAGCCCTTCCTGGTGGTCATCACTTCCTGAGCTGACTAAGTCTAGTGAGTGGTGACTGGAATGATGATGTTTGGGTCATGACATTACACAGTATATAGTACAAATGATGTACTGCATGCAATAAACAGTGTCACTGTATTCAAAGAAAGCTTTGTCGAGGCAAAAAGCAGTGTTGTTTTGAGAACGTTCCACAGTTATTTAGCTACCATCCTTCAATTGTAAACCTCTTGATTTAATATTGACATCTTGCACCAAGAAAGTCGTTAAAGAGATAGATCTCACAAAAAGATTTATTCTGTAATTTACTCACTGGAGGCTATCCTATAATTGCATAATTGTGAATATTTACTTTAACCACAATTACCCAAATTACCTAATTTAAACTAAAGGAGCCATTTGTGCAGAGCTAATCTAAGTGAAATCATCTTCTCTTGAGCCTAGGACATCTGTGGTCAGGTCATCTAGTCAGGACCTCATCTATGACACTTCGGCTTCCATCAAAAGGCAGATCTTCGATACAGGCCGGTCCAGCTGACCCGTTTTTGTCTTCAGCTGTACTGAGCAGCAGACAAAAGCCCGTTCACACTACAAGCGACAAATTTGACGCTGCAGGTCGCCAGTGGCTGCGCTGGAGGACATTCATGGATTTTACTCTATGTTAGACAACATAGGCCTCGTTTACACTGCAGGTCTTGATGCCCAATTCTGATTTGTTGCCTATATCCGATTTTTTCTACCGCCCGTTTACACGTTCTTTAAATTGTGACCCATATCCGAGTCATGTGTTTACACTTGACAGAAACATCGCGCATGTTTAAAGGGGTCTTCTTGCTCAGATGGACGAACGCGCAGCGAGATCTCAGGACAGGTGGGAACATATACAACACGATCTCATAAAAGTGAGTAGGCCTATCTATAGCACAAATTGTATTTCTCATGCCATTTATACGCCAAGAATAGTTTTTGCTTGCATATGATACGCACTGTAAACGTGCGTATTACACGCCATAAAGTGCGTATCATGCACGCAAAAACTATTTTTGGTGTAAATGCCACGTGAAAAAAAAAATCGTGCAATAAAAGCACTTTCATGAGATCGTTGCGGGCATTAAAGAGGAGCAGTGGGTCCGAAATTTTTGGATGAGCAAGCCAACCTTTGATATGTTGTGTCAACGTGTGTCCACATTCCTCTCCTACCTACGACGACACAATGTTTCATCGGGCCATCCGTCCATCCACAGATGCGCGTGGGGGTTTATCTCGTCATTAAACCGCGGAGACGCAGCCAAAGGGTGCGGATCCACTTGACCGTGCGATACTTTTGTCGCGCCGCGCACCGCTCCTATGGGTGACGTCACGCGACTTTAAAGTGCCCGCAAAGCATCCCGGGAAGGCGGCGCTTCATTTGGAAAAATGCTGCGCGTCAAAAGCTGGCCGATGCCCATCTTTATGCAAATGTAACATGTTTACATGACAGTCGCATTGGCACATATCCGATTTACATCTGATTTATTTCCACATATGAACAAGGCCTGAAAGTAACCGATCTCGAAATATCCGAATGCATGCGTTTTTTTCCTGTTTACACTGTCATAGAACACATCCGATCTGTGTCGCATGCGAGTAAAAAATCGGAATTGGGTCACATTTCACTGACAGTGTAAACGAGGCCAAATACGTTTTCTTGCCTCTACAAACAAATATTCTGGAAGGAAAAGTCTAAATATAAATGGAATCAGTAAATAAAATACATAATATTAAAGATGAACGAGAAACAGTGAGTGCTCTTTGCCAATAGCGGCTATTTAAAGGACAACTCCGGCGCAAAATGAACCTCGGGTGTAATAACACATTGGTACAGACTAAATCGTTCCCTGAGATTTGTTTTCATGATAATCGAATATAAAGAGTTTTATCTCTAAAAACAGTTTAGCTAACGCTAGTATATTGGGCATCGAGTAAGCAAAAAGAGATCGCTAGTTAATACCATTAACAAGGCTCAAATTAGCCCCACACTAACACGGCAGCATAATGAGTGTCCTTACATGCAAACCGAAGCATTGAGAACTTTGTAAGTGTATAGACAGTTTAATAAGAAGATACTTTACACAGACAGTACAGTTAGCGCATACAGAAAGCAGCCATCTTGGAAAACAGCCTCGATCAATCGAACCACGAAGGTGAGCACGAACACGAACAGTTCACACGAACAGTACGTGTAGATATTAAAGATAAGATAAATTATATTTATTTTTTTTATTTTCTCTGTTGCGTTCAGTGCTTCTCTTATGCGCTCAGTGCTTTCTTCCGGAAACAACGGACCATATGAGATTCCAAGTCACAGTTCAGCTCACGTATCACCGTGTTCGTGGTTTGACTGATCGAGGCTGTTTTCCAAGATGGCTGCTGTCTGTATGCGCTAACTGTACTGTCTGTGTAAAGTATCTTCTTATTAAACTGTCTATACACTTACAAAGTTCTCAATGCTTCGGTTTGCATGTAAGGACACTCATTATGCTGCCGTGTTAGTGTGGGGCTAATTTGAGCCTTGTTAATGGTATTAACTAGCGATCTCTTTTTGTTTACTCGATGCCCAATATACTAGCGTTATAAGCTAAACTGTTTTTAGAGATAAAACTCTTTACATTCGATTATCATGAAAACAAATCTCAGGGAACGATTTAGTCTGTACCAATGTGTTATTACACCCGAGGTTCATTTTGCACCGGAGTTGTCCTTTAACTGCAGCAAACGGGCAAATACCGGCCTATCTTGGTTCCCGAAACCATTCAGGCATGGAGTCAGTACCACTGTATGTACACGGAGATAGATCATAAATTATAGGACAGTTTCTGACTGCTAAAATGACCTTCTCATTCAATTTGCCTCGGTCAGACTCAGCACTGAAGAGTGATGCGCTCCAGGCTCCACTGACTTCACTCCTATTGGTTGTCGCTCCCGAAAGTCGCTCAGCATTTGCATAAAGTTAAACAGATCTCAACTTTGTCGCGTCGCCAGAAACGCCCATAGACAGTAAAAGAAATGGACACAGCGACCCCGTTGATTTCAACGGAGAGAGTTGAAGCCCAACATGGGCACTCACTTCCTGATAGCCAAGCGTTCTGCGCAGGCTCAAACTGAGCTTGACGACGTAGTTGTCACGTGAGCAACCGTTCTGACCTTCTAGTAGCTGTGCCGGAACAAATCTGAATTGAAATCTGAAACAAATCTGTTGTTTCAATTTCAGAAATTTCAGAAATTTCAAATTTAAATTTTCAAGCTTTATTTGTCATTGCATAAATACAGTGTATTAACACAACGAAATTCCAAGTGCTACTCCAGATCAGTGCTTTAGACAAAATACACACTAATAGATAAATATAACAGACAAACAAACACCCCCCATCCCTTTCTCCCCTCCCTCCCCGACAACACACACCCTCCCACACACATATGTGTACAATAGCAGCGGGAACGAGAGAGCTCAAAGCCGCTGCACTTGCGCGCGCCGCCATTTTGTCTCATACCACAAAATGCATCATACATAATCATTGAAATATTTTGTCCCGTTGCTTTTATGAACTCTCTATCTATGGGCTTCTCCCTTGACTTTATGCCTCCATGTCCACCCGATTGCCTCATAGACAGTAAACGATTGCCTACGAGCTTCTACTTCTGTCTATACGGTAATTTCTCTACTGTGCGACAGAGCGTCCAGTGGTTATGACGCAATCGTTAGCCTATTTTTACAAGAATGGCTTCTACGGGGCCATAACGTAAGATACAAAGTAATGGAGCCTTTTATACATTGTCGTGTTTCTTTAGAAATAAATAATGGACAAATGGAGTCTTTGGACGCCTCAGATGTAAAGTTATTCGCTGTCAAAGTGACGCCAAAATGAATGGGAGTCAATGGGATGCTAACAGCAGGTGATAGCCAGCTACAATGGCGGCCCCCGGAGGCAGCTTCAACTTCCGGCTGATGGATTACCCCCTTGGACACGCCCCACCGGTCGCTGTCGCGCTTGTCGCCGGAAATCGCCCGCTCCCCATTGAAATGAATGGTATCGTGTCGCTTTGTCACTTGTAGTGTGAACGGGGACCAGGGTGTCCACTTGTCCGTGCGATACTTCTGTCGCGCCGCGCTCCGCTTTATTCCTATGGGTAGGGATGGCTGACGCGAAACAGACGTTCCGAAGCTTTGCGAGATCCCGAAGCGCAGATGATTCGAAACACTGATCCGAAGCGTGATTCAAAACACCCACGTCACGTGACTACGGCTAAATGAAGGTTCTGAGTGTTTCAACCATGGTTTCAACAGGTGGCATGGTCCGTCGAGTCAGGGTTTGATTGATAGGTCGGTCGGGAACAGATCACACAATCACATAGTATAAAAGTGAAGTCAACGCATTTTCACATCGTGGGTTTTTGTGAGCGGAATTTGGTTTTGAGATAACAGATTTTTGGTGATATAGTGACATTTATAGTGCGATTTGTTTAGTTATATTTAGGCTTCCATTTAAATGTAGGCTACACATTGACTGAGAGACATATAGAGTATAGTGACACATTAATAGATGCATAGATAGAAATATATATAGACAGATAGATTAATAGATAGATACATAGATTAATAGATAGATAGATAGATAGATAGATAGATAGATAGATAGATAGATAGATAGATAGATAGATAGATAGATAGATAGATAGATAGATAGATAGATAGATAGATAGATAGATATGGAGGCTCCACAGAAGAGATGCCGTATATGTGGTGTGGGAGCATTTCCATTTAGAAACCCCAAATAAAGTGAGATGTGTGTATTGTGATGGGCAGCTAGCCTACTGCAACAATACATCATCCATGATGCGCTGTTTGAGGAGCACTCATCCTGCAGGGTGCAGAGGATAGCATTCCCCCTGTACCTAGGCCTGCCACTGACACTGCTGGGCCATCTAAGCAAGGTATGCATTGTTTGAAATATAGGCTAATTATAATTGAAATATAATAACAAATTGTTGGGACACTGTTTAGAAAGTCCATAGGCCAAACCCTACCTAACGTCCCAATCACAACTGCCAATCAAGTTAAAAACAGCTTTACTGTGAATATAATATATGTTGTCAGTATAATATATTTTGAGAATATACATTTTATAGGTCTACATATATGAGTACCCAATCTACAGCCAAGATATAATTTTGTTTTTTCTAATTGTAGTAGTTCTACAATCCACTTTATCTTTCTCTGCACACTGAGCATACATATTCATAACATAACTTTGTTTAGGAAGGTTTCCAAATAATGAACCAGTAGGCTACTTTCACAGTAGGCTACTATTTTTCCAATATGTTTGTGCCGTCAGTTTAGGATTTGTTACTAATTACGGTTTTCTTTTTCATTCAGAGCCACAAATGTCAACATCAGGCCCATCATCATCATCAACACCAGTTGAAACACATTACAGTTTATGGGAACATTTTCATAATCGTATCCGTGAAACCCAGATGATACACAATGCTACAGCTGATGCCACAGTAGAAGTGAAAAAAATACCTCAACGATGCGTTTTTGCCCAGAACTCATGATCCCCTAACTTAATGGAAAGAGAGAGCAGTAATCTTTCCTCATTTGTATGTCCTTGCTAAAAGATATCTTTGCATGCCAGCAACAAGTGTCCCTTGTGAGAGCATTTTTTCAAAGGCTGGAGA
This sequence comes from Rhinichthys klamathensis goyatoka, assembly GCF_029890125.1. Lineage (NCBI taxonomy): Eukaryota > Metazoa > Chordata > Actinopteri > Cypriniformes > Leuciscidae > Rhinichthys > Rhinichthys klamathensis. The sequence goes on along the minus strand of NW_026606982.1, from coordinate 941,498 downwards.
AATTATCTGTAAAAAAAAAAGAAGTAGGCTGAGTCTTTCGACAGCAGAGAAATTGATATTTTTGAATAACAATCTATAAGAAAGTGAGACATTGTGGCTTGATTTCTTTTATTAATATTCATTTTTCATGAACAAAATAACATTATGCAATGTGAAGAGCCTACAGGTTACAAGCTTCACATATTAGAAAAATACAATAATAAAAAAACAACACATTTTTTAATGGCTCATTGTAAAGGTTGTTTCAGATCAACACCTGCAAGTGACCACTAGGTGTCGCCGTGGAGACGGGTGTCGGATTTATTCGAAGCCTCGAAACAATATGGCACATTTGCTTCAACTGTTTCATTGCTTCACGAAGCCTCGATCTGCCCACCACTACCTATGGGTGACGTCACGCGACTTTAACGCGCCCTCAAAGCATCCCGGGAAGGCGGCGCTTCATTTGGAAAAATGCTGCGCGTCATAAAGCTGGCCGATGCCCATCTTTATGCAAATGTTTTACGTTGAACGTGACGCGACTATCCAATAGAAGTAGAGCATATGGAGACGGGGGGAAGCCTCTCGCAGGTCCTCTGTTCTAGACTGGCCCCTGGCTCAAAACCACGCCCATAGCGGTAAACTAAGGTACACCCATCAACATACAAATATAGGGAGGCATCGCGACACCATGCGACAGTCGTGTCGCAAAAGTGGATCTCTACCGTAAAGCCTTTCTTGTCAGTTCTGCCGTGCAAAGGCAAAGGACCGTAACTTCGTTTTTGGTCGAAAATGAGTTATTGATATTTTTGGCACATTCAAGACCTCCTTTATCACGTGGATAAGTATCTTGAGTCAATTCCGTTGTTTTTTGAGAAAATAATGGGTTAACCGTAACTTCCAAAAGCCCATGAGAAACCAAGGCAGAACACCGTAACACCAGTTACCGCTCTTTGGCTTTGTTTTGGAACGCTCATATTGAGTTACGGCACTCTGCCTTTGTTTAGCCGCGGTGTTCTATCACATAATGCTACCTATCAGATTATACAGTGTTCTGCCTTTGTTTTACTCGCCATTAAAATTTAAATTACGATGTAGCCTGTGTACTTTGTACAGCTACCATCCGTCCCTGTAACTTCTGATGTCCTCAGAGCTTTGTCCTGCACTAATGCGGTCAAAACATTTAGTATGCTCTTAACCCGCTCCATCGACAAACGTGCGATATCGATCGCGAAGGATATATGCAGAGTTGACAGAAAAATGTTACACATGCCATAGCAGGTCAATACAACAAAGAACTAAAGCCCCGCCTCACCCAGTTCGGGTACCGGACCTAGTTGAAACAATCATGCATCTAGCTGGCAGGGTGCCAAAACTTCGCCAGCACCTTCAGCTCCACCCTGAACACGGTCGAGCCGACGTGGGACTAATATATCACAGGGAGTGAAAAAATGAAGCAACAAGGGTATATTGGTGCATACAACATAATGAAGCAAGAAGTGCTGGTGCATACAACATCAGAACAGCTGTTAAAAGCATGCATACAAAACACAGCGTCCGGAATAAATCCGTGGGACGAGCGTAGTGCACGCACAATAATAGGGCAGACAGCTGAAACCAACGCATACTGAAAAGACGCAGAACACTGAAGGTTGTGCTATAAATGCAGTCTTTAACGCTATGGAGGTATTTTGTCATGTCTAATGTATTAATAGGGCCACCAGAATGCAACCAAAGCACAATAAGTAGAAGGCTATAGGTAATTGTAAATCATACAAAATAAATGCCATGATCACTAGATTTTATACAGGTGTTACTATAATGATTTTGTTAATGGTGATCAGCAACCAAATATTGACAATGTGGAAGTTACTGCCTTTTGCCTTGGCATGACTTCTCACTTATTGCTGACAATAAAAAGGCAGAGTACAGTAACTTTAAAATAGTGGTCAAAAGTCAAGTTTGAGCTCAAAATTTTGTTATGTAGATAATTTTCATTACTTAAACATCTAATTGCCAGATTTTCAGTGTCCCACCTATAATTAATTTGGCGGGACAACTAAAAATCTTTAAAGTCATTTTTCTCAGTTCCACACTCTAGCGAGTTAAGGTCTTTTGCCTTTGTAGGGCAGAGGGTATGTCTGCGTAATTTTTCCCATCAGCCAGGACCCTCGTGGAGCGTCAGGATCCATTATGACCACAATGTCTCCAATGGAAAAGCTTCTTTTTGGTCTCATCCACTTCTGTCTTTCCTGGAGTAGCGGTAAGTAGTCCCTCACCCAGCGCTTCCAAAAGAGGTCAGAGAGAAATTGCACCTGCCTCCATCTTCTCTTCATGTACAGGTCATCCTTACAAAAGAGCCCAGGAGGGAGGTGTGGCTTTGAATTTATGAGCAGGACGTGGTTGGTTGTAAGTGCTTCGAGGTCATTCGCATCATCAGAGGCCTTTGTGATGGGACGACTATTGAGAATGCCTTCGACTTCACAAAGAATGGTATGAAAACCTTCATCATCCAGTGTTTGAATTCTGAGCGTGGAAGAGAGGACCCTTTTCGCAAGACGAATAAGACGCACCCAAGATGCTCTTTGGAAAGAATGACAGGATGTTTTTCAACTTCAGGCACGGCAGCCCTACTAAGCCTTCCTCCCACCCGCAGCAATCCGTCCTCCAACACGGTCCAGCTTGTAGAGGTTGCTGTTTCGTTTGACAGATCCTCCGTCTTTCAAAACAGCAATCTCATCAGAAAACCTCTCTTGCTGGAAAAAGCAGATGATGGAACCTTCTGCCCTCTCAGGGTCACCTGTTGTCAGTGACTGTCCACGAAGGGCCATTTTTCCCTTTGCATCTCGGCATAAAGGTATAGTTTCTTCGGCCTCCATTATCATGACCAATGCTTTCGGAGGCTTCAAGAACCTTTCTCCTTTGGGACAAGGTTAGAAGCACATCTCTGAGTCTGAGCATCCATACCACAGACGTTCTCAGTTTCTTAAAATCTAAAAAGCAGCTTAAAAATACCTTTGTTGCATTCAGTGGACTGTGGGAGACAAAGGCATTCACCAGTGGGTCTTTCTTCACCTCAGGGTCATCCACAGGGATCAAAGGTTGTTCCATGATGGTCTTAGGCCATTCCACTTCCCCCCTCAAGAGAAATTCTGGTCCCTTCAGCCACCGCTCACATGCAAGGAATTCATCAGCACTTAGACCCCTGGATGCCTCATCTGCTGGATTCAGTCTTGTGCCAACGTGTCTCCACTGTGCAACATCGGTTCCATTTCTGATTACAGCGCACCCTATTGGCCACAAACGTATGAAACCTCCTGTTCTCATTTCCAATATACTTTAAAACAGTTGTGCTGTCTGTCCAGAAAACTGATGGGTGTGGATCCAGCTGCAACTCCCTCTTCAGCATATTGCCCACCCGGACAGGCAGGACAGCAGCAGTCAGCTAAAGACGAGGAATTGTTGTTTGCTTTAAAGGAGCAACCCTGGCCTTGCCCAAGATAAAAGCAATACTGACATGGTTTCTCTCATTCTCCATCCTGAGATATGATGCTGTTCCGTAGCCATACTCACTGGCATCGGAGAAGTGATGCAACTGCAGGTGAGTAGGTGTTCCAAAGTCTTTTGGCTTGATGCACCAGTCCACTGTGAGCTCAGTGATGTGATGGAGATTAGCCAGCCATTTGGACCACTGCTCGGCGAAGACACAAGGTATGCTGGCATCCCAGCCGATGTTCAGCCTGCACATCTCCTGCAGCATCCTTTTAACAGGCAAAGTAAATGGTGCAAGAAAACCCAAAGGGTTATAGATAGATGACACCACAGACAAAATGCCACGTCTTGTATGTGGGCGGTCTTCTATGGCTACCCTAAAGGTCAGAACGTCTGCATCTATGCACCAATGAAGACCAAGAGCTGTTTCGACAGGACTTGCCTTTTGATCCAGGTTAAGCCGCCTGGTGGTCTTGGAGCGCTGTGGCTCAGGAATACTGGCCAAGACTTCACTGCTTAACAACTCTAAGGGTTTTCTTTTTCGGATGGTATACCCCGTGATGGGGAATATACCACACCTTGCCATCAGCTCACTTCAACTGCTGATGTGGTACAAACTCAGCATAACCCTTTTCAATGACTTCGGAGAGGAAAGCTGTGTACTCTTGATGATAATCTTTGTTCCTCTTAAACTTCCGGTGAAGACTTAAGATACACTGCTCTGCGATGCTGTGGTTGTTTGACATCTTCAGCCTTAAAAGGCAAGTCAAAGCAATAGTGTCCTTCATCAAGCTGAATTGAAGACTCCATTATTTGCATGAACTTGGGCAACCAATAAGTCTTGTTACTTGAAGACTGAGATCCTATTGGCAGTGACAGCAGGACGGTCCATCTTGCCTTTACGCGGCTCACCACCTCTCAGCGCGAAGTGAATATAAATGGCTCCTACACTCACCCTCATGTTACATCCAAACCTGTATTTTTCTGTGGAACGTCATAATGGGTATAGTGAGGTTTTTTCCCATTCAATTATGTTGTTTTGGACACCATTGACATTAATTTTATGGACAAAACCTGTTGAAATATTGTTCAAAATAGCGTCTAGTTATACGCTTGAACACTTTGAATCCATTCGCGCGTCAAGAGCGAAATTGACGCGCATAAAAAACAAAAGTTACGGTAGAGATTAGTGATGGTGAAATGAAGCTTTGTGAAGAAATGAGGCTTTCCCCTCAAGTGTATTGTAAATTGGTTCATTACTTGAAGCTTTTCAACACGGTGCACACTAACGACATCTTGTGGTCAAAAGGTGGAAAAGCTACCTTTCCCAATTTTTTTAATTTATTGTTTTATGTTATAAATCACTTTGTGCTATGAAAACCACAAAGCAATAAAATCATCAGTGTTAGTGTTGATGTTTACACAATGTATGAACAAATGAGAGATTAATTAATTTATGAAAAAATTAGGGCTGGGCAAGTTAACGCGTTATTATCGCGTTAACGCATTTATTAATTAATGCCGACAATTTTTTTATCGCACGTTAACGCAGTTTTTTTTTTTTGTTGATTATTTTGAAAGTCCGTTGCACACTGGCTCTGAATAGGACATAGGCCTACAGTCAAACCATGGTTCACAGGAGGGGTGGGATGTTGGTCAGCCAGCAAATAACCCACCCAAACCAGCAGTGGAGAGAGGCTTTGGCAGGTTCTCTCAGGTGAACAGAAAAGGAGACAGCGCTCCGCGAGTGAATGACAGGCGCTCTATGGATAGTAACCATAGCAACGGCTTCTGTGCGCAACGCAGCTGTAGTCTTTTTAACTTAAATTAAAATTATACATAACTTTACCTGATGTGCCTGCGTGTAGTTTAGCGGGGATGCTCTGCAATGTGAATTCCCTTCTGTTGATGTCCTGATAACTATTTAAATATTGGAAACTCGAACAGCGAGCCGAGGATCAGTCCCTCTTCCAATGATTTGTACTGCGCGTCGTGTACAAAAAGTTTTGGACAATCAAAGTCCTTTTAGACAATTCAACTTCGGCAACGGGCGGGCGCGGGCGCGTGCGTGAGGCGAGCGCGTGAGGCGAGCATGACCGCAACAGTTTCACAGAACGCACCCGCTTGTCGCTGCACCTTGTGCTCGACCAATTCACCTCACTCTAAAAGGCTGATTTATACTTCTGTGTCGGACTTACGCTATACACTACGCGTTGGTTGGTTTTACTTCTGCGTCGTTGTCCGCGTTGACGCGCAATTACACATGCAGAGGGAGCATGTGAAACCCGTGGAGCGGTTCTAGCAATCACAGCGCTTGCGGTGCGCGTAGAATTGACGGGGTACGACGTAAGTTCGACGCAGAAGTATAAATTGGGCTTTACCAAATTGGGTGTTTAATGCAATCTTAGTGTACGTGGGAAACCATGGCATGACCAAACCTAAGCTACTATCAGAGAAGTAACGTTGGTCGACTTATATCTCATGACCTCTGACTACTGTTTCTGCTGCTAAAAGACACCTGTTGATACCTGTTAAGAAAAAAACCAAGAAAACTGGACTCGTTTTAACAAGCTAGATAAAAGGTAATGCCCTGGCAGTGGCAAATAGCTTTGTTTTAATATTTGATTTGATTACATTAATGTTTAAGTTGAGATTTACAATAAATATTTTATTGCTGTGTAAAGGGAATACTGCTGGTAAAAGCACCTTATTTGTTTAAAGTGTTTGCAAACCACATGTTATTACACTTTTGTGTATATAGCAGTACATTTAAATCAAAAGTGAGTAAAACACTACTTTAGAATTCATTATTAAAGTTTGCGCGTAACAATGCGATTAATCGCGAATAATCGCAAGAAAATCATGCGATTAATCGCGATTAAAATTTTTAATCGTTGCCCAGCACTAGAAAAAATTAATACATAGGACAAATTAACTCTGCTTTGTTTAAAGGGTTAGTTCACTCAAAAATAAAAATTATGTCATTAATGACTCACCCTCATGTTGTCCCAAGCCCGTAAGACCTCCGTTCATCTTCGGAACACAGTTTAAGATATTTTAGATTTAGTCCGAGAGCTTTCTGTCCCTCCTTTGAAAATGTATGTACGGTATACTGTCCTTGTCCAGAAAGGAAATACCTGGACATCATCAAAGTAGTCCATGTGACATCAGTGGGTTAGTTAGAATGTTTTGAAGCATCGAAAATACATTTTGGTTCAAAAATAACAAAAACTGCGACTTTATTCAGCATTGTATTGTCTTCCGGTTCTGTGGTCGAGCCGCGTTCAGTGATGACGTAAGACGCTGCTGATGTGTAATCCGGTGTGTCCGTGTATTCGGGTTCAAATAAATATGGCTGGGCAAAAAAATGCAAGTCTTCCTCTGTGTCGAAATCCTTAGACATGTTTGCGAAGATTGTTTTGTTTACAGCTTGCGTCTCCCTCAGACTGTAAACGAAGCTCGGGCGCACCGGATTACACGTCATCAGCGTCACTGAACCTGGCTCGACAACAGAACCGGAAGACAATACAACACGCAAGGTCTCTCGCTCTCTGCCGCGCGCTGCACGGTTTGGAGCACATACAGTATGTTCTGTCTCGCATGCGCGGCTCTAGATTCCAAGAGATTTGAACTAATTTACGGGCATCAGAGAGCCGCTATCATTATGCGGGATTTTTAAAGGTTAATTTTTTTTAAACAATTCGGCGCAAAAAGGAGGACAAATGAGTGTCCGGCTTGAGGCTGCGCCGGACGCCGGACAGGGGGCTTAAAATCCGGACTGTCCGGCCAAAATCCGGACGTATGGCCACCCTACCCATAGATGATAGGCTAGATGTCTTACGGCGGAGTCTCTATCATCATCACCGTCGGCCATCTTGTCACAGGTAAGCTTTCTGGCGGGCTATGTGGTACCTGATGTAAGATGAGTGATCATCATCAGCACGAACACAAATAATCTCATTGAAATATTGATGGTTTTACCAGGGTTCTCAAGTCTCACGCATTGGCCGTGAGACACACGCAATTTAACCAGTTCACACGCTCACACGCCACACCATGTATTTCTCACGCTGAAAAGGCAATGCCAACCAAGTTGTCCTGCAAGCTTTATATAACGTTGTATACGAGGCGCAGGCACACAAAGTGAAGTTTCCTGCCGCCAGTGCGTCCGTATCTCGGCCAGATTGCGTTCGTTACTAGGCAACATAGATGCGCGAGCGCGAACACACGGAAGTTGACGGAACATTCTCGGCCACCGCGTGAACAAACGCACACACATTCTCGGCCACCGTACGTTCGTTACTAGGTAACCAAAAATATCGCGCGAACACACGTCGTGATCATAGGCCATGAGGTATGTTGGAAGAAAGCTTGTCTAACATTTTTAGGCCAGAGAACATTTAATATATAGCCCATCGTATACATTATTATTGGTGCAGTCAAAAACTCTACAACTACTTTGCAACCAGGCCAGAAGCTTTGGCTAAGGGAAATGTTAGTGGCTATGGGAAGGAATGAAGATGTATTTCTAAATTTTATTTTAAAATATATATTATACTGTATTAATAGTCTTTCTAGTTACATTAAGGCTACATGTATTGAAGCAGAGTGCTCAGGGTAATATTTTATAACCTGTCAAAACATACATTAATCATTGCCATTGCATTTGTATTTTTCAAAGATTTCAGGGCAAAATGCAAAAAGAATTGTTTTTCCAAACTGTTTGGAGCAATTTGTTATATTTTTGTGATTTTGAAATATAACATTAAAGAGTATATTTGATGTGATGAATTGCTCTGTCATTTATCAGATTTACCAATTGTTATAATTTCAATTTGTGCTGGTTGATTATGAACAATGGGTAAAATTGGGGGGTGGGGATGGGCGGGGCTCCAATGGGGCCCCTCCCCTTGGGCTCCTCCCCTAACCGCATGTGATCTCACTCCAAGCTTTTGATAAAACTTGAGAACCCTGGTTTTACAAACGGTTTGGTTTCTTATAAACTTTATTAACGTGGCTATAATTCTGGATGATTATTTATTTATACACTTATAATTTATAAGTATGCAGTGTCATAACTACATCTCTGACGTTTATGTAACCGGGTGGTAGATGCCTTTTAAAGTTTGTTTTTTCTCCTTGCCTGTTAAAGATCTATTATTTCATGGTTACTCACTATGTTTAATTATTAAAACAGGAAAAACAGAGATTACCTGTACTTCCCTGAGTCATCAACAGGTGGCACTAGGTTGATTGCGTACAATACAGTGCGTGCGCGCTCTTGACTCAGTCTTTTGGTGAGACGTGCAGCGGGTAGTGTGAGAGACGTGCACTCGCGGGAGATTGTAAACAATGGTCATCCATGGTGTACAACATAATGTTGGGGATTTCAACCCTCGTGAATGTGGAGGTGTGTAGGAGCTGATTGTTATGTGAGTGTTATTTTCTCTAATTTCTCTCGAATGATATGTAAGTGGGCAATATAAAAAATATACTTGTTGTTGTTTTATCTTTGTACAGTATCCCCACTGCCACTGCGTATTCAGTGGCGGATTTAGCAATTTGGGGGCCCAAGGCGAAGGTAGTATGGGGCCCCCCATCCGATCTTTAAAAGAGAAAGAAATTTCTTTTTTTTTTGTTGAAAAATAAACCATTAAATGGCACTTTCTGGAAAGTTTTGTGCAAAGAAATATAGAAAAAAGTAGGTCTAGCAAGTCTTATATTTCTGTAATTCACACAGATCAAACACAAATATGCTTACTGAATAGATTGCTAGTTGAGCGACTAATGATTTCATGCCTTTTTTTCGCAAATGTTTTTTAGAAATATATAATTTGCGAAAAGTAAAAAAAAAAAAAACTTAAGCATAGTTTAAAATTCGATGCGATTCGATTAATTCGATTTGATTCTTAATTTTTTATATGCATTCATAGGATTATTTAAATGCTTCCCCCAATGGGTCTTAGTCAGGGTGTGAATGGCTACAGCTGCCTTCGGGGGTCAGAGAGTGGGAACAAAAAAAACAATTGTTTTGTCTATTGTTAACGTTAGTTCATGTTAGTTTTTAATGAATCTATTATTATAAAAAATATTTCCAAAGCCTATAAATTAGCATTTGTAAAAATGTAAACCAAGATTTAAAAAGGCTTTAAAAGTATAGTTAGTTCATCATGCTAACCATTTTGTAGGCATGGATACACAACCTTAAAGTGTTCCTGGTACATTAAACATCCTTCCATTGTGAGACAAAAAATACCATGAACTTTCCCAACTAAACCTTAACTAACGTTTCCTCTTGGAATAGCTACTCTGTTTTCTCTTTCCATGTAATGAATGCGCACCCTTGAATAAGTGGGGTTTTACTTTAACTGCTCAGGACGGGTATGACCCATTTCCGTAAAACTTCAGTATTTTATCTTAAAGAAAATAACGGTCACGTTTCCACGCAACGAACGCGTTGTTTCATAGCAGTGCCCGCGCAATGATATGGCAGCTTTATCAATGGCTTGCTTTCTTGATAGAGAGCTGTCATCTGCTCATGTGAACACCAATGGCTGTCCTGAGGAGAGCTCAAACATGGACTCCTCAAAAATCTGCAGATGAGAGCTATATGGGACCGAGCGCGAGCGAAATCCAGTGAAAGATGGTAAGAGTGCAGCGAGTATGTGAGAGCTGTGAGGACGCGAAATGACGCCGCACAACGCCTCATTAATTCGCGCATGTAGTCATTTAATGTTTTAAAGCACTGAATCGATATAGAATCGCAAATTATTCGATTCTTAGCATTTTAAATCGAATATTGACCGAAATGAACGATTCACGATTCGAAATACATGTTTCAAGATCGATGCATATGCATCGTCAGGATTTGTAATCAATGCATCAAGAAAACGAATGAATCGTTACACCCCTACAAAATAGACATAACCAGCTTTTTAAAATTGTTTTTAAAACTAAACATTTAGACTATTTTAGCACAAATTATGAGCTCATTGGCGATTTTTTTTTTATAATTCTTGACAAAACATTTTTGAAGAAAAGTTTTGGGTGGGCCTGTTGAAAAGTGGGTGGGCCTAGGCCCGTCAGGCCCACCTATAACGCCGTGCCTGCTCAGACCGGCCCGTCTGGCACCAACAACCATGCCATGCTCAAAATTGCTTAAATCTGTTATGGTGATAGCAGAAGAACCCAAGCGCAGACGGTATGCAAACACACAACGTTTAATATAACAGAAAACAGAGAAAACAAAACCCACGAGGGGGCAAAACAGTACAAGATAAAGTAAACGACTAACCACACTAGACTAAGACTTTGACATTAAACTAAACAGGAACAAGACAGGCTTTGACAAGATCGCAACTCTTAGACAAAACCCTCGACAAGGTACTCACTGGGTATAGACATGGCACGTAAGGCAATGAACCGGCACAGGACAGCAAACACAAGGAGATTAAAAAGGGAACACTAATGACAAAGACAGGTGAAGCTGACAGGTGAAGCTGACTAGACAAGGACAGGTGAAACTGACTAGACAATAATGACGAGACGAGGATAACAAGGGGGCGGGGTAACGTAACGAGACAACACAAGCACATGGCTCAAAACACAAGACCATATGCTTGCACACAAAACATGATTCTGTCATGATCCTGCCTCAAGACTAGAGAAAATCAAGGACACCAGGGCAGAATCATGACAGAACCCCCACCTTAAGGAGCGGCTACCAGACGCTCCTCAAGGGGACATCAAACACGGGACATGACAGACTGAGACATCGACACAAACCAACAAAACATGACAAATAACAGTAACGGCAAACACAAAAACACAACAACAGGGTTAGGATGAAACATTAAAAATAATAAACAAGGAAGAGGTGGCGGAGGAAACACAGAGTTCATGGGGGGTGGTCCAGAGTGGCTGGGTGTGCTGGGGGTCTTAGGTCCACGGGACGAGGGCTTGGGACGAGGATTCCGGGCGGACTTGGGTGGAGGCACTCGAGGAGAAGCCATAGGGGAACCAGTCCGGGGTTGAACAGGGACAGGAGGTACAGTGGGCGACGGAGCGGGAATCACGACAGGGGAAGCTGAGGGTGGCGAGACAAGACTCTTGACCGGGGAAACAGCGGGAAAAGGAACAGGACACATAACAGGGGGTGTAGCAGGCGGCTGTGGAGCGGGAACCGAACTCTCTGAATCGGACTCGGCGCTCATGAAAACAGACTCGGGATCAGCACTCTCCGAAGCGGACTCGGAAACCAAGCTCCTCGAATCAGTCTCGGAAACAGCGCTATCAGCGGTAGAATCTGGAACTACGCTCTCTGTAGTGGAGTCAGAAACAGCACTCTCTGCCACTGACTCTGGAACCGTCCTCTCTGCAGCAGACTCAGGATCAGCCTCAGACTCGGGCATCGTGCTTCCTGCAGCAGGTCCAGGAACAGCTCTCACTGTAGCCGCGGCAGGTTGAGAACTCATAGCGGACACAGGGGGAGATAGGGACGGAGGACAGAGAGCCCTCTTCTTCCTCCTCTTTCTCCTTGGCCGCGGAGCAGAGACCATAGCCAAACTAGTAGCCGGTAATGAAGAATCACCGGGGTCCTTCGCTGGAACTGGGGAAACCACCACCGGCAAGGAAGACTCTGGAGAGGAGGATTTCGAAACTGACTCCCACGATAAATGTCTTCCTCGCTTACCGCGGAGGCTGACCGATGCGACAGATGTCTCGGGAGTCGAGTGAGCTTTGGCCCCAAGCGTAGCAACAGCAAGAACGTGACCCTCCGGGATCACGGGTAGTGTGGCAAGGGGTGATGACACGGTGGGACCCTGCAGCTCCTCTTGACACAAACAGTCCACCATGTCCCGGAACGGGCGGTGGACCAGCCTCTCCCGTTCAGCCAGAGGAGGGGGAACATTGAGACCCGCGATGAGGTAACGGTTGGTGAGGATCTCAGGTAAGAAAAGCCTCCTAGCTTCCACGGCCTGGGCATATCTCCTCAGGGACCTCTCTCCCTGGGGAGGGAAAGGAAGCTTGCCCAACCTGCTGTCGGCGATGGCCGACTGCCACCACAATTCCTGGTCAGTCGACTGTCGAATAGCAGGAAAAGACATACAGTCTGCTGGGTTCTGTTTTGGCCGGTTCATTCTGTTATGGTGATAGCAGAAGAACCAAAGCGCAGACGGTATGCAAACACACAACGTTTATTATAACAGAAAACAGAGAAAACAAAACCCACGAGGGGGCAAAACAGTACAAGATAAAGTAAACGACTAACCACACTAGACTAAGACTTTGACATTAAACTAAACAGGAACAAGACAGGCTTTTACAAGATCGCAACTCTTAGACAAAACACTCGACAAGGTACTCACTGGGTATAGACATGGCACGTAAGGCAATGAACCGGCACAGGACAGCAAACACAAGGAGATTTAAAAGGGAACACTAATGACAAAGACAGGTGAAGCTGACTAGACAAGGACAGGTGAAACTGACTAGACAATAATGACGAGACGAGGATAACAAGGGGGCGGGGTAACGTAACGAGACAACACAAGCACATGGCTCAAAACACAAGACCATATGCTTGCACACAAAACATGATTCTGTCATGATCCTGCCTCAAGACTAGAGAAAATCAAGGACACTAGGGCAGAATCATGACAAAATCACCTTTCTTTCCCATTCTGACATTCAGTTTGAAGTTCAGGAGATTGTTTTGACCAGGACCACACCCCTAAATGCATTAAAGCAACTGCCATGTGATTGGTTGATTAGATAATTGCATTAATGAGAAATTGAACAAGTGTTCCTAATAATCCTTTAGGTGAGTGTACAGGTCCTTCTCAAAAAATTAGCATATTGTGATAAAGTTAATTATTTTCCATAATGTAATGATAAAAATGAAACTTTCATATATTTTAGATTGATTGCACACCAACTGAAATATTTCAGGTCTTTTATCGTTTTAATACTGATGATTTTGGCATACAGCTCATGAAAACCCAAAATTCCTGTCTCAAAAAATTAGCATATCATGAAAAGGGTCTCTAAACAAGCTATTAACCTAATCATCTGAATCAACTAATTAACTCTAAACACCTGCAAAAGATTCCTGAGGCTTTTAAAAACTCCCAGCCCGTTTCATTACTCAAAACCGCAATCATGGGTAAGACTGCCGACCTGACTGCTGTCCAGAAGGCCATCATTGACATCCTCAAGGAAGAGGGTAAGACAGAAAGAAATTTCTGAACAAATAGGCTGTTCCCAGAGTGCTGTATCAAGGCACCTCAGTGGGAAGTCTGTGGGAAGGAAAAAGTGTGGCAAAAAACGCTACACAACGAGAAGAGGTGACCGGACCCTGAGGAAGATTGTGGAGAAGGACCGATTCCAGACCTTGGGGGACCTGCGGAAGCAGCGGACTGAGTCTGGAGTAGAAACATCCAGAGCCACCGTGCTCAGGCGTGTGCAGGAAATGGGCTACAGGTGCCGCATTCCCCAGGTCAAGCCACTTTTGAACCAGAAACAGCGGCAGAAGCGCCAGACCTGGGCTACAGAGAAGCAGCACTGGGCTGTTGCTCAGTTTTGCATGTCATTTGGAAATCAAGGTGCCAGAGTCTGGAGGAGGACTGGGGAGAAGGAAATGCCTGAAGCCAAGTGTCAAGTACCCACAGTCAGTGATGGTCTGGGGTGCCATGTCAGCTGCTGGTGTTGGTCCACTGTGTTTTATCAAGGGCAGGGTCAATGCAGCTAGCTATCAGGAGATTTTGGAGCACTTCATGCTTCCATCTGCTGAAAAGCTTTATGGAGATGAAGATTTCATTTTTCAGCACGACCTGGCACCTGCTCACAGTGCCAAAACCACTGGTAAATGGTTTACTGACCATGGTATTACTGTGCTCAATTGGCCTGCCAGCTCTCCTGACCTGAACCCCATAGAGAATCTGTGGGATATTGTGAAGAGAAAGTTGAGAGACGCAAGACCCAACACTCTGGATGAGCTTAAGGCCGCTATCGAAGCATCCTGGGCCTCCATAACACCTCAGCAGTGCCACAGGCTGATTGCCTCCATGCCACGCCGCATTGAAGCAGTCATTTCTGCAAAAGGATTCCCGACCAATTATTGACTATTGAGTGCATAACTGAACATAATTATTTGAAGGTTGACTTTTTTTTGTTGTATTAAAAACACTTCTTTTATTGGTCGGATGAAATATGCAAATTTTTTGAGACAGGAATTTTGGGTTTTCATGAGCTGTATGCCAAAATCATCAGTATTAAAACAATAAAAGACCTGAAATATTTCAGTTGGTGTGCAATGAATCTAAAATATATGAAAGTTTAATTTTTATCATTACATTATGGAAAATAATGAACTTTATCACAATATGCTAATTTTTTTAGAAGGACCTGTATATTAGGGGTGGAACGGTACATGTATTCGTATTGAACCGAAACGGTACGGGCGTCACGGTTCGGTGCACGAATTTGCACGGAGAACACGGTACAAATAAAAAAACCCTCTTAAATAGCGATAAATTTCGCTCTATTCGCTTTTGGTGTGACTGTGAACGCAGCAATGAACAGGCTGCGATCAAGATTGCAATGCTGGAGTGTGTGTGTGTGTGTGTGTGTGTGTGTGTGTGTGTGTGTGCGTGCGCGCGCGCGCGAGAGGCGCGATGAACAGTGTGTGTGTGTGCGTGTGCGAGAGAGAGAGACAGAGACAGAGAGAGGCGCGGGTGCGAATCGCGCGATCGAACAGTGTGTGTGTGCGCGCGGGCGCGAATCGCGCGATCGAACAGTGTGCGTGTGCGTGCGTGCGTGTGTGTGTGAGAGGCACGGGCGATCGAACAGTGGAAACATAAAAACATACTCCGTCATTTTTTTCATACAGGACATCATTAAAACTGCAAATTGTTTATTTATATTTATGTACACTCGCAATAAAACACAACATTGTGCTTTTGTCACACTCTAAACTCTTGTCAAACTGTAAGTGTAACCTACAACTGTTAACAAAAGTTCTCTTACGAGAGGTTCTCTCTTATTGCGTAAGCTAGCTTACGCTACGGGAAAGATTCATATTTTCTGAGAATTTGAAGCCAAAAAATTATCCTATAATTTTGTATCCATTGTCAACGCAGTTCAGCTGCAGCAGACCATGAGCGGGCTAGCTAGCAGCTCATTGGTTCGCTCACAGAGAACTGCTTAAGCCTATGAGGAGACGCGAATGAACTCTCGGCCAATGAGAGTCTGACCTGCTCTCATTGCGTCAGAGCCCGCCGAAACGGGCTTGGTCAGAGAGTATAAATTAGCGTCCCCAGGCTGTAAACTCTGATTTTCATCTCTTCAGCGAGGCTACATGCATCTGCTGATCCTGAGAGAAGCCGCCGTCGTTGAAAAGGCAACTCTAGCGAGCATCTGGGAGACTGAGGAAGCCGGCCGTCTTCACCACCTTCAGCCGTCCTGCGAGCTAGCGCCATCCAACGGATTTGTATCCTTTTTACAAAAAGCTTCCTATACTTATTTGTATCTAAAAGAGCCCAGCGTCTTTTTAAAGATGTCTCGTAAATCCTCCTGCGGTTCTTGCCGCGCTCCCCTCGAGACTGGAGGCCGCCACGTCATCTGCGCTCTCTGCCTCGGATTGGAGCACGCCGAGCTCGCCCTCGCCGATGGCGGCTGCGATCTCTGCGAGGACATGCCGTTGTCGACCCTGCGGGCTCGACTTCAGGCCACGAAAGTTGCTTCCGCGCCGCCTCTGACTTCGCCGCGGAAGAAGAAACGCCGCTCTCAGAGGCCGCCGGAACCCCAGCTAGAAGCGTTCATCCCGCCGGAGCCTGTCGCCTCCCGCTCTCCTTCTCCGCCGCTTCCGGACATACAGTTGCCGCCGAGTGGCCGCTCTGTCGCCTCCGATGACGCCGCGGACATTAAGGAAACCTGTTCGCTTCTCGCTTCAGACAGTGAGGAATGGTCCGGTTCTCACGCCTCCTCGGCCCGAGAATCCTCTGGGACCCGCGCTGGAATCGAGAAGGAATTAGTGCGCCTCCTCTCACAGGCCGTCGAACGCCTCAGGCTCGATTGGTCCCCTCCCCCCGAGCAGACCATCAACCGTATGGACGGCAGCTACTTCCGCCAGCGCTCGACTCCTGTCACTAAACGGGCCGCGCCCTTCCTGCCTGAACTGCACGCGGAACTCACAAAGTCCTGGAATGCCCCGCTCTCTGCTAGAACTCGCTCTGACTCTTCCGCCCCGCTTCGCGTTGTGGACGGAGCCGCAGAAAAGGGCTATCTCTCCATTCCCCCTGTAGAGGACCTGGTCGCCGCACATTTATGCCCGCCTTCCACGAGATGGCGCTCATCTCCTGTGCTTCCCTCTAAAGCCTGCAGAGCGACTTCAAGCTTTCACGCCCGCGCTTACTCAGCCGCCGGCCAAGCAGCCTCTGCACTTCACTCCATGTCCGTCCTTCAGATACTACAGGGTGATTTACTTCGTGAATGGGACGAGAGCGAAAAAAAAATAAAAAATCTCCACAGTCGCGGATTTGAGGAGCGCCACGGACTTTGCCCTTCGCGCTACAAAATCTGCTGCTCAAGCCCTGGGGAAATGCATGGCCGCCATTTGTGTGTCTGAAAGACATTTGTGGCTCACACTCGCCGACATGGGAGATTCTGAGCGCGCCGCCTTTCTCAACGCCCCGCTCTCTCCATCCGGCCTCTTCTGATCTGCTGTCACGGGTATCGTTGACCGTTTCTCCGAAGTGCAGAAAGCCTCCCAGGCCATGAATCTTTTTCTGCCTCGTCGCGCTAGCTCCTCTGCAGGCTGCTCACGTGACCAGCCTCCTGCACGAGCCCCACTCCAGCGCCCAGCTCAGCACAGCCACGAGCCCGTGTGCGCGTCCCACCTCTGCTCACTCTGTTACACGGCCCTTAAACTCCTCTCTGAGTGTAAGTCCCGCTGTCATAAACACTTTGAGCGCGCTCGCGCAGCCCGCTATGTGCAGTAACGGGGACCATGTAGCCATTCACCCCTTAGCGTTACGCTTCAGAGCGTGGGAAGCTATTCCGGGAATTTCCCAGTGGGTGCTAAACACAATAAGGCTGGGCTATCGCTTACAGTTTCACCGCCGCCCTCCATGTTTTCGAGCGCGGCTAAAAACTATTGTGAACCCAGAAGCAG
The DNA here is from genome assembly GCF_029890125.1 of Rhinichthys klamathensis goyatoka. Lineage (NCBI taxonomy): Eukaryota > Metazoa > Chordata > Actinopteri > Cypriniformes > Leuciscidae > Rhinichthys > Rhinichthys klamathensis. Next base: position 923,854 of record NW_026606982.1, on the reverse strand, counting down.
TGACACTGCTCCGTTCAGAGATAGCAAAACTATTGTGCAAAAGGGCTATAGAGAGAGTTCCTCTGTCTATGAGCGAGTCGGGGTTTTACGGCCGTTATTTTCTGGTTCCCAAGAAAGACGGCGGCCTCAGACCGATCTTAGACCTCAGATTTCTGAACAAAGTTCTCATGAAGAGACCGTTCAAAATGCTCACTATCAGAAAACTCCTCGCGCATGCGCGCCAGGGGGACTGGTTCATTTCACTAGATCTGAAAGATGCTTACTTTCAGATTCAGATAAATCCCCTTCACAGGCCATTCTTACGTTTCGCCTTCGAAGGCCAGGTTCATCAATACACCGTCCTTCCGGTCAGCCTATCCCTAGCACTCCGTACGATCACGAAGTGCTTGTATGCGGCGCTCGCCCCCCTGCGGAGTCAGGGGCTGCGAATACTGAACTTTTTGGACGACTGGCTGATTTTGGCACAATCACAGAGAGAGCTACTGTCTCATCGTACAGTTCTCCTCGACCATCTGAAAGATTTGGGCCTCTCTGTCAACTGGACAAAGAGCGCACTACAACCCAGTCAGACTATCTCCTTCTTGGGTATAGAGCTAGACTCGGTCACGATGACGGCTCGTCTGTCAACACAGCGCGCGCGCCGTGTTCAGCGTCTCGCCGCATCTTTTCAGATGAACAGACTCACACCTCTGAAAACTTTTCAGAAGGCGTTGGGTTACATGGCCTCAGCCTCCGCGGTGCTCCAGCTGGGGTTACTGCGCTTGCGCCCGCTTCAGCTCTGGTTGAAGAGCCGTGTGTCTCACCGTGCGTGGACCACGGGCCGCCAGCTGATAAAAGTAACGTAGACCTGTATCACAGCTCTGCAGCCATGGACTGTGGCAGAATGGTTTCAGCGGGGCGTTTCCATGGGGACCTTTTCTCGCCGAAAAGTCTTCTCGACAGACGCATCCAACACGGGTTGGGGTGCGGTCTGCGAGGGCTCACAGGCCTTCGGCCCCTGGTCAGCTCAGGAGAGCCTCCTCCACATAAACTGTTTGGAGATGCTGGCGGTCGAGAACGCGCTCACGCGCTTTCTTCCGCGCATTCACGGTCACCACGTGCTGATCCGTTCGGACAATATAGCCGTGGTCTCCTATCTAAACCGTCAGGGCGGAGTCAGATCCAGGAATCTCCTCCGGCTGACAGAACGCATCCTAGTTTGGTCCCAGTGTCACCTGCTCTCGCTTAGAGCGACGCACGTGCCGGGTCATCTGAACGACGGTCCAGACAGTCTGTCCATCTGCACACTCTTACAGTCCAAAAGCTGTGGCGAATATTCGGCAGAGCAGAGGGGGACCTCTTCCCCTCAGAAGAGAACACCCACTGCCCAATGTTTTTCTTAAAGAGCGAGGACGCGCTAGCCTAGACCTGGCCCAGCCGCCCGCTTTATGCATTCCCTCCGGTTTCTCTGCTACCACAGGTGCTTCAGAGAATCAGGGAAACACGCCACTCGGTGCTCCTCATAGCCCCGCGGTGGGAGGGTCAGACTTGGTTTCCGGAGCTCACTCAGCTGTCACAGACAGCCCCGTGGCCCATTCCAATCAGAGCAGATCTCCTCTCTCAAGCTCGCGGCACGATCTGCCATCCCCACCCAGAGCGCTGGGCGCTACATGCGTGGGTGATCAACAACTACCCGTTGCTTTGCCAGAGGGAGTGTTAAACACGATCATACAGGCTAGAGCGGCTTCTACTAGAAGGCTCTATGCGTCTAAATGGTCTGTGTTCTCTAAATGGTGCACCGACAGAAACTTGGACCCACGGTTATGCGAGGCTCCTTCCTTGCTAGTTTTTCTCCAAGAGATGTTGGACATGGGCAGGTCCCCGTCCACTCTCAAGGTGTATGTGGCAGCCGTCGCAGCGTTCGTTGAACCCCGGCGCGGCCAGTCACTGGGCAAAGTTGGCTTGGTCATCCGCTTCCTCAGAGGAGCTAGAAGGATGAACCCCCCACGCCCCCCTTCGGTGCCGATTTGGGACCTTTCCATAGTTCTCGAAGCTATGAAAGCCCCTCCATTCGAACCGCTAAACACCGTAGACCTCAAATACCTTTCGCTCAAAACAGTTTTTCTGCTCGCGCTCGCGTCAGTAAAACGTGTGGGAGACCTTCACGCGCTGTCCATTAGCACTTCCTGTCTCGAGTTTGGGCCCAATGACTCAGTCGTTCTCAAACCTAGACATGGTTATGTCCCAAAATCGATTGGTACCCCGTTCAGGGCACAAGTTATTTCCCTATCGGCTCTGCCTGCATCCGATAGCGAATCTGACTCTAATCTCCTGTGTCCGGTCAGGGCCCTGAGATTATACATTACTCGCACTGCTCTGGTCAGACGATCCGAGCAGCTCTTTGTTTCGTTTGGTGGGCGCACCAAGGGGTTGGCCGCCTCGAAACAGACTCTATCCAGATGGATAGTTGATGCCATTGCAGCCGCATACGCATCAAAAGACCTGCCATGCCCTCTGGGCATCAGGGCTCATTCCACTAGAGGCATGGCCTCATCGTGGGCATGGTCCAGCGGAATTTCCATTCATGACATTTGTGTGGCAGCGGGATGGGCTTCCCCCTCCACCTTTGTTAGATTTTACAATCTGGAAGTTCCCGCCTTGCAGGCTAAACTACTAGCAGTCTAGTATGTTACAGCTCTTCTGGTTGAGCTGCACTATAGGGAGTCATTCACACAGACCGGTTTCGCTCTGTCCCTCTCTATCATGTGCTTATGTACTACACAATCTCCGGCCCGCTCTGCTGGCCTTTGTCACAGGTACATATAATTATTCCCACTCGTAAGGGTTCCCCGGGGTCTCCCCTGGGACTCATAGTGGATGCTTAGCACGCACGGCGTTGACCAGGTGTTCCCGTAGCGTAAGCTAGCTTACGCAATACGAGAGAACCTCTCGTAAGAGAACGAATCGATTACCTAACGTAACCTCGGTTCTCTCTAGATGAGGGAACGAGTATTGCGTTCCTGGCCGTGCTTGTGCTACTAGCGTTCTCGCTTCATTCCATGAAAACCAGAGTTTACAGCCTGGGGACGCTAATTTATACTCTCTGACCACGCCCGTTTCGGCGGGCTCTGACGCAATGAGGGCAGGTCAGACTCTCATTGGCCGAGAGTTCATTCGCGTCTCCTCATAGGCTTAAGCAGTTCTCTGTGAGCGAACCAATGAGCTGCTAGCTAGCCCGCTCATGGTCTGTTGCAGCTTAACTGCGTTGACAATGGATACAAAATTATAGGATCATTTTTTGGCTTCAAATTCTCAGAAAAGATGAATCTTTCCCGTAGCGTAAGCTAGCTTACGCAATACTCGTTCCCTCATCTAGAGAGAACCGAGGTTACGTTAGGTAACCGATTCGTTTTTAATGGTAGTATTATTTTATACGAAAATCAATTATTTATAATTCAGATGAGAATAAAGTTAGGGTTAATTAAAATGAAGGAAAACAATATTGATCTGAAACGGCAAATTAATTTTAAATTCATTCAGGTACAATTACCAACCATAGGCTATCTCATGTTCTTTTCGTCTTTTTAATAATTTAATTAATAAACTAATTATATAAAACTACTGTCAGTGCACTACAAATAAACTGGTTCTATGCCTTTATTAATAAAACTTATTTAAAAAATACAAGGCTTAAGACATTTATAAAAAAGCCTTCTGCATTTTTGTTTTGCTATTCACTCCATTGTACCAAAATCGTACTGAACCGTGATGTCTGAACCGAGGTATGAACCGAACCGTGACTTCTGTGTACCGTTCCACGCCTAGTGTATAATGAAATTTATGCTGTTGTGGACACTTTTCCTAATTAACTTTTTTTATTAATTTTTTTATCAATCATAATCTCATGGAGATGCTACAGCTCATACAGTCGATTGATCAGCTGGCATTTGTTATGATGTGTTTCTCTGGTGCTGCGTCCCAATTCGCATACTATTCATCCTTGCCTATTCGAAATTAGTATTAGTGTGTCCCAAATTGTAGTATGTTGAAATGAGTATTCCAAAGATAACCTACCTTTATGGTCTGCATTTGCAGATCTGTGCCAGAGATTGGCTGCATCCGAAATAGGCCTATATGAACTGTGTCCTCCGGAAACATTGAAGCTATCGCCGTAGAAACAAGCCTTATTCTGCTAGAACGAGCCTTCGCACAGCGGACTGCGCCTTCACTCGTCTTGGAAGCCGCTTTCTCCTGTCGCCGCTCTCCTGTGGCCATCCGGCGATCGGCACAATATCCTTAAATCCTTTCTAAGCTTTGTTATCAAATGCCTCGTCCACTGTGCCTTGTGCCACGAGGCGAATGAACACTATGAGCACGCCTTGTGCCTGGGTCCACGCACGGGCTGCACTTCACAAGGGCGGCTGTTCCAGAAATAGAATGTGTCAGCCTGCTTATTTACTTCCCGCGCTCGCGGCTAGCTCTCCTTTCGGATGGCAAACCGCTTCTCGCGCACACCATTCCCCATCCCACCTTCCTTCGTCGAGCCTTGACAGAAGAAGTGTGCGGTTAGATGAGCGCGTGGTTAGCTCTCTTACGTCAAGAGAGCTACCGCGCCCTCCCGTTCTGCACGTCACGCAGAGCCCCTCCGTGAATCAGACCATCATGCCTGGGTCCCCCTCCCCCCTGTGGCTCAGTGGTGGATTCCAGACTCCTGCACCAGAGACCCGTGTTCGTATCCCGGCTCTGACAGCAGGTGAAATTTATTGATTGACAAATGTTTACACACTGCGCTCGCGGCCAGCTTCCTTATGATACAGAAAGCGACCCCGCCCCTCGCGCCCATTTCACAACGGCGGGGTTAGAGTATTAATGAGCGTTCAAAAACATGTGAGCCCACGCTGGCCCCACCCCGCATGACTCACATTCTACATAGAGAGACCTTTTATACCAGGGCCTGCTGTACTGAAACTGTTCTCTCTTGCGCGTTCCCCCACTTCCTTCCCTCATTGAGCCGTGATTGAAGAAGCGCGCGGTTGATGTGCACGCGGCTATCTCTCTTTACGTCACAAGAGAGTTACTCCGCCCTCGCGCCCGGGACTCAGACACAACACGTGCATTTTCATGCCTGGAATCAACCACGCTGAAACTGCTCTCTCTCACGACGGCTGTTCTCACTGCGAGAACAAGCCGCCATTCTCTCGGCGCTAGCGGCTAGCTTCCTGTACATCAGGGAGCTACCCCGCCCGCGTGCCCCTCCTTTGCGTGGGTCCTTTGTCTCGTGCATATGAGCGTCAGTAACAAGTGAGCCCACGCCGGCCCCGCCTCCCGTGTGACTCACTTTCTCCAGATAAAGTATTTTCTCCGGTGTTATTATTCAACACCTTCTAAGAGAGCTCATTCATCCCTCACAGTTTCCTCTTAGCCTAGGTAACTGTAGATGCAGCAAGGGCCCGTTACAAGCACACACCCACTTCAAACTAACGCTGCTTTATCAGAGAAATAAATGTTTCCCCTAAAGCCCCCCGCTCACGGGTGGCTGGGAATGTTCTCAAACCAGTTACCAGGCCCGTTACAAAGCACGCACCAATGATAACGCACACTATCACTGCAGTCAGCGCGCCCGCTGCGAAGCACGCGCCACGACAGATAGTCAGTGCTTCGACAGCATTTTCGCTCCACTGAAAGTATTAAAGCACATAAAGAGCATGTTTCAAGCACACAACACACGGGTTCCCGGTCCCCCTTCACTAGGTGGCCCCCTCCCAGTTGTCACTCTAAATCGAGGGCTTGGAGCCAGAGGGGCGTAAGTGGCTTTTGACCAACTTTACAGGAGAGACAAAACAAAATTTTGACCACACTTCAATCACATGTATCATTAACCTTAAACCACAAACATTGCAACCACAGGCATACTTACATGAATGAGTATTTAAGTAAAAAATGTATGGCATATTAACACAATGAACATGTTCTAAAACATTTTAAAATAAAAAAATATGTCAAAAACGTCAGATACGCCTTTTTGGCACCAAACATTTCCAAGTCTTCTATGGACATATTGGGCGTATCTGCTGAACAATGCAGAAAATATTTGATAAAAAGGGGAATTGATTGAATAATTAACACTTGAATCACACTTGAACAAGTAATTATTTTTCATTTAACTCATTCATTATTATTATTATTATTATTTTTTTTTTTTCACCTTTCCATTCTGGGCATCTGCTGAACACTACAGACTGTAATTAAAGTCACTGAACTTGCTAAACACACTTCTGATTGGCAATTCATGAGTTGTTCAATTGATTTCATTACAATTCTTTTTTTTTCAATACTCTATTCAATTGACAGTTCTCTCGTGTTCTTTTTGCTTTTTAGTTCTTTTCCCTCACCTTCCTTCCTGGAACATGAATGCCATGTGAATTAATGTACCCTTGGCCAGAATTTCTTAACCTTTTACGTTGGTTTCTTTTCCAATTTTCAACATCTCTCTGTCTTTTTCTTCCTTTTTGTGGTGTGTTGGCATCCTCTTCCTGGCCACTTTCAACCCCTCCCTCCTAAACAGGCTCAATGTCTACTGTCTCAGTCCCTCGATCTTCTTCTGTCTCCATGTGTCCCTCATCAATTGCATGATCTGTGTCCCTGCCTGTCTCTCTTTCCCCATCTTCTGCTGTCTACATGTGTCCCTCATCTCTCTCCCTCATCTCATGCTGTGTCCCTAAATTATATAATTAATATTTATTAATATCCTACATGAATGCCCTGATACTAATAACTCGGGGTAAGGATTAGATAAGGTAATGTTCTAACTTATTTTCTATGCAAGTCAGAACTCACTTCCTCCATCTGTCTCCATGTGTCCCTCAAGTTGATCTCTCTTCCTCACCTCATGGATATAATATCCTACATAATACAGGATATAATATCCTACATGAGTGCCCTGAATCTATTAGTTCAAGGCTAGGGTAAAGTAGATTATGAGAAAGTTCAAAAGAATATTCTCTGTCAGAACACAGGCACAGTTAGCCAGATCAGACCAAACCAATGGGATTAACGTTAGCCATGCTAGGCTAGGCTAACAAGGTAAGGCTCTCAAGGCATGATTATGTCTTACTGTCATCACTCTTGTGAGGAAATGCATTCAAACAACTCTGACTCATCTTCAACTTCTTCAATATACACTCACCTAAAGGATTATTAGGAACACCATCCTAATACTGTGTTTGACCCCCTTTCGCCTTCAGAACTGCCTTAATTCTACGTGGCATTGATTCAATAAGGTGCTGAAAGCATTCTTTAGAAATGTTGGCCCATATTGATAGGATAGCATCTTGCAGTTGATGGAGATTTGTGGGATGCACATCCAGGGCACAAAGCTCCCGTTCCACCACATCCCAAAGATGCTCTATTGGAGATCTGGTGACTGTGGGGGCCATTTTAGTACAGTGAACTCATTGTCATGTTCAAGAAACCAATTTGAAATGATTCGAGCTTTGTGACATGGTGCATTATCCTGCTGGAAGTAGCCATCAGAGGATGGGTACATGGTGGCCATAAAGGGATGGTCATGGTCAGAAACAATGCTCAGGTAGGCCGTGGCATTTAAGCGATGCCCAATTGGCACTAAGGGGCCTAAAGTGTGCCAAGAAAACATCCCCCACACCATTACACCACCACCACCACCAGCCTGCACAGTGGTAACAAGGCATGATGGATCCATGTTCTCATTCTGTTTACGCCAAATTCTGACTCTACAATCTGAATGTCTCAACAGAAATCGAGACTCATCAGACCAGGCAACATTTTTCCAGTCTTCAACTGTCCAATTTTGGTGAGCTCTTGCAAATTGTCGCCTCTTTTTCCTATTTGTAGTGGAGATGAGTGGTACCCGGTGGGGTCTTCTGCTGTTGTAGCCCATCCGCCTCAAGGTTGTGCGTGTTGTGGCTTCACAAATGCTTTGCTGCATACCTCGGTTGTAACAAGTGGTTATTTCAGTCAAAGTTGCTCTTCTATCAGCTTGAATCAGTCGGCCCATTCTCCTCTGACCTCTAGCATCAACAAGGCATTTTCGCCCACAGGACTGCCGCATACTGGATATTTTTCCCTTTTCACACCATTCTTTGTAAACCCTAGAAATGGTTGTGCGTGAAAATCCCAGTAACTGAGCAGATTGTGAAATACTCAGACCGGCCCGTCTGGCACCAACAACCATGCCACGCTCAAAATTGCTTAAATCACCTTTCTTTCCCATTCTGACATTCAGTTTGGAGTTCAGGAGATTGTCTTGACCAGGACCACACCCCTAAATGCATTGAAGCAACTGCCATGTGATTGGTTGATTAGATAATTGCATTAATGAGAAATTGTACAGGTGTTTCTAATAATCCTTTAGGTGAGTGTAGGATTCATCAGTTTGTTTCATAATATTCATCAAAATCGTTTCTGCCTCAGACAGTTCCATGTCTGCAGTTGTGTCAGCCATTTTGAATGCAGTTTTAGGGCACCAACTACACTTACGCCCTTCTGGCTCTGAACAAAAATGTGGGTCCTTATTGTATTTTTCAGAGCCAGAAGGGCGTAAGTGGACTTACGCCCTTCTGGCTCCAAACATTACTCACACTTTTGTGTTAGGTCTGTATTGTTTTGTTGCTTTATTCAATACAGTTTGATCTCAGATAGGTCTTTTTGGCACAACTAGATAGAGCTCATCAAGACCTTTAATTTGATATATAGAACTCATTTTCGCCCAAAATGCCACTTACGCCCCTCTGGTTCCAAGCCCTCGAAATTTGCCTTGGGTGAAAGCCCCTCCAGTCAGTTCAACACGCAGTATGTGCACAAATCACAATATAAGGGTATCTGGTTCCCCTGTGTTAGGCGGCCCATCCCCCGAATATGTGTCAAACCCTAGCTACAAAGGCTCTGGCCTGTCAAGCCATTCCCGGTGTGTCGAGTTGGGTTATAAACACAATAAAGCGAGGCTACTCGCTCCAGTTTGCTCGCAGACCCCCAAAGTTTCAGGCGGTTCTTGAGACTTCGGTGAGAAGCAGCGTGTGTCACGTGCTTTGCTCCGAATTACAAAATCTGTTAGCAAAAGGGGTGATAGAATTGGCTCCACCCGCACTAAAACACTCTGGGTTTTATAGCCGCTATTTTCTAGTACCAAAGAAGACAGCGGCATCAGACCTATACTAGACTTAAGGCATCTGAACAAAGCCCTCATGAGACGGCCATTAAGAATGTCAACTATCAGACAAATCCTCGCGCAAGTTTGCCCAGGGGATTGTTTTTTTTACTGTGGATCTGAAAGACGCACACTTTCACTCCAGATAGCCCCCCTTCACAGGCCATTCTTGAGATTCGCCTTCGAGGGGCAGACTTATCAATACACAGTTCTGCCGTTCGGTCTGTCCCTAGCACCCCGTACATTTACGAAGTGCATGAACGCAGCGCTTTCTCCCCTGAGATACCGGGAGTGCGCGTGCTGAATTATCTCGACGATCCAAGAGCAAGCTAACCCCCAGCCAGAGTGTGATCTTTCTGGGCACAGTTATCGACTCTACAACTATGAGAGCGTGGCTCACACCAGAGCGCGCGGTCTCTATACAACACTTAACAGCCTCCTTCAAAGCAGGCGCACGCACACCCCTCAGAGAGTTTCAGAAACTTCTCGGTCTCATGGCAGCAGCATCGCCAGTACTCTGTATGGGATTACTGCATATACGCCCGCTTTGAATATCTGGGTGCAGATATGCTTTCTCGAGACAACACTCCCCTAGGCGAGTGGTCTCTAAACCCTCAGACGGTTAGTCTGATATGGAGTGTTTTCGGCGAGGCCGAGGTCAACCTTTTTGCCTCGAGAGACAACACTCACTGCGCAGTGTTCTTTTCGAAGAACAGGGATGCGCTGGCCCATCCCTGGCCCAGTCGTCTCTTGTATGCGTTTCCCCTCGTTTCCATGATCCCCCAGGTCATCAAACGGGTCAGGGAACAGGGATGCCCAGTCCTTCTAGTGGCCCCCCTCTGAAAGTCCAGACCGTGGTCTCCAGAGCTGGTTCAGATGGTGGACAATGTCCCATGGCCTGTCCCACTGAGGAGAGATCTCCTCACACAGGCGAAGGGGACGATCTGGCACCCTCGTCCCGAATTATGGGCCCTACATGTGTGGCCCCTCAACGGGTACCCAGGGACCTCCCTTTGAAGGTCCTGAACACGATTACTGAGGCTAGAGCCCCGTCTACCAGGCATCTCTATGCCCTGAAGCGGTCAGTGTTCTCTGGCTGGTGCTTGTTTAGACACTTTGAACCTCAGTCATGCGAGGTATCAGTGATTCTCTCCTTCCTACAAGAGCTGTTAGACGCGGGCCGTTCCCCGTCCACGCTCAAAGTATATGTGGCAGCCATAGCAGCTTATCATGCTCCAGTGGCTGGCCAATCACTAGGAAGAAATGACTTGGACGTACGGTTCCTTAAGGGGGTCAGGAGGATGAACCCTTCCAGGCCTCCTTCTGTACTGTCTTGGGACCTCTCCACGGTCCTTGGGGCCCTGAAGGGTCCTCCAATTGAGCCGCTTCAGTCGGTTGATCTTAAACCACTTTCACTAAGGACTGCTCTCCTGCTGGCACTGGAGTCTATCAAGCGAGTGGGAGATCTGCAGGCGCTCTCTGTGAGCCCCTCTTGTTTGGAGTTTGGAATAGGTGACTCCAAAGTTACTCTCAAACCCAGACATGGCTTTGTCCCTAAGCTGCTCTCAACACCGTTTAGAACACAGGTTATTACACTATTAGCTCTTCCCCCTTCCGATGAGGATGGGGAGGCTAATCTACTTTGCCCTGTTAAAACTTTGAAGGTCTATTTGGAGCGCTCTGCGTCCTATAGACAGTCAGAACAGTTCTTTGTCTGCTTCGGTGGCCGATCCAAAGGATCTCCAGTCACGAAGCAGAGGCTGTCCAGATGGATAGTGGATGCCATCTCTTTGGCATACGCCTCGGTGGGTCAGGTTTGCCCTATAGGCACTAGAGCCCATTCGACTAGAGGTATGGCCTCGCCATGGGCGTGGTCCTCTGGGTTTCTTATTCAGGACATTTGTGCGGCGGCCGGTTGGTCCTTGCCCTCCATGTTTGTGAGGTTCTATAATATGGAGGTCCCTTCCCTGCAGGCGAAGGTCCTTTCTGTATGATTAGACTCAACGAGGTCCGGTCTCATCTATGTGTCAGGTCACTGTTCATAAGCACGCTATCCCTTACTATAAACCAGCTTTGGCTGTTTTTTGTCCCTATATCATCAGACCCGAAGGTGTCCGGTCTATTGGTATATTATTTTGGGGTACAAGCTTAGTGACATCACTATATATATGATTTAGACCCAACGTCAGTATCAGTATATATATGAATTCTGGCTTGTTTCTGTGAGCCCAGGGGTCCTGGGCTTCAGTTGCAGCCAATTACTTATGGTGCGGCGTTTTACATTGCGTCCCCACTGCCTATAGCTACGCAATACAAAGTGACCGTTCTCGAAAGGGAACGTACCCGGTTACAAACTAACCTTGGTTCCCTGAGAGTAGGGAACGAGTATTCCGTAGACTGCCGCACTGTAGTAACATGGCAAGTTGTTGCTTCAGTCGATTTAAACCTGCTATAATGGCGAATTCGGGTTCCTTTTATAGGCGCTCTGACGTGTGTCGACTCGCTGATAGCTGATTGGCGCACACCTCAGAGGCGCCTTGGCTTCAATAAATCTGGGGAAAGGAGTTTCCCTACTCCGTATAGCTACACAATACTCGTTCCCCACTCTCAGGGAACCGAGGTTACATTAGTAACCGAGTACGTTTCTGATATTTTGAATTTGGTCTGCAGTACCTATTTCTATGGGGTTAGAATTGTTGCATTATTCCAAATAAATAGATTAAAGGTACAATATGTAGGAATTTTTCGCCACAAGAGGGCGCAGTTACCAACAATAACAAAGGCGAAGCTTGATGACGCTATGAGGGAGAGTTGAACGATGGGAGATGTCGTTTTCACCATTCAGAGATGTTATGGAATTAATGAATCATGATCACGGATGAGGTAATTTATTTGTTTTTGTATTACCTGTACGTCTGATCGCAATATTTTATGTCACCATAATGAATTAACTGCAAGGAACACGAAATGTTATGCTATATTGTCCTGTTATAGCTATTTGTCAAATGATTTGTTGGGTTAATGCTGCGCAGTTTTACGTGTTTATGGTTAATGCCGCGTTGTTTTACGTGTTCAAACCAATCGTACTCAAAGTAAATTTGAACGAATATTTGCAAGTAATGGCTAAATATTGTTTAACAACGCATATCCGATTGTATTTAATTGCACTGCCATAATCTCGGTCAAAACACAAGTGATAAAAAGCATTACCAAAATACAAAGAGCAATATAACTGTGAATTTTCATCAGCATAACGATCACTTGATAGTTTTGAGGTGAATCAACATATGCATAATGATTGATCTGTCACATCATATAGGCCTATGTATCTCGCATTGTTTATAAGTGATATTATTGACAGTTGCAAGGAAACACAGGAATCCTTTTGTTTTATGTACATTTGCTCACCTGTCTAATAAAATGCAAGAGCGGTGTTGCTCCAAGTTAGTCGCGGACGTAGAGCTCTCTGCATCTCGAAAACGCCACGCCGATATTGATCCTCATTTTAGTTCTCCTTTTTTGTCCCAAAGTCTGCTTGCCATGGTCCATAATGATTGAACGAAACAACAACAGCGTGCCGCTAAACGGTATGTACTACGCAGTTATCCACGTCTGTCGCCATGGTCACGTCATGGCTATGGCAGTACAAGCGGAAACCGAAGAAATCGCGGATATTGCGTCATTGACAGGCGACATTTTTTTCCGGGACGGCAACTTATTTAAAATTGGAATTTCTCTGAAATAAAAAATCTTTGGAGACTTTTGGGATATTGTAAGTACACAACTGCAGGAAATATATCACACTGTGCAAGTGATTTTTGGATATTTTATTACAAAATTCCTACATATTGTACCTTTAAGATTCACAAATAAATGTAAATACTTTCACATAAAATTATAAAATTCACAAATAAAAAGATTAAGATCCACAAATAACTGTAAAGAGTTTCACAAAAATGTATATAAAATGAGATTTGCAAATAAAAAAATATTTACAAATGTTTTATTATTTTACAAACACAACTCTGCCTGGCATTTATTTGTGAACCGCTTTCTGTGCATTTGTAAATCGCTGCACACATTTGTGAATAGCTTCATGTGCATTTGTAAATCCCCTCACGTGTCTGTGGATTTTGAAACACTTGTCGATGTGCAGACAAATCCACAAATAAGTGAACTCCACCCACCGTTTACTCAAGCCAATCAGATAACGGCCACTTTGAGCTGGCCAATCATAGCATGTTCTCGCTACAACCAATCACGTTTGGTTTTACACTCGGGGTGAGAACTGATTCTTGCACCCTTGAAAGGAGCAGTAATCTTTGGGCGCTTTGTTCAAATTGAGCTGAACTGTTAGTGTGGTTAAAAACATTCTGTTTTCAAAAGATTGGAGTTTAAGACCTCTTTATATTTCCATCAGGATAAACAGGAATTATGATCATCACAGATCCCGAGCATCATGATCAGTAACACCCTCTCTACACCGTCAAGAGGCACGAAACAGCGCGTCAAAAACAAATAGTGCCCTGCCCCATAATCTTTTCACTGCTGCCGTAGCAGTTTCAAAAAATGTAAAACTAGCATGTTTGAAATGTTAACACATCTTTCCCTATGTGACGTCTGTTTTCTTTCAGCATAACTGTCTGCATATTTGCACTTATATTGACTAGTGCTGGCTACTTGAACATTAGATTTAGATTGGCCAGGTCAATGTGGCTGTTATCTGATTGGCTTGGTGGGAGTAGTCCACTTATTTGTGGATTTGTCTGCAGGTCGACGCTAGAAGTGTTTCAAAATCCACAGATGCGTGAGGGGATTTACAAAGGCACAAGAAACTATTCACAAATATGTGCAGCTATTTACAAATACTCAGAAAGCAGTTCACAAATAAATGCCAGGCAGTTGTGTTTGTAAAATAATAAAATATTTGTAAATATTTTATTTGCAAATCTCTTATTTATTTGTGAATTTGATCATTTTTTGTGAAATTTATTACATTTATTTGTGGATTTTAATCTATTTATTTGTGAATTTGATCATTTTTTGTGAATCTCTTTACATTTATTTGTGAATAATATTAATCTATTTATTTGAAATAATGCAACAATTCTAACCCCATATATTTGTCCACTAGGTGTCATTCTTACATACAGCACCTTTAAGTCTATCTTGGAAATCTGTTGCTGTTGTGACTGCTATTTGATGGTTGATGATGTGACTCTTGACATGAAACCAGCAGTTTGTGTGTGGGAGAAAGAATGCTTGTTATGATGTGGGGTGGGGGGCATGTGGATGTGCTGCGTTGAACCTCATTTTAACAATCTTTCACACTTGGCCTACTTTCAATTATCCTGTTCTTTGTACAGTACAGTTTAGTAATTTCAATAGGGAGCTAGTGTGACAGTGTGTCATGCTGGATTAGTAAAAGGGTATTTCCCAACTGTTGCATGTTTGTTGTAATTGATTCTCTAGAATGTAATGGTGCAGCATCAAGATTTGTTTTCACTGGAATTACTGAAATAGCAACCCCTTATTTAAAGCTGCAGTAGGGAGTTTTGAGAAAACGTTGACTTAGCCTGAAAATTTGAACAAGCACAACTTACAGGTCCCACCCCCTTGCTCTCTGCTGCGCTACAGCCCTCCCTCCACAGCGGAGCCTGTCATGAACGCGCAGGCTAGTAAACAGGGCCACCGATAACAGCGGATAAAAAGTTATATGGCACATTCACTAATAGGGACTAAACGTCAATAATATGCTTTACATTGACTATGGCCTGCCCATACTTTGACTACAAACTTCGTCCTCAAATCATTATGTATTTTGCAATACAGCCTACATGTAACTTTATAACGTTGCACTCTTTCTAGTTATAAATAGCTAGTAAGATAACGTTAATATAACGGTAACTAACGTTATAGTATGTAAGTAATTATTCTAGCGATATATAATGCTAGATAAGGTGTGCTAGTACATTATTTCAGCAACATGACAAGCCAGTGAATTAGCAGGTTTCAATTGTTGCTTAGCAGAGTGCGTGACATTTTATCTACATGTTATGCGGCTAGAGTTTTGACACCGAGTCAACTGTGTAATTCTTTCTTTTTCGCTTGGTTATCGTCATCAGTCTTTTTCCTTTTACCTCTTTGTTTTATGAGCAGGTGTCACTCGAGAATTGGCAGTTTAGGTTGTTTCTCCGTCATAAGCACAGCTGCAGCACGCCGGCAATCTTGAGTTTGAACGACGGCTCGCGCTCCGGCGCTCGCGCTGTACAAGAGAGGGGTGTGATCAGCGCGTACACGAGCGTGATTGACAGTGCTTAGACACTCCTCCTGGCTCTGATTGGTTGTTTCTGACCGGGAGCGTGTATTTCTTGCAAATGGCAATAGGACCACTAGGAGGAGCCAGAGGAGCTTGATTTTTACACAGATTATCTGTCTCATATTCTACTGTCAGGACATAATGACAGTTTTAGCAAATACATGTTTTCAAAAGTTACCTACAGGAGCTTTAAAAAAGGGTGTTGCATGCTTTTGGATATAATGTATGTATTATCTAGCAATCACTGTGCATAATATAGGCATATTCAACATTTAAATAGTTATTTAATGCTTTTCAGAGGGTAGTTAACTGTTTAGCCATTGTTTTAATTAACTGATGCTGTGATGCATACCTGATGTAGCCTCCTTGTTCTAGATGTGTAGTCTGCCCATAAAATATGCAGATGGCCCACACATTTGAATGTAAATAATACTAATTAACAGTAATAATAGAGATTACAATATCGAGGGTAATAATAGACAATCAAATACAGATGACAAATGTCACCAGCTCAGTAAGCATGTATTCAGTTGATTTATTTATAATGAAATGTTTATTCTTCATAAAGATTCAGCCCAGGGCAACAGCATCCTCTGTTGGTGACTGATTGAAGTTGTTGTTGAAACCACAATTTGAAAATGGTTTTGTTGGGTTACCAAATAGGCTAGCTCTATTGAACACTTACAAAGAGTTCAGAATGCAGCTTCACGAATGCTAACTCGCTCTAAAATGAGAAACTGGCTGCTTGTATAATTCAGAATTAAATTCAAGATCCTCTAGTTTTTAAATGTCTCCATTATACTGCACCAATATAGCCTACCTTTCTAATTTGTTGAATAAATACAAAGTTCTGTCATGAAACTCTAGATGTTGCTGGCTGATAGGTCCTTAACTCAATTTGTTATGCCGAGTTCACAATGAACGATTTTAGGCTCGATTTTCGCTCGCCGACAGGTTTTGTGAGATCGCCGACAAATGCCCGAAATGATAGGCAAATCGGTGCTCGTTCACGTGAGTGACAATCACGCAGTGTGAATTATCAAAGACGCGATCTGAGAGAATCACAGACGCCCGTGAGTTATTTGGCATGCCAAAAAGCTGGACCTGTCGGCGATTCAAAATCCTGCAGTGTGAATGTGTTCTGACTGAAAACTACATTGGCGATGACCTACAGCCAATGAGAGCAAGAAACAGGACAGCGGGATGTTCGGGGAGGAGCAATAGACCAGAATATCATTATTTTAATAGATAGGCTATATTTACAATTATATACAACAGAAACAAAGCACAAACATTTGCTTGACCAGCAGCAACACCAGCACATTGCAAAATTATTTATTTACCCCCAACTCTCTTTACAGAACACACAATCCTTGCTCCCCTCGTCTCCCCAACCATTTCCTCCTGCATAATGTTTTTTTTTCTCCTTTTCGCTGCAAATCAATGCACAGACAATTAGGATCGCAAATCTTCTAGCAGGCTATCATTTTTAATAACAATTTCAGTCTTGCGCGAGAACTCCGGTCTCGCATACACGTAATCTTGCGTTCCTTATCACTTCTCACCTGTGTTTGGTTGTGAAACGTAGTTTGCGGACCAGACAGATGTTGTCGGTGATTCTTTCTTTTGTTAAGTCATACAGCGTGAAACACCCTGTCGCCGATCCATCGTGCAGTGTGATACATCAGCAACTGAATGTCACCCCAGATAGTCGTGCAGTGTGAATAGAACAGTGACCCGACTACTTTGAAAATCATGCAGTGTGAACTCAGCATTAACGATCACATCTACATAGCGCAGCTGATTGGTTGCTGTTCCATCAGCAACCATTAAATACGTGGCATTGTTCAGAAACCCTCTACCTTCCCCAGCTCCACCTGTATAGATATGCTATGGCCACGGGGGTTATTTCATGTAGGCTATTTTATATGAGCAGCAGCAGCATGTCTTACGTACTCACAGCAGCATGTCTGTGGATATATTGTCAGTAGCAAGTCTCTGTTGTAAGGTATGGACTGTCAGTTGACTTCCTCCTTTCCTCAAGCAAGAACGTGTGTACAACACACACACACACTCTCTCTCTCACACACACACAAAGAACGGGGTGTTCTGTTACAAGACTGAGCTTTACCCTTGGAATGTCCCAGAGAGTGGGATTCCTCCTTATTCTTGCTGAGAAGAAGTAACGAACCCGGGTTTAAACCTATATATTCTATGTATATACATATAACCATGTGATACATGCATCTAATGTTCCATCTCATGATTTTCCTTTATGTTGTTTGGTCTGTGTGGCCTTGTAAACTCTAATGGGTTAATGTTGAGACGTGACTTGCATACTATGAGAAACAGAAATCACTGTGTAGCATGTTTAGTCTCGATAAACTCCAACCTTCGTTCCCATTTGTTGATTTACATTACATCTTGGCAACTTTGTGATGCAGGGGTATTATAAGAAATCTTGAAGGTTCTTTCTCTTAAACACCAAATTAACTGACATATTCAGATGTCCTGCGAGATTCAGCCGTACTATAGCCAGCAAGCTTCAGAGGAATGGCCAGAGTCATAAAATGCTTGAACATTCCATGCCCTCCCCCATCTCTGCAAGAGAGATAACAGAACTCTAACACACACACACACAAACCAACACACACACATAATGGACCTTTACATTACACTCATAAAACGAGCCATTACCAATTGTATACGATATATTCCTGTATGTCTGTGTGTTTCCCAGTCCATGGTAGTCTAGATATGATCTCCTAGCGTATCAGTGAAACTCTTGAGAGTTTATAGTTATGTATTAAGATGTATCTTCGTATTCCAATTATGTGTAAATGTTTTGTTTGGTACCGTTTTAATTATCTCGTTCCAACTGATTTGGTCAGATACAGAAGATTACAGTAAAATGTATGTTTTCTATGTTTTTACCATCTTGTGGAATGATTCTGACAAATTCTGACTGGTCATAAAAGAGGCGGACACGGCCATAGTTTAACTTTGACAAGACAAAGAGAATTTGGCCGCCAAAAGTTTCGTTGAATGTCATTGGCCAGTTCGCACCTCAGAGGTGTGGACTCCAGTTCCTCTAAAGAGGACTGAACCTCCCTCTGGACGCGCTCTTCCTCCCTTGTCCTCGTGTCATTATGTAACGTCTCGCCTCCGGGCGAGTTCTTCGCCTTTCTTTTATTTGTTTCTAGTTTAGTTTGTGTTTTCAGTTGTAGATAAGTCTCTGTGTTTAATTCCAATCGACGATTGAAAAGAAAACCCCGTGACATATCTCTTCAGCAAATCCATCTACAAGGGACCTTTAAACGAGCGCGCGCTCGCTTTGAAGGAGAAACACGCGCACGTGACCGCGTGACGCGCCGG
The DNA here is from genome assembly GCF_029890125.1 of Rhinichthys klamathensis goyatoka. NCBI lineage: Eukaryota > Metazoa > Chordata > Actinopteri > Cypriniformes > Leuciscidae > Rhinichthys > Rhinichthys klamathensis. The sequence goes on along the minus strand of NW_026606982.1, from coordinate 904,997 downwards.
ACCGAGCGACGCACGCGCTTCTTCACCAGCCATGCAAAGATGTAACGTTAACTCCGCATGATTTCCCCGTAGAGATCTTTATTTCCTTTTTGTTAGTCAAAGTTTTGTTTTCCGTAGTCGACTCAGTTCACTTCCACGAAGTGAAACGAACTTAGCCGAACTATTTCCCTTTGGAAATGTTACCCCAAAGACTTTAAACCTCCGTTCAACACGCGCGCCAAGCAGCCCACGTGACGCTTCCTCACACACAAAGGACTCAGCTCACGCGGCCAGACAGGGCCGTACAGGAATGCCTCGACACACAGAGAGACCATAACATAACTTGTGCAAGTATAATCTCTTTATAGAGCTTCTAAGAAGTTTTAAGATGATGTTTCGTGTTGTAATCGGAGAGGTGAATGTCTTTCTGCCAATGAAATTCTGCCAATGTTCTCTCTCTCTCTCCCCCTCCCCCTTTCTCTCTCTCTTACTCGCTCACGCGTGTAAGTTATCCATTGTCCAAACTTTACGCATTTCTCGTTCATCGATGTCTTATTGTATTGTTCATTGTTGTCTGTGTGTTTGTAAATACCTATATCCCGTGTAACCGTAGTAAATACATAAGTAGTCATGCCTCCATTAAATTAATTATATATTCATTTGATTGATGTGCTGTCTCTTTGCTCAGTTTCAAGTCCCTTAAGTGCAAAAGATCTTATGCTACAAGCTTACTAAAATTAAAAATACCTTAAAGAGTATGTGTTGTGTTTATAGGGCGGGAAACCCAATTCTTCTGGCCAGAGAATTGCGTTTCCTGAAATCCTATAAAGTAAGATGATATGGTGGATCCCCACAAATATTATCCTGACAATTGAGCTAATTCATTTTACCTGTTTTGTGAAACGTGGTCCGTGTAATTAATTGCAATCTACTTGTGGTTAATTTCAAGGATTCACATGCATGCATGCAGGTAAAGTGACAGATCCTCCCTTATCGGGAGATTTATTAACATGTAAGACTGATCTAATCCAAACATGCATGAATAATTATTAATTACCAATTATTAATTATGATATGCAAATTCCCCACGGATTAGATCCGCCCCTGAATCCTTACACTGTACAGCAGCAGCGCAGCAGATCTATTCCTCCAAGACCAAATACATTAACATTGCCACATCCATTAACATGCCAATTTCTCAGAGATTTGTCATGACAGAAATATACTCCAGCAAGATCGCTCCAAACATTAATTAGTTATTTAGTTAGTTAGAAAACTACTCGGTTACTATCGTAACCTCAGTTCCCTGAGAGAGGAAACGAGTATTGCGTAGCTATACGCAGTGGGGGAAACTCCTTTTCCTCGATTTACTGAAGCCTATACGTAAAACGCATTTGCAGCTGCACAGCTAGCACACTGAGCGTCTGGCACGCTCATAGGCTGTGCTGCAGCAACTGCACATCCAATGGTGTGGGTGACTCTGACATGCGACCAATGAGCTAGCCCAACGTCAGAGCCCGCCGAGGGGGCGTGGCCCAGCCTATATAGACCCCCGAATTCGCCATTATAGCAGGTTTATACGACTGAAGCGACAACTTCACCAGTTACTATAGTGCGGCCGGCTACGCAATACTCGTTCCCTCTCTCAGGGAACTGATGTTACGATAGTAACCGAGTAGTTCCCTTTCGAACGGTCACTTCGTATTGCATAGCTATACGCAGTGGGGACGCCATGCAAAACGCCGCACCCTAAGTAACTGGTTGCACTGCAACTCAGGACCCCTGAGCTAACAGAACAAGCGAGAAAAAATATATATGTATATAATTATATATATATATATAACAGACCAGACACCATCGGGCCTGAATAATATATAAAAGTCAGTAACAACTAACAGAATATACTAACAAAACCAGACGCCGTCGGGATTATTAGTATAACTTTATAACCGGCCGAAGCGGTTTTATATAATATGTATGTGATTATGCAGAGTAATTTTGTAGACAAGACCAGACACCGTCAGGTCTCAATCATACCGAAAGCACCTTCGCCTGCAGAGAAGGTACCTCCATATTACAGAACTTCATAAATGTGGAAGGCGAGGACCAGCCGGCTGCATCACAAATATCTTGAATGGGAAAACCAGATGAGCAAGCCCATGACGAGGCCACGCCTCTAGTCGAATGGGCTTTGACACCTATAGGGCAAACCTGACTCACTGAGGTATAGGCCATAGAGATGGCATCCATGCTCGATTGCCAGATTGCTCGATTGCTCTTGTCTGCCTCGCTGCCTGCTGTGAGTTTGTTTGCGTCGTGGCTGTCTAAGCCTCGTATTAGCTTCGTATTTCCTTCTGTTTTTCCGTATTTCTTTCTTTTATTCTATTCTGTACCATCATTTAACTCATAATTACAACTCGGACTGTTGGCCAGACGCGTCTCAAGCCCTTATACGGCTGGAACCGGAACATTTGGTTGTTGGTTGTAGAGCGAGACACTGCTTCACTGCTGCTCTGCCCTACGATCGATTGCCAGACGCGTTCTTTACACTCACTTACAAACGTGGCCAGACGCGTCTCAAGCCATTATACGGCTGGAACCGCAAATACGGTTGGAACATTTGGTTGTTGGTTGTAGAGCCAGACACTGCTTCACTGCTTCTCTGCCCTACGATCGATTGCCAGACGCGTTCTTTACACTCATTTACAAACGAACATTTTCCCGTCTATCGTGCGTCTACATTACACCCGTACCACTAAAAAGACGGATTATACCCAAGACTTGAGTCATAAATTAGTATAAATATTAATAGCATCACTGGTTGCATCATTGCTAACTTACTGTCCATCTGTTAAAATGGCGAATATATCAGATGTATGTTATCTACCTCTTGGTGCAGATGAGAACAAATCTGATTTGCTCGCGGTGCAGTCTGAATTAGAGGCTGTAGAAAAATAGATCCGTGACCTTCTAGAGAGACAAGCTGAGCTGAGAGACCGGCGTTTAGCTCTTGAAACATCACCCGCTGATGCACACGGATCAGTGATTAACGTTAGTAACCCGCTGACGCTGACCACATCTACTCCGTGCGTTTCTCAGCATTGGTCCCGAGCGTCCAGGTCACGATCAGCAATGGTTTCATTCTCCCCGGCTCCAACACACCACCACGAAGCCTGGGTGGTTCCACGGAAGCTGCGTGCCAGGACAAGAATCTTTTCGCCCCTCCCGGTTTTCGAGATCTCCACCCAGAACCGCTTCTCCCCTCTTCGTGAAACGGAACGCGATGCTGTGATCATCGGCGATTCCACGGTCCGACACGTCCACGCTACGTTAGGTAAAAGTAAGGTGCACAGTCATTGCTTTCCTGGTGCTCGTGTTCTCGATATCACTGCGCGGGTAACTGAGATCTTGAGCGGTGACGAGCGCGTCGGAGCTGTTGTGCTGCACGCGGGAGCTAACGACATTAGGCTGCGACAGACGGAGGTTCTGAAGAAAGACTTCAGGAGCCTTATCGATACGGTACGCAGAACATCGCCTGAAACATCGATTATTGTGTCTGGACCGCTTCCTACGTACCGACAAGGGCATGAAAAGTTCAGTAGATTATTCGCGCTAAATGAATGGTTATTGTCATGGTGCAATGAGAAGAAACTACTCTTTGTAAATAATTGGAATCTGTTTTGGGAGCGACCGAGGTTCTTCCGCGCTGATGGGCTTACACCCAAGTAGAATCGGGGCAGATCTTCTGTCGGATAATATCTCCAAGATGTTAAATACCGTTTGACCAGTAACCAAAAATCCAAATCACAGTCTCTACTGCACCAATTTAATTGATATTAATACTAGTGTAGAACATTGCATAGAAACTGTGTCTATTCCTCGTTTACTGAGATCAAATAATAAATCTACCGCGGGATCAAGAAAAAATCTAATTGTTATTAAAACAAAAAATCTCGCTATTAGTGAACAAAAACTATTTCTAAAGCTAGGTCTTTTAAACATTAGATCGCTCACACCTAAGGCGGTTATTGTAAATGAAATGGTCACAGATAATAATTTCGATGTTCTGTGCCTTACTGAAACTTGGCTTAAACCAAATGATTATTTCGGTCTAAATGAGTCTACTCCGCCAGGATACTGTTATAAGCATGAGCCCCGTCTGATCGGTCGTGGCGGCGGTGTTGCAACAATCTACAGAGATATCCTTAATGTTACTCAGAAAACTCGTCATAGGTTTAATTCGTTTGAAGTACTTGTGCTAAATGTTACGCTCTTAGATGTAAGAAAAAAATCCCTATTATCTCTAGCATTGGCTACCGTATATAGACCTCCAGGGCCTTACACCGATTTCCTAAAAGAGTTTGCAGACTTTCTATCAGATCTATTGGTCAACGTCGATAAAACATTAATTGTTGGAGATTTTAACATACACGTAGATAATTCAAATGATGCGTTAGGGGCTGCGTTCACAGATTTATTAAACTCCTTCGGGGGCAAGCAAAACGTCACCGGACCAACTCATCCTCTTAATCATACACTCGATTTAATTATATCATATGGAACCGATCCAACCGATATAGATATCATTCCACAAAGTGATGATGTCACGGACCATTACATGGTAACTTGCATATTACGTACTGCTGTAATATTTCATGCTGCGCCACGTTATCGACCAGGTAGAACAATTCTTCCATCCACCATAGATCATTTCTCAAATAGCTTATCTGATCTGACTCAGCTGCTGCCTGAACCCAAACAAACAGATGAACTAGACAAATTAGCTAGCACTATGCGCTCCATTCTCTCTAGAACATTGGATATTGTTGCACCCATTAGATTAAAAAAGGTCAGAAAATAAAGTATAACACCATGGTACAATAATACTACGTATGTTTTAAAGAGAGAAACCCGTAATTTAGAGCGTAAATGAAAAAAAAAACTAATTTAGAGGTCTTTAGAATCGCGTGGAAAGACAGTATGTCACGTTATAAAAAGGCCCTTAAAACGGCCAGGGCTGAGCAAACTAATAGAAAACAACCGAAATAATCCAAGGTTTTATTTAATACCGTGGCTAGACTAACAAATAAACATACGTCGTCTGAACAAAATACCTCGTTACAATTTAGTAGTAATGATTTCATGAACTTCTTCACCGAGAAAATTGAAAGCATCAGAATCACAATCATAAACGCTCAATCTTTGCTCGCGCCTTATAATTCAGCCGCAATTATCACCCCGCAAGAACAATTCCAATGCTTTACAACCATAGAACAAAAATAGTTAAATAAACGTATCACTTCATCTAAAACAACAACATGTTTATTAGATCCTATACCAACTAAACTATTGAAAGAAGTGTTACCTATAGTGGAAGAGCCTCTTCTCAATATTAACTCATTTTTATCTTTAGGTCATGATCTAAGAACGTTCAAGCTGGCAGTTATAAAACCTCTTATTAAGAAACCACAATTAGATCCAAATAACCTAGCAAATTACAGACACATCTCAAATCTTCCATTCATGTAAAAAATATTAGAAAAAGTTGTGTCCGCTCAATTTGGCTCTTTCTTGCAAGAAAACGACATCTATGAAAAGTTTCAGTCTGGATTCAGGCCACATCATAGCACTGAAACTGCGCTTGTTAGAATCACAAATGATTTACTTTTAGCTTCGGACCAAGGCTGTATCTCAGTACTAGTTTTACTTGATCTTAGTGCTGCGTTCGATACTATAGATCACTCAATACTCTTAGATCGACTACAAAATTACACTGGTGTTCAAGGACAAGCATTAAGCTGGTTCAGGTCATACTTATCTGACCGCTACCATTTCGTCTACTTAAATGGAGAAAAATCGATCATAACTTCGGCAAACTATAGAGTGCCGCAGGGATCTGTGTTAGGCCCTTTATTATTCTCAATATATATGCTGCCACTTGGTAATATTCTAAGGAAACATGGAATTAGTTTCCATTGTTATGCCGATGACACTCAAATATATATTTCATCACGGCCAGATGAATACGCTTAATTATCCAAATTGACAGATTGTGTTAAAGATATAAAAGATTGGATGACGCGTAATTTTCTTTTATTAAATCCAGACAAGACAGAGGTAATACTTATCGGTTCTAAAAACCGTCCACAAAACCTTTCACAGCACGACTTTAACATATTAGGATGCCCTGTTACTTTATCCGCTACAGTAAAAGACCTGGGTGTTACATTAGACTGCAACCTGTCTTTTGAAAAGCATATTTCATATGTTACAAAAACAGCCTTTTTCCACCTTAGAAACATTGCTAAGCTACGTAATATGCTATCAGTCTCTGATGCAGAAAAGTTAGTTCATGCATTCATGACCTCGACTAGATTACTGTAATGCTTTATTAGCTGGTTGTCCTGCATCTTCAATAGACAAGCTACAGTTAGTCCAAAATGCAGCCGCTAGAGTTCTTACTAGATCAAGAAAATATGATCATATAACACCGATTCTATCATCACTTCATTGGTTACCTATAAAGTTCCATATTAATTACAAGGTATTGCTTTTGACTTATAAAGCTCTAAATGGTTTAGCTCCAGACTATTTAACGGATCTTCTATCGCCCTATAATCCATCGCGCTCTTTGAGATCACTAAATTCGAGGCTTCTGGTCATTCCTAGGATATCCAGATCCACCAAAGGAGGGATCATTTTCACATTTAGCTCCGAAGCTCTGGAATAGCCTTCCTGATATTGTTCGTTGCTCAGACTCGTTCTCCCAGTTTAAAACTAGACTAAAGACGCATTTATTTAGCCAGGCATTCATATAATTTTTTTATCTTACAGTTACTGTAAATTTGGCCTCTACTTCATAAACGCCAGAGGAGAACAGGCCCCGACTGAGCCTTTTTCTCCATTGGGTCATCTGATGGAGTTTTAGGACACCATCGGGTCACTTGATGGAGTTTCTCGGTTCCTTGCCACTGTTACCTTTGGCTTGCTCAGTTGGGGATATTCAAATTAAATGACCCATTACTGGAAAAAGACATCCAAGTTTGGTAGAGCTGATCAGTGTCACTGATAAGCTCTACCAAACTTGGATGTCTTTTTCCAGTAATAAACAAACACTGTTAAGTTGTTTTGATTGATACTGTGAAGCAGCTTTGATACAATCTGTATTGTGAAAAGCGCTATATAAATATATTTGACTTGACTTGACTTGACTATCCATCTAGAAAGTCTTTGCTTAGTGACTGGATCACCCTTAGATCGGCCACCAAAGCAGACAAACACCTGTTCTGACTGTCTAAAAGACGCAGAACGCTCCAGATAGATTCTCAGCGCCCTGACAGGGCAGAGAAGATTAACCTCCCCATCCTCGGCAGAAGGGGGAAGAGCTAATAGCGTAATAACTTGTGCTCTAAACGGCGTTGAGAGCACCTTGGGTACGTAACCATGCCTGGGTTTGAGAATGACTCTGGAGTCATCCGTTCCAAACTCCAAACATGCAGGACTCACAGAGAGCGCCTGCAGATCCCCTACTCGCTTGAAAGATGCCAATGCCAACAGGAGAGCAGTCTTTAGCGAGAGTTGTTTTAGATCAACCGACTGGAGCGGCTCAAAAGGCGGTCCCTTCAGGGCCCTAAGGACCGTGGAGAGGTCCCAATGCGGCACCGAAGGGGCCTGGAGGGGTTAATCCTCCTAGCGCCTTTCAGAAACTTTACCACCAGGTCATTTCTCCCCAGTGATTGGCTAGCCACCAAAGCATGATGCGCTGCGATGGCTGCTACGTAAACTTTGAGCGTGGACGGGGTACGGCCCGAGTCCAGTAGCTCCTGCAGGAAGGAGAGCACCACAGATACCTCACATGACTCTGGGTCAACTCGATTTTTCGAGCACCAGCTGGAAAAACCCGACCACTTCAAAGCATAAAGGCGCCGAGTAGACGGGGCCCTTGCTTCAGAGATAGTGCTTAAGACCCTGTCAGGAAGGTCCCCGGGTACCCGTTTAGAGGCCACGCATGGAGGGCCCATAAATCGGGTCGGGGATGCCATATCGTTCCGTTGGCCTGTGTGAGGAGATCCTTCCTCATTGGAACAGGCCAGGGGATCGTGTCTGACAACTGAACCAGCTCCGGAAACCATGGTCTGGATTTCCAGAGAGGAGCCACCAGAAGGACTGGGCACCCGTTCTCCCTGACCCGTTCGATGACTTGTGGGATCATCGAGACGGGGGGAAAAGCATAAAGGGGGCGGCTGGGCCAGGGATGAGCCAGCGCGTCCCTGTACTTCGAGAAGAACACCCTGCAGTGGGTGTTGGCTCTCGAGGCGAAAAGGTCGACTCCGGCCTCGCCGAACATCTCCCATATTAGACTGACCATCTGGGGGTTCAGGGACCACTCACTTAGGGGAGTGTTGCCCCGTGAGAGCCCAAATTTTGGACGCCCGGGATGTGCGATGCTCTCAGAGAGCTCAGATTGGCCTGTGCCCACAGGAGGAGGTCCCTCGCCATAGCATACAGGTTGCCTGACCTGATGCCACCCTGGCGATTTATGTAGGCCACCACTGACATGTTGTCCGTACGGACCAGGACGTGGTGACCCCTGAGGTTTGACAGAAAAGCTTTCAGGGCCAAACCAACTGCTTTCATTTCCAGACAGTTGATATGTAAGCTCTGCTCCGTGCTCGACCAGAGGCCGGAGGCAGGCTTGCCCTCGTGCAGCGCTCCCCAACCCAGGTTGGACGCGTCTGTAAAAACCATCTTCCTTCTGGAAACTACCCCCATGGTCACCCCATTGTGGTACCAGTCCTGAGCCCGCCAGGGAATCAGTGTTCTTAAACACCCGTGATTCACCATAATGCGCAGGCTGCTTGACTGCCATGCATGGGTTGGCACACGGCGTTTCAGCCAGTGCTGCAGTGGGCGCATGCGCAGTAATCCCAAGTGGAGTACTGATGATGCAGCTGCCATTAGACCAAGCAGTTTTTGAAATTTCTTCAGAGGCGCGCGCTCGTGCGCCCTGAACGCGGCTGCCAGTGTCTGTACAGAGAGCGTACGCTCTTGAGTGAGCCGCGCTTTCATTGTCACCGAGTCTAAAACCGTGCCCAGAAAGACTACAGTCTGGCTGGGGGTCAGTTTGCTCTTGGTAACATTGATTGTGAGCCCCAGGCATTTTAGATGGCCGAGAATCAAATCCCTGTGAACTATCAGTTCGTCTCTCGACTGCGCCAGCACCAGCCAGTCGTCGAGATAATTCAGCACGCGCACACCCTGACTTTTCAGTGGGGAGAGCGCTGCATCCATACATTTCGTGAATGTGCGGGGTGCCAGGGAAAGACCAAACGGCAGGACGGTGTATTGATATGCCCTCCCCTCGAAGGCGAATCTCAAGAATGGCCTGTAACGAGGGTCGATCTGAATATGAAAATACCGTAATTCCTCAAATAAAGACCGGTATTCAAATAAACGCCGGGCCTCTGATAGTGGCCGGGGGCGTGGTCAACGCGGACAAATAAAGGCCGGGGAAAAAATAGTGTGAATAGGTACACTTTAAATGAATGTACACTCAAAGACGGACGCGCTCAGCGCTTGTCATATATCACAACTATTAAGTGTTTTTAACCACATGTTTATTTTAGGTTTCAGACATTTAAATAGATATGATTTATAGCAAAACAATAAATTTATAGTTTGTAAAATACACAATGGTGTCTATGGAAGCAGCAATAACAATCCATTCAAATATATTTGGCGACGTGTTTTATTCATATCAGATACACAGTGTATGTAACTATAAAGTTTACTCTATTCTTCTCCCAGTTCACCGGCCACTTACTTTCATGTATTTCGGGAGAAACTGAAGAATTCACGCGCTGTAACTTAACAAATACAACAGGAATCTCCGAACTGCGGTGCCCATCTCACGTTACAGATCAAGATCATTTATAAAGGGTTTTAAACGACAAAACAAACTCACTTACACGGATTTGAGAGTCAGAATAGAAGATAGTTGATGACATGGTAAGCAAGTTTGTTAATATTTAGAAATAAAAGCGCTACATCTGTCATATAGCGCTATTTTGGCTGTGGTGAACACGTGCCAAGCATGACGCGTCACCATGGAAACTTGGCTGGCGGGCGGGCGGGGATCGCGAATTAGAAATAAAGGCCTGCCTCTAATAAAAGCCTGCTTCAAATAAAAGTCGGCTACCATCTGCAGTTCAGGTAAATAAAGGCCCCGGCCTCACCAAGGCCAACCGGAATTACGGTATGCATCTTTCAGATCCATTGTAACAAACCAATCGCCCGGGCGAACTTGCGCGAATTTTTTTTTGAGTGTTAACATTTTGAAAGGCCGTCTCATGAGGGCCTTGTTCAAATGTCTCAGATCTAGTATGGGTCTGAGTCCGCCGTCTTTCTTTGGGACTAGAAAATAGCGGCTGTAAAACCCCGAATAGATTAGCGTGGGAGGGACTGATTCTATCGCTCCTTTTGCTAATAAATTCTGAACTTCGGTGCGAAGCACGTGGCCCACGCTGCTTCTCACCGACGTCTTGAACCGCCTGGAATTTCGGGGGTCTGCGAGCGAATTGGAGCGAGTAGCCTTGCTTTATAGTGTTTATGACCCAACTCGACACACTGGGGATGGCTTGCCAGGCCATGGCCCGTGTGGCTAGGGCTTGACACACTGAATGGGACGGGCCGCCTAACATAGGGGGACCTGATACCCTTATAATGTGATTTGTGCGCATACTGAGTGTTTGACTGACTATACAGGCTTTTGCCTGGGGTGAAGTCAGTGTTACAACAGGGAGGGGGCCACCTAGTGAAGGGGGACCGTGAACCCGTGTATTGTGATTGTGAAACATGCTCTTTTTGTGCTTTATTTGGGTCGCCGTGAAAACGGCGTTTGTTTGCAAAGACACGCTCACTGCTGCGGGCCTGTTTACAATAATAAAATCCCCAGGCGCTTGAACTGAACAGGGAGCTGTGGGAAGTTTTGCTGTTTTTTTCGAGGGTGGTCCGGCTAGTGCGAGACACGAGCCCTCTCTCTTTCCGCTTTGTGCTAGGACGACTTCGGTGGTACCTGGTCGATCACGACGCTAGCTCGTGGGCCTTGACGCCGGGGGAGCGGGTAGCGCTTCGCGGGCCTTGACTGGCGGTGGCTATCAGCAGCCGCAGGGCGGGGCTGGGAGGCCTGCTTCACCTGTTTGGCTGGATGAGGCGTAGGCGGTGGCTTGGGCTTGCTGGTCGCGGAGCTCAAGCGTTTCGACAAGAAGTGTCGCATAGCCTGGGACGCTTTCTGTGCCTCTCTGTACCTCTCCGAGAATCCGTTCACCACTGGGCCGAAGAGAGCGGAGCTGGAAACCGGGGCGTCGAGAAATCTAGTTCTGTCGGCTTCTTTGATCTCGGTGAGGTTGAGCCAAAGATGGCGCTCGAGCACGACCAAGCTCGCCATGTTCCTTCCGATGGCCTGTGCTATAGCCTAAGTAGCACGCAGCGCTAGGTCTGTAGCACTTCTCAGGTCTCGAAAGGACTCCGGGTCCGGGCCAGCCTCATCCATGGACTGGAGGAGTTTGGCCTGGTACACCTGCAACACGGCCATTTTTCTTCTAAAATCAATGATCAACTCCTTAGTCTTCTCCACATTCAATTTTAGGAAATTTTCATCACACCATCTAACAAATAACTCAACCTCTCTTCTATAGTCCACATCGTTGCCTTGATAAATTAAACCCACAAGGGCAGTATCTTCTAAAAAAAATTGTATACAACATGAAGTCTGAGTGTGCCTGTAGTCAGCTGTATACAAAGAAAAAAGAAAAGGTGATAAAACTGTGCCTTGAGGGGCTCCTATTCAATAGTAACTTGTTGGTTGTACCAAAAACACGTCTAAAAATGGGCGAGTCAGCATTTAGTCATTTCTGTTCCAAATCCAAGCTAATGGACCCTCTTCCTGACAACCTACGAGCAATCGTCTCACTATGCACTTTTAAAAAATAGCCTATCTCAAAACACGTTTGTTCACTAGGGCCTTTCCTTGATTTATTTTATTGTTGTATTTTGTTTTATTTATTTTCTTTATATTATTTGTCTATGCATGTTTTTTTTTCTCTGTGAATGCACAAATGTATTTCTGTTCTGTAAAGCACTTTGTAAACACTGTTTTTAAAAGGTGCTATATAAATAAAGCTTTACTTACAAAGTTTGTGTGTGTAGTTACATAAACAAACAAATTCAATGTTGTTTATATTAATTGCATTATTTAATAGCATTATACAAACCATGCTGAAAGCTCATTGGACCTGTCATTCTTATTTTTTCATTAGGCTGCTTTGGATTGGTGGTATATGGAAATATTGCTGTCAGTTTGAGTATAACAGCAGGGGGCAGCACAGGACAGAGAATGTGTCTATGTTAACACCCTTACCACATGATTCTTAGTAAATCTGTCGTTTACACAGTGGTCATAATAAGTCATTTAGTTGCATGAAAAATACTTTTGTTCTGTGGCCGGTTGCATAAACTGCTTAGACTTGTCTTAACAGTTAGTAATCTGTTTTTGTTTTTTCTTTAAATCTGATCCTGACTTTTAAAGCCAGGGACATAAAAACGTAGATCGTCTAATTTGAATTGGAAAAATAGGGCTGATTACCTCTTGTCTAACTGCTAGTTGGTCAAACTAGTTCTTAAGACATAGTCTTATAGTGTCTATGTTTATGCAACTGGTCCCTGGTTGATTAAGCTTCAAAACCACAAACAAATATAACCATTATATTTTCCCATTATTCATGTTTCTTCTCAGGCTTGTTTTTCTGGCAGTTGTTGTTGTTGTTTTAACATGAATGCCATTGGAACTTTTGTTATGTAATTATGGTTATCTGCTGAGCCACCAGAGACGAATGTTAAATCATATAATGGACAGACTTGCAAAAGTATGAAGGCAGGATGTAGAGAAGGAAGGAAGGGGAGGACAAAGGGATGTCAGTAATACATGTTAAGAGTTATAAAGTTTGCAGACAGGTTTTTCTTGTGTATTTATTTTTTATTGATCACAATGACATTCTTTGAGCCTCTGAGAATAATGTTATTTTTTAGCTACAACCACTTTTTCTGCACCCACCCTAAAAGTAAAAACATTTAGACACAAACCCATCATGTCAAAATACTCAGAGTCATAATGTGACTGGATGTCTGGATGCATTCAGACCTTATATCACACTTTCTTTTATATGGATGTCATTTTAAAGTTGCAATGTAATGGAATTAGCAACATATCTTATCTTTCATTCTGTGATGTACACCCAGGTGAGAAAGACTATCAAAAAAGACTTGTTCAATCCATTCCATCGATTGTTGATTGGATGGAGGCGAATCTAAATAAGAGCTTGCAGTCAGTTGTAAGATGACCAGATGAGAAGTCTGTAATTTCACCAGAAGACAGAAGAATGACATTTTGATTAAAAATTACAAGGCTAAAACTTATGTATGAATTAGAAGAATAACGTCCTGGTTGCGTATGCAACCCACCGTTCCCTGAAGGAGGGAACGGAGGACGTAGTCGACGTCGACTGAATGGGGATCACTCCAGGGAGCCAATCGTCTTCGAGTACTATTGAACGAGCCAATGGGAATTGGCGTGCGTGGTGACATCACACACTCCGCCCCGCGGCGCGGGTATAAATACGTAAGTGGATGCACGCACTAGTTGCTTTTTCGCTGAGGAGCCAAGCATAACTCGGAGTCAGCGGTGGTCCAGCGGTAGTGGCAAGGGGACTACTCCTCCATTCCCTCCTTCAGGGAACGGTGGGTTGCATACACAACCAGGACGTTCCCTTTCAGTCGAGAACGTCAGACGTAGTCGACGTCGACTGAATGGGGATAACCATTGAACACTCCACTAAAGCTGCCACCTTCCAGTGCCTAGACAAAAGCCTCCAGATCCCCCCGCAATTAAGGCGGGAATGGACATCACTGAACTTGAGCAGCGGCAAGCGATAATGAATCGCATAGCCACTTTCTTAGAAGGCTCAGTGGGGAACGCATTTCTGTGGGGCCCCAGGGTCAGCTGAGAGCCAGTGTCTGTCCAAGGGATGTCCGCTCAGACAGAAACACAACTGGCAGAGGGACGAGTCCGGAGAGGCAACAAATGTAACTGTGCGGCCCCAAAGTGGTCCCTGCCCAGCTGGACCGCCAGGGGATGGAGTCTACACTCTCCCTGGCCATAGCTGTCGTGAGGCTCGTTGGCGGCACGATTGAGCAGGCCGGAATAATTTTATAGTGGAATGAAGCGACCTCAGAAGCTTTTGACTCCAAGGAGGAGGTGACGGGCGAGTTGTGACATGCGAGGGAAGCTTAGCGCAATGGTCGCGATGTTGTCTTTTCAGACCAGTACTAGCTCGCTGAGCAGCGGTGGCTCAAAGCGAGGTGAACTGCCAACTCGAGGTAATGAATAACAATACAGTTGGAGGTCGCCCAGGCCTCCGTTAAAGCATGCCCTTTGTACATGGCCCCTCAGTCGGTGTTAGTGGACCTGAAGGTCTGAACACGGGCTGAGAGTTTGGTGGCAGGCCGGGGTGATCTTTTATCACACATGGCGTGCCACTCTGCCACGGTCACCTCGGGACTCGATCATAAAACTAGTGCTGAAGCGGTCTTCATATGGAGGAAGCCAAGCCGCTGCGACTGCCATATGCCCCAGGAGCCTCTGAAAATATTTTCAGTGGGACGCTTTCTCACTTCTAGCACTAGCCTAATACATTCTTCTTGAAGAGACGTGTTGGACCGAGTCCTTCTACTGAAATGAAAAAGAGATACTCAGCCGTGGGCGTGATTACTCTCTTTTAGATTACTTCATTTATACCCGCGCCGTGGGGGCGGAGTGTGTGATGTCATCACGCACGCCAATTCCCATTGGGTCATTCAATAGTACTCGAAGACGATTGGCTCCCTGGCGTGATCCCCATTCAGTTGATGTAGTCTGACGTTCTCGACTGACAGGGAACATCAATAACATGCACTTAGAAAATAGATAGGGCAAATTTCCATTTCATGCGGACTTTACTTTAGAGACTTTACTTTAGGTGGGTTTTTGTCTTTGTTTTAGGAGGTATGCCAATGAGTGGACAGTGATCAGTGTGTTTACAGTATGTGTGTGTAAAAGTCTGTATTTGAGTATGCAAATATACCCTATCAGTCAAATGTTTGGACACACTTGACAAAATATTTGTTCATAAGGATCTTGAAAACCTTGGTGTGAAGGCATGGAAAAAACTTATTCTTATTGTGCCTACTTATGAAATCAGTTACTAAACAAAAAAATTAATTAGAAAGAAACTTATGTTTTTTTTACTCATAAAATTTATGTTTTTGGAAATGGTTGAGAGAGAGAAGAAAAAAAAAGATGCTTAGAGATCCCAGCATACATGTGAATTCCAATACTTTTTAATAAGTATCACAGGATGCACCTCAATCTTGTTGATTGAGAGAATGAACAATGTGCAGAGCTGTAATCTAGATATAATAAATAAAGATTCAATATATTGTTTAAAAGATAGTTTTGATTTGTGTAGCTTTTTTGATCACTACATAATTCCCATGCCATCCATTTGTTTTATTTTATGGTTTCATAGAATTATTCTAAAATATGCTGGAAAAGAATTAATAAAGAATTAGAGTAGATTTAGAGTAGGTGTTTCTTAACTTTTGACAGGTACTGTTTGTGTGTGTTAGTCAGGGTCAGATAAAAATCTCTCAATGTTCATGAGTTAATTATTTTGCACATAGATTGTTGTCATGGTAATACTGTTCTGACTGAGAAAAATAATGATTGTAGGGGGAAAAACCCCCAAACTCCCACTACAATTTTCCCCATGTTTTATAGCATTTCGCAATTGCTGTGGCATTCTAGGTCAGATTTCACATCTAAGATCTACCTCTCTCTCACTCCCTGTTTCTGTCACGTGTAGTAAAACACACATGAAATCAAATGGAGTTCAGAGTCTTTTAATAAACAAGGAGAATACGCAGGAGAATGAGAATAGCAACTACACAATAACATAAACAAGACCAACAAAGAACTGATGGCTTAAATACACAATGTGAGTTAATTAACCAAAACAGAAACGGGTGCGGGATGAATCAGAAACTAATGACCAAGAAATGCAGGCAAAACGGGAACAGGGAAAACGAACCAAACTAATGAAATGATACCAACCAAATGAAATGAAACTAAAACAGACATAGACAAAACCCTGACATTACCACCCACCTCCTCCCACCCCTGGGAAGAGGCTTCCTCATGCCTCAAAGTCAAACTGAAGAGGGAGGGTGGGGGCTCTTGAGGCGCACTGGGGGCTGGGGAAGTGCCAGAAACAAGAGGAGCTGGTTGCGAGAGAATCTGCAGAACCTAATTTTATCAAGTGCAACATGTCTCTGGATCAACGTCTTTGATCCTGGAACAACATTCCATTCAACCAATCAGAGTTCTAATCAAGTTTACAGTTTAGCTTAGGTCAAGTTTAGGCTTACAACCAGGGTTAGGAACAGGGTGCGAAGCCGGAGGGAAGGAGGATCCCAATGGAGCCGAAGGGGTGGAGTGAGGAGGCACAGCTGAAGGACTAGAAGTCCGTAGTGTAGACAGAGCGACGACTGACCAAGGCGAAGTCGGAGGGACGAGGGAGCCCGGTGGAGCCATACGGACGACATCCCCAGGTGGAGACGACTGGCTGAGGTGGAGTGAAGGTGTCTGAGGCTGAAGGCAGGGCCAGGGGATTCCCTTGCCAAGGCAGAGCTGCAGACTGGAAGACCCAAGGCAGAAACACGTAGCAAAGTGGAGTCAACAGAGGGGGCGCAGTGGGCTGAAGGGAACTGGTAGAGGCAGGCCGAAGGACTGGCTGTCTTTGGTTGAAGAGGTGGGAGAGGGAGGCTGGGTGGGATCACTGGAGACACAGGAAACTTAGAGCTGGTAGGGCCCTATGATTTCCGCAATGCAGAAAACGCGGACGGAATTGTGGAATTCAGTCATAGAAACGGAACTTACTGTATAACGCGGTGTCACGGAATTTGTTAATTTTTGATGAATAAATAAAAAGCATGGAGAATCGAGATGCCTGGAGGCAACGATGAAAGGCTCGTCTGAGGACGACTTAGAGAGAGGTCAGTACACTTAAATCAAATCCTGATATAGACTAGTGTCTGTGAATATTAAACCGCTAAAAGACTATTTAAAAAAGAAACCAACATGTTCTGCGTGTCTCTGTGTGAATGAATGGCTTCATTGGTTTCATTTACCACTCACATTGAAGCACGCGTGATGCTCATGGTTTTTTCAGCCTCTGCCGCCTCATTAATTGAGGACATGGATGCATGAACTTCATCTCCTGGGCAACCCTGAGAGTCACTTCTTGAGCATTTTACCATTTAATTTGAGAAAAACTGTCTCATATCATAAACACAGAAACTCAAAGGTCTTAATGGCAACCCATCAAAATAAAAGTTCTGTTTAACTTGAAGAAATTAGGAGAGAATTATATTACTGTTGCACAGTAGAATTTAGCTACGTCTCAATGTAATAATAATACTAATGCTAATAATAATATTAATAAATTATTAACACTATATTTTTTACAAAATAATCACCTTTTTTCTTCCATGTTTTAATTTTGACTGTGAAGCTCTGTTGTGCAGCACTTTGTTTGACAAAAAAAGTTTAATTTCATATGATTAAAAGATAAATTAAATTAATGTTTTATGCATTCATTTGATTGCCAGAAAAAATAAAATACACAACACAGATTTTCAGATTTTTTTTAATTAATCAATTTAGTTTTTTAATGAATTCAATTAATTAGACATGCTTTTCGATTATTACAATTTGAAGAGTTCAGATGCAAAAGCCTCTAAGTGCCATCTGAAATTTTCTTCTAGAATGATCATTTTTATCAAGCTCGTATATTTAAGTTCAGTATTTTTGTCATTTAAGCGAAATTGTGGATCACCATCCACAATTTGCCAGCACCCACTCCACATAGGCAGCCAAATTTTCCCTATAGGACCATCCACGGGTGGCATACCTTGGACCGAGTAGTGTGAAAATTCCTTGTGTGGTCATCCAGGGAACAGTCCTTCTGCTTGAGGCACAGTAGCTGGAATGCAGGTTAATCGAAAAGGGCAAAAAGAAAAGGGGAAAACAATCTTGTCTTTCTGTTCGGTCTTCTGTCGTGTTGTAAAACACGCAATCAAATGGAGATCAGAGTATTTTAATAAACAAGGAGAATATGCAGGAGAATGACAGCAACTACACATAACATAAACAAGACCGAACAAAGAACTGAGGAAACTAAGGGCTTAAATACACATGGAGAGTTAATTACTCAGAACAGAAACAGATGCAGGATTAATAAGAAATGAAAGACCAAGGAACACAGGCAAACAGGGAAAACTAAACCAAAACACAATGAAACTAAACAGACATACACATAACCCTGACAGTTCCCTTTCAGTCGAGAACGGCAGACGTAGTCGACGTCGACTGAAATGGACCACGCTAGGGAGCCTATTGTCTTCAAGTATCTTAGAACGAGCCAAAGCACATTGGCGTGCGAGATATGCATCTCACACTCCGCCCCGCGGCGCAGGTATAAATACGGAAGTAGATGCTCCATTTGCCTTTTGCTTCGGAGCCGAGCTTCATGTTCAGGTCTTCTGAAGAGTTTTGTTATACAACGAGCGAGTGTGTCGTGCTTCTTCTGGAAGTCTCTCCTGGTGTCGGTGTTTACAGCGCGAGTGCAGCGGTGATCGCGAGCTTCCGAGCTCTCAACTGCTGTTGTCACAGCAACCAAATTTCCTTTTGTGTTTGTTTGTCTGACGGCCGTTTGAGGGCGGAGAAGGTGAGTGCTTCACTGATACAGGCTTCACCATTCCTGTATCAGTGTTGCCTCGGTCATTCCCCTGTGTGCTCCGGCACTAGTGAGAGTTTTTCACTTCCTGAAAGAGCAACACGGGTGCGTTTGCGTCTTTTTCAAGATGTCATTCCGCCTGTGCGTTTCTGGATGCGGTCGTTCCCTTTTTCTCTTTGACGGTCACAATTGTTGCATCACGTGTTTGGGCTTACAGCACGCTGAAGCAGCTTTTGTGGACAGTTCATGTTTCTATTGCGGAATATGACTGTCGCGGTGTTGAGATCAAGACTCGCCTCCGTGAAGTGCGAGTCCCCATTACCACGCCCCGCCCTCAGGTGCCGCGTGAGATGGGTGATAGGAGGATAGTGATGGATGTCTCGCCCGGTAACCATTCCCTGTGGGCTCCTCACTCCTCCATCACACTGCAGCCGATGGAATTCCTGTTGAAGAAACTGCCTGAATAGCTTTTCCCCCTTGCTACCCTTGAGGGAGGAGCGGTGAAGGGTTATGAGGCTGTCCCTCCAGTGGAGCGGCCTGTCGCGACACAGGTGCACCTGTTGGCCGATGGCCGCTGCATCTGGGGGATCCTTGTCTCCCCTCGCAGGCCTGTAGGCTCGCGTCAGGCTTGGCGGTCAGAGCTTACAAAGCCTGCGGGCAAGCCGCCTCCTCTTTGCATACCATGGCGTTGTTGCAGGTCTATCAGGCCAAAACACTCATGGACATGCATGAGGGTAGTCTAGACCGTGCGCTCATGAGTGAGGTCCGCACTGCTACCGACCTCGCCCTCCGGGGCACGAGTGTCATAGCGTGCATGGTCGTTCTAGCGATGTCCACATTAGTGGTCTAGGAGCGCCATCGTTCGCTCAGCCTGGTTGAGATGGTGGATGCGGACAAGGTTCGGTTCCTGGACTCCCAATTTCCCAGGTTGGGTTGTTCGGCGACGTGGTGGAGAGCTGCACCCAACAGCTCTCCGCTGCCCAGGTGCAGACGGAGGCCGTCCGACACATTCTGCCCCTGCGGCCCGCTGCTGCCTTCACCCGTCCGCCAGGGACAGATCCTCCGCCTGCCCGTCGCCGAGGGTGTCCGTCTGCAGCCGCCTCAGCTCCCGCTGGATCGTCGCAGCAGCCTACACCCAGGTCTCGGCGTGGAGCCGGCCGCAGGAGGGGCGCCCAGCCCGTCCCAGGTGCTGCCAGGCCAGGTGGTAAGCGACAGCGGAAACGTTGAACCTGGACGGGCCCCGAATGGAGAAGTTGCTCTTGGAGTGGCCACCGAGCCACTCCCTCCAGCCGGTTGGAGGGCCGGTTGGAGTTTTTTAATTATGCGTGTGTCTGTTCCGCCGCTGGCTCCCGTAAAGACAGGGGTCAGCGGTACCCACATTTTAATAAAAGTCCCCAAGAGGGCCAGTCTGGCGGTGTGTGACCCTGTATAAAAGCCTTACACCCCTCAGCCCCCTCTTGGTCGCCATCCGCCTTCTCACGCATCCCCTGCCGCCAATGGAGACAGGTAAGTGTTGCACTGCACACTAACACCATTGTTCTCCACTTTGCTGCCCCACCTTGGGTACGTCTGTGGTTTTCTGGGCTTGGTCTGGTTGTAGAAGCAGAAAGAGCTTCTGACCAGTCCGGACCAGTCTGTGACCATCAGACTCGGCTATTGCTCGGCTCCGCTCAAGTCAGTGATAATCATCCCATTACGTGTTGAGCAGACGTGCTCCTGAAAATTCAGTGATATTCATCACACCTAGTATTGAGCAGTCCTCCTGTCTTATGCGTACTTATCTATGTCCTACTGGCGAAGGACTTGATATAGCCGTTCCGCACCAACCTTTTTGACCAATTTTCAAAACCGCACCCGCCCGCCATCTGCTGATTGGGCGATACAAGGCGCTGCTGATGACAGCCGTGAGACTAGAAAGCTCTCAGAATATCAGCAGTGAACTCCATCTCCGATCGGCGCGCAGGGACAAAAATAAATAAATAGCCTAAATTAAATGCACTTCGGTAAACCTGACCTTATCTGATAATATTTTCATTGTAGCCTAATAGAAAACGCATTTTGGCACATCATTTCAACATGCTGCTATTGTATGGGGCGCCGTTTGTAAAGCGGCTCACGCTGAAAATAACAGCAACATTTTGTCACATTTAGCTTCAAACAATGTTTAAAAAACTGTTATGAATTTTTGACGGTCACTTTTTAGCACATTTACAACAATATTTGTCAACTTAGAGATATTTTAAATAGTTAAATCTAAATATTAAATGTTACACCTAAATGTTAAAGGGGTCATATAATGGTACATGCACTTTTACAAGTTGATTGTACTGAAATGTGTGTTGGCAGTGCCTGTACACAAACATCATATAATGATAAAAATCCATCCAGTGGTTTTGTTTTAATCTCCTTATATGTTTTCCCCTGCCTCAAATCGAGCCGTTCGTTTTTGTGACGTCAATAAAACGGACGCCCCTCCCACGATTGTTGATTGACGGGAGCATTTCAACACAGACCCGCCCTCGCACATGAGGTAGCTGTCAATCATAGTCTGCGCGGCGCGGACCGGACCGGCGCGGTCATTGTTGATGTGCCGGAGCACTGTCTATGAGCAGAATGGCGTCTAAGCGATTGTGGTGTTCTGTTCTTGGGTGTAATAACGAACACAGTCATTTTAATGTTCCTGAATCCGAACCGCTGAAGACGCAGGGGCTGAGTTTTGTTTTCGAAGGGAATATTCCACACGAGCAACGTCAATGCTTTCATGTTTGCGCGAATCATTTCACACACCAGACTGCTTTATAAACGAGGGTCAGTATAAGCTGGATTTGCTAAGAAGCTTTGCTAAAAAGGATCGGTACCAGATATTCGTGTTCCTGCTGAACCTCCAGAAGAACGGAAGTGAGTGAAACGTTTTATTAAACTTTATATTAATATATTAATCTTTGCAAATCGCTAGCTGCACGCTTCACAATGAATGCGTCTAAGGTTTACACTCAGTCAGGGTACATTACGGCATGTTTTCTATGTATGACGTTCTCAATATAATTCATAATTCCACGTTTATACTGAACAACGCGTTATGGTCATTGTGTTATTGTGTTACAAACGGTGTATGCACAGAACAGAGGGGCGGAGTGAGCGCAGCTCATGATCATTTAAAGGCATATGCACTGAAACGGCGTGCTGAAAACAGAGCTGTTTTTGACCAGGTAAAATAAGTGTTTTCTTACAATACTAATGAGAATTTTTAATTAAAGTATATTACAAACTTTTAATTTAGACCCTAAAGAATCATATTAGCTTGTACAAAAATGGCATTATATGACCCCTTTAAATCTAAATGTTGAATCTAAATGTTAAATCTAAATGTTGAATCTAAATGTTAAATCTAAATCTCAATGTAAATGTTGAATCTAAATGTTAAATCTAAATGTAAATATTGAATCTAAATGTTTTGGGTGAAACTTGAATTAGCATATTAGTTAAATATTTTTAGCCTATTTTAAACTATTTAGCCTACTACTAATGAATGCCTATTTCACTTTATGTTTTAGCAAATAGATAGAAAGCTAGAATAAAATAACAAGTAATTTACATTGTAGGCTAATTATCTCTACGAACTGTCATGTCAGGGTGACGACTATAGGACGAGCCTGTTCTGAAGACTCCCATTAATTTTGAATGCACGGGAAGAGAGCGGAGAGCGCGTATTTTTCAGGCACAGTGCAATTCATTTTATACCATCAACAGGCCTAACAATCATATAATAAACTATAGAGCCTCGATATTAAAGAAACGCCGACTCTATTCATTCCGAAATTCAATGAAATTCCACAACAGTGCATGTTCACATTTGTAATTGTCGAATCGGAAATCGGAAACAACACCAATTCTGCGACACAGATGAACCTTTATTGATATCTCTATCAGACAATGCCTATTATCTATGCCAAAAGAAACAACAGTCAGTGAAACATGATTAAAATAAATAAATAAATATCCCAATGTAGTAGGCATAGGCTATAGCCGCATGTTTTGGCAAACAGTTGAAAAAAATTAATAAAAAACGGCATATCGTAGCTAAGCCTTATAGGCTCAGTCACCCCCACAAACTTAAATTAGAAAAATAAATATGCCATCCCTCTTGCATATTTATGAACGAACATAAAGTCTGACCAGGCTAAATTGCCCCAATAGCCCATGGACTTAGGATCATCCCCGCAAACTTGAAGTAGCCTATAATGAAATACTACGCCATCACAGTTGCGACAAAGAAATTCTGGATGTAGGTAGTCAGATAACAATATTTAACAATGTATACATATATTTTTCATTTGATTGGTTCAACCGCCCGCCACCCGCCCAAATTTAATTAAAATATTTTTTTTCCGTCACGTCATCCGCCCGATCCATCCGGCTCTAACCCCCAACCGCGCATCTCTATGCTCCATAGCCAGTTGGGTCCTCATGTCAACTGGGAGAGAGCAATTTCGCCCACGGGCTGAGTATCTCTTTTTCAGGTTGGAGAAGGACTCGGTCCAACACGTATCTTCAAAAGGAGAGTGTGTTGGCTGGTGCTATTTAGAAGTGAGAAAGGGTCCCACTGAAAGAACTTTCAGAGGCTCCTGGGGCATATGGCAGACGCAGCCGCAGCCGCTTGGCTTCCTCCATATGAAGACCGCTTCAGCACTAGCTTCACGATCGAGTCCCGAGGTGACCGTGGCAGAGCAGCACGCCCTGTGTGACAACCGTTCACCCCGGCCTGCTGCCAAACCCTCACCGACTGAGGGGCCATGTATAAAGGGCTTGCTTTAAGGGAGGCGTGGGTGACCTCCGACTGCATGGGCATCCGTGCCTTGAGTTGTTGCAGTCCACCTCACTTTGAGCCACCGCTGCTCAGCGAGCTGGTACTGGTCTGAAAAGACAACATCGGGACCGTTGCGCTAAGCTTCCCTCGTATGTCACAACTCACCCGTCACCTTCTCTTTGGAGTCAGAAGCTTCTGAGGTCGCTTCTCCCACTATGTCTTCCGGTCTGCTCATTCGTGCTGCCAACTAGCCTCACGACTGCTATGGCCAGGAAGAGTGGAGACTCCATCCCCTGGCGGTCCAGCTGGGCAGGGACCACTTCGGGGCCGCACAGTTACATCTGTTGCCTCTCCGGACTCGTCCCTCTGCCAGCAGAAATTGGTTCCCCAGTGAGCCTTCTAAGAAAGCGGCTATGCGGTTCATTATTGCTGTGCGCATGCTCAAGTTCAGTGATTTTCGTCACACTCACGTGTTGAGCAGAAATGCTCCTGAAGCTCAGTGAATTTCATCACACTCAGGTGTTGAGCAGAGATGCTCCTGAGCTCAGTGAATTATCACACTCAAGTGTTGAGCAGAGATGCTCCTGAAGCTTAGTGATCTTCACATGTAGTGTTGAGCAGTGCTCCTGTCTTGTGCGCGCATGTCGCTTGCACCTACTGTGCTAAAGTCAGGAGTGGAACAGGTCTTGATACCAATCAGACCTAGTTCCCCTCGACAGCATTCCTGACTTCCCCTGAGTACATTTCAGGGACGGGGCATGATGGCACCCGCGTTCAACCCCTGGAGAGATTCCAGGGCGGTCCTAACTGGATGCGGAGGTTCAGGTGGCTACCGCAGGAATATGTGGTAGTAACCATCACTTCGGCGAGCACTCCCTGAAATGAGGAAGTTGTGCTTACGCCCAAATAGAAGTGTAACCTATTCGTTGAGTGAGTCTTCTCTCCATTGAGAAGATCCTGAGAGCGTTCGGTCATTTCAGTGCTCTTTCCTGCAAGATGGGTTGGAGTAGGCTGTTTTCCTCCACCCTCAAAGTGATGTGCCTCTATTATTACTTGACGCACATCATGATGCAGAAGCATGGGAAGCACGTCCTGATCGTCAGGTTCCTGAGGGAACAAGGATATAAAAAGCCTTGTGCCCCTCTTTATCCTCTTGGGCCTTATCTCTGGTGCCATTGCACTGCAGAGACCGCCCCTGAGCCACTGCAGGCAGTGAGTTAAAAAATCTTTTTTTTTACAGTTCTCCTGCTCGCATGGTCTCTACTAGAGGGTAGGGACTTGCTCGCTTTCAGTCAAGGGGCCGGCTACTCTCACAAGTTGAGACCCCGGCCTGGATATGTGCCCAAGGTTCCTACCTCTCCCTTAAACTGGGACCAGGTGGTGAGCCTGCAAGCACTGCCCCGGAGGAGGCAGACCCAGCCCTGGCTTTCTCTGTCCGTCCGCTTCATTGCGGTTATACGTGTATAGAACGCAAGCCATAGGACCTCAGACCAACTCTTATCTGTTAAGGAAGTCAGCAGAGAGGGAAGGCTATTTCCAAGCGAGGTTGGCCCACTGAATGTGGTTGCCTTCATCTTGGTGAAATCCCGAGATGCACATGTCCACTTAGGTGGTGAGCTCCTCTTAAATGAGTGTGTGCTCCCGCCTAGGCATTGACACAGAGTGCTTCGCTGACAGATATTCTAGAGTTGGGGGCTGGGCGACACCTTAGTCGAACCACGGCTTCCCGTGGGCTCCCTTCTCATGAACCCAGTTTCACTGTAATCCCGGTTAGAAGTGTCGGCTTGCTACGCCATTCCCCTCCTACGGACTGGATACGTGCGCCATTTTGCTCCAGTAGAGTTCCCTTAACCGAACCCTGTTGAGTTCCTCCGCACCCCTCCGACATCGGACGTGGCGGAACGCCCGGTGTTAGGCACTAAGCAGTGTGGAACCTGTGTTAGGCTGGGTCCATATGTTGTGATCCCTACGGTGATCCCATATGCGTATTCTTCCATGGTACGGCTCCCTACGGTGAGCCCGTGTCTTCCCTCGGCAGAGCCTGTTCTGCCGTCACTGGCTGGTTGAGTCTCCCCCCTGTCATAGGCTGGAGCCACCACAGTGACCTTCCATATGTTGTACTGCCCGGTCTCCGCCCAGTTCATATGTGTATTCTCCACGTTACCTCCCTTCGGGCAGAATGTGGCTTCCGCAGCGTCCCTTCCTTCCATGTCAGGGAACGCTTTCCCAGTGAGCCTGTAGGAACAGCAGTGACTTCCTTGGCCTAAAGCCCTGTCCCTTCTTCGCCTTAAATTGCGGGGGGATCAGGAGGCTTTTGTCTAGGCACTGGAAGGTGGCAGCTTTAGTGGCATTTTCAATGGTTGATCCCATTTCAGTCGACGTCGACTACGTTTGACGTTCTCGACTGAAAGGGAACGTCCTGGTTGCGTATGCAACCCACCGTTCCCTGAAGGATGGAACGGAGGACGTAGTCCCCTTGCCACTACCGCTGGACCACCGCTGACTCCGAGTTACGCTCGGCTCCTCAGCGAAAAGCAAATGGTGCGTGCATCTACTTCCATATTTATACCCGCGCCGCAGGGCAGAGTGTGAGATGCATATCTCGCACACCAATGTGCTTTGGCTCGTTCTAAGATACTCGAAGACAATAGGCTCCCTAGCGTGATCCCATTTCAGTCAACATTGACTACGTCCTCCGTTCCCTCCTTCAGGAGAGCAGAAAGCACAGACTGGATAAAGAGATAAAGTGATAAATATGTTGGGATTAAAAGTAGGATTGGGAATTGGAAATCGATTCCAATTCTGGAATCGGATACTTAAGGTCAGATATCGGATACTTTTTATAAAATAAAATTCAAATTTATTTGTATAGCGTTTTTCACAATACATATTGTTTCAAAGCAGCTTTACAGAAAGTGCATTTCAGAAATGTACATAGAATAAAAATACAGTTAGTTAATCATGTATTAATTTAGGGCATGACATATCGCCGGCGTCGAGTCATCATTTCACAGGCGTTTAGTCATCTCATCGCAGGTGTTGGGGCATCTGAAGTCTCCTTGAGAGGCTGGATACAAACTGGAGCTGACGAACGCTATTTACCTTGGGACTGGCGTCCCGAGATAACAGCAGAAAAGCAGATGGGAAATAATTAGCATAGCTGCTGTTCATAATATTAATGCATTCGATCTGATTCAACAGTAGTATAAAAGGTAAGCATTGTGTGAATGCTTGGCTAAAGAGATGCGTCTTTAATCTAGTTTTAAACTGGGACAGCGAGTCTGAGCCTCGAACAATATCAGGAAGGCTATTCCAGAGTTTAGGAGCTAAATGTGAGAATGCCCTCCCTCCTTTAGTGGACTTAGATATCCTAGGAATGACCAGAAGCCTCGAATTTAGTGATCTTAAAGAACGCGATGGATTGTAGGGCGATAGAAGGTCCATTAAATATACTGGAGCTAAACCATTTAGGGCTTTATAGGTCAGTAGTAATACTTTGTAATTGATATGGAACTTAATAGGTAACCAGTGTAGAGATGATAAAATTGGTGTTATTTTTGAATATATTTTCTTGACCTAGTAAGAACTCTAGCGGCTGCATTTTGCACTAACTGAAGCTTGTTTATTGCGGATGCAGGACAACCAGCTAATAAAGCATTACAGTAATCTAGTCTCGAGGTCATGAATGCAGGAACTAACTCTTCTGCATCAGAAACAGATAGCATGTTACGTAGCTTAGCAATGTTTCTAATGTGGAGAAAGGCTGTTCTTGTAACATATGAAATATGATTTTCGAAAGACAAGTTGCGGTCTGGTATAACACCCAGGTCTTTTACTGTAGTGGATAAAGTAACAGGACATCCTTCTAAATTAAAGTTGTATTGTAAGAGGTTTTGTGGGTAGTTTTTTGGACCAATAAGTAATACCTCCGTTTTATCTGAATTTAATAGCAGGAAATTACACGTCATCCAGCATTTTATATCTTTAAGACACTGTCAATTTAGATAAGTTAGTGTTTTCATCTGGTCGTGATGAAATATATAATTGAGTGTCATCAGCATAACAGTGTAAATGAATTCCATGTTTTCTTATAATATTACCAAGTGGCAGCATATATATTGAGAATAGCAGAGGGCCTAACACCGATCCTTGCGGCACTCCATAGTCTTCTGACGTTATCTTTTTCCCCATTTAAACAGACAAAATGGTAACGGTCTGATAAGTACGATCTAAACCAGCTTAATGCCTGTCCCTGAACACCAGTGTAGTTTTGTAGTCGATCCAAGAGTATTTTATGATCTATAGTGTCGAACGCAGCGCTAAGATCGAGTAGAACTAGTATTGAGATACAGCCTTGGTAAGAAGCTTAAAGTAAATCATTTGTAAATTTTAACTAGCGCAGTTTCTGTGCTATGATGCGGTCTGAATCCTGACTGAAATTTTTCATAGATATCATTTTCTTGCAAGAAAGAGCACAATTGAGTAGTATTTCTAGTATTTTAGACATAAATGGAAGATTTGAAATGGGTCTGTAATTTGCTAGGTTATTTGGATCTAATTGTGGTTTCTTAATGAGAGGTTTTATTACTGCCAGCTTGAATATTCTTGGAACATGACCTAAAAATAAAGACGAGTTAATAATATTGAGAAGAGGCTCTTCCACTTCAGGTAACACTTTTCAGTAGTTTAGTGGGTATTGGATCTAATAAACATGTTGTTGGTTTAGATGCAATAAGTTTATTTAGCTCTTCCTGTCCTATAGTTGTAAAGCGGTTTAGTTGTTCTTGAGGGGCGATAATTGAGGCTCAATCATAAGACACCATAAAAGATTGTACATTTACAATTGTGAATTGTATAAGTTAATAAATTCATAAAATCATTACTACTACACTGTAACGGAATATTTTGCTCAGGTGATGTCTGTTTATTTGTTAGTCTAGCCACAGTGTTAAATAAAAACCTTGGATTATTTTGGTTATTTTCTATTAGTTTGCGGAGATGCTCAGCCCTGGCTGCTTTTAGAGCCTTTTTATAATGTGACATACTGTCTTTCCACGCGATTCTAAAGACCTCTAAATTAGTTGGTTTCCATTTACACTCTAAGTTACGAGTTTCTCTCTTGATAACATGCGTAGGACTGTTGTACCATGGTGCTTTAGTTTTCTCTCTAACCTTTTTTAATCTAATTGGTGCAACAATTTCTAATGTACTAGAGAAAATGGTGCTCAAACTGCTAGTCATTTCCTCTAGTTCATCTGTTTGTTTGGGTTCACTGAGCAGCTGAGATAGATCAGGTAAGCTATTTGAGAATCTATCTATAGTGGTTGGAAGGATTTTTCTGCCTGGTCGATAACATGGCACAACATGACCAATTTCAGCAGTACAAAGTATGCAAGTTAACATGTAATGATCAGTGACATCATCACTTTGCGGTATAATATCTATATCGGTTGGATTGGTTCCATATGATATAATTAAATCTAGTGTATGATTTAGACGATGAGTGGGACCACTGACGTTTTGCTTGACCCCAAAGGAGTTTAATAAATCTGTAAACGCAGCCCCTAACGCATCACTTGTGTTATCTACGTGTATGTTAAAATCTCCAACAATTATTGCTTTATCGACATTGACCAATAGATCTGAGAGAAAGTCTGCAAACTCTTTTAGGAAATCAGCATAGGGCCCTGGAGGTCTATATACAGTAGCCAAGGCTATAATAGGGATTTCTTTCTTACATCTAAGAGCATAACATTTAGCACAAGTACTTCAAACTAATTAAACCTGTGACCTGTTTTCTGAGTAACATTTAGAATATCTCTATAGATTGTTGCAACACCGCCGCCACGACCGATCAGACGGGGCTCATGCTTATAACAGTATTCTGGTGGAGTAGACTCATTTAGACCGAAATAATCATTTGGTTTAAGCCAGGTTTCTGTAAGGCAAAGTACATCGAAACTATTATCTGTGACCATTTCATTTTCAATAACCGCCTTAGGGGTGAGCGATCTAATGTTTAGAAGACCTAGCTTTAGAAATTGTTTTTGTTCACTGATATTGAAATTTTCTGGTTTAAAGCCACACCATGCAGAAATTGTGTTTTTGTCAAACAGCGACCCCTATAGTCGCTGTGGAATACTTGCACTGTCGTAAATAGCTAGCTAGACATATGTGGAAATTATTGGACTGGTCTAATTATCAACAATGAATGAATGAACAGCATCGTAAAAAAATGACATACTACAAGCAAGCGCAACAACATAGAACGCAAACAAGTTTAGAAATAAGAGATTTATTTACTAGTCTATCAACAAGATAGCCAGGTGGTCAGCATCGCTGTTGCATCCAGTGCTGCTTTTTAGCTTGCGCCAACTAGTGAAAGCCCGACCGAGTGGGACTGTCACAACTCTGAAGGAAATAGTCAAAGGATTCAGTTGCGAGTAAACAGTAATTTATTGAGCACAATAGTAGATAGCCGTGTGGGTCAAAATGGAAGCAGGCAGAAGAAGACTCAAGCCCCGTTCACACTACACGCGACCAAGCGACGCGATACCATTCATTTCAATGGTGAGCGGGCGACTTCCGGCGCGACAGCGACCGTTGGCGACTAGATGGGGTGTGTCTAGCGACGCGACAAAGTTGAGAAATTTTTAACTTTATGCAAATGAAGAGCGATTTTCGCGAGCGACAACCAATAGGAGTGGAGCGCACGTTATCCTTCTCCTCAGCCCCTGGGCCTGCAGTGATGGATGGCAAGAAAGCTGATTCGCTGTCTTTTGGATGTCATACTAGTCAACCAGTAGTGGGAACGCCCACTAGCGACCTCATCGCCAGCGCCTTGCGACTTGCAGCGACAAAGTCGCGTGTAGTGTGAACGGGGCTTCACACCGCCAGCGACACGCAGCGACAAAGCGACACGATCCCATTCATTTCAATGGAGCGCTGGCGACATCCGGCGACACGAGCGACAGTGACCGTTGGCGACAGAATGTGGGCGTGTCAAGCGACAAGAGACAAGCACAAAAGTTGAGAATTTTTAACTTTATGCAAATGAGAAGCGATTTTCGCGAGCGACAACCAATAGGAAAGAAGACTTTCAGTGGAGCTCACGTCACCGTCTCGAGTGCAGGCAAGACAGAAGAGGTCGAGGGAGATTTCACTGTTTTATATGATTTGACTGTAACCACATACATGGATATAATAAAATGACGAATGGAAAAGAAACTGTCGACAGTCTCAGTGAGTTTAATTCATATACATTTATAGTTTGAGTGTTGTAATTTTATGATGCAAGTTTAGCACTGATCATTTTACAGTTTCCCTTGCATTATGTTGACTATTAGGGACAAGAAAATTGATTATTTGTCAAATTCGAATGACGTTTTAGTAATTTATGACAGTCATATTTGTTGATTGATCGATCGTTAATCTAGTAAATGATTTAATCCACTGAACACTGCTGTGGTAATATAAAAACACTCTCCCAACAGCATACTGTTTCTTTTGAGCCTAATTCCTAGTCAAATTAAAATGATATAGTTATATGTCACTTCTGATGGCATTTTGTGTAGATATATGGCCAGACGTGCAGTCAACCAATAACATTAGAGCGACAGCACTACGAACGCCCACAAGCGACTTCACAGTACAGAGACAAGCGACATGTAGCGACAAAATCGCTGGCGGTGTGAACGGGGCTTCAGGCTCGGAAAAACAGGGACGCAGTGGGCAGACACATGCAGGAACAGGTAGAAATTCCTCCGGGAAAATCTCAGGAAACCACTGCATGGGTACAGGAGTGGAATGCAGGAGAACACGGTGAGTAGAACCCTGGTAGCCTCAACTACCATCTGACAGACAGGACGAGGTAAAAAAAAATATATATATAGAGGGTATGCGCATGACGTCACCGTCGGCCGGAGTGAATGCGGTCACGCCCACAAGTGGCAAAAAGACTGAGCGGCAGCATTTGTTTTCAGCGTAAACGCCGTGAAAAACACACAAAACACATCTAAAACGGGAAAGAGCTTTGCGATTGACTGTACAACTAGATTTGACCAGAAATCTGAGGTACTGTATATTTTTACAGACTGCAAAAAGCTACAGAACAGACTATATTCTGCATAATTGGATGTTTTTAAATAAACACTGACAAAAAACTATACAAGTTTTAGGGCTGGACTATATGATGATATACAGTATAACATTAATGTAAGTGATCACTCGGATTTAGACCTATCTATATTGTATTTATATAAAACGTTTACAGGCAAATTGTCTTCATTTATTTCCCCGGCGTCGAAATCAGGCACATATAAATGTCAGGAAACACGATTCCTGGCTGCATGTCAATATCCATGGATCACTGGATCTTTGATAAGTTGTAAGGAACACTATATCGAGTCCAACTTTTAGTTTAAACTGATAATAGTTTGTTTTACTCGCGTTAACGCAGTTTCCCCTATTAACTCCAGTCACGCAGCAGCTCTTCTGCCACTCAGTCCCGCTGAGGGGGGCGTGTTCCGGCGGGGAAGTGACGTTAATGCATTCCCTCTATAGGACATCCTCATTCAAAACAGCTGGCGCTGATCAGCTCATCAGACGCGCTGATCAGCCGCGCTCACTCACACAACACGCACACACATGGCGAGGGCGAATCAGGGACTCTTTTCCAGTTCCTCACGCGGTCAGATTCTCTTTTCCTTTTCCTAGTCTCTTCCGACCGTGTTTTCTTTGCTTTTTCCATCTTCGAGTATCACGTCTGAAATGCACGCAAGTGTCTTTTATTAATTTTTTTTTTTTTTTTTTTTTTTTTTTTCTAATGAACAAAAAGTACAGGGGATACATGTATCAAGCACAAAAGATAAAATAAATATAACAGTACAATCAAGCAAGGCAGTAGATACGGGATAGTCTACAAAAAATCAAAATAAAAGTTCACAAGACATGCACAGAAACTACAAATACACAAATTGAATACAAGTAATTAGAAATAAATAGCATTGGAAATAGATAAATAATAATCTTCCAACAATCAGGAGGTCATTTATAATGAAACCATAATTTCTTTGAGCAACAAAGTTGTTTTAGTAGCTTTCTTATTAGCTGATAAACAAAGAGAGTCATAAAATAATTTTAAATCAACACAAAAAAGTGTCAAATTGGGCTTAGAGTCAGTCACTTTACATTTATGAAGATGAAACATACCACATAAAGTAAGTAGTGTCTTCGTGCTTCATATATTGTTGTTGATGTGTGTGACGTCGTTGCCGTAAAGCATGTCGTTATTCTCGCGAGATTTATCGGGGGGCGCTCATCTCAAACTTGCATCGCTGTTTTTTTACAGCGGCGTCCCCCACCAAGCTTTACTACCAGGATGATTCGCCCTACTGTGAGTTTGTTTACCACCGAAATTACTTTGAAGCTGTTATATTAAGGTACAATTCTTGCATAGTGTGCCTTTAATTACAATTAGATTGTTCCTAGATCCTAAAGTAGATTTATTGTTTGGCCTCACTAAACGAGGAATAGACACAGTTTCTATATAATGTTCTACACTACTTATGATGTAAATTAAGTTGGGAGAGCAAAGACTGTGATTTGGAAAAAAATGTGATTCCTGTTATTGATTCCTTTGTGTGGATTTTAATATGACTTTAAACCATTCAAGCGCATGAAGACCCACACTGTTTTCTGTGCTGCACACACATACAAAGTGTGCACACTAAAAAAGGGATTTTAATGTGATTTTAAACTATTCGAGGGCAAGAAGACTTGCACGCTATTTTCTGTGCTGCACACACATCCAAAAAGTGTAAGCATCTTTTTGCCCTTGAAAGGATAAATACGCACAAAAATGTCAAAACATCCTCGTAAACACAGTTGGTTATGTCTTATGTGAACGTAAATAGTTGACAAAAAAAACGTATAACAGTATATTGGATCCATGCCGCTCTTATAGTGACAGCAGCCTGATATTCCTGCTGCCGTCAAGATTAATCAAACAACAAAAGACAAAGAGAAAATTCACTCCCTGTTCTTGACTGAATAACTTTTGTAACTTTATTGGTAATGTATATTTTACTGTGTGTGCAGTCTTATTTGATAATTTGATTACAGTTTTAACTGAATATCTGAAAATCTTAAACACTGTTCAACAATTTATTTCAATCATTGCTCAGTTGTATTATTTATGGGATTGCTAATTTGTTTTTGTTCCTTTTTAATAACTTGAGTGTTTACTTGTCTTTAATAATGCTTGAAATTTATATTAGTTAGGCTAGTTGTTTTTGCTATGTTATTTTTAAACAATAGGCAAAAAGTTCCTTGTGTAAGTGTTCTTTAGCATGTTGAAATTTGTACATGGTATTTTGCTACAATGAAATGTATTGCAATGACTTAGAATAAATGTGAATAGCTTCTTTCTTTCTTTTTTACCTAATTGGAATCAAATTTAGGAATCGATGAGCAGAATCGGAATTGTTAAAATTCAATCGATACCCCAACCCTAATTTAAAGGATTAGAGAAAAACTGTTATCTGGCATCTGTAACTGCCAGCATTGTTACACAATTCTCAGTGGCAAAGAAACTAAAGCTAAGGCTGGAACACAACTGAACACAGAGACTTCAAAATGTAACTGAATTTTATTAGCAAAATCAATTATTAGTGACTCATGTACAATGTATAAACATATCAATTAAAGGTCCTAGATTCATGTTGATTTTTAGATCAGGGAGCGAATGTAGAGAAGTGGATACAAATCAGATCCACAGAAAGACAAGACAAACAACTGACTGTGCAAGGCCGAATTCTCCTTACATGCATTTTGTTCCCATGGAGTGCAGCAGAATGCATTTCTTTGGAATGCATGTAGTAGAATAATGGAATGTATGTCTGTCTGCACCCTAATAGAATTTAAGGCAGACTTGATTCTTATGGAATGTATTGGATACCAGCTCATGTGTGGGGAATGGTTGGTCTCTGAAGCAAGGACCTAGATCAGTTTTAGGTTCAAATGATACAATGCATTTGTAAACTTTGGTTTAAGCTGTGATCTGTTCATTGTTATTGTTTTAAGACTACACATCTGGTCCACCCTGCTGTTGAGCCAAGAAAGATAGATCACTGGTCGACAGGTCTTTATTTGTTGTTGAAGATCTGTCGAGTTTGACCGTAACCAGTCATGCCTGCTTGTGATGCCCCTTTGTTAGTGCCCATCTGTAGGCCGATTACACTCTGACCCTCTTTCAGCTGATCCTCAGAGAACTCTCTCTTGTTCTCCTGGGATTTCCTGATGTAAAGATAAAAACAAAGAATTCAGTGCACACACATACAGTAGTCTACCGTTCAAAAGTTTGGGGTCAGTGAGTTTATTTGGGTTTTTTTTTTAGTACGGATGAATTAAATTGATCAAAAGTGGCAGTTTTCTATTTCTATTTCAAGTAAATATACATTAGTTCTTGATAATGCATAATAACTGTTTCTTGAGCATCAAATCAGCATATTAGAATAATTTCTGAAGGATCATGTCACACTGAAGACTGGAATAATGATGCTGAAAACTCAGCTTTGCCTCACAGGCATAAATTACATTTTGATGTATAATAATAATTTAAAAAAAAAACGGTTATTTAAAATGTTAGTATTTTTTAACAATGTTACTGTTTTACAATGTTACTGGTGAGCATAAGATACCTTTCATCGACCCCAAACTTGTACTTTTTTAAGCAACGTTTACCCTCGGCTGCCAATGAAGTTATATTTGTTTATAACTGCTGTTTGTTTATAGCCGTCTTTTCTTTTGTGAAGTTTCATAATACCATATTTCTATGAGACATACACTTATCTGTGTTTGCTGATCCCATGCTGGACACATTTAAAATGTCTGGCCAATAAGTGTTTGTAATCATGTTGCTATGACGATAAGCCACAACTGCAAATCAGCCAGTACAGAGGCTTGTTTTTGTTATCTGGTTGCTATGGTTGCCCGGTCAGCCGGTTCATTTTGCGAACAGGAAGAGGAAACTACAATAACACTCACTTGTGAAACCAACTGGGGTCACCGCGGTAACAGCCATCACTCTTGGTAACAGCCAGACTCCCCAAAGACATCAGCATCATTTGCACAGCGGCAAGGTCCTTACCTGCCCACACAAACGTATAGATCAATAAATAAATGATGCCATTTTTTGGCAGTTTCTGATAAGAACATTAATGTAACAGCCATCTGTCTCTTTAGAACTAAAACTAGCTAAACATACTTATTTTCTTTATCGAAATATTAGATGA
Source organism: Rhinichthys klamathensis goyatoka (assembly GCF_029890125.1). Lineage (NCBI taxonomy): Eukaryota > Metazoa > Chordata > Actinopteri > Cypriniformes > Leuciscidae > Rhinichthys > Rhinichthys klamathensis. Next base: position 869,031 of record NW_026606982.1, on the reverse strand, counting down.
AAACTTAAGTTTAAGATGAAAGGAATAGTTCACCCTAAAATGAAAATTCTGTCTTCATTTCCTCACCCTCAAACCTGTATGAGTTTCTTTCTTATGCTAAACAACTTCTGAATTCTGAAGAATGTCGGTAACCAAACAGTTGGAAAAAAATACTATGGAAGTCAATGGGGTCCATCAACTGTTTGGTTACCAACATTCTTCAAAATATCTTCTTTTGTGTTCAACAGAACAAAGAAACTCAAACAGGTTTGGAACAACACATGGATGAGTAAATGATGACAGAATTTTCATTTTTGGGTGAACTAAACCTTTAAAGGTGCACTATGCAGGAATTTCGTTTTTGTCAAACAGCGACCCCTAGAGTCGCTGTGGAGTACTTGTACTGTCGTAAATAGCACTCACGCAGAGATGGCTCTGCACTCACGGCCTGATCCCCTCCCCCTGTACACCCCGGTACCTGTTCAGTAGGATGGACGCTGTAACGAGTTGAAATAAGGTGTGGCCCCTTTAAGAGCTGCGCGTCCTGTTTAACTGTTGGCAGTTTGTATTGTATGTGCGCCTCGAACACCACATGTATACGGCGCCGGGTTATTTCTGTTTGATGCTTATTTTATCAGAATTTTATCAGATCTTTTTTGCCGTAAAGCAATTCGTTACATCGCGACACTCCCTGATGCTGCGGCCGGCGGCCCGCCGGCTCAAAGTTGCAAGTGTGTTTTTTCCGCTCACATGCGATAGGGGGGTGCGAAACGACCACCATTCAACCCGAAAAGAGTAATATAACCATTCCAATGACTCCGAAGCTGTTCGGTTGAGGTAAAAAAAACCCTGCATAGTTCACCTTTAAGTTCTAAAATGACTAAAACTGAAAAAAAAAACTACAACTCATAATAACAAAAGCACACAACCAAATCACTAAAATAAATAAAAACTGAAAATATAAAAATAAATGCTGTTCCAAAATATTAATAAATACTATAATAGTATATAAATAATACTAGCATAACACTGTTAAGTGCTAGTTCAATATTTAATGACAGAATTCCTTATCAATCGTTGATTCCTTTAAGAACACGTGATGTGAAAATAGGCGCTCACCCTCCCACAGGTCAACGGTTTGAAACGCGTCAGACTTGGTGATTCCATAGCGTTCAGCAGCAACAAGGAACTGAGAGATTTGCTCCATCTGTTTAAAAGCCATTCCAGAACTTTGGATCTTTTTCACAGGCTTTGAATCCTTATTGAGACTGTTAATTAGCTCACATAAAACCTACAAAGAATGAACAGAAAAAGAGATGATTATGTGGTTACGTACGTGACAAAGACTTTTATAATGTAAGATGTAAAGATAAACTTGAATGTTTTCTCATGACTTACACATCCATCCTTAAGCCACTGCTGAAAGCCTTGTTTTCCAGGTTCAGGGTTTCCTATAGAATCCCCACACTGAGAGATTATCCACTGCACCAGCCGCTCCTCCAGCTCTGGATCGTACTTCTTGTCAATCTTACTTTGTACCTCGCGACTCAGACCATAGGATGGACCTTTATTTGCCATTTTGACTGTGAAAACACACACAGTCTTAGTTTTCATTAACGACACTGGACCAAACCTGCACAAGAAATAGGCAGATGTGCTCTTTGTGTTTTTTAAGCTGCCTCTCTATTTTACATGATCTGTTCGGGCAGGTTTGGTTTTACTGTTAAAAAGACTGAATCTGTGAAGGCAGAGGATTGAGCTTTGTAAGGAATATCTAACTGATTACTGGCATGGAAAAACTTTCAATGTAAATATTGAGTGTACTGTTCATTGAAGTGTATCGTCAAACAGAGCATGTAGCAACACAACCTCTGAACTAGCAAAGAGACAGACATCTCAGATTATAATCAAAAACTGATGACCATTGAGTTTCAAAAATGCTGCAAGCCTGCAACCTGCTTTTGTGTCAACATGTTGTTATGACCTTTCAGCTGTTAGGCTGTATTGGATTTATCAGGCCTTCATTTGAATTCATTACTGTTTCAGGCACCACATCATGAACTAAAATGCAAACACAACAGTATAGGCAAACTCGTACAGATAGAAAGAGAGATGCAAACGAAAACTCGCTTAAATTTGTCAAAGTCCAACCCTCATTCACTAAAGAAAACTGTGTCCTGTTTTCTAGTCAGTCAGGAGTCGGAATTTGTGACTACCATTTGACTCCTTTGTAACATTCAAACACAAAAAGCATACACTCTTTCTTTGCAATAATCCTGCTGTGTCCTCCTTTTTCTAGTTTATTGCACTCAGATTTCACAGCTATCTATGGAATTGTTATAATTCTAGACATTCACATCACAAACATTTCATATACACGCATCCCTGTCTAAACTCTGACATCACTGCAATGGTGAATATACAAAATGACATGTTACATCTTGCCCTGCCCATGTTTGGAGGTGTGTGTGTGTGTGTGTGTGTGTGTGTGTGTGTGTGTGTGTGTGTGGCCTGGTAAACCCTACGTTATGGGGACAAAATGTCCCCACAAAGATGGCAATATCCGAAATCCTTGTTCGTGTGGGGACATTTTTTGGTCCCCATGAGGAAATCAGCTTATAAATCATACTAAGTGATGTTGTTTGAAAATGTAAAAATGCAGAATGTTTCCTGTGATGGGTAGGTTTAGGGATAGGGGCAGTGTAAGGGAATAGAATATACAGTCTGTACAGTATAAAAATCATTATGTCTATGGAAAGTCCCCATAAAACATGAAAACACAACAAGTGTGTGTGTGTGTGTGTGTGTGATGAAAAAACTGTGCATATTAGTCCAATTTGTTCACATCCGGTGAGCATTTCCTGTATCTGTAAGCAGTAGAACACCATCTGTTGAGCCATGTACAATTACACACACAAGCACACCTGAGTCTCTGATGCAATCATACTAAGTTACAACACTGTCCTTTCTCGTAAATGTCATATTATCTCAAATTGCGTAATAATGTTCACCGTATCTGCTGTTTTGGCTTCAGGCTCGATATCATGCAACTCTAAGACTCCCTCTTCAGCAATATTAGCTAAGGATGTGGTGTGGTATGTAACTTATAAGCAAACACTTCTGATATGTAAATGGAGGGACAAATAATTAAGAATGAATTTGTGATATTCAGTTTAGTTATGGTTTGTCAAGTCAAAAAATCAAATTGTCAACTGAGCTTTAACCACTAACACTTAGTCTTCAAACACAGGAAACCAGATGTTGTTAGAGTTGGTTTCTGTTCAGAACAAAAGCATTTTTGCAGAGATCTGATACTCTCAGTTGAATCTCACAAAAGAGAGAGAGAGAGAGAGAGAGAGAGGGGAGTAAAAAGGACAACCCTCATTTGCAGAGGAAAAACATGTGCGTCATGTATCCAGATTATAATTCATTTTTGGAAGATGCAGTTTGAAACTGTGTGTTTATGTGAAAGATGGAGAGATCTTGCAACATGTCATCAGCTACTGCCAATAAAAAGACTTTTAAAGACACAGAACATGTGAAAACAGGCAGAGGCATTCAACAGAATTCTAAAGAATGAACTAAGATTACGAGATTTCTTTATTCTTTGCTAGTCAGTCCACACCACTAAAACACATCTCTAAATACTCCAATTTTCTCTCTTTCTCTACCTTGGTTTATATTAGGCTACATATTTATTCCTTACAAAATCATTTTAACATAGCAATAGGTAGGTTTATATGTAAAGTACTTACCAGTTTATATGAAACCCTGCTCAGTAGTCTTGATATGGAAATGCGTATTCTGTGTTGCACACAACTGTGTGTGTTAATGTGAAAATAATCTCTTCCTCTTTATGACAAAGTTCAGGGTCCAAGCTCAGGGAGTGCCACTCTCATGGAAATGACTTCACCAAGAGCGAGACGGAGCATGAGAACGAGAGGGAGTGTAGGACAAGAACTAGAATGGCAAAAGAGGAGGTAACCACATCCATAAAAGGTCATGACTTTTTTCGGAGTCTCTCTCTCTCTCCACCATTTTCTGCCCCTCCCTTCCTCTCTCGTTTCCCTGTATTGCAATGTGCGTCCTTATTTGGGAGATGGAAAAGAAGCGGTTGGGACAAAGCGAGGAATTTCTTCACATGCCTTCTCCTCCACTCCGCCCAGAGTGGAATGACACTGGCATGAATGAGAAAATAATATCTTGGCATTTTCTATGGAGGCTGCTGATTAAAGGGTTTGATGAAATAGGATGTCACAGAGTGCAAACATGACAACTGACCGAAAAAAAATTAAACAAGCCTCAGACTGTAAATGTTGCAAAAACGAGAAAGAGACATCAGACAGACATGCATACCATTCCTGACATGTCATGACATCACTAGACAAAGTGAACTGTAATGATATCATCATCTGACGTCTGCTTAGAATTTAGTCACTTCCCTTTGCTTTTATGTCTAGTTTTTGTAATAGCCTAATCTTCTGTTGACTTGTCTATTCTCTGTACGGTTTTATAACTTTGGATTGTTTTCTAAATATTCAAAAATATTGTCTCAAGTTTAGTTTAGTTGAGTATATATCTATATTCGATAGGTTTATGAGTTGTGGACTGATAAAATATTTACCTGTTATTTGTAAATACATTTTGAGAGTCAGTAAATGAAGGCTAGGACTACATTGTTGGATTCATCTAATGGTTTAATGATGGGTATAGACATATTAAGTGTCTAATGTTAGAGATCAACTAACTTTTACTTGTAGTTGATAAAATGCTGTTCATCGTGTTACCTTGAAAACCAGCACATTGAAGTGAGGTCTCATGTTAAGCTTGTTGAGATTCATCAGTGGTTGGGGTGTGTGTGTCATTCACTGGTCTGATGTGAGATGAGATAACACAGAGTGGCTCTGGGTGGGGTTTCCCATTCATACACAAATAATGGTTTTACTACACTAGCATTTAAACGTTTGGGGTTGTTGTGGCAAAAATGCTGTTAAACATCATCACTGCGTAAGAGACAACTCGGAATCAAATTATTAAAAGAGAAGTATTTATTCTTGCAAGAATAGGCCCAGTCGCCAACACAGCAGTTACCCTGTGGAGTGAGTGAGACACAGACAGGAAGAATTGGGCAATCTTTATACTGCTCTTCAAGGTCCTTTTCCCTGCAGAGCTGCCCAGTAGTTTTCCACAGACAAAAGGCCCTTTACTGCTAGCTTTGATTTATCACTAACTAACCCTTTAAACTCCCCTTAACTAGATGACCTTCTGACCTCAGAGGTCCTTGCCCATCTGGTTCTAGAGTGTTTCGCTCCTGCACTTCAGGTGTACAAACATACATACATTTCAGAGAAGTTCCTCCTTCTCACATCAGACTGCAAATGATAAAACCATATGACATTCCTTTGTATTGTCCACTGAAAATAAATGAAAATCAAAAAATTCCACAACAGGGTCAATACTTTTTTTTTTTTCTTTGAATTTTTATTTTATTTTATTCATCATAGATGCATTAAATTTACATTTTCTTTACCAAAAATGGCAGTAATGATAAATTCATAATGAATTCCTTATATTAGCCTGCAACTGCATGCGAGTGTGTGTAAAAGTATATCTGAATGAATGAATGTCTGAAGAGAGAGGTGTAGTCTTAAGAGCAACAGATGCCATAACAATGAGTTTGTCTCCACTAGTCAGTGTATTCTATTGAACATAATAAAAACATCACTGTCAATGTGTCTGTGGGGTTGTGTATGTTTGGGTGTGTTTTGCAGCTATGTTGTGCTGTTTTAGCCCTCGGGAGGATAAAGTATCTACTGAAGATGTTTCGGCGCCACATGTCCCCGCAGATCTGCCGGACATGAGCTGTACGTAATCCTGCTCTCCAGCACTGAGACTGAACAGGTGTGGCGCTGTTTTCACCATCCTCTCTGTTGTCCTCCCACGTAGAGGCCTCAGAACGGCCCTGTCTCACTAGTGCCACCTGCTGGTACAAGTGCTCTCCTTCAGATCCCTTGTTTGAGTACACCGAAGGCTGAAGGAGAAGAGCCCGCACAAGGAGCAGAAAAGATACCTGAGTAAGTCATACACAGATTGATTATGTGTGCATTTTAATACATTCGTGTGTGTGTGTGTGTGTGTGTGTGTGTGTGTGTGTGTGTGTGTGTGTGTGTGTGTGTGTGTGTGTGTGTGTGTGTGTGTGTGTGTGTGTGTGTGTGTGTGTGTGTGTGTGTGTGTGTGTGTGTGTGTGTGTGTGTAAGAGAAAGAGAAAGAGATGCTGCATACCAAATTACCACATTTGTGTGACTATTCCTTAAAAATGTTATTTGTGTATTTGTTGTTTTTTTCTAAATAATTTTGTTCTAATTTAACATTTGTTTTTATTTATGTATTTCAGTTTGTTCCAATTTAACAACATATTTAATTTTATTTATAAGCACATTTATTTATACATTCTAATTTAATTCAAATTTTGAATTTTATTTATCAGAATTTTGTTCCAATTTTATAATATATTGATTTTTTTACTTTATTCTTTATAAGTGTATTATTTATATATTTTACTTTCTTTTTTTTTTTTTTTCTTTTTTTTTTTACAAATGTTTATTATATATTTAATTTTATTTTAACATTTTAAAATATTATGAGTGTATTTATTTGTTTTCTAATTGTGTTGTAATTTTACTAGATTTGTATTAATTTTTATCATTTACTTTTTAAACTAAAACAGGGTCTGCAGCATTTCCAAAAGTCTCCGTTTTCGACGGTAAAAAACTCCAGAGTAGAATAGACATCAGGTGTAACTGTTGCAAAAGTTATGCGTTTTAAATCAAAATGCAGTAAACAGGGCCTTAGATAGAGAGAGAGAGGTGGTGTTGTGTACTTAGTGCAGGGTTGTATCCATTGCCTTGGTTGAGTGTGGGATTGCTGTGTAGGGAATGGGCACATCACAGGTAAAAGGGCCAAAACATCCAGACATTTGAGATATAGTGGCAGTAAATGCCACCCTACTACCAGTTGCAATTAACAAGAAACATAAACTTTTGATAAATAAGATTCAACAGATTCACGCACATAAAGTCGTGTCATTGGTCAGTCAAACACATAATCCCTCCAAGGGGCATCCCTAGATCTATTTTTAACTGATAAATCCTTGTCTGACAATGAAGATTATTATATAATGACCTGAGAGAGTAATTTTCAATGATAATAGTTCAGCATTCTTGCCATGTGTTTTCAATTAGCTGTTTAGAATCAGAACTACTGATGCCAGATTCAAAAAAACAAATTACTCTTATAATCTGTATGAAAAGGTATGAAATTGTTTATAATTCAATTTGATTAATTCAGACTGTTCACTAATGCACTGAATTGTTTACAGCAGTTTCTCACATCAAAATAGTAACAAGATACTTAAATCAGAAAAAGAGCACTCTGGGTGGATAGTTATTGTCAGCTATGATGAAGCAGCTCTTTATTGTGTGTATTGTGTGTGAACAACTCTGTACTGCAAGTAATGACAATTTATATCCATAACTGTTTTTACACAGAGTATGAAAATATGGGGACACTTGTTTTGAGGGGGGTGTGTGCCCCTGGTCCTGCCCCAAACTCATGCCATTAGTTGAGCCTTAATTTTGTTGCTGTGTCGGGCTGCTCCAACAATCTGAGCAATATACAAATGCATTACACGTAGCACTTTCTGCATTTTAAGCCGGGATTGAGAAAAGTATTTTAACATTGAACATGACATATTTTAGCTTGAAGAAATTTGAGCTACTTTGTTCAACTTTGAAGATTGACCTCTTCAGGGTAGCAGGTCCTGATACAAAACAACAATCATGTGAGCTGAAACAGACTGAAATTATCTGCTTATTTTACTGCATATTTTTTAAAACTCAAGATCTTTCGAATGATTATACATTTTTCCAAATTTATTTGCAAAATTCAATATTCAAATGGCATTACCTGGTTCCCAACCTTTTTTTGTCTGAGACCCCCTTTTTCCCAAGAAAATATTTGAGGGTCCCCCTTCACATTTAATGATATTATCGCTCTTGTAAGCTTGCAGCAAGGATGACAAAATGTTTTTTTTTTTTTAAACAAACGGTATGTTTATGCACAAATAATAGCCTATAATATTGAAAATACAATAACAAAAACATCAGTAGGCCCTTTGTAATTTAAAAACGTAAGCCTGGGACGTAAGCCTGGCGTGTTGCCTGCACAAACAAAAATATTCACACTGGTGTGTAGCCTTAGCCTGACTACGTCAGACTTCCTACTTCCGCTAATTTCATTTCGCTCCTGTAGTCAGTCTGAGATAGCAGCCTATCTTTCTGTTTTCCACCGGCCTGAAAACAGCCTGGCCAATCAACGAACAGAGGGCGGGCTGAAAGCCGTGACGTAGTCGGTAAGCGCCGTGTTTAAGATTAGGTCAGGGAAATCGAAAACGACCGCTGATATGGAGACGCGGATGCAATTCGCTCTGTTGTGGAGAATATTCCCGGCATTAGCAAACTGAAGCCCGAACACGAAGAGTGTGTATTAAACATTTTGAATGGAGGTGATGTTGTGGCCCTACTCCCTTTGGGAAAAGTTTAATTTATCAACTATTACCGATCGTCAGCGAGAAACTGGGGAGCCTTTTGACAGGTCAGTGTCTCTTTTCTTTTCCAGGTCTTAAATACCGTAAAACTTCAAATAAAAGCCCGGGCTTTTATTTGCCCAAATCGTCGAACTGCACCGGCTTGTACTTGAGATAGGCGTCTAACTTATATGAGACAGGCCTTTGTAGTTGAGATGTTGTTCATTGAGATGTTGTTCCTAGAGTCTATAATCTCTAAAAATCTCCAAATGCTCCACGTGAAACCGCGGTCTTCCGACCTCTTACTATCTTGTCGATTGATTTTTATGAATATGCGCGAGGGAGAGAGAGCAAGACAGCGCTCGTGTTGTTTGTAGACGTGGGAGTGCGCGCGCGCGGCCGGGGCTCGCTCTCTCTCTCTCTCTCTCTCTCTCTCTCTCTCTCTCTCTCTCTCTCTCTCTCTCTCTCTCTCTCTCTCTCTCTCTCTCTCTCTCTCTCTCTCTCTCTCTCTCTCTCTCTCTCTCTCTCTCTCTCTCTCTCTCTCTCTCTCTCTCTCTCTCTCTCTCTCTCTCTCTCTCTCTCTCTCTCTCTCTCTCTCTCTCTCTCGTGCCCTGTCAAGCGCAGCAGTCATTCTATTACATCACTCACAGATCAAAAAAGTCGTTTACAGCCATGTTCACTCGGGTAACGTTATTTCGCTCGCATCATCAACTGTTTACAGTGGAAGTTCGATCATAGATTTGAGTTCGATGCATGATGTCTGTGGTTCGATGCGGCTGTGTCGGCGCATAACATACGTCATAAACAAACTTATCTGATTGGCTTACGGGTAACCAATGATTTTAAACTTCAGCACGCGCCCCCTAGCGAGAGAGAAAACACTTCTCTATTATGCTATCCCAGACTCTGTGTACGAAGCAAAGTGAAGTAGCAGAGTCTGGTATTACCAGGCTAGTGTAGCCTAGCCTAGGTAAAAAAAAAGAAAAGAAAGAATTTAGGCTATTATGACTGTTGTCTGGGACCTCAATATTTGCATGTTATTTGTGGGGCTTTATTTTTTACGCTTTTGGCGCTATAGCGAGCGATAATAAACTTGCATTTATTAACAGAATAATGCGTCTTTCGGAAGAACATTGTAGCCAGAACTACTTCTCTCTGTGTACGTCAATGACGAGTCACACAGGTACTGGGCTACTCCGCAGCGGCAGCGATCCGAACCAGTGTAAAATAGTCCCAATGTAAACACTTATTATAGGTGTACCATAGTGGTTCAGGATAAGACAAAAACACGGATTGGAAAATGGATTCATGATGAACTCGCTCATTATATACATTTTGTAAATTTTGAACAGAAAAAAACCTTTCAAAATATGACGCGACCCCCCACAGAGCTCGCTGAGGCCCCCTTGTGGGCCGCGATCCCCCTGTTGGGAACCGATGCCATACACACACATGATACAGTTTTTGTCATTTATGGTAAACAAATTGTTTTATTTTATTGTCATCAAAAAAGAATGTGTGACTTTGGTGAGAAGGCTTTTGTCACAGATCAAAGAATAATTTATCATGTATACACACATTTTCTTTTTCATACTCACCTTTTCTGTGACCTATAGTGTAACCTTGGGTTAAAAGTCTATTTACTAAGAATACTCAAAAAGTGGTGTTCATTTGTGGGGATTTTAATATAGATCTCTTAAATCCCAATAAGCATAAACTTACAGATGAATTTATTAGGGATGTCCCGATACCACTTTTTCACTTCCGATACCGATACCGATGCCGCAGCTTTGGCTTTTGCCGATACCGATATTAATCCGATATTTTTATTTTATTCTTAAACTAATAAAAAATAGCAATTTTCTCAATTAGCCAGCTAAAATATACCTCCTATATAGTCCACAACAACAGTTGATTATGAAAGATTGCCACCCTTTATTCAAACACTACAAAAAAAATAAAGAAATATATAAATGAAAGAAAATACAGGTACTTCAGTACTTAAAGCTAGCTAGCTACCAACAGGTTTAAAGTTAAAACAATTTAAACAGCAGCATTCTACATTGTAAATACCAGTACAGTTTTTGTTTTTTAAATCAAGTAGAATTTCTATAACTGTGTGTTAAACTGATTATCACTCTTGTGTGTGTTAAACACAATCTACTTAATACAGACAGCTTCATTATAAAGATAAACAACAAATCCCCAAAATATATGATCATAATCTATGACAAAAATGCTATTATAAACTAGATTAGTGGATAATACACATGGCTCTTTTTATTGTTGTAAAATACATTCATGAAAAACAAGATAACAAAAATGAAAAAGATAATTATTTTAGATATAGCTAAATCTGCTATAAAATTAAGACGTGTTTTAAGTGTATTGCACAGCTATTTAATGAGGCAGCAACATTAATAATTATTAATGTTAATAAGCTTTAATTGCGTCACTGCATTATGATATGAAAGGCTCCAATACAGTGCGGCACAAAGCGCTAATGCGCATCCCGAGCGGAGAATGATGCGCTTGAAGCCACGTGGAGTTACAGCACGCAGCGCGTCGAGTCCGCTTTGAAAAGTTCAAAGCACAACGGAGATACATATTGATGGACAGTGTATTATACAGTATCTATCTATGCAATCGTTTATTGAGCCTTTTCTTTTAACAGTTTTAAATTTCAGTTACTGTGCGCGTGAAGAACAATTATAGTGCTCTGACTCTAGTGTTGTGATCAAACCGACAGCGTCCGACACCCGGTAGAGAGTAACACGATTGAGTTACAGCAATAAAGTCCAGCAAGATAAAGTTGTTTTATGCGAAAACATAGACCTTTATCTTACAGATCAAGTATAATAGTATTAACATTGAATCATCTTGAAGATAGTTTCATCATTGACTGTATCATTGACTTCATCATTGACGCGCTGTTTGAATGCTGAATGGAGAATGACTGACAGCCGCGAGAGGGAAAAGTTTACGTGAACTTGAATTTAATGACTTAAATATTAATTTATATCTCACATAATGGCTTCAGAACACTTATAATAGAGTGCACGAAAACGTTATGGTACTTTAGAATGTTTTTGTGCCTTTTGTGGGGCTTAACAATAACACATAATAGTATACCCACAATATCGGATTTGGATCGGCCTCGTCTGATCGATGCTGATCGATACCCGATCCCGCAAAAATGGCAGTATCGGAGCCGATACCGATCCTGAGTATCGGATCGGGACATCCCTAGAATTTATCGATTTAATGTTTAGCATGAGTCTTTTCCCACTTATAACTAAACCAAGTAGAATTTCATCACACTGTGCAACTCTAATAGACAACATATTTACAAACCGAATGGACAATAGTCTAAAGAGTGGTTTGTTACTAAATGACATAAGTGATCATTTGCCAGTTTTTGCGATGTGTGTTGGTGATCATGTGAAGTATAAGGAAGTTAATGAGGTTAGTTACACTTTAAAACCTGATGAGTTAGTTCAACTCAAACCGTTTGAGGAAACCGATTGCCTTAAATCATTTAAGTTTATTAACTCAAACAATTTAAGCATAAAAAAATATTTGAATTGTGTCCAAGTAACTCAATAACTTATTGTTAAGATAACAAGGGTAAATAAAGTTAATAGTACTAATTCCATTCAGTTAATATAACTTAAATCTATGAAGTACACTGTAAACCCGGATAAGTTGGCAGAACTCAAAACACTTTTAATAGTATAAACTTAGTTAGCTTTAAAAAGCTAATCTCCTAAAGTAGTAAATGCTAACATATTAGCAATAGTATGTTATACAGAAGCACTTGCTGTATGAGCGCAACAATATAAAGAGATTATTTCCTCTCAAATCAAGCTGCATGCACCACTTGTCACCATGATGGTAACTATCCTAAAGCCAACATTAACAGAAATTCTTCTAAATTAGCATAACAAAACATTAATCACTACTAAATCTCACACTTAACATTAATCTTACACAAAAAAAACCCATTAAATTACACTTAATTTTAACATTTACTCTCCCTTTCGAGTGCCATCAGCAAAGCATGCTGGGAAATAGATATCCAGCCGTTTCAGTTAAACTTAAGTTCGTCTAAATTAAAATAAATAATTTCATAAAACTCAAAACAATGAAACAGTTCAGTTTACTTAAAATATATCAGTTCTGTGAACTTGAAAGAAAAAGAAAGTGCTAAATACTCATAAAAATTAATTTGACTGAACTAATTCGTTTAATTTAAGTTTGTCCTACTCAAACCAATTAATTATTTTGAGCATTAGGGTTTACAGTGTACAGGAGAATCAGAACTGTTGAATCAATAAATACACTTAGAAGTGTATTACTTACATATAATTGGAAAAAATTGTATGATGAGACTGATACCAATAATGCATACGCAACATTTCTGTCCACTTTTAAATCATTATATGATGAACACTGTCCTTTAAAACAATTAACCATAAAGCACAAATTTAAAGAGAGACCATGGATGACAAAAGGATTAAAAAATGCTTGTAAAAAAAAGAACACCTTGTATAAAGAATTTATAAAACACAGAACAAAAGAAGCTGAGAATAAATACAAAAGATATAAAAATAAATTGACCAGTATCATGAGGATAAGTAAGAAAGATTATTATAATAAAATATTAAATGATAATAAAAATGATATCAAGGGTATATGGAAAGTGCTAAATAATATTATAAGGAATGGACCAATGAATAAAAAATACCCTCAGCATTATATAGAAAATGAGAGGACTTTAAGCAACATGGAAGAAGTGGTCAATGGGTTTAACAATTTCTTTGTAAGTGTGGGAGCAAAGCTGGCTGATGTTATTAAAAATCCACAGATTGAAAGTGAGGTGAAGGCAGTTGATTATTTAAATAGTAACCCCAACTCTATGTTTTTGAAACCAGCTGAGGAAATTGAGATTATTGGAATTGTTAATAATTGTAAGAATAAAAAGTCAACAGACGTGAATGATATTGATATGGTCTTAATTAAGGATGTCATTGGTGCAATCGTTAAACCGTTAACTCATATTTATAATTTGTCTTTCAATACAGGTGTATTCCCAAGCAAAATGAAAATTGCAAAAATCATTCCACTATATAAATCTGGAGAGAGAAATCAATTCACGAATTATAGGCCATTGTCTTTCTCGCAGTTCTCTAAAATATTAGAACAATTGTATGTAATTAGATTGGATAATTTTATTGAGAAGCATGAATTATTGGTTGATAGTCAGTATGGATTTAGGACAAACAGATATACATCAATGGCACTAATGGAGTTAATTGAAGACATTACCAGTGCTATAGATAACAAACAATATGCAGTGGGAGTATTTATTGATTTAAAAAAAGCTTTCGATACAATCGATCATCGTTTGTTAATCAATAAACTGGAAAAGTATGGTATCAGAGGAGTTGCATTAGATTGGATGAAAAGTTACATAAGTAACAGACTACAATTTGTGCAAATGGGTGAGTACAGATCGGAGTGCTTGGGTATCACCTGTGGAGTACCACAGGGGTCAATATTGGGACCAAAATTATTTATTATGTACATAAATGACATATGTAGGGTGACTGACCTCTTAAAATTTGTGATTTTTGCGGATGATACCAATATTTTTTGTTCAGGGAAAAATCTGAAGCAGCTTTTGGAGGTGGTCATATCAGAAATTAATAAGTTAAAAATATGGTTTGACTTAAATAAATTATCGTTAAATTTAGATAAAACCAAATTTATGCTGTTTGGTAATCGTAAAACCGACACACAAGTAAAAGTTATGATTAATAATGTTAAAATAGAAAGAGTGTATGAAAATAAATTTTTGGGTGTGATTCTTGACCATAAAATTTGTTGGAAACCCCATATCAAATATGTTAGAACAAAAGTAGCGCAGAGTATTGGAGTAATGGGGAAAGCAAGGCATGTATTGAGTAAAAAAGCACTTTTTATCTTGTATTGTTCCCTTGTTTTTGCCTTATTTAAATTGTGTTGAAGTATGGGGCAACACCTACAAAACCACCTTACAAACATTAAGCACAATACAAAAAAGAGCAATTAGGATAGTGTTGTGGCAAAAACAATTTAATTAACAAGGAGCATCATAGTAAGAGACATTTGATTCAAATTGTACTTTAAAAGATGTTTATTTCTTTTAAAGGAGGCTTGTTCACAAAAATACCATGGCAGCTACCCCAATGATATGAACACAGAACCTGAAATCACACAGCAAGCATACAGCCTTTATACCCCCTCTTCTTAAGAATCCCTTCCGTAAATTTCCGTTTCCCTCAGGGAAACCAGAAAAAGCAGGTTTGTTAGAAATACAATAGTCCTTCCTAACCCCCCTGAGTTTTATTGTCTCCATATGCTATGTGGTCAAAAGGCTTTATAATACAGTGGTCCCTCTTACCCCCCTGGGTTTTACTGTCTCCATATGCTATGTGGTCAAAAGGCTTTATAATACAGTGGTCCCTCTTACCCCCCTGGGTTTTACTGTCTCCATATGCTATGTGTGTGTGCCCTTGTTCCTGCTGGGTATATGCAAACATTCCAGGAGAGAAAAAATACATGATTGAATTAAAAGGGAAAAAGAAAGAAAAGAAAAAGAACAACCCGCACAATATCAAGATGAAACTAAAACATTAATTTTTCCCACAACAATCCCTCCTATTTATCATTCAAAAATAAATAAAATAAATATAATAAAATAAGATAAAAATTAATAGATAAAAACATCACTACATCAAATCCATGAATGGTTACAATCATTTCAAGTCTTTTCATCACAGTTATACTCTTCATGTCTGATTTTCGTATACCTGATCACTCTACTTGAATTTTAGAAAGTAATAAAAAAAAAAATAATAATAATAAAAAAAAATAATAATAATAATAATAATAAAAATAAAACAAAATCACATTTCTGTGTAAATGTCCGCACTCTCGTCGCTCTCATACTCATCCCATTTGTATGCATCATCTATTGGGTTAACTGTCAGTTTCACTGCCTGTATGGACATTCCTGCTCTGACCAATCTCTGTACTGAGTTGGAAATACATCTCATAATGCATGGCAAGCAGAATAGAATCAGAATTCCTATTACTATAATTGGCAGAACAGTTTGAATTATCCAGTACATCCATCCTCCCCAAAAAGACATAATCCACCCGGCCCACTGGTTGTCAGTCCTTTCAGGTTCTTTTACGGCCTCTCTCATGTGTTCAATTATGTTGGTTATATTATCACTGTAATCAGGAATGTTAAAACAACAAGACACACCCAGCATTTTACAGACTCCGCCCCGTTCTGCCGTGAGAATGTCAAGAGCTAAACGGTTTTGAATAACTGATTCTCTCAATTGACGCATTTCCTCGTTTATTAATGTCAAAGCATTTTCTGTGCTATTGGCTATCGCTAATACTGTCCATGCTAACCCATTAATTTTGTTAATCGTCACCGCTGTACCCACGCCTAAGAAAATTGACCAACCTATATTTGCTCCAGGTGTTGTCCACGGATCAGTTAATACGTACCCCGCATAATGATTTGGCAAAGCCCCAGGCAAAATCTTAACATCTCGTCTCTCCCTCTTACCTGCTTTGCTTGGCAAATACACAGAAGTTCCCACATTCATTAAAGCTGGATAACAGCAACCTGACCAGTCTTTTTTTGGCAAACGGTGATAAGCTCTGTCACCACACACCCACACCGCAGCTGGTGTACTTTCGTTTGGTTTGTTGAATGGGCATGTGAAGTTGATTTCTTTGTTGTCGATGACTGCTGTACAATTGTTCATTGTTCTGTCCAATATGTTGATTTTGATCCTGCAGTCAGACCATCCAGTCCTTAACAGTCTTGGTCTGTTAAAACAGACACAAACATCACCCTGGACATACGTTACCCTCAAAGGTGGAATTGCTATGTCAGTGTTGTTATACTGGTGTATGTGTTCGCAGTTGTCAGCAGGTCGTTTCATTGGTGTCCTCCCTTCCTCCAGGTCCACAGCAGTTTTTAGCACATCAGTCATTTGTTGAGGAATAAGACACTTCGTTTCGTTGACTGTTGCTGTCCTCAGAGGGACGGCTTCCCAGGCATGAGATATTTGCAGACACATCCAGCAACTCGTGTTGATCTCTAGTTCCTCTTTCTGCAGCATCGCCAGTGCGCAGGCTTTGTTCCCTTGGCATTTCATCATGGCCTTCCGCACTTCAGGATTTATGTGACCTTTGCTCATGTCTCCGTTTCCCATCCAGGCCAGTTCTTCTTCAGTAGCCTGTTCGACCTCGGTTGGCACAGGTGACAAGAAAGGTGTCGTCGTCGTTGCTGTTTGTGGTCTGGTTGCCTCGATTACCATAATGTCTATTGTCTCATACCAGTCAGTTTCAGTCAAGTCCAGGGCACAGTAATACCTGCCTTGGTCCGCACGTGTCGCATGTTCCAATTTTACTCTCATCCCGTATCTGTTGTTAAGCATTTCATTTACGGAGCGCACCTGAAATCTTTCATCGTATTCTGCCCTGTAGTGATGAGCGTATGCCTTTACGTCGGTCCACCTACATGGGCTTTCACAGAAGTAGAAATGTGCGTACTCTTCAGCATGTCCATCGCACCCGAGACAGTTCTTTTGGAATGGGTTGCACTCGAAAGTCACACTTGATCCCTCCTCTATCGTGATGATGCTTCCGTGCATTCCTCTCACCGGCTCCACTTCCGTGAATGTGTCTCTTTTATCACGTTGTCTGATGGTGCTGTTCAGCACAGATGTTTCAGTCCAGTTGGTGTGTTTTTTCACAGGCATCACTTTCCAGCCCTCAGTGGAGCACAAATTTATCAAAGTTAGAATGAATATAGTCTTACAAAGTTCATGCATTCCTGGCAGTCTGAATGGGTAGCACGGTCTTGAATGATCCATCTTGTCTAGTGATTGCAGCTCTCTGCAATGATCGATGTCTTTGGTTGTGGCTGCACAAATGGCCTTACTCTGCACACCGGCCTTATCACTCCTTCTGAGTGACCTTGCTCTTGCACCTGGTGTTTTGGCTCGATCTTGGGGTTTGTTGTTGCACTTGTTGTTGTGGCTGAGGCTCCTCCTCCTGTTGCCCTTCTGATATGGGCGGAACTCTCCTACAGTGGTTGGCGTGTACCCACGTAGCTCTCTCTCCGATCTTCACCGCCGTGTGTGTTGTCAGCAAGACTTGGTACGGTCCTCGCCACCGTTTTGCCCTCCAGTTCTTCCTTCTCAGGTCACGAATTACCACGTAATCCCCCGGCCTGATCTTGTGCAAGAACGTCTCCGCAACCTTCCCCTGGGCAGCTTTGACCTGCACAGAAATGTTGGATAACAGACATGACATTTCCTTGCAGTAATTTAACATCTCATTTTCACACAAATCCGTTGATGGAAGCCTGCGTTTTCCCCCTTCTATTCCCATGAATGGTGGTCTACCAAAGAGAATTTCGAATGGGCTCAAATTTGTTTTGACTCTCTTTCTCATTCTCATGTACATTAACACGGTTGGGAGTGCTTTCACCCATGAGAGTCCAGTTTCCTCACAACATTTTGCCAATTTGTTCTTTACCGTCTGGTTCTCACGTTCCACAGCTCCTCCGCTGGCGGCGTGATAGGCACAGTGTGTTCTCATGTCAATTCCTAAGAACTGACCCACCTGCTTTATTGCCTCATTGACAAAATGTGTTCCATTGTCAGAACTGATTTTTCTTGGAATTCCCCATCTTGGAGCAATCTCGGTTAGCAGAGCTTTGGCTACAGCTGCCGCGTCTTGTTTCGAGGTTGGGAAAGCCTCGACCCATTTGGACCACATGTCAACCATTACCAGACAATATTTCTGCTTCCCACAAGGGGTTAATTCAATGAAATCGATCATTAAGTACTCGAATGGCCCTTCTGGGGCTGGCTGGGATACCAGCTGTGTTTTAACGCCTCGTGCCACATTGTGCGCATTACAAATAACACATCTTTTGCAAAAATTCTCAGCGAATATTGTGAAGCCCTTGGTAAACCACAATTCTTTCATTTGTGCAATCATTCCCCCTTTTGACACATGATCTAAACCATGTGTTAATTTAGCATAATGTTGAAAGAAATGTTTGGGTAAGCAGGGCATTCCATCAACTGATGTCCACACTCCATCTACAAGGCTGCAGCCTGACGCTCTCCAGTTGTTTTTCTCGGCTCCTGTGGAAAAAGACTGCATGCTCTGTAAACAAGGAGAAATGTCGAGGTTAATGTCAACTTGTGCACAAGTGGCGCTTTTACTATCATCTTTAGTCTGATCCGCTGCCGCTGCTTTTGCAGCCATATCAGCTCTGCCGTTTCCTGTTGAAATGAAACTTTTATCATTAGTATGCGCTGCGCATTTACAAATTGCAATTTTGTCTGGCAACAGAATGGCCTCGAGGAGGTCCGATACCAGAGACGCGTTTAGTATCGGGCGCCCATCTGATTTCAAAAATTTTCTGTGTTTCCATAAAGCACCAAAGTCATGCGTGACTCCAAAAGCATACCGCGAGTCTGTGTAAATCGTCACACATTTATCTGTCATCAATTTGCATGCTTCAGTCAACGCGATCAGTTCAGCTGCTTGTGCAGAATAATGTGATGGTAATTTGCCAGATATCAGAGTTTCAAATTCAGTCGTTACTGCAAAACCAACTTTATTCTGTCCTGTTCGTTGGTCTTTTGACGCAGACCCATCAACGAACAGAACATTGTCACAATTATCTAACGGTACGTCTAGAAGGTCTGGACGTGGTGTGCACACCTGTTCGATCGCTGACAGACAACAATGATGTTCCTCGCCATCCTCCTGTGTGGGCAGGAGGGTGGCAGGATTCAAAATTGTGCATCTTTTCACAGTTATGTTTGGCATGTCCAACAAAATAGTATGATACCTCAGCCATCGGGCTGTGGACAGATGTGCTGTTCGTTGCTCTTGCAGAATCATGGAGACTGCATGTGGTACCATTAAAGTTAAATCAGAATATCCTACAAACTCTCTGGAGGCCATCACAGCCAGCTCAGCTGCTGCCACTGCCCTGAGGCAATGCGGAAGTCCTGCAGCTACCGGATCAAGTTTTGTTGAAAAATAAGCCACAGGCCGCAGTCTGTCACCATGAGTCTGCAAGAGTACAGAAGTCATAAAATTATTCTTTTCATCGACCATCTGTATAAATGGGCGGTTTATGACAGGAAGTCCTAACGTTGGAGCCATAGCCAATTGCACTTTCATGTTATCAAACGCTTCCTCAGCCTCACTTGTCCAAACAAGTCTGTCACATGACCTCAGTCCTTTCCCTGTCGTTAGGGCTCGCAAGGGCTGATCAAAGATGGCATAATTAGGAATGAACGTACGGCAGTACGAGCACATTCCCAAAAATGACAGCATTTGTTTTTTTGTAACTGGTTTTGGCACCTCTTTTATGGCACTTACCCGTTTCTCAGACAATGCCTTGCTGTTAGGTTTGATAACATGTCCCAGGAATGTCACTTCCTGTTTCACAAACTGCAGCTTTGAAAGACTGACTTTGTGCCCCTCCCGCTCCAAATGTTTCAGGAGAGTCACAGTGTCAGAAATGCAAGTGGTTTTATCTTTGGCACAAATTAATAGATCATCAACGTATTGTAATAAAGCCGTTCCAGCTGTCAAAATCAGAGGCTCAATACTTCTCCTAAGGGCCTCATTATAGATGGTTGGACTTTCGCAATATCCCTGGCATAATCGTGTAAATTTATAGCCTTTATTGTTGAAATCAAACGCAAACCAAAACTGGCTTTTTTCTTCCACTGGAACGCTAAAGAAAGCATTAGCCAAATCCACCACAGTGAAATACGTCGCATCTTGCGGAATTTGTGACAAAATATTATAAGGGTTTGGCACACGTGCTGCCCTGGCAATAACCGCTGAATTTACAGCCTTTAAATCCTGGACGAATCTCCATTCCGTTGGCTGCCCTTTATCCCTGTTCTTTTTTACAGGAAAAATTGGTGTGCGCACTGGTGAATCATTGCATGGCACAATTATCCCCTCCTCTAATAGGGAATTAAATACTGGCATTATGCCTTGCAATGCTTCGCGTTTGAGTGGATATTGCGCTTGACACGGTTTGTAATCAGATTTTGGGGTTATTACAACTGGCTCGCATCCCTTTATCAAACCCACATCGTACTTGTGTTTTGCCCACAAGTTTGAAGGTATTTCTGCCAGAGAAATATCAATTTCTGACGCAGAAATAGCTCTCACCCCCTGTTTTGTCGCATCATTGTTTACAATGACAGTTACGGTTCTTGAAACTCGCACATCAAAATCGCAGTTTGATTTAAATGCTCTAACACTTTTGCTCTGTGCTGTGTCTGTATCAATTTCAACCCAGTCTGTAGCCCGCAAACAGTTATTCACAAAAAAACCCAATTCTTCCCACTGCATATTTGTGTCCTTGGACACAGATAAATGAGGAACACTGTCTCCTGCCATTAAATAGTATTGCAATTGTTTTTCATTCAAAGACGCATACAACGCACACGCATTCTCTGTCCAGAAAATTGAGTCAAATTTCACACTTTCATTCTCCTCTCCACTAAACCAGGTTTCCTCATAATGTGAATCACGCTCATTTACGACATGTGACGTGCAATGCATTCTATCAGGCGTCATAAATTCTGTGTTGACTGGTGTTATTCGATCTTTAGCCAATTTCAAAATCATCTCTGCCCAATCAACATCTTTTATCTGCCATTCGTAAGCCCACTGTGGCTCGAATTTGGAACATGTCATTTGTGGTGCTTCCTCAATGCTGATTCCGGAGAAATCAGCACTGAGGATCAAATTTAATTTACACATTAAATCCCTTGCCATTAGCGGCGCGGGACAGTTGGTCGACCAGACAAATTCATGTTTCAGAGTTCGACCCCCCCCTGTCTCGCACCTTAAGGGCTCGGTAATTTGTTCAGAAATTAGATGACCCGAAGCCGAAATGCTTTCATACACTTTTCCTGTCATTTTCGGCACACATGGCAAGTCACATGGTCGCAAAGTGCTAATAGAGGCTCCCGAGTCAACCAGAAAGTTAATTACTACTCCCTCTACTATCATTGGGTATTTCGGCATTTGGGAGAATCCCGTGCTTTTGTACATTTTCAAACATTCGTCAGAAACCCTGCTAAAATTCTCAACATTCACAACATTGCTTAAAACACACAAAGATTTGCAAGCAGATTCTTCCTTGCGGAGAGCAGACAGTAAATCAGTGTATGTGTGTGTGTGTGTGTCGTGTGTGCTTGTTAGTAATAAATGATCACTTATCTGGCTTGTGGACAGACACCGATTGCCTCGAACCAGACCCTCTCCGTCCCGCTCTCCGATCCTCTTATTTCAATCCGACTTCAGATTCGGGCACGCATTGCTCCAATGCCCGTCTCTTCTGCATCTTCTGCATTTGGTACAGTCTCTGAGCATATGGTTGTTCGTAGCACACACATAACATCGCCATCTTGTTCCATCACCTCTTCCTTTCATCCTTTGTTGGGCTTCAGGTCTGTTTGTTTCATGTTGCACAACTGCCATTGTGAGTGGTTTTCGATATTTCTGTTCCTGCAGCTGATCTTCGGCGTGTATAGCGTGCATCAAGGCTGAAGTTAAACGTCCGTTCTTCCACTCTACGTAACTTGCCTTCGCTCCTCTTGCAATCTCTGGTCTCAGTCCTTTTAGAAAATGACCTAGCAGAAGACTCTCCCATGTACCTGGTTGATTCCCTCTATCCTTCGGCTCCGTCAAGCCGCTGTGTTTTTCAAATGTCTCAAAAAGTCTGTAGTAAAAGTTGCTAGCGGGCTCATCCTTTCCCTGTGTGCAGCATGTAATTTTCTCAGTGTCCACACGCGGAGGGAATGCTGCCTTTACTGCGTTACTGAAATTTTCCACCTCCTTTTTGTAAGGCTCGTTGCTCGGGTGTTCCCAGTCTGGGTGTATTCGTCTCACATCCGTGCTCGCTAGTTTTCCGCTCACCTTATGCCAGTTTGCTGGGCCCATCTTCACCCCCAGCATCCGTCTCAGTTCTTGTGAAGTCGGGCTGAATTCTTGGCACAGTATAAGCAGTTCTTTCGCAAATCTGTCGCCCGCGTCCTGTGGTTCCGGCAGATGCGCCATCGCGTCTTTCATATCAGCCACTGTCCAAGCTCTAAAGACTAGCATTGGCCCTTCCGGTCCCGCAACTTCGACCATCGGAGCTGTTACGTTCAGAACGGTGTCTTTCGGAGCGATGACTTTCAAAGTTGTGCCGCTGATCTTTCCACCTTTAGTCGCCTTTGATCTTGTCACTCTTGGCCCGTTGGTGCTCGATCTTCCTGCGCCAGTTGTGCCGGGAAACATTTCAGACGTGTCTCCGAAAACATCCTGTTCTTCGTCCTCTCTTTCTTCTTCGCTGTCTGTGGCAGTGAGCGCTGAGGATTCTGCCGCCATCTGTCGGATTGGCGGTGATGGTGCGTGTTGGAATTCTTGTAACATTTGTGCTGCTGCAGTTTCCGCCGCTGCTCGCGCTCTTCTCGCTTCTGTTTCTGCTCGTTCTGCTTCTCGTGCTGCTGCTTGTGCATTCCGTGCTGCATCTTGTGCTGGTCTTCGGATCGGGGAGCGGTCGAGGTCGTGGTCCAGTT
Source organism: Rhinichthys klamathensis goyatoka (assembly GCF_029890125.1). Classification (NCBI taxonomy): domain Eukaryota; kingdom Metazoa; phylum Chordata; class Actinopteri; order Cypriniformes; family Leuciscidae; genus Rhinichthys; species Rhinichthys klamathensis. Next base: position 845,769 of record NW_026606982.1, on the reverse strand, counting down.
TCAGGGCTCTCAGTTCCGCCACGGGATAGTGATTGTATGCCGGCGGCGCCGAGACAAACTCGGTTGCATTTTGGAAAACAAAAGCACACTGTTTATTAGTAGAATTCTGCTCCGGTGGAGCCGTTTTCACGCACACATCCTCATTCATTCCTTTGCTCAATTCATTCATCAGTCGCTTTCGTTCTCTTCTGTCGGCTTCCTCAATCCAACAGTCTATAGTCTGTTCACATTCTTTACATACATGACGAAAACCACCGTAACAATTCTGTTGATTTTCGCTGCTTTTTTTTACTGACTTTTTCACAATATTAAGTCTTCTTTTGCTCAATGTCCCTTCTTCAGGAAAATCATGATATTTAATTAGCTTTTCTATGTCTAACATGCATTTATGACCGTAATTCTTTTTCATTTGACCGAAAACTGGTGTGTAAAAATTGTCTAGTTTGTTAGGCCTACTAAAAGAGGATCCCATTTTGGCTGAATCTTACTGTCTTGGATTTTTAATTTCGACGCGTCTTAATCTGTCAAACGTCTTCAACAGACCCGGTTCTGTCACCTCGATCCGGCAAGGTTAGCAAATATGCTCGGTAATTATGGTTTACTCAAGGAAAAACCAATAATCAGCCACGGCGGCTCCTTCGTCCGCCTTACGAGCTAGTTTTCGGCATAAAATTGGCTTGTAGTGACGGGTTCGTTTGTGCTGGTCCACGTGTTACAATTACTGGATATAGTATAATTCACAAAAAACAAGTTAGCAACAAATCTTTCCGATTGTATGAAACTGATCCGACTTCCTCAGGTGTCAATTTCAGTTTTCGGCATTAAAATTTTTTGTTACGTGTCAGTTTTTTATAATTTATTTATTTCTAATGCCCGTCACTACCTCAATTCACCCCTCGAAAACCTTCTCTGCCCGTACCAAACAGATAGTTCAGCCACTATGGTTCGCCTAATAGTTATATCAAATTACACCATATGGAAATAAAAATAAAATAAATTTTTTTTTAGGTCTCTTACCAAGATGCTTTACTGCCACCGGATTCTTTTCAGATCTCGGTCGAGTCCCTCCTGGTCCCGAAAAATCGGGATTTGGCTCTCTCTCTCGTAATCTGTTGAGTTCTTTCTCAAACCGCCGAGGTATGAGACCAGTAGCTTGGTACCGGGGCGATTCACTCCGTCAAATCCGTCTCAGGACCAGAAGGAACTGTCGTGAGATCCTCACTTCTGACACCAAAATTGTTGTGGCAAAAACAATTTAATTAACAAGGAGCATCATAGTAAGAGACATTTGATTCAAATTGTACTTTAAAAGATGTTTATTTCTTTTAAAGGAGGCTTGTTCACAAAAATACCATGGCAGCTACCCCAATGATATGAACACAGAACCTGAAATCACACAGCAAGCATACAGCCTTTATACCCCCTCTTCTTAAGAATCCCTCCCGTAAATTTCCGTTTCCCTCAGGGAAACCAGAAAAAGCAGGTTTGTTAGAAATACAATAGTCCTTCCTAACCCCCCTGAGTTTTATTGTCTCCATATGCTATGTGGTCAAAAGGCTTTATAATACAGTGGTCCCTCTTACCCCCCTGGGTTTTACTGTCTCCATATGCTATGTGGTCAAAAGGCTTTATAATACAGTGGTCCCTCTTACCCCCCTGGGTTTTACTGTCTCCATATGCTATGTGTGTGTGCCCTTGTTCCTGCTGGGTATATGCAAACATTCCAGGAGAGAAAAAATACATGATTGAATTAAAAGGGAAAAAGAAAGAAAAGAAAAAGAACAACCCGCACAATATCAAGATGAAACTAAAACATTAATTTTTCCCACAACAGATAGTAAATAAGGTAGGATATCATGAGCATACTAATTTGCTATATTTAAAATTGCACACTCTAAAGTTTAATGATCTCGTTAAATTTAAGACCGCTCAATTAATTTATAAAGCAATAAATAAACAGTTGCCTGGAAACATACAACAGTTATTTACAGATAGGGTTGGGGGTTATAACTTGAGAGGGGATTTAAATTTGAGTCAACATAGGATTCGGACAAAACTCAAAAGTATGTGTATTTCGATTTGTGGGGTGCTTTTGTGGAATGGTCTGAGCAGTTCGATCAAACAAAGTGTTAATATGTTGCAATTCAAAAAACGGTGTAAAAGTTTTATTTTTGATAAGTACAGAAGTGAAGAGGGTGAATGATATTTCATTATGGTTGGAAATGCAGTTTGATCATGTTTTTTGTTTATGCTTTTATTTTATTTTTTCATTATCTTAACCCCCTGGGGTCGGCTATCGCGCCGGCGCGATAGGCAGACTTTTTTTCTTATCAGTGCAAAAGAGACTCAAAATACTCTGTTGATTTTAATCTTACATGTAAGTGTTATACATCAGTCGATCCTGTTTAGTGTATATTATTTTTCTGTATACTCACAATAAAAACAAAGTGTTGTGCTTTTTGTCAAATGAAGAAAAATAAACATGATGCGAGTTTTGCCTTCTCTCTGTCAGTGCAGTCCATTCTGAAACGCGTCCGAAAAATTAACTCTAACTCTGCAAATACTTGTCACACAGGCACGAGAGATTTTTCTTTATGAAGCTTGAATTCTCTTCTTTTCAATGAAGTAATTTATATAAAAAACAAATATTCTCAGTTTATGTAATCTGTATGAAAAGAGAGTGCTGTCAGAATTTTTTTCCCCAGCTCATTACACTTCATTACGCGTTAATCTGACACGCCCACGGAGAACGCGCGCTATTCAAACGCAAATGTAGAGGAAAGCCATGACAACGCCCACATCAGCCGTTCCACCGCGGCGGTAAAATGTGGGGTGTATTTGCTACCTTTTACCGCTAAGAGGCGCTACAATCATAGACTCTGAAAAGTGTTCGTTTATTCTCTCTAATGCGTAATCTGCTGCTCATTCAGAGCGATTGAAAGCTGGTAGCAGATGAATTCAACAAGTGAAACGTAGTTAAAATAATTCATTACCACAATACTGAAATTAGGCTGAAATACTGAAATGAAATTGAATAAATAATGAAAACATAAAAACATTGCAATAAAAACATTTAGGCTACATCAATGAAGCTTTACAAAAGCATAAGACTTTAACTCTAACAGCGTACAAACGGTGGCTCAGTGATCAACGCATCAACACGAGCTTCAGGGAGCTTCAATCGACCCGAGATCGAATCTCAATGTGGCATACATGTTGTTAACCGATGTTGGCCAACAGCGTTTATATTTTACCTTCTTGATGCTTAAATAGCTAACTGTTTATAACTGTTTACTTATTTAAAGTCAAGAGTTTTGTTTAATTATCATTACAACATAAATTTGCTACATTCCAGTAGAACCGCAGCCGCTGCACAAAGGACACAAACTGATGAAGGAAGATTGTCAGCCGATTGCATCAGAAAATGAAAATGAAGAAGCTCGTCTTTAGTCTGCTAAATTATTGTGTAATGTAAAAGAACACTAAAATTACTTAAGTTTGAAACCAAGTTCGAACATTTCAAGGTTTAAATAAAGTGTTTTTTTTTATTTAAAACAGGGTTGCATCGGGTTTAGAGTTTATTTCTTTTGCGATGCAAAATAAGAAACACTAGGCTAATATTATTCTTGCGACATTTTAAATTTGTATTGCCAAATAAATGACATTAAACAATTAAAACAGTAGGCCTACAAAACGAAAATTGTCCAAAGCAACATAATTAAATTAAAACATGCGTTTTTCTTTGCCTCTCTCGCGCTGAATCTCTTTTTAACAAGTTTATTTAGTCTCCCTCGCTCTCCATATGAAAGAGGAACATTAACACCTAGGCCTATTGTCCTGCGCGCACAGCACTGAACTGTCCCCCAACCCCCCACAGGCTATCGGAGTCTGAGGCTGATTTAACACAAAGAGAAGTCGTAATTCACACTTAAATCGCTATTCTAGACAGTGTTGATAATGAAGGAATTAAATGATTTAAGTTACATGTAGCCTAGTGAATTTTCTGTCATAAAAGTTTATTACTAAATATTTCATTATTTCAATAATTGATGAAATAAAACTGGTTTGGGCCAGCTTTTTCCAAGCAAAACTAAATATAATCTGAAAAAACGCATGTTCATTTGTTGTCATTTCGACAAATACATTATTTGATCTGTTTTTACATTTTAATTCAGGGCGATTTAGCCTGCTACATTTCATTAGAGCGAGATTTTCACCCTTGTCATTTTCTCATTGGGAAGCGCTTACATAGGCTACATGTTTGAGTAGATCCTCTGTACCTCTCGTTTTCATATGGATTACATAATCAGATAACATTTATTAGCCTGAATATTTAGACATTTAAAGGCATTAGACAGAGCCGATTTCTTATAGTGACTGAGCTGAAGTGGCTTTCGGTTCATTTTTGTGACGCGCAGTTCCCGGAGACAGAGACGACAGATAAACTTTTGTCGTTAGCAAAAGTTCGAATAAAACCCGATTTTAGAAAAATGCATAGGGCCACTCGGCGTGGTCTGCCAAAACACTTAATTATAAACTTCAATATTTCATTCAAAATAATCTCAAAACGCTTTGTGAAATTTTGAAAAGCCGTGCATGCATTAAGGCCACTTGAACTATGGACAACTGAAACGCTGGTTTTGATTTTATTGTTTATCGTTGTTTAAACGTGCTTGTTCTGTTGCATATCTCTATTTTATATTTGATATGGTCTATTGGTGAAGTAGCCTATAGCATTGATTACTGTGGAGGGAGGGGTGTGGGGATTCAAATAATTCAGCAGAAGCAGGGATGTTTAGACCAGAAGGAAATCCCCGTCCCCCTGACAAATCACACTTTACTTAAAACCATGTTTTTAAAAACTCTAGGTTGTAGGGAATCAAAAAAATAATAATAATAGGCCTAATAAAATATATATATATATATATATTGGCTATATATATATAATTACTTTTTTTACAGAACTGCTTTTGAAATTACGATTGGCCTCATACGATTGGTAGCCTACAGATGCAAAGTCGTTCTGTTGGATACTATTGTTCCTTAGTGTAAAATGGAAATGCATGGTAATTTTATTTTATAAATATAAGCAAAAAACTGTATGGTGTACCAGAGTTTTAGAGCTACACAAATCTCTCTGCATTAATAAATATAAAATTTACAATAGACCATGTTTGTTCGGGATTTGAACCCGTGTCATCTTGATGATCGAACCGTAAGTTCTACCACTCGGCTATGAATTTTCTCACTGAGAAATGCCCAAACGTTTGTTTGTCATGAGCGAGAAAACGTTTTGTCGTTAGCCTGTGAGTGTAGGCCTACTTTAGCCTACATGAATAAAAGTAGACCTTTTACAGTTTTAAAAGATGATATCTTATCTGTATGACCAACAATTACGCAGTAAGTTCTTTTAGCTGTTATGAGAAAAATAAATTCAAATGAACGCGCCGCCGCGTTTGTCAAACTCTAATTTAACATGCCAGAATAAAGCCAGATTTTAGAATAATGCATAGCCACTCGGCGTGGTGTGCCAAAATACCCTAATTATAAACTTCAATATTTCATTCAAAACCATCTCAAAACGCTTTGTGACATTTTAAAAAGCCGTGAATGTATTAAGGCCACTGGAACCCGGATCGTAACTGCAACGCGCTGCATGTCTCAATACAGGAGCAGAAGCGCTGGTTCAGATTGTATTGTTTGTTGTTTAAACGTGCATGTTGCATATTTAAAAATATTTGTTTAAAAATAAATGTTTGTTGTAGGCTTATTTGCAAATTACCATAACTTGTAGAATTTCATCCTTACTGTTAATTGACATTAGCCCCACTTACGTTTTGATAAATGTCCCTTTGCGCCACCTGGCGGTCATTTCGCGAACGACTTTGAAATGCGACTGGTTTATTTTTATTGTATTGGTCTACTTTAAAAAATAATACTTTATAAGACATTTATGGAAAAAGACTATTTTCTTTTCAAGATTCTGTAGAATGGCCCATATAGCATTTGACTAGAATTTGTTTCCAGGTATGACTAAAAATGTGCTTTTGGCTTTCATTTATATTTTGATTGTTTGTATATATATATATATATATATGTATGTATGTGTGTGTGTGTGTGTGTATATATATATATATATATATATATATATTTAGGCTATATATATACAAGAAAGAATGCAATGACAATATATATATATATATATATATATATATTGTCCTTGCATTATTTCTTGTGTGACACCCCTGAATGAAAGGCTCATTATTATGTAGGGTCACTGTCTGAGAACCACTTAATATTCATGATAGGGGTTGGGCCGTTCCGCCCATCTGCATATTGCCTTGGCAAACAAAAAAATGTTTTTCACAATTTAAAACAATCTATTGGTTTATGTGAATGATTAGGAAGGATGATTTTCAGATCATTTTGAAGCCAGAACTCGAAGCGTCAACATCCATTTGTCAAAAGTCTTGTGGACACATATTTAGTATTTGTTTTGTGGTCTTATTTCAGCAGCTTTCATTTTAATTTTTTTCAATAACCACGCATAAACAATATTCTCTTAAAAATACAAACAATGTACATACAAGTTGCTCACAGATTATGGTAGCCCTGTTTGTGCTATATAGAGTGAATTTACACCTTTGCCATTAACATGTTTATAAATAACTGAAAAAAGCACAAATGTAAGGGCATCACAGAACATCCAAATGGCCCCAAAAACACCTCAGACCCCAGAGGGTTAATATTAAGATAAAGTATTACTTTAATTTAGCAGGTATTTTTTTTGTATTATTTAAAAGGTTATGTTAGATTTATTTAGTCTGATTGTGAATTGGTTTGGGTAGTTACTGGGGGTAGGTCTTGATAAGCCTAGGGCTTCTACCTATCCCTTTTCGAACAGGTTGATTATTATGCAAAAAATAAATAAAAATAATAATAATTTTTGTTGTTTTTGTGTTTAATTATTTGTATGGATACTTCATACGTATTGCTGTCTATTTATTTATTTTATTATTATTTTTATGAATTGTTCGAAATAAAGATTTCATTCATTCATTCATTCCTTTTACTCCAGTCAAACTAGCTTTGTCGTTTTTGGCGGTGTTTATAGGTTTTTTCGAGTCCTCCGTTAAGTTCACAGCAATGACACTCCTTACTGGCGAAAACACCCCGTTAAACACTCACTGTGTGGTGGAGGTGTGTAAGCAATGATATCTGCTCTGTTAATTGTTGGTGCTTAGTTTTGATTTGTGTTGATGTCAGGCACAGAGGGCCTTCCCACCCCGATGGCCATCAAACTTTATTGTATGTGTGTGTGTGTGCGTGTGTGTGTGCATATAGCTGCTCTGATTTAAAATCCCAAGGAGCTGCAAAAAACGCCCAGATGTCTTCCTGAACTAAAGTCCGTGTGTGTGTGTTATAAGTGTGTGTGTGTTATAAGAGGATGAGAACCGATAAAACAGAAAAAGGGACAAGAGTATCAGTAGGTCAGCTTGTTCTGGTTGCACGTGTTTGTGTGAACAACTGGCTGATCTTATCCGTTATGGGTGTATCAAGACCCTTATTATCAATGGAGCAGTAATGTTTTGTTCTTTAGTGAGATCAAACATACATGTTTGTATGTTGTTTGGTTTAAAATGGTTCATCCCAGTGATGTAATTCTGAAACTTCATCTGTGTAAGTTATGCATTATCATCTGGCAGAAGGAAATGGGAAATGAGAGTAACTGGCATTCTCCTAATCAACTTTCAAGTTGGCACAACAGTTAATTTCACATTCAAAATGCACTAAATCTACCAAAACACTTCATACATGTTTCAGATTAACTCATTCTTCCATAACACTAGCAATGGTTGTTAACCAACAAACACACTTTGTTACTCATAAAACAACAGCCTAAAAACAGGTAGAATTATATAATGTATTTTTTGTAAACATTTCTTTTCAAAACAAGCATGTCTCTACTGCTTATAATAAGAAGTAGAGAGTATTATAAGTTACTATTTATATTATATACTGAATTGCCGATTATTACAAAATAAAATGAATGAAATATCGGAAGTTTAGGATCTTAGTCTTTTGATTATTGATTTGTACTTTAGGTAGCCGTTGATGAAACACTGTTTTGTTACATTTATGTATTTTACATAAACCATAATATTGTACGTATAACATAATAAGAGACATTTTTAAATTTAGTTTAAGAGAGGATTGGTGTAATCCACCAAATATTTTTTAGATGAAGTACTAGGGGAAGGAGAACGCCAATGATAGAGAAACAATTCTATTTAATTTTATTAATGCTAGTTCAACATCTGTGCCTTTTACAACATTTATCTTACTGAGTGTGTCTGTGTCTGTGTGTGTTTGTCTTTTTCTATACCGGTGGGCACTTCAACTTGAATTCACACAGACTTATTGACTCAAAACTGTTTTTTTGAAAATGTAAAAATGCAGAAAGTTTGTACACTGTCAAAACCATTACATCTATGGAGATTCCCCACAAAGATTGTAAACCCGAAGTGTGTGTGTGAGTGAGTGTGTCTAGGTTTGTCTATACGGTCAAATAGTTGTATACATTGCATCTATGAGAGCTCTTCACTAATTTAGCCTTTAAAGTCTGTGTATGTGTGTGTTTGTGAGCTTCACTCTGTAGCATACAGCAGAAATCCACTGAATGTGTTGTAATGATTCTGATCATCACAGAGCCAGCAGCCAGTGTGGAGACTGATGGTAATACGGTCGCCGACTCTTAGCTGCGCGAGTAAGACCGCTGTGGCCTGGTCCTCCTGGTCTTGATCATACATCTCCCTAAGTGCTGCTAGAGCCACACCATTCCTCCTGATACTGGTACAAACGGACAGCAATGCGCCTGGTGAGCCTGCGTCGCTGAACACGGTAAATGCCAGGTTATACACGCCTGACCGTGGAACCGTGAACACACCAGTGGATGAGTTGTAGGCCTCTCCAATGTTGATAAAGATGCTCTGATAGACCACATTTATTGCCGTCCTTGCCGGACCAATACAGCGTCTCCTGTCGGTTAGACCCACAGAAAACGCCACTCGATTCTCTAAAGATGAACAAGGAACATGTATGAAACATGTATGTAAAAATATAACACAAAATAAATAAGACCAACAGATTAGGTGCAGTTATTTCTAGTCTAGTCAGATTTCTGTTTTATTTTGACTGTTCATTTTGTGCATCAAATAAGTTGTCTATTATATAAAACATCCGCTCTGTACATTTTAAAATGTTTATTTACAAAACTAAAGGTCTGTTGAGCTTGAGATGATGTATGTGCTCAAAGATAGCAGCGTTTGTGTGTACCTCTTATGTTTCTCAGTGTGTTTTGTGCTCTGGCCAGCGAATCCTCCAGTGAATTCATACTAGAGTTTAAATATTCTTCTAACTGCCATTTTTTCCTCTGCATCACACAACAACCACATGAGTCCTGGTCAGTCAGACACGCTAGGTAGAGAGGAATAAAGATATTAGTCGCAAAAGTTATATGTCTATCTTTTATGTTGCTGTTCATTTACATATTGTTACAGTATTATTACGATTTTCAAGGAGATTTGCAATGATTCTTACGGTTGATGGGGTCTGGAGCAAGGGTTTGTCCTGGCACGTCCCAGGTGTAGGTCTTTTGCTGGCCGAACACCAGCGGCAACACAAAGAACAGCACAACGCCTTTTCCTGATCAAATTGTTCACAAAGGGTAATCACATTCTGTCATAACTATGATTACATTACACATTTTGTCTGTTTAGTTCAAGCTCATGAAATTTGAACCATGAGATCAAATGTATACAAATCTTTCACTTATAACTCAGCCCACATGAAATCTACATCTGCAGACTTCCCCTTAAGCATAATTTAATAATTATTTCGGCTACCATGAAGAGTGCAGCAACTTCAGCTATATTGAAAACATTTTTTTACGAAAATCGATTCCGTAGAATTCCATAGATTTGTTTCGTACAAAATCTAAAAAAGTCTGCAGATTCTAGCACAATATAAACAAATTAATGTAACAGATGCTTCTGCCTCTTAAATATTAGATAAGCTTATTAGTCTTTAAAAGCTGTATAAATAATTCTTGACAAAAACTTCTTGATATTTATATTGTTTAAAATAAATAACAAATACATTTCTGAAGTATCTATGAGTTTCCAATAGACTTGTAATAAATACAATTAAAAACAAATAACAATATAAAATGTTACTATAATAAATGATATATTATTCAAAACTATATTATAAGACACACAAGCAACATCTGAATGTTTTTTTTTTCCCTGAATGTTTAACAGGTGCATATTGCCAAGTTTGTTAGGCACTTACTCTCTGAATAATTATTCAGAATTGAAACAGTGATTTATTTTCTCACCTTTCATGTCTGATGGCTGTTTCTGTTTCTGCCCTTTGAGTCTCAGTGGGAGCAAATGAAAATCAGAGTCTGTGTGATGTTCAACTTTATATCCTGACAGCACCTCCTCCTCCTTCTGTATTCAGGCAGGGAGATTCAGGTGTATGTGTGTGTTTTTAAAGAGGAGCTTTACATCGGCAATATGAATTAAAAAAAAAGCTACAACAAGGGAGATATCAGTTCATGTAACTGTGACTTGCCTCAGATACACTGAAATACAAAACCCCACCGAGTTTTAAACTATAACACCACACAATACAACACAATGACACGCATCAAAGCCATGAAATATGATGAAAGCTGCTATCTTTTCTAAGCAATCAAACATGCACTTTCCCAGGAAGGATCTCTGTTTTGTAATGATTGAAGCCCCAGAACAGCTATTCAAAGAAACGCACCACACCTCTGTCTACAACACAAGACAGTCATAAATGATGCAAAACATCACAATAATGTGTGTTGTAATTTAAGTAAAATATTCCCACATGGCGTTTCTTTATTTGCGTCGACTCAGTTTAGTGTTTACAGTCTGATAGAGATCTCAGTGCAACAAAGCGAAAACACACAATAAAGCTCATTTATCCAGCACACATACAGTATTAACACCAGCAGAGAAAAAGAAGCACTTAATGGGATAGTTTAACCAAAAATCAAGACTTTCTGGTTACAATTTTAAGGTGTCCTTAATTGTTGCAGTGTATATGTATAATATTTAAGTACTGAGTAATCTTACAACAACGTACTATAGGCTTAGGGTTATTAGTGTTGGGTTTAGGGTTAGTTGTAATTATGCATAATTGTGTTACTGACTTTCTTTCTACTGTGATTCACAAAAGAAGATATTTTGGAGAATTTTGGTAACCAATCAGAATGGTTACCATTGGCTTCCATTGTTGGGACAAACAAAAACTGACACTTTTTAAAATCTTTTAAACTATTTTAAATCTTTTATGTTCCACAGAAGAAAGTCATACAGGTTTAGAACTGCATGAGAATGAGTACATGATGACACAATTAACCCTTTAACTGTTGTTATTTAGTTTTATTTATTCTTAAAATGAAATGATATGTTAACTTATGAAAGCCAAGTGGGTTAGAGACAGTACTTTTTACCACATGAAAAAGTTTTAGCCAGGGTTTATTTTTGCAGGCAAGTCACAACACAGCTGCGGAAATAAAACCAGGAAGACATCAGACATACACATTATGTCATGCATAAAGCATTTTTCTCTTTTCATCCTTCCTCTCTCAATCGTCCCCTTTTACTTTGCTGTCATAGGTGCCTTGGCCTTTGTATGTCGAGACGTATCCACTGGTGTCAGGGATGTCTTCCCTCCCAACACGGCCTTTTCCTTTTCCAGACGGATCAAAACGCTCCTTATGAGAACCAGTGAACTTACTGCTGTCTGTTAGCCTGTCCACAGCAGAGGCTTTTGCCACTTTCTACAGAGAGAAACAGATTATCCATGGTTATTGTACATGGTTATTGCTTAATCTATGAAAACAGACTGATTTGATTGGCTGGGTCTCACAGTGACACCAATGTTGGCAGGTTCTTTGCCAGCCATGAGACTGTAGAGAAGCTGTACTGCCTCTTCCTGGCTCTTCCCTTTAAAACGTTTTGTAGCCAACTCGGCCATGGCTTGAGTGAACTGCTCAAACGTGATGACACGTGCTGATTTAACCCTAAGACACATAAGCAGATACAGAACAGCACAAAGTTAGGCCCAGTCATGCATACGTCCATTGCACAGGATTAAAAATAAAACAGTTTGCTGTCGGTCATAGTGCGAATAATCATACTTGACTTTGCTGAAGACGATGTCCACATCCGTGCTGGTGACACTTTTCCCATCGATGACCTTGCAGTCCTTACACAGCTTAACAAAGTTTTTCCCATTCATCTCATTCCCTGTTCCTTTGGTGTCTCCATGAACTGCAAATTTACGAAATGCTGTCTCAACCTCTCCCAGCGAAACCTCACCTGAACCCTCAGCCATGCTGTCAGATCTAAAATGAGAGAAAGACAGAATTTTAAAGAAGAAAAAAAGAGACAAAAATATGTTTTGAGGTTTTGCTTTTTTATAATGTTTTATTGCAACATTATATGGATATTTCCAGTCCTAGCTTTTGATTGGTTTATTTTAGTGTTATTTATATAGCTTACTATTATAGTTACTTTTACTCTATTATAGTTACGTATAGTTCTATATTATATATATATATATTTATTAATATCTTTAATTGGCTTTTTAAAGTTTTTTAGGTTTAAGGTTTTCATCTATTTATATTTAAATTTTATTTGAGCTTAATTTAAATTATCAAAAAAGATATGAATAATTTGAGTTTTAGTTAACAATAACAATGGCTTAAATACAGTGTTTCAGCCGTGCTGAAATTTTTGATATGTAACATCTGTAAACAACTGTTCATCATATCACTGTTATAGCAGTGTCTATGGCAGCATTCTGTGATGTGAGAGATTAGAAATTCTAGCGGAAAGATGCAACAAAAAATCATTTGTTTGGCATCTTAATGAAAATGTGTGTACTTTTGTGTTTTTTTTATAGTTACTGTTTTCCTCAAGGCTGTGTTACTTAATATAATTAATGTTAATATAATAATAATAAATAGCATGAACTCTCCTAACAATGAATGTCTCGATGTCTGTTATGTACAGTGAAAGCTGCTATCCTGGTGCTGTAATGTTTCTGTACTGGTTACACCCAGAGTTACTGTCCCACACTGTTCCATGATCCATGCTCACAAATCATTCTCATTTACTCCACACGCGCGCACACACTCACATAGAGAGAGACGTTGGGTATGCATGTTTAATGGGCACATTTCATAGACATAATACTTTTTACGCTGTACAAACTGCATATCATGTCCCCTAACCCTAAACCTACCCATCACATACAACTTTCTGCATTTTTACATTTTCAAAAAAACACGTAGTTTGATTAATAACCTGTTTTCCTAATGGGGACCAAAAAAATATCCCATGGGAACATATTCTCCCCATAATGGTATACCTGAACCACACACACACATACTTGGTTTCTCTTTGTGGGGACTCTCCATAGCCGTAATGGTTTTTATACTGTATAAACTGTATATTCTATCCCCTCACTTAACCCTAACCCTAACCCTACCCATCACCGAAAACTTTCTACATTTTTACTTTTTAAACAAACAAAAAAACATCAGTATGTTCATTACTCCATTTCCCTTGAGGGGACCGCTGGCGGGTCCCCACAATGTAGGCGATTTCAGGTTTCACTATCCTTGTGGGGACATTTGGTGTAATATAATATAAACGCGCACACACTCAGACACATTTATATAACTCGCACTAAAAGCCGTAATTTAATGAAGTCCACTTTAGAGGTCTTCACGGGTCACTTGGATCCGAAAACACGAGGTCCGACCCGAGACCCGAGCGGGCTCGGGTCCAAAACTCCGACGAGTGTCTCGGACACGGGTCGGGTTCGGTATTAATGGCCTCGGGTCTCGGGTAATTTAAAATAAATATGCCTTTTCCAAATGGACCCGAGAAGACCCGAATCCTTTTAAACTATGTTGGGCATTTAAGAAAATTGCAGTATTTAAAACAACTCTATGACACTGACACCGTTCTCTCACTTTTTCTAAGTGAGAGAGCGAATCCGCGCTTCTACGTGCAAATGGGCTATAAGCAGAAGCACGGCTGCATCCGCATTTATTTACTCAGTTGCTCGCTCCACATAAACCAATCCCTCCCTTTGCCAAGAAGAACTAGTGCGCCATCATGTGGATGGATGTTTGACTAAATGCAAGTATTTGAATTGTCGTTAAGCCAGGCCTGTCAATCAATTTTAAAAATACGCGACACTGTCAGAAAAGCATGAAGGCGATAACAGAAATTGCGAAAAATGTCAGGGAAAACGAATGGTGGTTCCAATCATCGTATGGTCCGGTAAATAACATTATGCCAAATTTTATAGGACGTAATGGGTTACAGTGATGTGTGATTGACATTTTAGCACTTCAGCACGCTTACACTTGCGCGTCTATGTTAAGTGCATTTTTTTAGAAACGCAGGGCTGCAGGCTGTGCACAATGTAAATGCCGTTTACGTTCGGGTCCAGTCGGGTTCTAAAGGAAATGGCGTCGGGTCGGACTCGGGTCTAATTTTATCGGGTCTGTCTCGGGTCGGGTTTTTCTTTAAAAAAAATAATTTATGCACGTCGGGTTCGGGTAAGTAGTGATTCGGGTCGATTCGGGTCGGGTACAGTTTTTAGGACCCGAGAAGACCTCTAGTCCACTTTACTAAATTAGCTTCAGCTGTCTTTGCTGGCTTCCCCTCTCTCTGTCTCTCTCTCTTTCTTTCTAATATTGGGTAGGCCTATTTGTAATTCGTGAAAGCATCATATAATCCGTAAAAGCATAATAAATTACTACTGCATTTACCTTTTATAGATGGAATAATAAAGTGAAAGTACATTAAATCTATAAAAGAAAAATGCATGAAACTCTTGCATTGAGAAATTAAAAGGTTCTGGTAAACAAGTAGCCTAATGCTGCCTATATTCCTTTTATTCTTTATGTGCGAAATACATATTCAAATGTAGGCTACTCTAAAAATATGTGAAATATATTATGTAGCTAGGCCTACTATAAAAACAAGCTAAATGCGTCTCATGCATAAATCCCTCCTGGTCCTGTTTGACCTTGTAGGTATGACATAAATACTTCCAGATGGGTGTGTGTTATTGAGAATGAAAGAGCAGGAGAGATTCAAGCCTACCTGACAGTGAGGTGGACAATCTTGGATACTGATGCTAAGCTGCTACTGAAAGGATGCTGAAAGGACGGTTTCTCGTCTTCCTCTTTGCCCGTGCTAAGTGTGTGTGTGTGTGTGTGTGTACAATGACGTAAGAGAGAGGGGAGGAGAGAGCACAGCCCAGCACAAATGATGACTTCACTCGCTCGTCTCTCTCTCTCTCTCTCTCTCTCTCTCTCTCTCTCTCTCTCTCTCTCTCTCTCTCTCTCTCTCTCTCTCTCTCTCTCTCTCTCTCTCTCTCTCTCTCTCTCTCTCTCTCTCTCTCTCTCTCTCTCTGCCACATGTCCTCTTGTCTTCCCGCTATTTACAATTTCTCCGCCTGTTGGGCCCCTTTCTTTATATTTGTCCTCTCTTTTACTTTGCTGACTAAGTACTCCTTCACTTTCCCTCCTTGTCCTCTCCTCCTTCTGTCTTTGTCTCTCTCTCTGCTGCCACACCCTTACACACATCAGTCTCTGTGGAGCAGATGTTACATAGTGAATCCACACACGTACACGCGTTGTTGGACTGTGATGCTCTAAATGTTATTTGCTATAATGGCTTCAGTGCATCTCTGTCTAATGGCTCTGAGCACTCACCTCTTACAGACAACTCAACCGCATAGATGGAGACCCACTCACAGAAAAACTCATCATTTCTGACAACACAACTAGAGGAACAATGTCTGTTTACAGTACATGCACAAGAATATTCTGATTTAATAACTGGAATTTGGCCATATTGCAGTTAATGTAAACGTGATAATTAACCATATCTAACATAACTGCATAACCGAATATACAATTATATCAGCATAAGGCCAAACAAAGTTTAGTCTTGGTGATACAAACCTCAAACACATTTTTGGAGAGATGAAGACTACCAATGTAGCTGGTTTGGGCATGCATGTGTGCGTCTCTCGCTACGAATCGGCTACCCCTCTATGTTGTGTTGTGTGATGTTAAAAAAAGACTGTAGTCAAATCTGCTGTTCAGTGATTCTACTTTTATCCATAGGCATAATCTGCATAAATTGAAAAAATGCCGCTATACACTCACCTAAAGGATAATTAGGAACACCTGTTCAATTTCTCATTAATGCAATTATCTAATCAACCAATCACATGGCAGTTGCTTCAATGCATTTAGGGGTGTGGTCCTGGTCAAGACAATCTCCTGAACTCCAAACTGAATGTCAGAATGGGAAAGAAAGGTGATTTAAGGAATTTTGAGCGTGGCATGGTTGTTGGTGCCAGACGGGCCGGTCTGAGTATTTCACAATCTGCTCAGTTACTGGGATTTTCACGCACAACCATTTCTAGGGTTTACAAAGAATGGTGTGAAAAGGGAAAAACATCCAGTATGCGGCAGTCCTGTGGGCGAAAATGCCTTGTTGATGCTAGAGGTCAGAGGAGAATGGGCCGACTGATTCAAGCTGATAGAAGAGCAACTTTGACTGAAATAACCACTCGTTACAACCGAGGTATCCAGCAAAGCATTTGTGAAGCCACAACACGCACAACCTTGAGGCGGATGGGCTACAACAGCAGAAGACCCCACCGGGTACCACTCATCTCCACTACAAATAGGAAAAAGAGGCTACAATTTGCAAGAGCTCACCAAAATTGGACAGTTGAAGACTGGAAAAATGTTGCCTGGTCTGATGAGTCTCGATTTCTGTTGAGACATTCAGATGGTAGAGTCAGAATTTGGCGCAAACAGAATGAGAACATGGATCCATCATGCCTTGTTACCACTGTGCAGGCTGGTGGTGGTGGTGTAATGGTGTGGGGGATGTTTTCTTGGCACACTTTAGGCCTCTTAGTGCCAATTGGGCATCGTTTAAATGCCACGGCCTACCTAAGCATCGTTTCTGACCATGTCCATCCCTTTATGGCCACCATGTACCTATCCTCTGATGGCTACTTCCAGCAGGATAATGCACCATATCACAAAGCTCGAATCATTTCAAATTGGTTTCTTGAACATGACAATGAGTTCACTGTACCAAAATGGCCCCCACAGTCACCAGATCTCAACCCAATAAAGCATCTTTGGGATGTGGTGGAACGGGAGCTTCGTGCCCTGGATGTGCATCCCACAAATCTCTATCAACTGCAAGATGCTATCCTATCAATATGGGCCAACATTTCTAAAGAATGCTTTCAGCACCTTGTTGAATCAATGCCACGTAGAATTAAGGCAATTCTGAAGGCGAAAGGGGGTCAAACACAGTATTAGTATGGTGTTCCTAATAATCCTTTAGGTGAGTGTAAATCGTTGTGTTTAATCAGTAGTATAATCAGCCTACTCCTTGCTCAGCTCAGACCTCCCGTGGACTATAGTTCACAATATTGCAGACAATCTCATTTACCATAATAAAGTAATATAAAGGAAATATTAATAATAATTTTATATCAGATACAATATTGCTATATAGGAAATGTCTTGTATAGAAGACTTCATGATGCAATCAGTAAATTAATTTCAAAGAATTATATCAAAAATATCTATTGATAATGAGTTTGTATTGCATCACACTCTTATTATTCAAATAAATTTCATATAATGTACCTCTTCAATCCCACACATTTCCAGCATTTGATATAAACACATTACCAATAAAATATCGAACGCACATGAAAAAGAAATAAAAACAGATCAAAGTGTATAACCATACCTGCATAAGTTGGTAAAAGCATTCATTAAAGTTAACCTTATGGCCTATAATTTGTAATTCATGCTGTGTTGTTGTTAAGGAAACCAGTGAAAAATGGTGAAAGTACAAAATAACTAAAATGCATTGTAATAAATGGAGATCGAGAATGAGGATCTCCAGTATTTCCTCAAACATTTTATCTTAGTATAAATGGTTTATTAGTTTATGTGTTTGCATATGAATAAATATACAACAGTGCAACAGTATTCAGCAGTGCAACAGTTTAAAATCAGTACTGGAAAAAGACCTTGAATTATAAACAAACATAACATAATTTGCTTTATATGAACTACAGGAGCACCATCTACTACAGCATGCTAGAAGAACTGGTAGCATGTTACATCCAATGGCTGCAAAGACAATCTGAAGAGCAATGTATCCCGAAGGTCAGAATCATGAAAAACATGCATTCATAAGTTGCAGTATTATTTGTTGAAGCTAGATAACCAAGCTGCAAGAAGTTTTAGAAATTTCTACCCACATGAGCCCCACCGTGAATGACAAATGGAAAAAGTACTTTATCTGAAAACGACAATAAGTGTTTGTTCGCAGTAAATAAACAAAGCAGTGGAGCTTAAAGAGCGGTTTCATATTGAAGACATGAATATTAGAATGCTCATTGAAACTAAATGTATCAATTTACTAACAGATCATGTTACATACACATGCAATTTTGACTTTATTAGGTGCACATTTCTAAAACTGGGTAGGATACCAGTTGACCCTAATTTAGCCTAATTATTTGTGACATTCAACAAGGTCTTGGAAACATTCTCTCAAGATTCTGGTCCATGTGAACAAAAAAACATTAGGTATAGTTGCAGCATATTCAAGAAGATGGATAGACGGGTAATAAAAGGATGCTGTGATGGATTTTTTATCCTCAAACCTAACTATTTTAGATTTGTCTCCCTAAAACTAACTACTATTATAACTTATACGCTAGCGTGTCTATATATATTTGATGTTAGCTACGTTAACCATTCAGCGTGTCTCCAGACGACTACAGCCTTTTGTCCCTAACTATACTCCGACGTGTCTCCAGAGTCCAGACAACTACTGCCGAGTCTAAATCCTATATTCCAGCGTGTCTCCAGACGACTACTGCTGAGCCGATAATTCTAACTTGTTCTCTTGCCGCGCAGCTTAAATGACAGACAGACTTGAATAATTGTTCTTTAAATGTTCTTTATTACGGCCGGGAGTTCTCGAGCAGTTCTCAGAGAATCTCCCAAAAAGAAGCAATAAGCATGGCCGGAGGATTTCAGACAAATCCCATTGAGAATCCCACCAGTAAACACAAATACAACAGTTTTTAAAAAATAGGGAGGTATGGCAAAATGACATGATACATTACATAATTTACCTACAATTTGATTGGTTCTTCATTACTTCATAATCACAAGGTTTCAAACTTAGACTGTCTAGTTTCATTTCCAATATTTGTAATTTATACACACACACGCACACACTCAAAGTTATAAGTTTTCCATTGGTTTCGTACAGTATATCTGTTCAAATGGTAGATGTTAAATAAGGTTAGATGATATTAAAATTTCCACCACAATGCACACTGGCTGTTATAGGCTGTGCCATATAAACACTGCTCAATTGGTATTAAGGGGATGTTAATTTGTGCAAACTGCAAAGAATGTGTGTCTTTTCTCTAAAGTGCAGGTCTGGCAGCTCATCCAGATGGTGGCTCAGCATCATTTACCATTCCCTCCCTGGACCTGCAAGGACACCATTGTGAATGCACAGGAAACGCCTTATTTTTAGCTTTAATCTGCAAGGCTTCCGTTATCATCCGTTTCAAGTCATTTTAACTGTACAAAAACATTATGTTATGCTGCGTGATGTTGCAAACTGGTATTTCTTATCATATTATTAGGGGTCCAAGCTCAAAGTGCTATGTATTTGTAAGGATGTTTAGATTAAACTTTACACATTTAGACAACAGGACATTTTGAGGACACGCACCAAGTTAAAAAAAAAATCCACCAACATGAGAGCTACAACTGAAAAAACACTAACTCTGCAATAGTGTGATGATCCATTAAATTGATATACATCCTCTTGATCTTCATCTCTTCTTTACTTTAATATTACTCGGATACTTCAAAAAACATGATTTTCAGCAGCCACTCAAACTTCAGCAGATAATAACATCAATTCTGAATGTCTCATTGCAAAAATAGATATATTGTGTAACGAATATGTCTACTGAAAATTGACCAAAAGGTGGCGTTTATAAGCAACTTTACATTTAGCTAATAACTTAATAGAATCTAGGGCTGCACGATTTGGGGAAAATGTCATATTGCGATTATTGAGGTCAATATTGCGATATGCGATTGCGATACAATAAACAAATGGTTTCATGAGTCAACTTGCTTGGTTCTAAAGCAAAATGCACACACAGATTAGTGATAATTCTGAAATGTGTATTTCTCAACTCAAACCAGCAACAACAACTAAATGATTGATAACGCCTATAATGATCAATAAGCCATTGATGTCTGGATAAAAATGTATTTAATTTTAATTTAAGTGAACTTCAAACAATCCTCACATAAACCCATAATAAATGTCATATTTACCTGTGCTCTTCCTGTCTACAGGTAGGACATATACAGAAATTGAATAAAGTTATCAAACAGTCTGCGCTGCATAAATTATAAATTATAAGGACTAAAATCCTATTTAAAGCAACACAAGTTCTTTGGTCAAGAGCAGTGAGTGTTTTTCTCTGTTTCCTTTGTTCTTTGATTAACTTTACTGACAGAAAGCTTTATTGGATGCTGGCCCTTTAAGAGTTGCTGACAGACACGCGGATCTCACACGCGCCATTCTCTCACAACTCTTTATGACCATCATAAGACTGCTCTTATGTTATGAAGACACTCGACAAATTATATTTTGGCATAATTGTGTGTGTTATTGTTCGTTCACTTAAAGCGGAAAGAGAACTGTATTCTGGCGCGCGGTCTGTGCATGTGCATGATACTGGCGCGCGTCTTTCAGTCAGGACATTCACAGGCAGCGCGCTCTCTTTTGACTTGTCTCGCTGAATGGTTTAAAAGCATTCGCATGAATAAGAGCGGGATCATGTAACACTAGCCAAAGAATGACAAAAAATAACAGATGCTGCGTTAACAGCCCTAATTTGTTTATTTCATATAAAATCGCAGTATTTTGCGTCATATAATCGCATAGGCTTGACATCGCGATAGGGGATTATCACGCTGATACGTAGTACTTCCGCATTTAGTGATCTTTGTGCACTGCCACTTCCGTTGAATCACCGATCACTCTGGCGAACTGATGACGGACTACACTAAGTTTATTTATATGGCATCCCTGGTAAATTAGTCTGATTCACTAAAGTGCCAGCTACAAACAAAAGTTTGGACCTTAATCCCGGCGAACCGCTTTAATCCACTTCTTCCTTATACTCAATTCAGTCGGGAATCCATGAGAACTTAAGTAGGGTTAGCGTTGTTGGTTAGATTTACAAAGTGGAACAGAGCAGTGACATCTAGCCTTTGTTTCAGCCATTGTTGAACTGCGTCGGAAGTGGACATGCACAAAGTTGACAAATCCCGCCCATGAAACCCGGAAGCGTGATAATCCCCTATTACGATTGCGATATGATTAATCGTGCAGCACTAATAGAATCAAAATTATGTATTGAAAAAATAAGTTGGATACTAAAGCTAAAGTAACGATGAAAATCATTAATTTAAAAACATTTCTCAAATTAAACTAAAATAATTAATGTAAAAAAATAATAGACACAAAAAAAACAGTTTTTTTCAAAAAAACATCCCTCGAGAATATGAAGTGAGTAGACAACTACCTCAAATAAAAACGACAATAATTGTTTTAGTAGCTTACTGCCTATGTTGAAGACACATCCATCAGGTGCCAGGAATATTATGGTAAGTTAAAGGCACACTATGCAGGAATTCCGTTTTTTCCAAACAGCGACCCCTAGAGTCGCTGTGGAGTACTTGTATGTAATGTTACTGTCGTAAATACCACTCACGCAGAGCATCTCTGCCATAGACTGGTCTCTGCACTCACAGCCTGATACCCCTTTGAAGCTGTTATATTAAGGTACAAATCTTGCATAGTGTGCTTTTTTTTTTGCATTAAATAAGAGATCTAGCGCTAAAATGTGTTTTTGAACTCAAGCTGAGGAGCGCTCGTGTCCGCTGCTATCAGTGTCATGGATACATAGTGTCTCTTGTGGCGGCGCGCGCAGTCTTCACTCGGACGCGCTCTTCAATCTATCGCCGTTGCGGAGACTCATTCCGGTGAAATCACAAAATAAAATGCACAAAAACGTGTCCCTGCTTGATATAGACTGTAACCACTGATGAACATAATCAGTTTTGATGAGAGAGAAAAAACTTAGAGCCTGTAACCTCTGACACGCTTGGCAAAAGATCTACCACTAGACCATTAAAGAACTCAAACAAAACTTGCGGATCGATGCATTTATTTACGGGTTGAGAGGCTCATTCTCTTTTCCTTTTCTTAGTCTCTTCCGACCGCGTTTTCTTTGCTTTTTCCATCGTCGAGTATCACGTCTGAAATGCGCGCAAGTGTCTTCGTGCTTTATGTTGTGGTTGATGTGTGTGACGTCGTTGCCGTAAAGCATGTCGTGATTCTTGCGAGATTTGTCGGGGGCGCTCCTCTTAAACTTGCATTGCTGGTTTTTCCAGCGGCATCCCCCCCAAGCTTTACTACCAGGATGATTCGCCCTACTATGAGTTTGTTTATCACCGAAATGACTTTGAAGCTGTTATATTAAGGTACAATTCTTGCATAGTGTGCCTTTAAGAGCAGGGGGCGGCACTGGGCGCCCTTGCTATATTTCACCCATTTCACTTGAAAAGGGCCTCGCAACAGAAGAGGCCTAGCCTGACTACGCTCAATTTCAGTTCGACATCTGAATTCTCTTATGTCTAATCCTGCTTTCGGGGCGCGGCTCTGCTGCTGACCCAGTGCTTCGCTTCACACGCTTCACATGTTTAGTTGCTTGTTGTTTGTTTTATGTTTTTATATACAGTTTTTATATAAAGTTATTTTTTATTAACTCAACATGAAGCTTCGCTGGTTTTTGGTTTGGATAGCGGCATGTCTGGCTACATGTTTGATCGCGGCTGGCTCAGGAGTGGACATAAATGGTGTCTTCGTTTACACCAGGGAGGAACTTTTACTACTTCTATCCCGGTCTCGCCCCTGTTAGCTACAGGATTGTAAAGAATTGATTAGGAATCCCAGGGCAAAAGAATGCACACGCCCATCCAAGAAGAAACGAGGATCGAGAGGTGGGATACGTCAAAGGCTCAAACGAAGAGGCGTCAAACCTCCCTTACCGGTAATCACCTTGTCTAATGTACGTTCCCTAAAGAATAAAATGGATGAATTGGCAGTGAAAGTCAAGTATGACAGTGACTTTAGGCAAAGTCACTTGTTATGTTTCACAGAGACTTGGTTGAAGGAAGACTTTCAGGATATCTCATTAAATGGCTATACAATGATTCGAGCCGACAGAGATGAAGTTAAGTCTCGCAAGTCTGTGGGAGGAGGACTTTGTATTTTTGTGGACAAAAGATGGGCAACAAATTTCAAGATCCATGAACAAATGTGTACCACATATTATGAGCTATTATCAGTGTCTTTTAGACCATTTTATTTACCACGGGAATTTGGACAGATTACCGTCATTTTAATATATGTTACGGGACCAGACAATGTGGAAGCCGCAAATAAAATAACGGACAGCTATAATAACGCTTTGGCACGCTCCTCTGACCAACCAATTTTAATTCTTGGGGATATGAACTCCTGTGATTTGTCGGGATATTTGCCTACACTTCATCAGTATGTGGATTGCCCCACTCGAGCTATGCGCACTTTGGACAAATGTTTTGGCAACATAGCTTAGAGACTGTTTTGAAGAAACAGAGTGGCAACTGTTCTTTGATGAATGTGATAATGTACATGAAATTACTGACACTATCACATCTTATTTAAGTTTTTGTGAAAATAATTGTGTTAAAACAAAAACAATTAGAATATATCCAAATAATAGGTATTGGCTCACTAAAGAACTTAAAATTTGTCTAAATGAGAAAAAAGCTGCTTTCTTAAAAGGTGATAATGAACTATTTAGAGAAAAAAGAAAGGAACTTAGAAGTCAAATTAAGAACGCTAAATTAGATTTTAAGAATAAGGTTGAAAGTAGGTTATATATGGGAAATGCAAAACAGGCATGGGAGGGTCTAAATACCATGATGGGGAGAGAAACAAGGAAACCAATGTATTATTCACAAGGTGTATCTTTTGCAGAAAATCTGAATGTTTTTTTTAGTAGGTTTGATTGTGGAACGTGTAATACTGAGTGTGATAGAATATGCCTTGACATTCCTACATATGAGAATATTATACTTAAATGATGTTTTATTAACAAAGTTCGGGAGGAGCACGTTCAGATAATTAAACCTAATTAAACACACGTGGAGCACATTCAGATAATCAAACCTAATTAGACAAGAGTGGTGCTTAATCAACGAGTTAAGCGCTGTGTATATATACAGCAAACTAACCTCCGTTCATTGACAGTTTAACAGCATCCCTCCACCACCCCATCTCCTCACTTATAATCCTAATACTCTTACAACAACGGGGGGAGTACTCTGGGTTCGGGCAAAATTCCGAGCTCGGAGCCCTCCCCCCGGACAGCACGCTAAATACGCATAATCTTTACTCTGTTTAATTGATGTAAGTGTGAACTCGTGAAAGAGCATGAAATAGCAGCTAGTCTCGCTTGTATTAAGCCAAATAAAGCACCTGGTCCAGATGGATTAAAGGGTAGAGTGCTAAAGGATTGTGCTTTTCAATTGACTGGTGTTCTTACACAATTGTTTCAGCTCTTGTTAAATTATAAGGTGGTTCCTAGTTCATGGAAATGATCAAATATTGTTCCAGTACCGAAAATATCTAATGCTAATCAGTTAAAGGATTTTAGGCCAATAGCTCTTACATCTATCTTGTAAATGAGTGTTAACTACATATATTAAGACTGATGTAAATAAATATTTAGACCCCTTGCAGTTTGCTTATAAGACAGCTAGTGGCACTGATGATGCCACTTTAACCCTATGCAATTTAGTGTCCGAACATATTCAACAGACCACAAACTATGCTAGACTTTTATTTATAGATTTTAGTTCAGCATTTAACTCAATTAAGATAGATGTTCTTTTACAGAGATTACTTGATTTAAGAGTGAATGGTGGACTTATCTGGTGGATTAGAGACTTTCTTTTGAATCGTCCTCAAAAAGTTTTCCTTAATGATAAAGTTTCAAAAACAATTGTTTTAAACACAGGAGTACCACAGGGAACGATATTATCTCCTCTATTATTCTCATTGTACATAAATGAATTTAAAATTCACAACTCATATTTTAGTCTACTTAAATACGCTGACGATTTGGCACTTGTCGGCCTCTTGTACAAAGGTGGAACCGAAAGAGATAAATTGTATCATAATTATATAAATTCTATACAAAAATGGTGCAAACTGAGTGCACTTGAGATAAATTTGCACAAAACTAAGGAATTAGTGATTAGTAGAAACAAATGTGAAATCTCTGAACAATTGCAACCATTGACACTCAATGGATACCAGGTAGAAATAGTTAATAGTTTCAAATACCTGGGAACATTCATAGATAGTAACTTGAGTTTTGCTGGAAATGTGGATCATGTTTTTAAAAAGGCAGTGCAGAGATTGCATCTTATTCGGAGGCTAAAACACTTTGGTGTGAGCAAAAATATTTTAGAAATGGTTTATACGAATCTTGTAGAGAGTATTATGTCTTTTAATATGACTGTGGGATGGAGTTCTGACTGTTAAATCCAAGCAGTAATTGTCTAGGGTGGTTAACGTAGCTAACGCAATCGTAGGTAAGACAGAAAGACAATTGAATGAGATATATTTATTGAAAGTTAAAGAAAAGGCATGGGTTATTATAGAGGATTCCTCTCATCCCTTACACTCTAGCTTTCAGTTGCTTCCATCGAGGAGAAGGTTTAGACAACCTAGGGCGAGTAAAAATGTGTACCAGATGTCATTTGTGCCAACTGCTATTCGAATTTTAAATGCTGAGAAGATATGAATATGAGTAGGGGTGGATATGTAAGCTATAGCTGCATGGGAATGTTACTGTTTTTATTTTATGTATATTTTTATGTTTGTGATGTCCTTGTGTGTGGTGTATAGTGAAGCCAAAGACAAATTTCCACTTGTGGACAATAAAGGAACTAAACTAAACTAAACTAAACTAAACTTCAATCAAACTGCATTTATTTGACTGAAAATACAGTAAAAACTGTAGTATTGTAAAATATTTTAAATGTAATTTATTGCTGTGATGGTAAAGCTGAATTTTCAGCATCATTACTCCAGTCTTCAGTGTCACACTGTCCTTCAGAAATCATTCTAATATGATCTGATTTGCTGCTCATGAAACATTTCTTATTATCATCAATGTTCAAAACAGTTGTGCTGCTTAATATTTTTTGTGCAAACTATGACACATTTTTTGATGAATAGAACAGCACTTATTTAAAATAGAAATCTTTTAAACCTTAAAGTGTAAATTGCAGGTTAACCACCACAACCAATTAATGTGTAAATTAAAGTGCTCAATGTGTATATATGTAAAAAATTCTGTCTTAAAATGCGTCAAAATAACATTTATTGGGGTTTCTTCATAGGTAGCATGTTTTCTACAGTAACTGGGAGATGACGTCATAAAAGGGAGCGCGGGCGGCAGGGATGTAGTGGAGGCTAAACGCACGTAAACGCCGTTTACGCACCTCCCAATATTCGGAAATAGCGTTTATCCACCTCCAAAGTGCGTTTATCCACCTCTAAATTGCGTTTATCCACCTCTAAATAGCTATAAATTAAGCTTATGTCGTTTTAGTTTCATATTGTTCATTATTAGTTTCATAGGTTGTTAAACCTAAGACGAACTCTTTCATATTGCGCTGCATTACTGTCAGTGTTGTTGACTATACTGACGGTAAGGTTGCGCTGTTGATGCTCGCGCAGCCTCTCGAGGAGAAATCTACACAAATGAGCGCAGCACACACACACTCAGTTAAGAAACATACTGCCTATAAAAAAATCTAAATGTGGAGTTTTTATATTTTTAACATATGTTAAGCAACCTCAATTATTTTTCCTGAACACCATCACGATTGAAAATGTGACATTGATTTCCTACAACAGTTCAATAAACAGTTAAAATTAAGTCACTTACATTTTAGATGCAATATTGGCTGTTTTTGTTCTGTTTCAGCAGCGAAAATAGTTAACAAAAATCACAGCAGAACCACGGCGCATCTCACAGGAACACTCGACCTGTTTTCATTACTGAATGATTCAGCATTTTGAACGAATCGATTGAGTCAAAGATTCAATGACCCATTCATAAACATCGGTCTCATTCTTGAATGAATCAGCCGTTTGAACAAATCGTTTGAATGAATCGATGACTCACTCATGAAGACGGTCGCCTGCCGCCACCTACTGGCGGTTTAGTGTTGTGTTTAAAAGTAGATCATTCTTTCCAACGTTTCTTATTTGTAAATTTAAATCAATTTCATAACTTTATTTTATTTTTCAGTGTAAATGATTTAATTTGATCAGCCCTATAGTGTCTTTGTTGTGATGTCTGTCTGTGTTCCCCCTGTCTTTGTGCATTTGGTTCAGTCCTGTTCCCTGTTTTCCCGCTCCTCGTTTGTGTTCATGTATACCACGTCCCTCGTTATCTTGTTTAGCTTGTTTGCCCTTGTATTTAAGCCCTGTGTTTCAGTTCAGTCCTTGTGAGTTCTTGTGTTGTTACTGTCGATGTTGGTTTTACTGCGCTTGAGTCTTGTTCCTGGTCTGAGTCTTTGTATTGTTTTCAGTTTATGGAATAAAGTGTGCTGCATGTGGATCCTGCTTCCTCCTTGTTTCTGCTGCATCGTGACAGAAGAACTCAACAAAGATGGATCCAGCAGTTGCCAGCAATGGAGTGCTAATAAGAATGCTTTCTTCAATGTTCCAAGACGGACAGCCGATAGAGTGGTATGTGAGGGACTTTGTGAATTGCTGTCATCTGGGATCCTTGGATGACACCCAACTCTTGGACCTGTTCTGGAGCGGGCTGGATGCGGATATTGCTCAGCGGATGCCGGACGACTATACCGGCTGGACCCTAGAAGGGTATATCGACCTGGCCCTTTACTTGAGCGGTTCAGCTTTTACTGTGGGCTTGGCCGATGAAACACCCCGCAAGCTCACAGTACCCCCTGAGTCAGTTCACGTCAGCCCCGTCCAGCCTGAGTTCCTTCACGTCAGCCTTACAGAGACCGTCCAGCCAGAGACCGTCCAGCCAGAGACCGTCCAGCCAGAGACCGTCCAGCCAGAGACCGTCCAGCCAGAGACCGTCCACGTCACGTCTGCCCAGCCAGAGACTGATCACGCCACGCATGCGCCGCCTGAGCCCTCAGTGACCGCAACACTGGCCATTATGGCCACAGCCATGTGGTGTGTGTGGGCTACGCACACACTTGAGCCGGTGTCCGCTGATCCTGCGCCAGAGCCCGCTGATCCTGCGCCAGAGCCCGCTGATCCTGCGCCAGAGCCCGCTGATCCTGCGCCAGAGCCCGCTGATCCTGCGCCAGAGCCCGCTGATCCTGCGCCGGTGTCTGTTCCTGCTGATGACCCCATGGCTGCCCCTAAGAAAATTTTGGGGGGGGGGCAGTAGGACCCTGGATGGGACTGTGAAGGCCGCACCCCCATGGCCGCCCGAAGGGTCTTCTCCGCCATGGCCGGCCGAAGGGTCCTCTCCACCATGGCCGCCCGAAGGGTCTTCACCGCCGTGGCCGCCCGAAGGGTCTTCACCGCCGTGGCCGCCCGAGGGGTCTTCACCGCCGTGGCCGCCCGAAGGGTCTTCACCGCCGTGGCCGCCCGAGGGGTCTTCTCAGCCGTGGCCGCCCGAAGGGTCTTCTCCGCCGTGGCCGCCCGAAGGGTCTTCACCGCCGTGGCCGCCCGAAGGGTCTTCACCGCCGTGGCCGCCCGAGGGGTCTTCTCCACCCTGGAAGCCTGAGGGTCCGACAGCTCCGCCCTGGATGCCCGAGGGTCCACAGCCTGCTCCGCCCTGGTCACGCCCACAGCCTGCTCCGCCGTTGCCTCGCCCTCAGCCTGCTCCGTCGTGGAAACGCCCACAGCCTGCTCCGCCCTGGCAGTCTGTTCGTCCTGCTCCGCCCACGTTCCATGGCCCAGGTCCGCCCACGTTCCATGGCTCATGCCCGTCATTGCAAGGCCCTGGTCCCGTTCCCTGCGCGGACCTGGCCCTCCGTCCCTCCCCCGGGACCGCCTCCGCTCCACCACCCTCCCGAACTGTCTTGTTTCCTGTTTTGTTGGGCGTCGGGAGCCGCCCATAGAGGGGGGGCTATGTTGTGATGTCTGTCTGTGTTCCCCCTGTCTTTGTGCATTTGGTTCAGTCCTGTTCCCTGTTTTCCCGCTCCTCGTTTGTGTTCATGTATACCACGCCCCTCGTTATCTTGTTTAGCTTGTTTGCCCTTGTATTTAAGCCCTGTGTTTCAGTTCAGTCCTTGTGAGTTCTTGTGTTGTTACTGTCGATGTTGGTTTTACTGCGCCTGAGTCTTGTTCCTGGTCTGTTGGTTTTACTGCGCCTGAGTCTTGTTCCTGGTCTGAGTCTTTGTATTGTTTTCAGTTTATGGAATAAAGTGTGCTGCATGTGGATCCTGCTTCCTCCTTGTTTCTGCTGCATCGTGACAGTCTTATTATTCGAAATAATTGAATTTATTTATCAAATTTAGGAATTTAAAATGAAAGATGAAGCATAGGCTACATTTAAAGGGGTCATATAATGGTACATGCACTTTTACAAGTTGATTGTACTGAAATGTGTGTTGGCAGTGCCTGTACACAACCATCATATAATGATAAAAATCCATCCAGTGTTTTTGTTTTAATCTCCTTATATGTTTTCCCCTGCCTCAAATTGAGCCGTTCGTTTTTGTGACATCAATAAAACGGACGCCCCTCCCGCGATTGTTGATTGACAGCAGTGATTCAACACAGACCCGCCCTCGCTCGTCCTGTCAATCATAGTCCGCGCGGATCGGCGCGGTCATTGTTGATATGCTGGAGCACTGTCTATGAGCAGAATGGCGTCTAAGCGATTGTGGTGTTCTGTTCTTGGGTGCAATAACGAACACAGCAGTCATTTTAATGTTCCTAAATCCGAACGCTGAAGACGCAGTGGCTGAGTTTGTTTTCGAAGGGAATATTCCCCACGAGCAACGTCAATGCTCTCATGTTTGCCGAATCATTTCTCAGTGGACTGCTTTATAAACGAGGATCAGTGTAAAGCTGGTTTTGCTGAGAAGCTGCACCTGAATAAAGGATCGGAACCTATTCGTCTTCCTGCTGAACCTTCAGAAGAACTAAAGTGAGTGTAACGTTTTATTAATCTTTATATTAATCTTTATATTAATCTTTGCAAATCGCCAGCTGCACGCTTCACGATGAATGCGTAGGTTTACACTCAGGGTACATTACAGCATGTTTTCTATGTACAACGTTCTCAATATAATTCATAATCCCACGTTTATAATGAACAACGCGTTATGGATATTGTGTTATTGTGTTACAAACGGTGTAGCACAGAACAGAGAGGCGGGGTGAGCAAAGCTCATTATCATTTAAAGTCATATGCACTGAAACGGCGTGCTGAAAACAGAGCTGTTTTTGACCAGGTAAAATAAGTGTTTTCTTACAATACTAATGAGAATTTTTAATTAAAGTATATTACAAACTTTTAATTTAGACCCTAAAGAATCATATTAGCTTGTACAAAAATGGCATTATATGACCCCTTTAATAAGATTGGGGGAGGGGATGCCCTGTAAAGGTGCAGATATTACAACATGCCGATTTAAATATCAAAGCTGATTGAACACTGATGAGAATATTGTTTCAGAATAAATTAACAAAAAAAAAAATCCGGACGAGAAACTTTTTTACTCGGACAAGTGGATGACAGATTAAGCGTATGAAAAGGCTTAATGTCGAGCCCTCCCTATATAGCAATATGTCATCAGGAGATACACATACACCGGTAGGCAGTGTCCCACCTTACCGGGTGACCACGTCGTGGTCCACCAGAATTTATAGTTTACCCACCTCTTTTTTTACCACTACACCTCTGGCGGGCGGTAATGCACTCACTCTGTGTGTGCCGGTTGAGGGAGAATAAAACGATTCGCGGGACTCCCGCAAACTAGAAATATCTATGAATAAAACATAAAAACGAAAACATTTTTATTCATCTGTTGCAGAAAAGCAATAAGAACAACTAAAACAAAATAGAAACGGTTTACAGGCAGAGTTTCTATTTCTAACATGTCTGCAGCGTTGAGCGATGTAGCCAATCACAGACATATGTGTTGATTTCTTGAACGCAATAATGGCCAATCAGAAGCATTTACGATGGACTCCCCTCACCGCTCAAAACGGACTTTTTGTTCAGTGCTGAATTCTGTCAAAGAACGTATATTTCTTCTATACTCTTTGATTCTGTATGCTGGCAAATCCTCTAATTATAACAAACATAGTGTATATATTATGAAAGATTCATTGATAATAACAGAGATGTGTGAGATCGCGATGAACTGATATCAGCTTTTTAGGAATTATTATGGGAGCGCACTTTGCGCGCAGTCATGCCAGACTATGCACGCAGTAGCCCGCTTGCTTTTATGTTATAACAGTGATCAAGACCATGTATGCTGTGTATGGTGGCGACACGTAGGCTAACTTGAAAGTATTTGGAGGTAGGCTACAGAAAAAAAGTCTTTTTGCGGGTGTGAGCGGGACAAAACATAAATGTTGCGGGCGGGAGAAAGTAATATAGAAAGTATGAGAACGTCAATTATAACGACCCACGTAATTAAAAAATAGTCAGGTTTAAACCGGGCTCATAATTACAGTTAATGTGTCGGGCAGGGCCGGACCGGGCTCGGACACAGCGGGCTCGGGTAGGGTCTTGCTTGATTTTTTTGGGCCCGATCTAAGCTCTACCTCGGGTAAGTTATGCTAACACTTACAGGCACGAATCAGCCGTTTGTCCTTGGGGAACTTGTGGAGCCTCTCCCCAGTTTTTGATGTATTCGTACATCCCGCACAAACACAATAGTTAACCATTTTTGCTAGCTAGGTCTCCAATATAACGTAACTCCAGGCCTGGAGCATAGACAGTAAAAGCTTGGAGTACCTTTTATGATGTCACGCCCAGCCTAGTGGAAGGGAGGGGGCGTGCTTAAAACCATTGTAAAACGCACCAACTTTTCATATTATATTCAGCATTTTGGTATAAAAAACATAAAAAAACAATGGTGGGCGGTTCTTATCTTTATGTTTAGTAAGCACATTGCTTTATCTTCGTGAAAATTTTTACCTGCAATTTACACTTTAAATGTCATAAATGTCATAATGTCACTTTTAATCCGTTTATTGCTTCCTTGCTGAAAAACAGTATTAATTTATTTTACAACAATAGGGACTAGATACTTTTAACAAGTGTATTATTATTTTTGATCATCACAAAGGCAAATGGTTAACTTTAATGGTATGAGTTTGGAGTTTGGAAGGAGCATGTTAATCTGAATTACTTGGCGATTCCACGAGATAGTGGTAGATGTCTGAATAGTCCATATTTGGCCACTGCGCGGGTCATTAATCCAGTTTTCGACCATTTCAAAGGGACACCTCTGTATCCAGTTGCTTCTTTAAATAAAGCTCATGGTCCTCGGCCGGCAAAGAGAGTGTGTATGTTTGTGCCATTTTTGCTATCAAGAAACTTTGCAGATCTAGAGCGAGTTCTGTTCTGTGAATCCGTTTGTTTCCCCCCAAAAAGGGGCGTTACCCTTCGATGACACAAAAGTAGCGTTGGTCTATACCGTTTTTCCCTTTGCGCTTCACTTTTCTCTGCGTTTCTCTTCATGGTGCTGTTCTTACGTGGGGGTGGAGTCAAGAAAATCCACGAAGCTGCGTCATCAGCATAAGCAGATCGCGTCCGAAGTGCGGATCCGTATGTGATCCGTTCTGGGTCCGCGGATTAAAAGCACAGGCGGGGTCGATCCTGGAGGCGGGGCCGATCTGTTAGCGCAGCGAAAACGAATCTGACAGTCAGGCTGATCTGGTGGCTTGAGGGCGGGTCCGCCACGGACTCCTTTGCTGTGTGGGATAATAGGGGCCCTTTAAAGAGTGTTAAAATAATAAACTAACCAGAAATAATAAAAAAAAGTGTAAGAAATTATAAAATCAAAGTGAAATGCATGTTAGTGTGATGATTGACATTGCAGTAAACATCCAATCACATTAAGTATAGGTTGAAGTCCCGCCCCACCACTCTAGTCACGGGAAACCATTTTCTCTCTCCACGAGACTAATGATAATGCTTAACTTTGAGCAAGAGCTAAAAAGAGGAGTCACCGAGGATAAAATACATATTTCTTTGGATTTTGGTCAGGTTTTTCTCCCATGCTGGAACTCCGATAATTTCAATTAGAGGATGATGTGAGATGGCGAGTCAACCCACACGAGACGAACGCTGACTGAGGCGAAACAGTTCAATCTAACCCAGGAATCGGGTTGGAAAATTCTGATTACCTGCTAGTTTCACACAAACGTAGGCCAGTTTTCTTTATTTTTTTCCTTCGAGAGACCACTCAAAGGAACGTCTTTGTGGAGACGGAGCCATTTTTTTTATTGTTCCTTATTTTTTTCGTACCACAGAGGGAATCTGTGGAATCAAATAATTTTCAAACTATTTTGAACCGAGTCACTTGAACTGAATCTTTCTGAACTGAGATTACTGAATCAAACTTCAAAACCGAATTTTTCTGAGTTGAATCTTTTGCACTGGATTTACTGAACTGAACTTGAATGTATTGAACCTAACCTTTTGAATTTTATTTACCAAACTGAATGTACTGAGCAGAGTTATTGAACAGAATCTATTGAATCAAAATTTCCTGAATTGTTCTTGTAACATTTTGAATTTTTGAATTTAACCAAATAGCAATTTTTTTCTGTTTTGAGTTAACTGAGGTTGTCAAAAGTTATAATTGCGAACGTGTTATAAGGTTGCAGTCTAACTAAACTCTATAGTTATTGGGTGCACCCAGCAGTGATGAAGTACTCGAGTCCTGGACTCGGACTCGAGTCCGACTCGAGTCCTTATTCTCTGGACTCGAGTCCGACTCGAGACTCCATTCTCTGGACTCGTGACTCGACTCGGACTCGCGGACTGATGACTATACTTGGACTCGGACTCGAGAATATATAAAATCGGACTTGAGCATTCATCAAATGAATGACATTGTTTCTGACTAAATAGGTTATAAAAAATTGACATAAGATGTTACACTTTTCCTGTTTCGGGGTCCAAGACCGGCCGTGATCTATTTTTTCCCTCACAGACACTGCTACCGCTCGCTCTCATTGCTTGACAACACACTCACTGACGTCACTCACTTTACGCCGCATTCTCGTGAGAGAGTTAACGTAACACTCATTTAACACTAGATAAGTTCCTCTACATCTAATCAGCAATTTCAATTCTGGCACGCTTTGCAGCAGCTGAGCTGACCACTAAGGAGCGAATGTACAGTGACGTGACATTTAAAGGTACCAGATTTAAACTGTGCTTTCGTGCTATGGCTGGCGCTGAGCCAAAATCGGACGCGCTCAGCGCTTAATTCTGCTTATCATACAATAACACAATTATGTTTATTTTAGCTAACAAACTAGACGGCGACCTTGACTATGTCACACATCGCAACCACTCTTTTCCTGCGGAGTTACAACTGCTTATAGCACTGCATTTTCTGTTTTTTTTTGCCACAGTTACATTGGGATTTAGTTTACTTTTCAAAATTTCAAAATTGTTTTTCTTTAACCATATTCGTCAAGAAGAATGCATTTCTCCTCCTCTGTCCAATTAGGCTTTCTTTTTTGTTTTCTTTATCCATTCCAGTTGACTGATCATCCAAAAATGTATTTAAACAATTAAATAAATAATCGTGCCACAGCTAGTTGACAATGATTTGAACTAAGGTCAAAGGCAATTCTAGTGATATCATACACATTTCTAGCTGCAAGAAAGAGTGCCTGAAAAATGTTGCTTGATTTGGCTTAAGTGTATATAATTTCGACTCGGACTCGAACACGGGACTCGAGACTCGACTCGGACTTGAACTCAGGTAATGGTGACTCGACTCGGACTCGACTCGGACTCTTCTTTGGTGACTCGGACTTGGACTCGGACTCGAACACTGGGACTCGAGACTCGACTCGGACTCGACAGTTGGTGACTCGACTACAACACTGGCACCCAGATTAGTCCATGAATAACTCATGTATTGCAATTTGATTTGAGTTTCTCCTCTGACTCCTCTGATCATTCTACCTGCACCAGACCGTTATAAAAGATCGGACCCAAACTGAATGCACTATGAGCCTATTCCTCCGCCCGATAGACTTATTATACTCCTGCACCCAAAATGGCCGTCCACTTGAGAAGTATGTGGAGGATTTCCTGGAGCTAGCCTCAACCGTCTACATGGAGGATGATTTGTTCATGTTCCGGTTTCATGGAGGTTTGGACAAACCCCTGTGCTCTCAAATGCCGTGGGATGTGCATGGCTGCATGTTAGAACAATACGTCCTATATGCACTCCGGCTCAGTCGATCCGCCTCCAGAACGCAACATCTTCTCCTATCATGTACAGAGTCCTCTCCTGAATGCCCTGCAGAGTCTCATCCCGTCGAGACCGCCACCCTTTCAGGGTCTCGTCCCGCCGAGCCCACCACCCTTCCAGAGTCTCGTCCCGTCGAGACCACCGCCCTTGCAGTGTCTCGTCCCGCCGAGACCGCCGCCATTCCAGAGTCTCTTCACGTCAAGCCTGCCCAGCCTGAGAAACTTCACGTCATGCCAGCCATCAGGCCTGCCACCGGATCGGTC
The DNA here is from genome assembly GCF_029890125.1 of Rhinichthys klamathensis goyatoka. NCBI lineage: Eukaryota > Metazoa > Chordata > Actinopteri > Cypriniformes > Leuciscidae > Rhinichthys > Rhinichthys klamathensis. The sequence goes on along the minus strand of NW_026606982.1, from coordinate 809,676 downwards.
GATAGGCGACCAGGAATGTTATCCAGCGTGACAGATCCACTGCTGATGTCAGCGCGTACTGTCAAGAAGGCCACCCGAACAGGGTCTCGTTCCGCCGAGACCACCGTTCCAGGGTCTCGTTCCGCCGAGACCACCGTTCCAGTGTCTTGTCCCGCCGAGACCAACGCCCTTCCAGTGTCTCTTCACATCATGCCTGTCCAGGCTGAACTACATGTCATGCCTGTCCAGTCTGATCTTCACATCATGCCGTTCAGCCTGATCTTCACGTCATGCCTGTTCAGCCTGATCTTCACGTCATGCCCGTTCAGCCTGATCTTCACGTCATGCCCGTTCAGCCTGATCTTCACGTCTATACCTCTCCACCGTGGTCGCCCGAAGGGTCGTCTCCGAGGTGGCCTCCCGAAGAGTCCTGGTGCCCTGCACAGCCAGTAATTATCATCACTTGTAACGCCTGTCCTTCATTCTATCATCGTCATCTGTGTTAGTATATAAGTTCCCTCTGTTCATCTAGTCCTTGTCCGATCTACTTTGTACTATGTGTGTGAGACCCGTCTGTTCCTACCCGTCTGTTCCTGTGTTTTTTTTATCAAAGAAGTAAAAGTTTAATTTGGAAGTTCTGACTCCTCTGATCATTCAACCTGCACCATACCGTTACACAATCGACGCAGGTGTTACATATAAAGTGGAACAAGGAGGTGTTACACAGCCAGGAGGTGTAATTAATAGCTTTATTTATACTTTACATCCAAAAAGAAAAAAATTGACAAAAGAGACAATCAAATCAGTTTATAAGTGTGGCAGTAAATTGACATTAAAAACATGGAAATAGTACAGAAGGAAAGTGTCAAAATTTTAAATGCTTTTTTAGTCAGTGGACCAATTAACACTCTTGAGGATGAAGACGTCCTTGATCTTTTAAAGCATCATGGTTCCATCGCAAGAGTCCTTCCCATTAACGATCCTGAGTCCAAGTATCATGACCACTCCATTGTAGAGTACAACTTTGGATTAGCTATTGAATCAATAAGTCCCTTGCTACCCCTTAGCTACACAGAGCAGTGTCTACTCTTGTGAGGAGAGTTCTGGTGCCACAACCTCTTATACACCCTGAAAACCATTGCTAAGCAAAGTGGAAAATCCTTCATCGCTTTGCTTCGAGAAGAACTCTGGTAGATCTCAAGCTCCTTAATTCCAGATGAGGTGGATGAAAATGAGCCTGCGTTTGATGAGCTCAATTCCATCAGAGAGCAGAATGCTTCCAAGATGAATGTTCATAGTCCTAGTTCCATTCCTAATGAGCCAACGCTTGATCAAGATGATGTACCAAAGTCTGAAAAGCGCTTGTCAGGTACAATGAGTCATGTTCAACTCAATCTTGCTGAGGTGCAGAAAGTCATTGTGGAGCATATAGTTAAAAGTGAAGTCGCTGCAGCAATTCCATCCACCACTGTCCATCTCCGAGTCAAATCGGAATGTAGTACTGCAGCCAAATGATGTGGTTGCTGAAGTGCATGCCATCGAAAGTATCATCCCTCGAGAATATGAAGTGAGATCTGTACCTGCTGGTCCGAGCCGCTCCGAAGCAGCGATTACTTTTGACTTTGGGGACTCCCTATTGCCCTAAGAGTGGAGGGATAGGATCAGTAAAAAGCTCAGTGATATGTCTGATGTGTTTTACAACATGACCTTTATTTCAGTCGAACATCCAAAGTCAAGCATCACATCAAGCTTTTTGACGAAACCCCTTTTAAGCAAAGGGCACACCCTATCCATCTTCATGACTTGGCTGCTGTCAGACTTGCGAGAGTTAAAAGAGTCAGGAGTAATCCGGGAATCTGAGTCTTCTTTTGCGTCCCCAATCGTAGTCATACGAAAGAAGTGGATTACAGAAAGCTAAATTCACAAACTGTGAAAGATTCCTATGCTTTGCCTAACCTTGAAGAGTCTTTTTCTGCCTTAACGGGTTCTCGATGGTTCTCAGTTCTGGACTTGAAGTCTGGTTATTACCAGGAGGAGTCTGACAAGTACAAAACCGCTTTTTCCTGTCCCTTAGGATTTTGTACATTTATCTGGATGCCTCAAGGAATTACCAATGCACCAAGTATATTCCAACGATTAATGGAAAAGTGTATGGAGAATCTTCATCTCACCGAGGTCTTGGTGTTTCTTAATGATTTGATTGTGTTTTCCCGAACTCCTGAGGAGCATGAGGAGTGACTCCTAAGAGTATTGACAAGGCTGAGAGAATATGGGTTGAAATTGTCCCCAGAAAAATGCACATTTTTCCAAACTTCAGTCTGGTACCTAGGCCACATAATATCGGAGACAGAAGTCCAGACGGATCCTGAAAAGATCAGTGCTCTTAAGACCTGGCCAAAACCGAAGAACCTAAAAGAGCTAAGATCATTCCTCGGATTTTCGGGATACTATCGACGATTCATCCGTGATTATTCCAAGATAGTGAAACCCTTAAATGACTTAACTGCTGGTTATGCCCCACTGAATTGTAAGGCCATGAACAGCGAGTTGAAGGGAAACTATTTTAACCCAAAAGAGTCAGTTGGGAGCCGATGGACAACGGCTTGTGACGAAGCATTCAACACCAATATCTCCAAACTTACCAGTGCTCCTGTGCTTGGTTTTGCAGACCCGACCTTGCCTTAATCCTCCACACAGATGCAAGCACCATAGGTCTTGGCCCCGCGTTATATCAGGTGCTAGATGGAGAGAAAAAGGTCATAGCTTTCGCCAGTAGAGGTCTTTCTAAAAGTGAGTCTCGATACCCCGCCCATAAGTTGGAGTTTCTTGCTTTAAAGTGGTCAGTGACCAAGAAAATCTCTAACTACTTGTATGGCAAACACTTCACTGTCGTAATGGACAGTAATCCTCTCAATTACATTCTAACCTCTGTGAAGCTTGATGCCATAAGTTATCGTTGGTTATCAGCGTTAGCCACATTCTCTTTAGATCTGACCTATAGATCAGGAAAGCAAAACCAAGATGCCGATGGGTTATCAAGACATCCCCATGGCGAGCTGATCAATGATATGGTATTACAAAAGGAACCGGAACGGATACAGCAATTCGCTGCCAAGCATCTGGGTGGTGATAAAAGTGTAGTCGTGGACTGTGCTGTTGTTCAAGATGTGTTTGATAAGCACAGAGTTCAACAAGAGTATGGAAACCCTGTTGCTCTATTGCAGTCGCTGGCAATGGAGCAGGACGCTATTCCTGTTTGTTTTGCTCAAGACCTGACTGAAGATGAGTCTGCAGTACCCAGTTTAACTGGTATAGACCTGAAACAAACAAACAAGGGAACAAAGGGAAGATGTTTTTCTGAACCAAGTCATCAGTCACTTGGAAGAAGGTCAAATGCCATGCCCGGCGGTGAGGTATGAATGTCCTGATATATACCCTTGTTGCTGAGGGAGTGGAACCGCTTAGAACTGAGAGATGGAATTCTGTACAGCCGACGGCAGTGGGATGATCAAACAACTTACCAGTTGGTGTTACCTGTAAAGTTCCGTGCTATGGTGCTGGAAAGCCTGCACGATCAGATGGGTCACATGGGAGAAGATCGCACACTCGACCTTGTCCGTTCTCGCTTTTATTGGCCAAAGATGAGTGCTGATGTTGAGAGGAAGATTAGGACCTGCAAACGGTGCGTTAAGCGGAAAGCTTTGCCAGAGAAATCTGCCCCCTTGCTCAACATCCAGGTTCACACGGCCCCTCAAGTTTTTCTGTATAGACTTTCTTTCCATCGAACCAGACCAAAGTAATGTCCATAATGTACTTGTCACGACCAAGTGCGCCGCACAAGCCCTGAAAAGTGAAGCCAAAACGTCTCGATCACCCCCCGGTGGCTGGTCCTAGTATAGGTCATAAAGCCACCTCCCCATGTTATTCAACGGCACGTGAGACCAACTAAACAATAAGGGTCACTTATTAAATTACAATTACAAACAATTAAATTACACTTCAAATATCTTTTTTCCAAAGATGGTTTCTGTCGTTTACTGTAGTTTTTATCACGCTGATGTAAGTTAAAGTGTTTGTTTTTAAAATAAGTTTGTTTTTAGTTAGTTATTTGATGCGGTGGTGTGACGTCATGATTGACAGCTCTGATTGACAGGTGCACCAAGTGTTACACCAAGTGTGCAGTTGCCATACCCATCAACAACCAGAAAGCCAGGACTGTGGCTAAGTGCCTTTGGGACGGATTCATTGTCCACTATGGTTTCCCGGAGAGGATACTAAGGGGGCTTTCACACTGGCAGTTTAGTTCGGAACGGGGCACGGTTCGCATGAAAAATCGCTAATGTGAACGCTGTCATGGGACCCGGGTGCGCACTGGGGTACCGAACCCGAGACTACCTGGAGGAGGTGGTCTGAGTTCGGTTGCTCCCGAACCGTGCCGCGGTTCGCGTGAATGTGAAAGCAGCACGGACTCGGGTGCCCACTTGTTCAGGAAGTAAATTGACCTGCGCATGCGTTTTAGCTCATTGTGATGTATTCAGTTAAATAAAACACTTGTAAGGGATGATAGTGTTGATGATTTACCTTGGGTACGAGCGAGAATGAGCCTGCAGTGTATTCGTGCATTGCGCGTGAAATCAGGGCACCAAATTTGGAAATCCACCGTCTCCTCGAAAGAGTCCGTTTGCAAGCAGCAGAAGGCCACCTTATGTGACACACACACACACGCACAGTAAACCTGTATTGTTCACTCAACTGCGCATAATAGCAGCGAATTATTAAAAAACACACAATATTGCCCCGCGTTCTGTTTTCTATCATGCGCCGTGCACGTTTGCGATGACGTAATATGCACGCAAACGCACCAAGGTTCGATAGAATCAAGTTGAGTGTGAAACCAGACCAACGCTACGGGGGGTGCCGGGAACAAACGCGCTTGGGCTCGGACCGCAGCAAACGAGCCCAGTGTAAAAGCCCCCTAAGTGATCAAGGAGCTGACTGAATCTAAACTTAATAAAGAGCTTTGCGAGATGACAAAAATTCACAAAGTACAGACAACTCCCTATCATCCTCTCGGTAATCCCGTAGAGCGCTACAATAGGACGCTTCTAAACATGTTGGGTACCTTGAAGAAGCAGGATACGTCGCATTGGCACGACTTTGTGAAACCGTTAGTGCATGCCTACACTTGCATGAAAAATGAGACGACTGGATTCACGCCTTATGAGCTCATGTTTGGGAGACGACCCAGACTGCCGGTGGATTTAGCCTTTGGGCTACCCGTAGAAAAACCTGTCCATGAGTCGCATTCCAAATATGTCAAAAGTCTCAAAGCCCGACTTGAGGAGAGTTACCGAATTGCCACTCAAAACGCTTCAAAGTCTGCAATGAGGAATAAGGACAGATTCGACAAACGAGTGAAAGAGTCAACTCTTGAAGTGGGAGATAAAGTCCTTGTGAGGAATGTCCGAATCAGGGGAAAATATAAACTCGCAGACAAATGGGAGCCTACTATCCATATAGTAGCAGAACGGGTTGGAGATCTGCCAGTTTATAAGGTTTGTCCACATGATAAGGATGTTCCAGTGCGAGTATTGCACAGGGATCTATTATTACCTTGTGGTTTTCTTGCTTCTCCGGAGGAAAGCATTCCAGATGCAGAAAACATCTCCAAGCCTAAGACACGAAGCCAAAGAAAGAGAGAACTGATAAATGAGGAACAATCTGATTCAGAGGATGAAATTAGCATATTCAGTAGAATTCCTGCTGGAAAAACAAAGATTATCCATGCATATGACATCACAAAGTCAAAAGTGGCTGATGGGAAAGAAAAAGACTCACCTCAGAGATCCTATTTACCTCAGGAACCAGACTTACCTCATAAAACAGAAATACATCAGACTGTAAACAGTCCAGCTAACATTCTTCCGCTGGATGAAAGTTTAGGAGAGGAGACAGAAATATATGAACCCACAGATCCTGAAGTACAAGAACCATTCCCAACAGGAAACAAAATTGAAGGAGAATACTTACCATCATACGATCCAGCTGGTGATGAGGAGGAAAAGGATATGTCCACAGATGATCAGGATCTGGAAGAAGAAACAGAACGAGTTAATTCATTTGCAAGACCAGGTGCAGATCATAACCTAAGACGATCAAACAGGGTCCCAAAACCTCCAAAGAAATTCCATTATCCAGTACCCTTACCTCAGTAGTCCAAAACTTGTTCCAATCCTTGAGTGAGGCAGTGGTTTATTCAATGAGTCTTGCTGACTTTCCAAAAGCTGACTTAATACTGCCCAAGAGTTAACTGAAGGATCAAGTTCAGGACAAAACGCAAAGAGACTTGCTTACCTTTAAGAGGGGAGGATGTAACCATGTATAATTTAAATGTATTATAAAAAGGAATAAATTAAAGGGCGTTAAAATAATAAACTAACCAGAAATACTAATTAAAAAAGAAAATCAAAGTGAAATGCATGGTAGTGTGATGATTGACATTGCAGTAATCATCCAATCACATTAAGTATAGGTTGAAATCCCACCACACCAAGCTAGTTGTGGGATGAGGGAAGCCATTTTCTCTCTCCACGAGACTAATGATATAAGCAGCAGCATAACTTTGAGCAAAAGCTAAAAAGAGTCGCCGCCAAGGATAAAATATGTATGTGTTTATTTCTTTGGATTTTGGTCAGGGTTTTTTTTTTTTCCATGCTGGAACTCCGATTAGAGGACGATGTGAGATGCCGAGTCAACCCACACGAGAATGTACTGAACAGAGTTATTGAACAGAATCTATTGAATAAAAATTTCCTAAATTGTTCTTGTAACATTTTGTATCCCAATGAGTTATTTTTTTATGTTTTGAGTTAACTGAGGTTGTCAAAAGTTATAATTGCGAACTTGTTATAAGGTTGGAGTCTACTCTATAGTTATTGGGTGCACCCAGATTAGTCCATGAATAACTCATGTATTGCAATTTGATTTGAGTTTCTTTGTCATTACAATCTATTATTCAACTGATACTGTGGAAATAATTTCTTTCTTTTACTTTCTTTTACTTTATTCTCTACAAAGAATACATTTATTTTCAATAGATTTATTTCCTCACAAAGCTAAGCTGTTTAATTTATGCCTTCCGAGCCGAACCTACTGGCCTATAGATATTAGTATATTGTCAGTGCCTGTTAATTGACGCAGGTGTTACAATTACTGAGTATGTTCAGATGATGAGCAGGAAGAATGCTGGGAAGTGAGGGAGGACCGGTGACAGAACCCCTCCGGAGGGGATTACAGACATTACAAAACACTAAAGTTCCTTGGGGAAGTGGAAGGAGGAAGAAGCCAAGGCAGAGAGGCAGGCAGGCAGGAGGAGCCCCAGCAGACGGTTCAGAATACAGGGCAAAGCTGAAAAGTTTCAAGTCAAGTCAAGTCAAGTCATCTTCATTTATATAGCGCTTTTAACAATGGAGATTGTTTCAAAGCAGCTTTACAGAGGTAAACATACAATTTACGGTAACAGAGATTGTTTTGGCTTTATAGCGATTTTGAATGTTATTTCCGGCTAAAGTTGGTTTTGATTGATTCACTTCTAGCAAAATTATCATTTGTTATTACATTAGGGGCCACTAAGACGACGCCGTTCTCTCTAAACAGACTTTAAACGCGAACCTGTGACCGGATGACGTTCACATGCGCATTAAAAATTGATTCTATAGTTATATTCGTTTGAATATGTGTGCGCAGGTTTGTAATTTCCCTACCAACCATGGCTAAACAAACTACTTGTCTTGCCTATAAATTTGATACAGAATTTTATTTTATCACTTCGGGGCACGCGAACCGGATTTTCAACAACGCTTTATCTGTAGAGTGGGAAAGGGATCCTCCATAGGGAGAGGATAGTTGACACTTCAGCACTGCATTGTCATCGGGATCTGGATACGACCTGGATCCGGCATGCTGCAGGAAAACCTCGGGATAAACAAAGACACTAAAGTTAGCGTAGATGCCATTCTTCTTATGATGTAACGAGTACATCTGGATTTAAGGGAAGTGTTCCCAGTTCCGGCTGACCTATGCAGCCTAACATTGAATTATAGAAGTCGATAATGTATTATGTGTATGCTAGGTCAAAGAGATGTGTTTTTAGTCTAGCTTTGAACTGACAGAGTGTGTCTGCTTCCCGGACAATGGTAGGAAGACTGTTCCAAAGTTTTGGTGCTAAATAGGAAAAGGATCTCCCGCCAGCAGTCGATTTTGATATTCTAGGTATTATCAACTGGCCGGAATTTTGAGATCGCAATAGACGTGAAGGACTATAATGCTTTAAAAGCTCGCTCAAGTACTGCGGAGCTAAACCATTTAGTGCTTTGTAAGTAATCAACAATATTTTAAAATTTATACGATGTTTAATAGGCAGCAAATGCAGTGTTGACAGAACCGGGCTAATATGGTCATATTTCCTGGTTCTGGTAAGAACTCGAGCTGCTGCGTTTTGAACTAGCTGTAGTTTATTTATTAAGCGTGCAGGGCAACCACCCAGTAGATGAACTAATTGTTCTGCATTTGTTAGTGAGAGCATATGGCGTAATTTAGATATGTTTTTAAGATGGAAAAATGCGGTTTTACAGATACTAGACACGTGACTTTCAAATGAGAGATTGGTATCAAAGAGCACACCCAGGTTCCTAACCGACGACGAGGACTTAACAGAGCAGCCATCAAGTGTTAGACAGTATTCTAGGTTATTACGTGTGGAAGTTTTTTGTCCAATTATTAGAATCTCTGTTTTTTCAGAATTTAGTAGTAGGAAATTACTAGTCATCCAATTTTTTATATCGGCTATGCATTCCGTTAATTTTGTGAATTGGTAAGTTTCGTCGGGGCGTGAAGAAATATACAGCTGAGTATCATCGGCATAACAGTGAAAACTAATTCCATGTTCCCTAATGATATCTCCTAATGGTAGCATGTACAGAGTGAACAGCAGCGGTCCTAGTACTGAGCCTTGTGGTACGCCATACTGAACTTGTGATCGATAAGACATCTCTTCATTTATTGCTACAAACTGATAACGGTCAGTTAAGTATGATTTAAACCATGCTAGTGCAACTCCACTAATGCCAACATAATTTTCGAGTCTATTTAAAAGAATGTTGTGGTCAATAGTATCAAATGCAGCACTAAGATCAAGTAACACTAATAGAGAGATACAACCACGATCGGATGATAAGAGCAAATCATTTGTGACTCTGATGAGAGCTGTCTCGGTACTATGGTACGGTCTGAATCCTGACTGAAAATCCTCGCAGATATCATTTCTTTCTAGAAAGGAACACAGTTGTGAGGATACTGCTTTTTCTAATATCTTTGATAGAAAAGGCAGATTCGAGATCGGCCTGTAATTGACTAATTTTGTATGATCAAGTTGCGGTTTTTTAACAAGCGGTTTTATCATAGCCAGCTTAAAGGTTTTTGGTACGTATCCTAGAGACAAAGACGAATTAATGATAGTAAGAAGAGGATCTATGACCTCTGGAAGCATCTCTTTCAGTAGTTTAGTCGGTATAGGGTCTAACATACATGTTGTCGATTTAGATGATTTAACAAGTTTAGAAAATTCGTCCTCTCCTATGGCAATAAATGAATCAAATTTTTCCTCATGGAGACTACAATGCACTGCCTGATGCGATACTGTGGTAGACGGTTGCATAGTTATAATTTTGTCCCTAATATTATCGATCTTATAAGTGAAGAAGTTCATAAAGTCATTACTGCTGTTGTAGCTTGGACACTTCTGAGCTTGAAGCTTTCTTTTTCGTTAGTTTAGCTACTGTTTCAAATAAATACCTAGGATTATGTTTATTTTCTTCTAATAGGGTTGAAAAATAAGCAGATCTAGCAGCTTTTAAAGCCTCTCTGTAAGCAATCGAGCTCTCTTTCCATGAAATCCGAAATACCTCTAGTTTAGTTTTCTTCCAGTTGCGCTCCATTTTTCTGGCTGCTCTCTTAAGGGCCCAGGTGATTCTAATGAATTAGAGAGTATATTATAAGTTACTACTTATTTATATTATATACTGAATTGCATATTATTACAAAATAAAATTAATGAAATATCGGAAGTTTAGGATCTTAGTCTTTTGATTATTGATTTTTACTTTAGGTAGCCGTTGATGAAACACTGTTTTGTTACATTTATGTATTTTACATAAACCAAAATATTATACGTATAACACAATAAGAGACATTTTTTAATTTAGTTTAAAATAGTTTAATCTAGTTAAAGAGAGGATTGGTGTAATCAACCAAATATGAAGTTTAGATGAATACTTTAGATGAAGTACTAGGGGAAGGAGAACGTAAATGATAGAGAAACAATTCTATTTAATTTTATTAATGCTAGTTCAACATCTGTGCCTTTTACAACATTTATCTTACTGAGTGTGTCTGTGTGTGTGTCTGTGTGTGTTTGTCTTTTTCTATTCCGGTGGGCACTTCAACCTCAATTCACACAGACTTACTGACTCAAAACTGTTTTTTTGAAAATGTAAAAATGCAGAAAGTTTTCTGTAAAATATACGGTTTGTACACTGTCAAAACCATTACATTGATGGAGATTCCCCACAAAGATTGTAAACCCGAAGTGTGTGTGTGAGTGAGTGTGTCTAGGTTTGTCTATACGGTCAAATAGTTGTATACATTGCATCTATGAGAGCTCTTCACTAATTTAGCCTTTAAAGTCTGTGTATGTGTGTGTTTGTGAGCTTCACTCTGTAGCATACAGCAGAAATCCACTGAATGTGTTGTAATGATTCTGATCATCACAGAGCCAGCAGCCAGTGTGGAGACTGATGGTAATACGGTCGCCGACTCTTAGCTGCGCGAGTAAGACCGCTGTGGCCTGGTCCTCCTGGTCTTGATCATACATCTCCCTAAGTGCTGCTAGAGCCACACCATTCCTCCTGATACTGGTACAAACGGACAGCGATGCGCCTGGTGAGCCTGCGTCGCTGAACACGGTAAATGCCAGGTTATACACGCCTGACCGTGGAACCGTGAACACACCAGTGGATGAGTTGTAGGCCTCTCCAATGTTGATAAAGATGCTCTGATAGACCACATTTATTGCCGTCCTTGCCGGACCAATACAGCGTCTCCTGTCGGTTAGACCCACAGAAAACGCCACTCGATTCTCTAAAGATGAACAAGGAACATGTATGAAACATGTACGTAAAAATATAACACAAAATAAATAAGACCAACAGATTAGGTGCAGTTATTTCAGATTTCTGTTTTATTTTGACTGTTCATTTTGTGCATCAAATAAGTTGTCTATTATATAAGACATCCGCTCTGTACATTTTAAAATGTTTATTTACAAAACTAAAGGTCCATAGAGTCTGTTGAGCTTGAGATGATGTATGTGCTCAAAGATAGCAGCGTTTATGTGTACCTCTTATGTTTCTCAGTGTGTTTTGTGCTCTGGCCAGCGAATCCTCCAGTGAATTCATACTAGAGTTTAAATATTCTTCTAACTGCCATTTTTTCCTCTGCATCACACAACAACCACATGAGTCCTGGTCAGTCAGACACGCTAGGTAGAGAGGAATAAAGATATTAGTCGCAAAAGTTATATGTCTATCTTTTATGTTGCTGTTCATTTACATATTGTTACAGCATTATTAAGATTTTCAAGGAGATTTGCAATGATTCTTACGGTTGATGGGGTCTGGAGCAAGGGTTTGTCCTGGCACGTCCCAGGTGTAGGTCTTTTGCTGGCCGAACACCAGCGGCAACACAAAGAACAGCACAACGCCTTTTCCTGATCAAATTGTTCACAAAGGGTAATCACATTCTGTCATAACTATGATTACATTACACATTTTGTCTGTTTAGTTCAAGCTCATGAAATTTGAACCATGAGATCAAATGTATACAAATCTTTCACTTATAACTCAGCCCACATGAAATCTACATCTGCAGACTTCCCCTTAAGCATAATTTAATAATTATTTCGGCTACCATGAAGAGTGCAGCAACTTCAGCTATATTGAAAACATTTTACGAAAATCGATTCCGTAGAATTCCATAGATTTGTTTCGTACAAAATCTAAAAAAGTCTGCAGATTCTAGCACAATATAAACAAATTAATGTAACAGATGCTTCTGCCTCTTAAATATTAGATAAGCTTATTAGTCTTTAAAAGCTGTATAAATAATTCTTGACAAAAACTTCTTGATATTTATTTTGTTTAAAAAATGAATAACAAATACATTTCTGAAGTATCTATGAGTTTCCAATAGACTTGTAATAAATACAATTAAAAACAAATAACAATATAAAATGTTACTATAATAAGATATTATTCAAAACTATATTATAAGACACACAAGCAACATCTGAATGTTTTTTTTTCCCCTGAATGTTTAACAGGTGCATATCTGCCAAGTTTGTTAGGCACTTACTCTCTGAATAATTATTTCTGTACAGAAACAGTGATTTATTTTCTCACCTTTCATGTCTGATGGCTGTTTCTGTTTCTGCCCTTTGAGTCTCAGTGGGAGCAAATGAAAATCAGAGTCTGTGTGATGTTCAACTTTATATCCTGACAGCACCTCCTCCTCCTTCTGTATTCAGGCAGGGAGATTCAGGTGTATGTGTGTGTTTTTAAAGAGGAGCTTTACATCGGCAATATGAATAAAAAAAAAAGCTACAACAAGGGAGATATCAGTTCATGTAACTGTGACTTGCCTCAGATACACTGAAATACAAAACCCCACCGAGTTTTAAACTGTAACACCACACAATACAACACAATGACACGCATCAAAGCCATGAAATACGATGAAAGCTGCTATCTTTTCTAAGCAATCAAACATGCACTTTCCCAGGAAGGATCTCTGTTTTGTAATTGTGTTTTTAAGATTCAGGTGTATGTGTGTGTTTTTAAAGAGGAGCTTTACATCGGCAATATGAATTAAAAAAAAAGCTACAACAAGGGAGATATCAGTTCATGTAACTGTGACTTGCCTCAGATACACTGAAATACAAAACCCCACCGAGTTTTAAACTATAACACCACACAATACAACACAATGACACCCATCAAAGCCATGAAATATGATGAAAGCTGCTAACTTTTCTAAGCAATCAAACATGCACTTTCCCAGGAAGGATCTCTGTTTTGTAATGATTGAAGCCCCAGAACAGCTATTCAAAGAAACGCACCACACCTCTGTCTACAACACAAGACAGTCACAAATGATGCAAAACATCACAATAATGTGTGTTGTAATTTAAGTAAAATATTCCCACATGCCGTTTCTTTATTTGACTTTATTTGCGTCGACTCAGTTTAGTGTTTACAGTCTGATAGAGATCTCAGTGCAACAAAGCGAAAACACACAATAAAGCTCATTTATCCAGCACACATACATTATTAACACCAGCATAGAAAAAGAAGCACTTAATGGGATAGTTTAACCAAAAATCAAGACTTTCTGGTTACAATTTTAAGGTGTCCTTAATTGTTGCAGTGTAATTATACATTTAAGTACTGAGTAATCTTACAACAACATACTATAGGCTTAGGGTTATTAGTGTTGGGTTTAGGGTTAGTTGTAATTATGCATAATTGTGTTACTGACTTTCTTTCTACTGTGATTCACAAAAGAAGATATTTTGGAGAATTTTGGTAACCAATCAGAATGATTACCATTGGCTTCCATTGTTGGGACAAACAAAAACTGACACACTTTTTTTAATCTTTTAAACTATTTTAAATCTTTTATGTTCCACAGAAGAAACATGATGACACAATTAACCCTTTAACTGTTGTTATTTGGTTTTATTTATTCTTAAAATTAAATGATATGTTAACTTATGAAAGGCAAGTGGGTTAGATACAGTGCTTTTTACCACATGAAAAAGTTTTAGCCAGGGTTTATTTTTGCAGGCAAGTCACAACACAGCTGCGGAAATAAAACCAGCAAGACTTCAGACATACACATTATGTCATGCATAAAGCATTTTTCTCTTTTCATCCTTCCTCTCTCAATCGTCCCCTTTTACTTTGCTGTCATAGGTGCCTTGGCCTTTGTATGTCGAGACGTATCCACTGGTGTCAGGGATGTCTTCCCTCCCAACACGGCCTTTTCCTTTTCCAGACGGATCAAAACGCTCCTTATGAGAACCAGTGAACTTACTGCTGTCTGTTAGCCTGTCCACAGCAGAGGCTTTTTCCACTTTCTACAGAGAGAAAAAGATTATCCATGGTTATTGTACATGGTTATTGCTTAATCTATGAAAACAGACTGATTTGATTGGCTGGGTCTCACAGTGACACCAATGTTGGCAGGTTCTTTGCCAGCCATGAGACTGTAGAGAAGCTGTACTGCCTCTTCCTGGCTCTTCCCTTTAAAACGTTTTGTAGCCAACTCGGCCATGGCTTGAGTGAACTGCTCAAACGTGATGACACGTGCTGATTTAACCCTAAGACACATAAGCAGATACAGAACAGCACAAAGTTAGGCCCAGTCATGCATACGTCCATTGCACAGGATTAAAAATAAAACAGTTTGCTGTCGGTCATAGTGCGAATAATCATACTTGACTTTGCTGAAGACGATGTCCACATCCGTGCTGGTGACACTTTTCCCATCGATGACCTTGCAGTCCTTACACAGCTTAACAAAGTTTTTCCCATTCATCTCATTCCCTGTTCCTTTGGTGTCTCCATGAACTGCAAATTTACGAAATGCTGTCTCAACCTCTGCCAGCGAAACCTCACCTGAACCCTCAGCCATGCTGTCAGATCTAGAATGAGAGAAAGACAGAATTTTAAAGAAGAAAAAAAGAGACAAAAATATGTTTTGAGGTTTTGCTTTTTTTATAATGTTTTATTGCAACATTATATGGATATTTCCAGTCCTGATTGGTTTATTTTAGTGTTATTTATATAGCTTACTATTATAGTTACTTTTACTCTATTATAGTTACTTATAGTTCTATATTATATATATATATATTTATTAATATCTTTAATTGGCTTTTTAAAGTTTTTTAGGTTTAAGGTTTTCATCTATTTATATTTAAATTTATTTGAGCTTAATTTCAATTATCAAAAAAGATATGAATAATTTGAGTTTTAGTTAACAATAACAATGGCTTAAATACAGTGTTTCAGCCGTGCTGAAATTTTTGATATGTAACATCTGTAAACAACTGTTCATCATATCACTGTTATAGCAGTGTCTATGGCAGCATTCTGTGATGTGAGAGATTAGAAATTCTAGCGGAAAGATGCAACAAAAAATCATTTGTTTGGCATCTTAATGAAAATGTGTGTACTTTGTGGTTTTTTATATATAGTTACTGTTTTCCTCAAGGCTGTGTTACTTAATATAATTAATGTTAATATAATAATAAATAGCATGACCTCTCCTAACAATGTGTAGCGACAACGAGAATGAAACCCACACAAGTGAAGCTGTCATACATAATCAAACACAAGAGGCGGCATATTCCAGATTACCCCGAGGCTATGTAGCCAGAAGACCCTTTGTTGTTTAACTAAAGGAAGGACGTTGTCAATGTTTTATAATTTGGCAAGAACAGATCTGCTTAGAAATGGTGAAACGAGAGGCCCTAACAAGAAGTCACCTGACCCCTGCGACTAAACAGACTGAACCATTCAGCGTCCCGAGCTAGTTTTCCCCTCATCAATTATTATATCTCCTTAAGGCTGAAAAAGTGGACTTGCATACAAAATACCCTTTGTCTTGAAGACCACCATTTGCGAACTAAACCCTCACGTGGTAAACACCACGGATGCGACAAATGCTGACCATAAGGATACACACACACACACACATAAGGACTTTCCTCCAATTCTCCAATACCAATAAAACTCATCCCAGAACAATTCTTGACTGACCCATAATCAAAATCATGTAACATAACATAATTATATATTGTGTTTACAACCCCTGTATGTGTCTATTCTGCTTAGATCACATCTAAGTCATGTAATTGTTTTGAATATTAGAGATACTGGAATGAAAGTGTCGTGTTTCCTATCATTATGCTCGTATGTTTTTAATTCAAAAGATGGCTCGATTGAAATCTGTGTAAAAATGTTTATGTTCTTAAAATGGAAATTATGTCTAAACTAAATCCTCTGTTTCGAGCTGATGAGTAAGCAGACCACAGAGAACACATGATTCGCGATGAGAGAAGGGGGGGGGGATAGAAAAGACCCCCCTCTCAAATAACCATATAGTATCTTATTGTCCGAATTCCAAATTCCTCCAGGAGGCGGGACAAACATTTTGAGTTTAAAATCTTAGACCCGAACACAGAATCGCGCTCTTGCCCTCTGCTCTTGCCCTCTCTCTCTTGTGATGCTCTCTTGTGATGCTCTTGTGATGCTCTCTTTCGGCAGAACAAGCCGGGTGGAGCCAACGATGGTTATAGTAACCATGTAGACGCAGAGACAAATGACCCAAATCAAGATATGGGTTAAAACAGATTTAATTCAAGCCATCTCGTCACTTTTCTTTCGGTAACACTTTAGAATACGGTTCCTTCGTTAATGAATAACTACACAGGAACAAATGAGTAACACAATATTAACAATCTAGTAACTACTATTAACTAACAAGAAATTCTGATTAACAAATTAGTAAGTAACAGCGCACAGATGAAAGTGGTAGTTCACTATTAACTAATCAATAACTACTTTTTTAATGCTTCCCAGAGAACTACTGTAAGAATCATGGTAACTAACTAGTAATGACTCAAGTGTTACTACATACTTCTAAAGGAATGACTAATTATTTGGATCCGTATTCTAAAGTGAAGATCACGGTAACTAACTAGTAATTACTCAAGTGTTACTACATAATTCTAAAGGAATTACTAATTCTTTTAAGCTTTTGAGGTTTTTGGTGAAGTTTTAGATAGTAATTCCCATAGAAGTATGTAGTAACACTTGAGTAATTACTAGTTAATTACCATGATCTTCACTTTAGAATACGGATCCAAATAATTAGTAATTCCTTTAGAAGTATGTAGTAACACTTCAGTAATTACTAGTTAGTTACCATGATCTTCACTTTAGAATACGGATCCAAATAATTAGTAATTCCTTTAGAAGTATGTAGTAACACTTGAGTCATTACTAGTTAGTTATCATGATTCTTACATGAAAAGCCAATCCTAAAGTGTAGAATCTTCTAATCCTTCACAAGATATTTGCACACACGTATGAGGTAGGAGACATTAATAAAATCTTTTTTTTTTTTGCGAGGTATAGGTTAAATCATAAAATCACTGTATATGGTATTTGGATGGCCGATAACTCAATATGTTCCAGCCGTCACCGTGACTCTGGCCAATTTTCTGGCATTCCTCTGGACTGGCATTGAATCACTACAGGACAAGTAAGGTCCCGACAACTGCATTTAAAAAGCCATTTCTTTAAAATTATTCAGTTGATAAATAGTTCTCTAGGAGAGAGCATAGGCTAATTATTTCCCAAATCATAAGTCTGCTATGCTATTACATATTGATAAACCTTGTGTATTTGTTTACAGCAGTTATCAATGTTAATGTAGTGCTAGTCATTTGTCCTGCATTAGTTATTGATTAGTTTTGCATGAACTATTAATCTTCTTCAGTAGTTCTCTGGGAAGCATTAAAAAAAAGTAGTTCTCAATTAGTTAATAGTGAACTACCACTTTCATCTGTGCGCTGTTACTTACTAATTCGTTAATCAGAATTTCTTGTTAGTTAATAGTAGTTACTAGATTGTTAATATTGTGTTACTCATTTGTTCCTGTGTAGTTATTCATTAACGAAGGAACCGTATTCTAAAGTGTTACCTTTCTTTCTTTTCTTAGTTTGTTTTCTTTTCCATTAAAAGTCTCGGTTCTAAGTTAAGTGTTGCTGCAAAGTTTCGTTTTAACGTTTCAACTGCAAAACCAGCTTTCAACTTCAAAGACTTTCATTCATCCGCGCCAACACACCACGTGACTGGCTGTCCAAGATCTATCCAGGCACACGAGAAGATCAGCCAAGCAACGGACCGGGGAACCCCCTTCACGACAAAAGGGAACCCCAAAGCAAGGACAAGCAAGTACCTCCAGACTTTTAACTGAACTGGTGATTTTAATATCAAATTGAATTACCCGCCTAAGAAACGATAAAAGGGTGAAATTAATTATTGATGGTTCGTTCAGGTCATGTCTTTTAAGTGCATATAGAAACTTGGGATCTCACCATCTAACTCCTAAAACTCATTCTTCCTCACTCTCTGTCTTTCTTCAACTTGTATGAATGCGTGTGCGTGTGTTTGTGTTATATTAGTTTTATGTGTGTTAGTCATAGGCTTATAATCAATAAAGTATTGTTTGTATTTGAAAAGAGAAGCATTACTTGTGTTATGTGCTTACAGATTTATTGTCTTGAACTTCGATCTAAGTTACCTATGCTTTGACCCTTGATTTATTTCTTAATTTAGCTGTTAGCTGGGAATTAGTCTTTCTTGGCCAAGAAGATATTATATTTCCTAGAATTAATGATTGTTTATGCTTTCCGTTCATTGGATGAACTGATAAACTGATCATACTATTGATTTTGCAACAGTAAATTCTGAAAATAATTCAATTATTAATTATTGATCATAATCCGTTATGAATAATAATTAATTATATTTATACGTGCGTATAATCGCTACAAATGAATGTCTCGATGTCTGTTATGTACAGTGAAAGCTGCTATCCTGGTGCTGTAATGTTTCTGTACTGGTTACACCCAGAGTTACTGTCCCACACTGTTCCATGATCCATGCTCACAAATCATTCTCATTTACTCCACACGCGCGCACACACTCACATAGAGAGAGACGTTGGGTATGCATGTTTAATGGGCACATTTCATAGACATAATACTTTTTACGCTGTACAAACTGCATATCATGTCCCCTAACCCTAAACCTACCCATCACATACAACTTTCTGCATTTTTACATTTTCAAAAAACACGTAGTTTGATTAATAACCTGTTTTCCTAATGGGGACCAAAAAAATCTCCCATTGGAACATATTCTCCCCATAATGGTATACCTGAACCACACACACACATACTTGGTTTCTCTTTGTGGGGACTCTCCATAGCCGTAATGGTTTTTATACTGTATAAACTGTATATTCTATCCCCTCACTTAACCCTAACCAGGGGCGTCACTAGGATTTTCATTTTAGGGGGGCTAAGCCCCCAATATGATTTTTTTTTTTTTAAATAAAAAAATGTAACACTTTAGTTTATCTAAAGATCACTATTAACCATTTTCATTACGAAAAGGCATGGTTTTATAATAACTGTGGTCCCTAATATGAGGTAGGGCAAATAAGGGGGTTAGGGGTCTCCCAGAGAAAATTTTGATTTCTCTGATATACATATGTGCATTTTAAGATGTTCTGAAGGCCAAAAAAACTTGGATAGTGGGCAGCTGATTATTTTTCTCTCCTCATCAGCATCACACTCTTTTTCTCTTTGTTTTTATCTTGCCCTGTCTCTTCCCCTCCTAAAGCTGAGCTTTGACTGATATAGGCTTTTCATTTTTGTCTGTCAGTGAAGAAAGTAAACATGGGGTCAATTGATAGGTTGATTTTGCCTATGAATCATTTTCTCAGACGCGTTTATTTGCTGAAAGCTACTAAAGGTAATTAAGTTTATTAAATGCATTCACAATATGTAGGCTACACATTTATTATTGATCTAATGCCTAATACAGGGCCGTAGACAGGGCTTTAGTCACAGAGGTCCTAAATTTGAGGTTGGTAGGGGGTTCAAATTTTTTATTTCTCTGATATGTGCATTTCAAGACGTTTGAAGACCAAAAAAGGATAAGAAATAGCTTTAAAACCATGTCAGTGGGCAGATTATTTGTCAATACCTGCTCTCTTCTCATCTCCATCACTCTTTCTTTTTTTCTCAGCCTCTTCGTCCCTTTCTCTTCCCCTCCTAAAGCTGAGCTTTTTTAATTTACTAAAGGCTACAATTTGTATTATATCCTCAATAGGTACACATTCATTATTAATCTTGTGCCTAACATGATGAAAACGGCTTTGTTAATGTTTCTTGTAAACTAATTATTACATTACATGAGTCACGTTACATATAGGCCTATTTTCAGTTCAAAATGGCGAAATTAGACAAAACTATATTAGTTTGCCTGATTATTTTTTGTCATTCGTTTAACATTTATGACCTAAAAAAAGTAAAATATGAAATGTTAAGTTTAGCTACTTACATCTTATCTCGCACTTGACCGTACGCGTCGAGTCGCACTGTTAAAATTCGCGCTCAGCAGCGTCTGTGAACATAAAGCCTGCCTACTTTGATTTGATTGGTCATCTCAAATATTCTGACATTGACGAGCAGTGACAGACCAATGAGGCTCAGATGAACACACATGAACACACACACACAGCCTGTCCTCTGTTTCTGACGTGCTCTCTGTCGGCGCCGCTGCGGATTGAAGATGAAGAACGCGCTGAATCTGATTATAACAAGACTGAAGCGAACACGAATTTGTGTAGCCTACATTAATCTCACATTTTTAGGGGGGCTAGGCAGAAGTTTAGGGGGGCTGAAGCCCCCCTAAAAAGGGCCTAGTGACGCCCCTGACCCTAACCCTACCCATCACCGAAAACTTTCTACATTTTTACTTTTTAAACAAACAAAAAAACATCAGTATGTTCATTACTCCATTTCCCTTGAGGGGACCGCTGGCTGGTCCCCACAATGTAGGCGATTTCAGGTTTCACTATCCTTGTGGGGACATTTGGTGTAATATAATATAAACGCGCACACACACAGACACATTTATATAACTCGCACTAAAAGCCGTAATTTAATGAAGTCCACTTTAGAGGTCTTCACGGGTCCACTTGGATCCGAAAACACGAGGTCCGACCCGAGACCCGAGCGGGTTCGGGTCCAAAACTCAGACGAGTGTCTCGGACACGGGTCGGGTTCGGTATTAATGGCCTCGGGTCTCGGGTAATTTAAAATAAATATGCCTTTTCCAAATGGACCCGAGAAGACCCGAATTCTTTTAAACTATGTTGGGCATTTAAGAAAATTGCAGTATTTAAAACAACTCTATGACACTGACACCGTTCTCTCACTTTTTCTAAGTGAGAGAGCGAATCCGCGCTTCTACGTGCAAATGGGCTATAAGCAGAAGCACGGCTGCATCCGCATTTATTTACTCAGTTGCTCGCTCCACATAAACCAATCCCTCCCTTTGCCAAGAAGAACTAGTGCGCCATCATGTGGATGGATGTTTGACTAAATGCAAGTATTTGAATTGTCGTTAAGCCAGGCCTGTCAATCAATTTTAAAAATACGCGACACTGTCAGAAAAGCATGGAGGCGATAACAGAAATTGCGAAAAATGTCAGGGAAAACGAATGGTGGTTCCAATCATCGTATGGTCCGGTAAATAACATTATGCCAAATTTTATTGGACGTAATGGGTTACAGTGTTGTGTGATTGACATTTTAGCACTTCAGCGCGCTTACACTTGCGCGTCTATGTTCAGTGCATTTTTGAGAAACGCAGGGCTGCAGGCTGTGCACAATGTAAATGACGTTTACGTTCGGGTCCAGTCGGGTTCTAAAGGAAATGGCGTCGGTTCGGACTCGGGTCTAATTTTATCGGGTCTGTCTCGGGTCGGGTTTTTCTTTAAAAAAAATAATTTATGCACGTCGGGTTCGGGTAAGTAGTGATTCGGGTCGATTCGGGTCGGGTACAGTTTTTAGGACCCGAGAAGACCTCTAGTCCACTTTACTAAATTAGCTTCAGCTGTCTTTGCTGGCTTCCCCTCTCTCTGTCTCTCTCTCTTTCTTTCTAATATTGGGTAGGCCTATTTGTAATTCGTGAAAGCATCATATAATCCGTAAAAGCATAATAAATTAATACTGCATTTACCTTTTATAGATGGAATAATAAAGTGAAAGTACATTAAATCTATAAAAGAAAAATGCATGAAACTCTTGCATTGAGAAATTAAAAGGTTCTGGTAAACAAGTAGCCTAATGCTGCCTATATTCCTTTTATTCTTTATGTGCGAAATACATATTCAAATGTAGGCTACTCTAAAAATATGTGAAATATATTATGTAGCTAGGCCTACTATAAAAACAAGCTAACTGCGTCTCATGCATAAATCCCTCCTGGTCCTGTTTGACCTTGTAGGTATGACATAAATACTTCCAGATGGGTGTGTGTTATTGAGAATGAAAGAGCAGGAGAGATTCAAGCCTACCTGACAGTGAGGTGGACAATCTTGGATACTGATGCTAAGCTGCTACTGAAAGGATGCTGAAAGGACGGTTTCTCGTCTTCCTCTATGCCCGTGCTAAGTGTGTGTGTGTGTGTGTGTGTGTGTGTGTGTGTACAATGACGTAAGAGAGAGGGGAGGAGAGAGCACAGCCCAGCACAAATGATGACTTCACTCGCTCGTCTCTCTCTCTCTCTCTCTCTCTCTCTCTCTCTCTCTCTCTCTCTCTCTCTCTCTCTCTCTCTCTCTCTCTCTCTCTCTCTCTCTCTCTCTCTCTCTTTCTCTCTGCCACATGTCCTCTTGTCTTCCCGCTATTTACAATTTCTCCGCCTGTTGGGCCCTTTTCTTTATATTTGTCCTCTCTTTTACTTTGCTGACTAAGTACTCCTTCACTTTCCCTCCTTGTCCTCTCCTCCTTCTGTCTTTGTCTCTCTCTCTGCTGCCACACCCTTACACACATCAGTCTCTGTGGAGCAGATGTTACATAGTGAATCCACACACGTACATGCGTTGTTGGACTGTGATGCTCTAAATGTTATTTGCTATAATGGCTTCAGTGCATCTCTGTCTAATGGCTCTGAGCACTCACCTCTTACAGACAACTCAACCGCATAGATGGAGACCCACTCACAGAAAAACTCATCATTTCTGACAACACAACTAGAGGAACAATGTCTGTTTACAGTACATGCACAAGAATATTCTGATTTAATAACTGGAATTTGGCCATATTGCAGTTAATGTAAACGTGATAATTAACCATATCTAACATAACTGCATAACCGAATATACAATTATATCAGCATAAGGCCAAACAAAGTTTAGTCTTGGTGATACAAACCTCAAACACATTTTTGGAGAGATGAAGACTACCAATGTAGCTGGTTTGGGCATGCATGTGTGCGTCTCTCGCTACGAATCGGCTACCCCTCTGCGTTGTGTTGTGTGATGTTGAAAAAAGACTGGAGTCAAATCTGCTGTTCAGTGATTCTACTTTTATCTATAGGCATAATCTGCATAAATTGGAAAATGCCGCTATACACTCACCTAAAGGATAATTAGGAACACCTGTTCAATTTCTCATTAATGCAATTATCTAATCAACCAATCACATGGCAGTTGCTTCAATGCATTTAGGGGTGTGGTCCTGGTCAAGACAATCTCCTGAACTCCAAACTGAATGTCAGAATGGGAAAGAAAGGTGATTTAAGGAATTTTGAGCGTGGCATGGTTGTTGGTGCCAGACGGGCCGGTCTGAGTATTTCACAATCTGCTCAGTTACTGGGATTTTCACGCACAACCATTTCTAGGGTTTACAAAGAATGGTGTGAAAAGGGAAAAACATCCAGTATGCGGCAGTCCTGTGGGCGAAAATGCCTTGTTGATGCTAGAGGTCAGAGGAGAATGGGCCGACTGATTCAAGCTGATAGAAGAGCAACTTTGACTGAAATAACCACTCGTTACAACCGAGGTATCCAGCAAAGCATTTGTGAAGCCACAACACGCACAACCTTGAGGCGGATGGGCTACAACAGCAGAAGACCCCACCGGGTACCACTCATCTCCACTACAAATAGGAAAAAGAGGCTACAATTTGCAAGAGCTCACCAAAATTGGACAGTTGAAGACTGGAAAAATGTTGCCTGGTCTGATGAGTCTCGATTTCTGTTGAGACATTCAGATGGTAGAGTCAGAATTTGGCGCAAACAGAATG
The DNA here is from genome assembly GCF_029890125.1 of Rhinichthys klamathensis goyatoka. Lineage (NCBI taxonomy): Eukaryota > Metazoa > Chordata > Actinopteri > Cypriniformes > Leuciscidae > Rhinichthys > Rhinichthys klamathensis. The sequence goes on along the minus strand of NW_026606982.1, from coordinate 785,627 downwards.
AGAACATGGATCCATCATGCCTTGTTACCACTGTGCAGGCTGGTGGTGGTGGTGTAATGGTGTGGGGGATGTTTTCTTGGCACACTTTAGGCCTCTTAGTGCCAATTGGGCATCGTTTAAATGCCACGGCCTACCTAAGCATCGTTTCTGACCATGTCCATCCCTTTATGGCCACCATGTACCCATCCTCTGATGGCTACTTCCAGCAGGATAATGCACCATGTCACAAAGCTCGAATCATTTCAAATTGGTTTCTTGAACATGACAATGAGTTCACTGTACCAAAATGGCCCCCACAGTCACCAGATCTCAACCCAATAAAGCATCTTTGGGATGTGGTGGAACGGGAGCTTCGTGCCCTGGATGTGCATCCCACAAATCTCTATCAACTGCAAGATGCTATCCTATCAATATGGGCCAACATTTCTAAAGAATGCTTTCAGCACCTTGTTGAATCAATGCCACGTAGAATTAAGGCAATTCTGAAGGCGAAAGGGGGTCAAACACAGTATTAGTATGGTGTTCCTAATAATCCTTTAGGTGAGTGTAAATCGTTGTGTTTAATCAGTAGTATAATCAGCCTACTCCTTGCTCAGCTCAGACCTCCCGTGGACTATAGTTCACAATATTGCAGACAATCTCATTTACCATAATAAAGTAATATAAAGGAAATATTAATAATAATTTTATATCAGATACAATATTGCTATATAGGAAATGTCTTGTATAGAAGACTTCACGATGCAATCACTAAATTAATTTCAAAGAATTATATCAAAAATATCTATTGATAATGAGTTTGTATTGCATCACACTCTTATTATTCAAATAAATTTCATATAATGTACCTCTTCAATCCCACACATTTCCAGCATTTGATATAAACACATTACCAATAAAATATCGAACGCACATGAAAAAGAAATAAAAACAGATCAAAGTGTATAACCATACCTGCATAAGTTGGTAAAAGCATTCATTAAAGTTAACCTTATGGCCTAATTTGTAATTCATGCTGTGTTGTTGTTAAGGAAACCAGTGAAAAATAGTGAAAGTACAAAATAACTAAAATGCATTGTAATAAATGGAGATCGAGAATGAGGATCTCCAGTATTTCCTCAAACATTTTATCTTAGTATAAATGGTTTATTAGTTTATGTGTTTGCATATGAATAAATATACAACAGTGCAACAGTATTCAGCAGTGCAACAGTTTAAAATCAGTACTGGAAAAAGACCTTGAATTATAAACAAACATAACATAATTTGCTTTATATGAACTACAGGAGCACCATCTACTACAGCATGCTAGAAGAACTGGTAGCATGTTACATCCAATGGCTGCAAAGACAATCTGAAGAGCAATGTATCCCGAAGGTCAGAATCATGAAAAACATGCATTCATAAGTTGCAGTATTATTTGTTGAAGCTAGATAACCAAGCTGCAAGAAGTTTTAGAAATTTCTACCCACATGAGCCCCACCGTGAATGACAAATGGAAAAAGTACTTTATCTGAAAACGACAATAAGTGTTTGTTCGCAGTAAATAAACAAAGCAGTGGAGCTTAAAGAGCTGTTTCATATTGAAGACATGAATTTTAGAATGCTCATTGAAACTAAATGTATCAATTTACTAACAGATCATGTTACATACACATGCAATTTTGACTTTATTAGGTGCACATTTCTAAAACTGGGTAGGATACCAGTTGACCCTAATTTAGCCTAATTATTTGTGACATTCAACAAGGTCTTGGAAACATTCTCTCAAGATTCTGGTCCATGTGAACAAAAAAACATTAGGTATAGTTGCAGCATATTCAAGAAGATGGATAGACTGGTAATAAAAGGATGCTGTGATGGATTTTTTATCCTCAAACCTAACTATTTTAGATTTGTCTCCCTAAAACTAACTACTATTATAACTTATACGCTAGCGTGTCTATATATATTTGATGTTAGCTACGTTAACCATTCAGCGTGTCTCCAGACGACTACAGCCTTTTGTCCCTAACTATACTCCGACGTGTCTCCAGAGTCCAGACAACTACTGCCGAGTCTAAATCCTATATTCCAGCGTGTCTCCAGACGACTACTGCTGAGCCGATAATTCTAACTTGTTCTCTTGCCGCGCAGCTTAAATGACAGACAGACTTGAATAATTGTTCTTTAAATGTTCTTTATTACGGCCGGGAGTTCTCGAGCAGTTCTCAGAGAATCTCCCAAAAAGAAGCAATAAGCATGGCCGGAGGATTTCAGACAAATCCCATTGAGAATCCCACCAGTAAACACAAATACAACAGTTTTTAAAAAATAGGGAGGTATGGCAAAATGACATGATACATTACATAATTTACCTACAATTTGATTGGTTCTTCATTACTTCATAATCACAAGGTTTCAAACTTAGACTGTCTAGTTTCATTTCCCATATTTGTAATTTATACACACACACGCACACACTCAAAGTTATAAGTTTTCCATTGGTTTCGTACAGTATATCTGTTCAAATGGTAGATGTTAAATAAGGTTAGATGATATTAAAATTTCCACCACAATGCACACTGGCTGTTATAGGCTGTGCCATATAAACACTGCTCAATTGGTATTAAGGGGATGTTAATTTGTGCAAACTGCAAAGAATGTGTGTCTTTTCTCTAAAGTGCAGGTCTGGCAGCTCATCCAGATGGTGGCTCAGCATCATTTACCATTCCCTCCCTGGACCTGCAAGGACACCATTGTGAATGCACAGAAAACGCCTTATTTTTAGCTTTAATCTGCAAGGCTTCCGTTATCATCCGTTTCAAGTCATTTTAACTGTACAAAAACATTATGTTATGCTGCGTGATGTTGCAAACTGGTATTTCTTATCATATTATTAGGGGTCCAAGCTCAAAGTGCTATGTATTTGTAAGGATGTTTAGATTAAACTTTACACATATAGACAACTGGACATTTTGAGGACATGCACCAAGTTAAAAAAAAATCCACCAACATGAGAGCTACAACTGAAAAAACACTAACTCTGCAATAGTGTGATGATCCATTAAATTGATATACATCCTCTTGATCTTCATCTCTTCTTTACTTTAATATTACTCGGATACTTCAAAAAACATGATTTTCAGCAGCCAATCAAACTTCAGCAGATAATAACATCAATTCTGAATGTCTCATTGCAAAAATAGATATATTGTGTAACGAATATGTCTACTGAAAATTGACCAAAAGGTGGCGTTTATTAGCAACTTTACATTTTAGCTAATAACTTAATAGAATCTAGGGCTGCACGATTTGGGGAAAATGTCATATTGCGATTATTGAGGTCAATATTGCGATATGCGATTGCGATATAATAAACAAATGGTTTCATGAGTCAACTTGCTTGGTTCTAAAGCAAAATGCACACACAGATTAGTGATAATTCTGAAATGTGTATTTCTCAACTCAAACCAGCAACAACAACTAAATGATTGATAATGCCTATAATGATCAATAAGCCATTGATGTCTGGATAAAAATGTATTTAATTTTAATTTAAGTGAACTTCAAACAATCCTCACATAAACCCATAATAAATGTCATATTTACCTGTGCTCTTCCTGTCTACAGGTAGGACATATACAGAAATTGAATAAAGTTATCAAACAGTCTGCGCTGCATAAATTATAAATTATAAGGACTAAAATCCTATTTAAAGCAACACAAGTTCTTTGGTCAAGAGCAGTGAGTGTTTTTCTCTGTTTCCTTTGTTCTTTGATTAACTTTACTGACAGAAAGCTTTATTGGATGCTGGCCCTTTAAGAGTTGCTGACAGACACGCGGATCTCACACGCGCCATTCTCTCACAACTCTTTACGACCATCATAAGACTGCTCTTATGTTATGAAGACACTCGACAAATTATATTTTGGCATAATTGTGTGTGTTATTGTTAAGGCCCAAGCTGATTTTTTACATGCATTTTTTAATTCTCTTTGCTATTTGGGCTTATTGGAACCTAATTAGAATAAAAACTAAGAATCATCTTTTGATATGATGTACTTTTAGAGAAAAATGATGTCCACATATGTAGTCCATGGTCCGAATTTCCATAAAACACAATAAAGTCACCTTTGTGTAATAGAATGAAAAACCCTTTATTTCTGCCTTGAACACAGCAGTTTTTTTCCTGACTGTTTTTTAATGTATTAATAACACATACACACATATTTTTTAACATGTTTTGACTGTCAGAGAGTAAAAACAACATGGAAACATTGCAATATTTAAAAATGTATACGATGGTTAATAGGGAGCCAATGCAATGTTGACATAACCGGGCAATATGGTCATACTTCCTGGTTCTGGTAAGAACTCTAGTGGCTGCGTTTTGAACCAGCTGAGGTTTGTTTATTAAGCGTGCAGGGCAACCACCCAGTAGAGCATTACAATGATCTAGCCTTGATGTAATGAACTAACTGTTCCACATTTTTCATTGAAAGCACATGACGTAATTTAGATTTTTTAGTTTTAAAGTTGGTAATTGCTAGTCATCCAGTTTTTATATCAGCAATGCATTAGGTTTTTTTGTATTGGCAAGTTTCGTCGGGGCGTGAAGAAATATAGAGCTGAGTATCATCAGCATAACAGTGAAAACTAATGCCATGCTTCCAAGTTCCTAATGATATCTCCCAAGGGGAGCATGTATAGAGTGAACAGCAACGGTCCTAGTACTGAGCCTTCTGCCTTGTGGTACACCATACTGAACTTGTGATCAATAAGACATCTCTAAGGGATCATCGTTATCAAACACATCCAAATCTTTGTTATCTCCATCAATTAACCCAAAGTAGCTCCAATGCTCTTTGCACAGAAAAACGCTCTGGAAATAAAAACATGATAAAATCAAATACAAATTAATTTAATTTATGTAGGTTTGCATTATTTATTTGTTATTTATTCCAATGGGATAATATACAAGCTAATTTACATGTGCACATTTTTACTAGCATATTACATTTTTACTAACATTTTCAACCCAACTAATTTAAGTATGTACGTATGTATTTAGTGATTTAATTGTTATTTATGTCATTGGGACCATGTGCCCCTTTTTAGCTGCATCAGAGCTAGCTTTTTTCCCATTTTATGTGTGTGCATGTTTACTAGCATATTAGCTGTTTCGAGGAGCTTCAGTCCATAAGTACACATACGTGTACTTCATGTTTAGCGACCTACAAAGTTGGTAGTTTTGCACTTTTTTTTTCAAATTTGCATGTCATGACAAAGATACAAGGCTTTTATAAATATCTAAATCAGAATAAGCCATGAAATATGACAGAACTTCTTAACTGGTCGACGTTTGTGTATGGAGCTACCACTTGAATCTTTCCTTGTGTTTGCCGCCATTTTGAATTTTGACCATAGTGTGTTGTAAATTTCTGACACTACCAGACGGCAGTATAAGTACCCCCATACGTGTCCATAACACCACCAATTCAGCAGTGAACACAATTGTGGACATAAGAGCAAAAATGTGCTGTCCACGTATGTGGCCACTAAGCCCTAGGAGGTTAAAAAAAAATCCACCAACATGAGAGCTACAACTGAAAAAACACTAACTCTGCAATAGTGTGATGATCCATTAAATTGATATACATCCTCTTGATCTTCATCTCTTCTTTACTTTAATATTACTCGGATACTTCAAAAAACATGATTTTCAGCAGCCAATCAAACTTCAGCAGATAATAACATCAATTCTGAATGTCTCATTGCAAAAATAGATATATTGTGTAACGAATATGTCTACTGAAAATTGACCAAAAGGTGGCGTTTATTAGCAACTTTACATTTTAGCTAATAACTTAATAGAATCTAGGGCTGCACGATTTGGGGAAAATGTCATATTGCGATTATTGAGGTCAATATTGCGATATGCGATTGCGATATAATAAACAAATGGTTTCATGAGTCAACTTGCTTGGTTCTAAAGCAAAATGCACACACAGATTAGTGATAATTCTGAAATGTGTATTTCTCAACTCAAACCAGCAACAACAACTAAATGATTGATAACGCCTATAATGATCAATAAGCCATTGATGTCTGGATAAAAATGTATTTAATTTTAATTTAAGTGAACTTCAAACAATCCTCACATAAACCCATAATAAATGTCATATTTACCTGTGCTCTTCCTGTCTACAGGTAGGACATATACAGAAATTGAATAAAGTTATCAAACAGTCTGCGCTGCATAAATTATAAATTATAAGGACTAAAATCCTATTTAAAGCAACACAAGTTCTTTGGTCAAGAGCAGTGAGTGTTTTTCTCTGTTTCCTTTGTTCTTTGATTAACTTTACTGACAGAAAGCTTTATTGGATGCTGGCCCTTTAAGAGTTGCTGACAGACACGCGGATCTCACACGCGCCATTCTCTCACAACTCTTTACGACCATCATAAGACTGCTCTTATGTTATGAAGACACTCGACAAATTATATTTTGGCATAATTGTGTGTGTTATTGTTCGTTCACTTAAAGCGGAAAGAGAACTGTATTCTGGCGCGCGGTCTGTGCATGCGCATGATACTGGCGCGCGTCTTTCAGTCAGGACATTCACAGGCAGCGCGCTCTCTTTTGACTTGTCTCGCTGAATGGTTTAAAGCATTCGCATGAATAAGAGCGGGATCATGTAACACTAGCCAAAGAATGACAAAAAATAACAGATGCTGCGTTAACAGCCCTAATTTGTTTATTTCATATAAAATCGCAGTATTTTGCGTCATATAATCGCATAGGCTTGACATCGCGATAGGGGATTATCACGCTGATACGTAGTACTTCCGCATTCAGTGATCTTTGTGCACTGCCACTTCCGTTGAATCACCGATCACTCTGGCGAACTGATGACGGACTACACTAAGTTGATTTATATGGCATCCCTGGTAAATTAGTCTGATTCACTAAAGTGCCAGCTACAAACAAAAGTTTGGACCTTAATCCCGGCGAACCGCTTTAATCCACTTCTTCCTTATACTCAATTCAGTCGGGAATCCATGAGAACTTAAGTAGGGTTAGCGTTGTTGGTTAGATTTACAAAGTGGAACAGAGCAGTGACATCTAGCCTTTGTTTCAGCCATTGTTGAACTGCGTCGGAAGTGGACATGCACAAAGTTGACAAATCCCGCCCATGAAACCCGGAAGCGTGATAATCCCCTATTACGATTGCGATATGATTAATCGTGCAGCACTAATAGAATCAAAATTATGTATTGAAAAAATAAGTTGGATACTAAAGCTAAAGTAACGATGAAAATGATTAATTTAAAAACATTTCTCAAATTAAACTAAAATAATTAATGTAAAAAAATAATAGACACAAAAAAAACAGTTTTTTTCAAAAAAACATCCCTCGAGAATATGAAGTGAGTAGACAACTACCTCAAATAAAACGACAATAATTGTTTTAGTAGCTTACTGCCTATGTTGAAGACACATCCATCAGGTGCCAGGATAATTATGGTAAGTTAAAGGCACACTATGCAGGAATTCCGTTTTTTCCAAACAGCGACCCCTAGAGTCGCTGTGGAGTACTTGTATGTAATGTTACTGTCGTAAATACCACTCACGCAGAGCATCTCTGCCATAGACTGGTCTCTGCACTCACAGCCTGATACCCCTTTGAAGCTGTTATATTAAGGTACAAATCTTGCATAGTGTGCATTTTTTTTTTGCATTAAATAAGAGATCTAGCGCTAAAATGTGTTTTTGAACTCAAGCTGAGGAGCGCTCGTGTCCGCTGCTATCAGTGTCATGGATACATAGTGTCTCTTGTGGCGGCGCGCGCAGTCTTCACTCGGACGCGCTCTTCAATCTATCGCCGTTGCGGAGACTCATTCCGGTGAAATCACAAAATAAAATGCACAAAAACGTGTCCCTGCTTGATATAGACTGTAACCACTGATGAACATAATCAGTTTTGATGAGAGAGAAAAAACTTAGAGCCTGTAACCTCTGACACGCTTGGCAAAAGATCTACCACTAGACCATTAAAGAACTCAAACAAAACTTGCGGATCGATGCATTTATTTACGGGTTGAGAGGCTCATTCTCTTTTCCTTTTCCTAGTCTCTTCCGACCGCGTTTTCTTTGCTTTTTCCATCGTCGAGTATCACGTCTGAAATGCGCGCAAGTGTCTTCGTGCTTTATGTTGTGGTTGATGTGTGTGACGTCGTTGCCGTAAAGCATGTCGTGATTCTCGCGAGATTTGTCGGTGGCGCTCCTCTTAAACTTGCATTGCTGGTTTTTCCAGCGGCATCCCCCCCAAGCTTTACTACCAGGATGATTCGCCCTACTATGAGTTTGTTTATCACCGAAATGACTTTGAAGCTGTTATATTAAGGTACAATTCTTGCATAGTGTGCCTTTAAGAGCAGGGGGCGGCACTGGGCGCCCTTGCTATATTTCACCCATTTCACTTGAAAAGGGCCTCGCAACAGAAGAGGCCTAGCCTGACTACGCTCAATTTCAGTTCGACATCTGAATTCTCTTATGTCTAATCCTGCTTTCGGGGCGCGGCTCTGCTGCTGACCCAGTGCTTCGCTTCACACGCTTCACATGTTTAGTTGCTTGTTTTTTGTTTTATGTTTTTATATACAGTTTTTATATAAAGTTATTTTTTATTAACTCAACATGAAGCTTCGCTGGTTTTTGGTTTGGATAGCGGCATGTCTGGCTACATGTTTGATCGCGGCTGGCTCAGGAGTGGACATAAATGGTGTCTTCGTTTACACCAGGGAGGAACTTTTACTACTTCTATCCCGGTCTCGCCCCTGTTAGCTACAGGATTGTAAAGGATTGATTAGGAATCCCAGGGCAAAAGAATGCACACGCCCATCCAAGAAGAAACGAGGATCGAGAGGTGGGATACGTCAAAGGCTCAAACGAAGAGGCGTCAAACCTCCCTTACCGGTAATCACCTTGTCTAATGTACGTTCCCTAAAGAATAAAATGGATGAATTGGCAGTGAAAGTCAAGTATGACAGTGACTTTAGGCAAAGTCACTTGTTATGTTTCACAGAGACTTGGTTGAAGGAAGACTTTCAGGATATCTCATTAAATGGCTATACAATGATTCGAGCCGACAGAGATGAAGTTAAGTCTCGCAAGTCTGTGGGAGGAGGACTTTGTATTTTTGTGGACAAAAGATGGGCAACAAATTTCAAGATCCATGAACAAATGTGTACCACATATTATGAGCTATTATCAGTGTCTTTTAGACCATTTTATTTACCACGGGAATTTGGACAGATTACCGTCATTTTAATATATGTTACGGGACCAGACAATGTGGAAGCCGCAAATAAAATAACGGACAGCTATAATAACGCTTTGGCACGCTCCTCTGACCAACCATTTTTAATTCTTGGGGATATGAACTCCTGTGATTTGTCGGGATATTTGCCTACACTTCATCAGTATGTGGATTGCCCCACTCGAGCTATGCGCACTTTGGACAAATGTTTTGGCAACATATCAGAGGGCTATAAGGATGTGCCCCCCCCCCCCTGGGGAAGTCCGATCATAACATTATACATTTGCTTCCTAAATATCGAGCCAAGCTGAAACCAGAGAAACCGGTGACCAAAGAGATAAAACTGTGGACGGATCAGAGTAAAGAGGAGCTTAGAGACTGTTTTGAAGAAACAGAGTGGCAACTGTTCTTTGATGAATGTGATAATGTACATGAAATTACTGACACTATCACATCTTATTTAAGTTTTTGTGAAAATAATTGTGTTAAAACAAAAACAATTAGAATATATCCAAATAATAGGTTGTGGCTCACTAAAGAACTTAAAATTTGTCTAAATGAGAAAAAAGCTGCTTTCTTAAAAGGTGATAATGAACTATTTAGAGAAAAAAGAAAGGAACTTAGAAGTCAAATTAAGAACGCTAAATTAGATTTTAAGAATAAGGTTGAAAGTAGGTTATATATGGGAAATGCAAAACAGGCATGGGAGGGTCTAAATACCATGATGGGGAGAGAAACAAGGAAACCAATGTATTATTCACAAGGTGTATCTTTTGCAGAAAATCTGAATGTTTTTTTTAGTAGGTTTGATTTTGGAACGTGTAATACTGAGTGTGATAGAATATGCCTTGACATTCCTACATATGAGAATATTATACTTAAATGATGTTTTATTAACAAAGTTCGGGAGGAGCACGTTCAGATAATTAAACCTAATTAAACACACGTGGAGCACATTCAGATAATCAAACCTAATTAGACAAGAGTGGTGCTTAATCAACGAGTTAAGCGCTGTGTATATATACAGCAAACTAACCTCCGTTCATTGACAGTTTAACAGCATCCCTCCACCACCCCATCTCCTCTCTTATAATCCTAATACTCTTACAACAACGGGGGGAGTACTCTGGGTTCGGGCAAAATTCCGAGCTCGGAGCCCTCCCCCCGGACAGCACGCCAAATACGCATAATCTTTACTCTGTTTAATTGATGTAAGTGTGAACTCGTGAAAGAGCATGAAATAGCAGCTAGTCTCGCTTGTATTAAGCCAAATAAAGCACCTGGTCCAGATGGTGCTTTATTCCTAATCCTAATACTCTTACAACAACGGGGGGAGTACTCTGGGTTCGGGCAAAATTCCGAGCTCGGAGCCCTCCCCCCGGACAGCACGCCAAATACGCATAATCTTTACTCTGTTTAATTGATGTAAGTGTGAAATCGTGAAAGAGCATGAAATAGCAGCTAGTCTCGCTTGTATTAAGCCAAATAAAGCACCTGGTCCAGATGGATTAAAGGGTAGAGTGCTAAAGGATTGTGCTTTTCAATTGACTGGTGTTCTTACACAATTGTTTCAGCTCTTGTTAAATTATAAGGTGGTTCCTAGTTCATGGAAATGATCAAATATTGTTCCAGTACCGAAAATATCTAATGCTAATCAGTTAAAGGATTTTAGGCCAATAGCTCTTACATCTATCTTGTAAATGTTTAGAAAGAGTGTTAACTACATATATTAAGACTGATGTAAATAAATATTTAGACCCCTTGCAGTTTGCTTATAAGACAGCTAGTGGCACTGATGATGCCACTTTAACCTTATGCAATTTAGTGTCCGAACATATTCAACAGACCACAAACTATGCTAGAATTTTATTTATAGATTTTAGTTCAGCATTTAACTCAATTAAGATAGATGTTCTTTTACAGAGATTACTTGATTTAAGAGTGAATGGTGGACTTATCTGGTGGATTAGAGACTTTCTTTTGAATCGTCCTCAAAAAGTTTTCCTTAATGATAAAGTTTCAAAAACAATTGTTTTAAACACAGGAGTACCACAGGGAACGATATTATCTCCTCTATTATTCTCATTGTACATAAATGAATTTAAAATTCACAACTCATATTTTAGTCTACTTAAATACGCTGATGATTTGGCACTTGTCGGCCTCTTGTACAAAGGTGGAACCAAAAGAGATAAATTGTATCATAATTATATAAATTCTATACAAAAATGGTGCAAACTGAGTGCACTTGAGATAAATTTGCACAAAACTAAGGAATTAGTGATTAGTAGAAACAAATGTGAAATCTCTGAACAATTCCAACCATTGACACTCAATGGATACCAGGTAGAAATAGTTAATAGTTTCAAATACCTGGGAACATTCATAGATAGTAACTTGAGTTTTGCTGGAAATGTGGATCATGTTTTTAAAAAGGCAATGCAGAGATTGCATCTTATTCGGAGGCTAAAACACTTTGGTGTGAGCAAAAATATTTTAGAAATGGTTTATAAGAATCTTGTAGAGAGTATTATGTCTTTTAATATGACTATGTGGTATGGAGTTCTGACTGTTAAATCCAAGCAGTAATTGTCTAGGGTGGTTAACGTAGCTAACGCAATCGTAGGTAAGACAGAAAGACAATTGAATGAGATATATTTATTGAAAGTTAAAGAAAAGGCATGGGTTATTATAGAGGATTCCTCTCATCCCTTACACTCTAGCTTTCAGTTGCTTCCATCGAGGAGAAGGTTTAGACAACCTAGGGCGAGTAAAAATGTGTACCAGATGTCATTTGTGCCAACTGCTATTCGAATTTTAAATGCTGAGAAGATATGAATATGAGTAGGGGTGGATATGTAAGCTATAGCTGCATGGGAATGTTACTGTTTTTATTTTATGTATATTTTTATGTTTGTGAGGTCCTTGTGTGTGGTGTATAGTGAAGCCAAAGACAAATTTCCACTTGTGGACAATAAAGGAACTAAACTAAACTAAACTAAACTTCAATCAAACTGCATTTATTTGACTGAAAATACAGTAAAAACTGTAGTCTTGTAAAATATTTTAAATGTAATTTATTGCTGTGATGGTAAAGCTGAATTTTCAGCATCATTACTCCAGTCTTCAGTGTCACACTGTCCTTCAGAAATCATTCTAATATGATCTGATTTGCTGCTCATGAAACATTTCTTATTATCATCAATGTTCAAAACAGTTGTGCTGCTTAGTATTTTTTGTGCAAACTATGATACATTTTTGATGAATAGAACAGCACTTATTTAAAATAGAAATCTTTTAAAACCTTAAAGTGTAAATTGCAGGTTAACCACCATAACCAATTAATGTGTAAATTAAAGTGCTCAATGTGTATATATGTAAAAATTTCTGTCTTAAAATGCGTCAAAAAAACATTTATTGGGGTTTCTTCAAAGGTAGCATGTTTTCTACAGTAACTGGGAGATGACGTCATAAAAGGGAGCGCGGGCGGTAATGCACTCACTCTGTGTGTGCCGGTTGAGGGAGAATAAAACGATTCGCGGGACTCCCGCAAACTAGAAATATCTATGAATAAAACATAAAAACGAATACATTTTTTATTCATCTGTTGCAGAAAAGCAATAAGAACAACTAAAACAAAATAGAAACGGTTTACAGGCAGAGTTTCTATTTCTAACATGTCTGCAGCGTTGAGCGATGTAGCCAATCACAGACATATGTGTTGATTTCTTGAACGCAATAATGGCCAATCAGAAGCATTTACGATGGACTCCCCTCACCCCTCAAAACGGACTTTTTGTTCAGTGATGAATTCTGTCAAAGAACGTATATTTCTTTAACTCTTTGATTCTGTATGCTGGCAAATCCTCTAATTATAACAAACATAGTGTATATATTATGAAAGATTCATTGATAATAACAGAGATGTGTGAGATCGCGATGAACTGATGTCAGCTTTTTAGGAATTATTATGGAAGCGCACTTTGCGCGCAGTCATGCCAGACTATGCACGCAGTAGCCCGCTTGCTTTTATGTTATAACAGTGATCAAGACCATGTATGCTGATGTGTATGGTGGCGACACGTAGGCTAACTTGAAAGTATTTGGAGGTAGGCTACAGAAAAAAAGTCTTTTTGCCGGTGTGAGCGGGACAAAACATAAATGTTGCGGGCGGGAGAAAGTAATATAGAAAGTATGAGAACGTCAATTATAACGACCCACGTAATTAAAAAATAGTCAGGTTTAAACCGGGCTCATAATTACAGTTAATGTGTCGGGCAGGGCCGGACCGGGCTCGGACACAGCGGGCTCGGGTAGGGTCTTGCTTGATTTTTTTGGGCCCGATCTAAGCTCTACCTCGGGTAAGTTATGCTAACACTTACAGGCACGAATCAGCCGTTTGTCCTTGGGGAACTTGTGGAGCCTCTCCCCAGTTTTTGATGTATTCGTACATCCCGCACAAACACAATAGTTAACCATTTTTGCTAGCTAGGTCTCCAATATAACGTAACTCCAGGCCTGGAGCATAGACAGTAAAAGCTTGGAGTACCTTTTATGATGTCACGCCCAGCCTAGTGGAAGGGAGGGGGCGTGCTTAAAACCACTGTAAAACGCACCAACTTTTCATATTATATTCAGCATTTTGGTATAAAAAACATAAAAAAACAATGGTGGGCGGTTCTTATCTTTATGTTTAGTAAGCACATTGCATTATCTTCGTGAAAATTTTTACCTGCAATTTACACTTTAAATGTCATAAATGTCATAATGTCACTTTTAATCCGTTTATTGCTTCCTTGCTGAAAAACAGTATTCATTTATTTTACAATAATAGGGACCAGATACTTTTAACAAGTGTATTATTATTTTTGATCATCACAAAGGCAAATGGTTAACTTTAATGGTATGAGTTTGGAGTTTGGAAGGAGCATGTTAATCTGAATTACTTGGCGATTCCACGAGATAGTGGTAGATGTCTGAATAGTCCATATTTGGCCACTGCGCAGGTCATTAATCCAGTTTTCGACAATTTCAAAGGGACACCTCTGTATCCAGTTGCTTCTTTAAATACCGCTCATGGTCCTCGGCCGGCAAAGAGAGTGTGTATGTTTGTGCCATTTTTGCTATCAAGAAACTTTGCAGATCTAGAGCGAGTTCTGTTCTGTGAATCCGTTTGTTTCCCCCCAAAAAGGGGCGTTACCCTTCGATGACACAAAAGTAGCGTTGGTCTATACCGTTTTTCCCTTTGCGCTTCACTTTTCTCTGCGTTTCTCTTCATGGTGCTGTTCTTACGTGGGGGTGGAGTCAAGAAAATCCACGAAGCTGCGTCATCAGCATAAGCAGATCGCGTCCGAAGTGCGGATCCGTATGTGATCCGTTCTGGGTCCGCCGATTAAAAGCACAGGCGGGGCCGATCCTGGAGGCGGGGCTGATCTGTTAGCGCAGCGAAAACGAATCTGACAGTCAGGCGGATCTGGTGGCTTGAGGGCGGGTCCGCCACGGACTCCTTTGCTGTGTGGGATAATAGGGGCCCTTTAAAGAGTGTTAAAATAATAAACTAACCAGAAATAATAATAAAAAAGTGTAAGAAATTATAAAATCAAAGTGAAATGCATGTTAGTGTGATGATTGACATTGCAGTAAACATCCAATCACATTAAGTATAGGTTGAAGTCCCGCCCCACCACTCTAGTCACGGGAAACCATTTTCTCTCTCCACGAGACTAATGATAATGCTTAACTTTGAGCAAGAGCTAAAAAGAGGAGTCACCGAGGATAAAATACATTTCCCTTTCGAGGGAACTCGCGATGCGTCATCGACGCTTTGGGAACGCCCCCAGCGTGAATGCGTCTGAGCATCAATCTCAACTAGTCCAATGGAAAGAATGAGCGTCACGGGCGGGTGACGTCATGACCAGGAAGGCATAAGAGCACATCCGGTGAAACGCGGCATTAGCTTCTGTGTCTCA
Source organism: Rhinichthys klamathensis goyatoka (assembly GCF_029890125.1). NCBI lineage: Eukaryota > Metazoa > Chordata > Actinopteri > Cypriniformes > Leuciscidae > Rhinichthys > Rhinichthys klamathensis. Next base: position 770,356 of record NW_026606982.1, on the reverse strand, counting down.
GCAAGCGATCTGTGTCATTTCGTCTCTGTCTATTTACTGTTGTCTGTTGCGGAAAAGGATGGAAACTAAACAAGTGTACAAACAGTGTGCTTCTCCCTGCCCGCGTTATTTAACGGGTGGGGACACACACGAGCTTTGTGTCATTTGTTTGGGAGTGGAGCATGCGGTCTCAGCCTTCGAGGGGGCTGAGTGCCAGCATTGTGAGATGCTACCGCTTCGCATGCTCCGCTCTCGCCTGTCACTCTTTGATAAAGAGAGTGGGCAGGCTCGCGATCCGCAGGGATCAGGACCCGCGTCTGCCGAGGCAGCGCGCAGAATGCATTCCTGGGGATCGCAAAAGGATCTTTCGGAGGGGTTGGAGACGGGTCCGAGGGCTCTTTCTCCTTCCTTACCCGAAAGATCCAGTGCTCCCCCCCCCCCCCCCCCGGTGTCGGAAGCACGCTCTGCGGTTTCTTCCGCCCGGGGAGAGAGCCCTCCATTACTTCGTTGCTCTTCCTCCGAGGAGGTCGATGCTATGAGTTTGGAGAGTGAAAGCACACACATGGGGGAAAATCATGGAATAAGCCATACTCATCACGACTTTTCAGCCCTCAAGTTAATATTTATTCAAGAATTAGAGGGCTGAAAGAGTATGGTTATGAGGCGATGCCCCAGGCGGAACAGAATTTAGCCAGAGTATCTTTCCCCTGGTCCCGCATCGTCTCTTAAAGCCTCGGCTTTGCCCACTAGACCGCTCAAAGCCACGTCGGTGTTAGTGGGCAAAGCTTATACGGCAGCAGGTCAAGCTGGAGCATGTCTGCATACTATGGCAGTGCTTCAGGCTTATCAAGCTGACCTGCTGGGGGATCTGGATAATAGTGAGGGAGTTAGTCATGACAATATTCGAGAACTTCGTCGGGCTACCGATCTTTCTCTCAGGGCTACTAAAGAGACCGCCAGAGCAATTGGGCGGTCTATGGCAGCTTTGGTAGCTACTGAGAGACATTTATGGTTGAATCTTTCGGAGATTAAAGAAAAAGATCGTGCTTTTTTGTTAGATGCTCCGCTTGAACCTTCTGGTCTCTTTGGTGACGCAGTCCACACGGTCGTCGAGAGATTTCAGGAATCAAAAAAGCAAGCGGACGCTTTCAAAAAGTTTATCCCTCGCCGTGTCCAGCCCCCTGGGGCTGCTGGGCGTGAGCAGCCCCAGCCATCAAGCTCATCATATCGTGTGCATCAGAAAGAGAGTGTTGCGTCTCGTGCACCTCCACGTGGAAACTGGAGACAGACGCAACCCTCTCAGCCGAAGTCTTCTAAGTCGAAGCCGGATCTGAGGACCGCTCTTCAGGCGAAGAAGACTTCGGCTCAAAAAAAAAAAAAAAGGTCCTGATGTTCATGCATCAGGCCTGTGAGGACAGCCCCGACCGAAATAGAGCGGTGTACACCTCATTATACGGTGCCCGTTCCATTTCGGGGTCCTCACGAGCCCGTTCTGCCAACCCTGCCACCCTCGGTGCTTCAGGGCGCAGCGGTCTCCAGCGAGTCGCTGATGCTATGCTGCGGCACAGCATCGGTTTCGCGCCCTCTGAGGGGGGCTTTAGAGCGGCCAGTTCAGGTAGTTCCTGCCATTATGTTTCAGGCTCCGGAATTGGCTGTCTCGATAACACCAGAGACCAGCCTCGAGAGGCTGGTTTCCTTAGTAAATTTTCTGGCAGCGTGGAAGCTTCTGCCGAATATTTCTCATTGGGTCCTGCAGATTGTAGAGAAAGGATACAGAATCCAGTTTGGTTCTCGTCCTCCTCGTTACAACGGGGTGCTGCCCACAGTGGTGCATTTCGAGCAGGCTCTGGTAATGGAGCAAGAGGTAAAGGCCCTGTTAGCAAAGGAAGCTATAGAACAGGTGTACTCACCCGACAGAGAGTCGGGTTTTTACAGCCGTTATTTCATTGTTCCAAAAAAGGATGGGGGGTTGCGTCCCATTTTAGATCTTCGTCTGTTGAATCGTTCAGTACAGAAACTCAAGTTCAAGATGCTGACACTCAAACAGATCGTGACTCAAATCAGGTCCGAGGACTGGTTTGTCACGATAGATCTGAAGGACGCTTACTTCCATATCTCCATCCTCCCTCAGCACAGGAAGTTCCTAAGGTTTTCTTTCGGGGGCAAAGAATACCAATATCGGGTTCTTCCTTTCGGTCTAGCTTTATCACCCCGCACGTTCACGAAATGCGTGGATGCAGCTCTAGCCCCTCTCAGGCTTCAGGGCATACGTATTCTGAACTACATCGACGACTGGCTGATTCTGGCGGAATCAGAGCAGTTGGCGGTTCGGCACCGAGGTGTCGTTCTCGCTCATATGCAGATGTTGGGGTTGAGGCTCAATGCCAAGAAGAGTGTTCTTTCTCCAGTACAGAGAACCACTTTCCTTGGTGTGGTATGGGATTCAGTGACGATGCGGGCCACTCTATCGCCCGTTCGTGTAGCTGCTATCCTGACAGCCACCAAAGAGCTAAAGCTAGGCCAGCTTTGCAAACTGGCGCACCAGATCCTCCTGTGGTCTCTGGGGAAGGTACTCTCCCTGAGGGCAGTGTATATTCCTGGGGACCAGAATATGGGGGCAGACATCCTGTCGAGGCAGGAGCTGAGGCCAGGGGACTGGAGACTCCACCAAGAGGCGGTGGAGAAAATTTGGGAGTTTTACGGCCAAGCAGAGGTGGATCTGTTTGCGTCTCAGCATACGACGCACTGTCCACTTTGGTTCTCCCTTACTCACCCAGCCCCCCTGGGGCTGGATGCTATGGTCCAGACGTGGCCGAGGCTACGTCTGTACGCATTTCCCCCTGTTGCTCTGCTCCCAGGAGTTCTGGAACGAGTCCGCCAGTACGGAATAAGCCTACTGCTTGTAGCACCACGCTGGCCGACTCGGATCTGGTTTGCGGACCTGATCCATCTCTTAGACGGTCCTCCCTTGGAGATCCCGATCAGGAGAGACCTTCTGTCTCAGGCCGGGGGCACAATATTTCACCCTCGACCAGAGATTTGGAACCTGTGGGTTTGGCCTCTGAGGGGGCCCAACTCGTAGAGAGTGGTCTCTCAGCTGAGGCTGCTGAGACCATCCTAAGCTCCAGAGCTCCAGCTACTAGGAAACTTTATGCGCTTAAATGGAGAGTTTTTTCTGTATGGTGTCACCAACATCAGTGGGATCCAGTTAACTGTTCTGTGAACACAGTACTCGAGTTCCTGCAGGAGCGCTTTACGTCAGGTCTATGTCCTTCCACGCTCAAGGTCTACGTGGCGGCCATTGCGGCTTACCACGCCCTGGTGGGGGGTACATCGTTGGGTCGAGACCCCCTGATTACACGTTTCCTTCGTGGCACATTGAGGCTGAGGCCTGCAATTCGCACTAAGGTGCCAGCTTGGGATCTTGCTATAGTACTAGAAGGCCTGTCTAGGGCTCCGTTCGAGCCCTTAGATTCGGTTTCAGAGAAATTTCTTACCCTCAAGACTATCTTTCTGCTAGCTATTTCTTCCCTTAAGAGAGTTGGAGACCTTCAGGCCCTTTCAGTTTCCCCCACCTGCCTTGAGTTTGCACCGGGGATGGTCAAGGCATTCTTATATCCGAAACAGGGATACGTCCCTAAGGTGCCGACCTTGATTCCGAGGCCTATTGTGCTGCAGGCTTTCTGTCCTCCTCCTTTCATCTGCGGACCAGGAAAGGCTGAACCTCCTGTGTCCAGTGCGAGCACTGGATACTTATGTTCATCGGACATCTTCAATGAGGAAGTCCGACCAGTTATTTATTTGCTTTGGATCACCTAAGAAGGGTCTTCCTGCTGCTAAACAGACGGTTAGTAAGTGGATAGTCGAGGCTATTTCACTTGCATACGAGTACTCTGACCATCCGTGTCCCTTGGTGGTCAGAGCTCACTCTACGAGGGGTATGGCGGCCTCTAAAGCCTTGTTATTTGGGGTTTCTCTCCAAGACGTTTGTGATGCGGCAGGCTGGTCCTCACCGCTCACATTCGTCAGGTTTTACAGTTTGGACCTGGATGCTGCCCCAGGTTCTCAGGTGCTTAGTGCTTATGCCGAGTTCAGACTGCACGATTTTCAAAATAATCGGGTCACAGTTGTTTTCACACTGCATGACTATCTGGGGTAACGTTCAGTTGCTGCTGTGTTCACAGTGCACGATGGATCGGCGACAGGAGGTTTCACACTGCATGACTTTACAAAAGAAAGAATCGCCGACAACTTCTGCCTGGTCCGCAAACTACGTTTCACAACCAAACAAACGCGAGAAGTGATGGGAAATAACGGAAGATCACGCGTGCGTGAGACAGGAGTTCTCGCGCGACACTGAATTTGTTATTAAAAATGATAGCCTACAAATTGTCTGTGCACTGATTTGTAGCAAAAATGAAAAACAAATAATAAACAGTTTATGCAGGAAATGGTTGGGAAGACGAGGGGAGCAAGGACTGTGTTTTGCAAAGAGAGTTGGGGGTAAATAAATAATTTTGCAAATGTCCTGCTGTTGCTGCTGGTCATGCAAATGTTTGTGCTTTGTTTCCTTTTTGATATAATTGTAAATGTAGGCCTATCTATTAAAATACTGATATTCTGGTCTATAACTCCTCCTCCTCCTCCCTGTATCTTGGTCTCTCGTTGGCTGTCGGTCATCGCCGATGTAGTTTTCAGTCAGAACACATTCACACAGCAGGATTGTGAATCGCCGACAGGTCCAGATATTTAGCATGCCAAATATCTCACGGGCGTCGGCGACTCGTCGGCGATTCTCTCAGATCGCGTCTTTGCTCATTCACACTGCGTGATTGTCACTCGCGTGAACGAGCACCGATTTGCCTGTGATTTCGGGCATTTGTCGGCGATTTCTCTAAAAAACCTGTCGGTCGAGCCAAAATCGGGGCTAAAATCGTGCAGTCTGAACTCGGCATTAGTTCCAACAGACTGACACTCAGGTACTTGGAATTCTGGCGTTTTGGGTATTCTCGTTCCCAAAGCGTCGATGACGCATCGCGAGTTCCCTCGAAAGGGAACGTCTCAGGTTACTACTGTAACCATAGTTCCCTGAGAAAGGGAACGAGACGATGCGTCACCCTGCCATACTTCCTGCATCCCTGTGATCGGCTTGCTTCGACTTTTTGAAGCTAATGCCGCGTTTCACCGGATGTGCTCTTATGCCTTCCTGGTCATGACGTCACCCGCCCGTGACGCTCATTCTTTCCATTGGACTAGTTGACATTGATGCTCAGACGCATTCACGCTGGGGGCGTTCCCAAAGCGTCGATGACGCATCGTCTCGTTCCCTTTCTCAGGGAACTATGGTTACAGTAGTAACATGAGACGATTTCTTTGGATTTTGGTCAGGTTTTTTTCCCATGCTGGAACTCCGATCATTTCAATTAGAGGATGATGTGAGATGGCGAGTCAACCCACACGAGACGAACGCTGACTGAGGCGAAACAGTTCAATCTAACCCAGGAATCGGGTTGGAAAATTCTGATTACCTGCTAGTTTCACACAAACGTAGGCCAGTTTTCTTTATTTTTTTCCTTCGAGAGACCACTCAAAGGAACGTCTTTGTGGAGACGGAAGCATCTTTTTTATTGTTCCTTATTTTTTTCGTACCACAGAGGGAATCTGTGGAATCAAATAATTTTCAAACTATTTTGAACCGAGTCACTTGAACTGAATCTTTCTGAACTGAGATTACTGAATCAAACTTCAAAACCGAATTTTTCTGAGTTGAATCTTTTGCACTGGATTTACTGAACTGAGTCTTTTGGATTGAATGTATTGAACCTAACCTTTTGAATTTTATTTACCAAACTGAATGTACTGAGCAGAGTTATTGAACAGAATCTATTGAATCAAAATTTCCTGAATTGTTCTTGTAACATTTTGAATTTAACCAAATAGTTATTTTTTTCTGTTTTGAGTTAACTGAGGTTGTCAAAAGTTATAATTGCGAACTTGTTATAAGGTTGCAGTCTAACTAAACTCTATAGTTATTGGGTGCACCCAGATTAGTCCATGAATAACTCATGTATTGCAATTTGATTTGAGTTTCTCCTCTGACTCCTCTGATCATTCTACCTGCACCAGACCGTTATAGAAGATCGGACCCAAACTGAATGCACTATGAGCCTATTCCTCCGCCCGATAGACTTATTATACTCCTGCACCCAAAATGGCCGTCCACTTGAAAAGTATGTGGAGGATTTCCTGGAGCTAGCCTCAACCGTCTACATGGAGGATGATTTGTTCATGTTCCGGTTTCATGGAGGTTTGGACAAACCCCTGTGTTCTCAAATGCCGTGGGATGTGCATGGCTGCATGTTAGAACAATACGTCCTATATGCACTCCGGCTCAGTCGATCCGCCTCCAGAACGCCACATCTTCTCCTATCATGTACAGAGTCCTCTCCTGAATGCCCTGCAGAGTCTCGTCCCGTCGAGACCGCCACCCTTTTAGGGTCTCGTCCCGCCGAGCCCACCACCCTTCCAGAGTCTCGTCCCGTCGAGACCACCGCCCTTGCAGTGTCTCGTCCCGCCGAGACCGCCGCCATTCCAGAGTCTCTTCACGTCAAGCCTGCCCAGCCTGAGAAACTTCACGTCATGCCAGCCATCAGGCCTGCCACCGGATCGGTCGATAGGCGACCAGGAATGTTATCCAGCGTGACAGATCCACTGCTGATGTCAGCGCGTACTGTCAAGAAGGCCGCCCGAACAGGGTCTCGTTCCGCCGAGACCACCGTTCCAGTGTCTTGTCCCGCCGAGACCAACGCCCTGCCCTTTCAGTGTCTCTTCACATCATGCCTGTCCAGGCTGAACTTCATGTCATGCCTGTCCAGTCTGATCTTCACATCATGCCGTTCAGCCTGATCTTCACGTCATGCCTGTTCAGCCTGATCTTCACGTCATGCCCGTTCAGCCTGATCTTCACGTCATGCCTGTTCAGCCTGATCTTCACGTCATGCCCGTTCAGCCTGATCTTCACGTCTTGCCCGTTCAGCCTGATCTTCACGTCTATACCTCTCCACCGTGGTCGCCCGAAGGGTCGTCTCCGAGGTGGCCTCCCGAAGAGCCTGCTCCGTCCTGGTGCCCTGCACAGCCAGTAATTATCATCACTTGTAACGCCTGTCCTTCATTCTATCATCGTCATCTGTGTTAGTATATAAGTTCCCTCTGTTCATCTAGTCCTTGTCCGATCTACTTTGTACTATGTGTGTGAGACCCGTCTGTTCCTACCCGTCTGTTCCTGTGTTTTTTTTTATCAAAGAAGTAAAAGTTTAATTTGGAAGTTCTGACTCCTCTGATCATTCAACCTGCACCATACCGTTACACAATCGACGCAGGTGTTACATATAAAGTGGAACAAGGAGGTGTTACACAGCCAGGAGGTGTAATTAATAGCTTTATTTATACTTTACATCCAAAAAGAAAAAAATTGACAAAAGAGACAATCAAATCAGTTTATTAGTGTGGCAGTAAATTGACATTGAAAACATGGAAATAGTACAGAAGGAAAGTGTCAAAATTTTAAATGCTTTTTTAGTCAGTGGACCAATTAACACTCTTGAGGATGAAGAGGTCCTTGATCTTTTAAAGCATCATGGTTCCATCGCAAGAGTCCTTCCCATTAATGATCCTGAGTCCAAGTATCATGACCACTCCATTGTAGAGTACAACTTTGGATTAGCTATTGAATCAATAAGTCCCTTGCTACCCCTTAGCTACACAGAGCAGTGTCTACTCTTGTGAGGAGAGTTCTGGTGCCACAACCTCTTATCCACCCTGAAAACCATTGCTAAGCAAAGTGGAAAATCCTTCATCGCTTTGCTTCGAGAAAAACTCTGGTAGATCTCAAGCTCCTTAATTCCAGATGAGGTGGATGAAAATGAGCCTGCGTTTGATGAGCTCAATTCCATCAGATAGTCCCAAACGTGGGTTCGTGGAAAAAAGCCCATGTTAACAAACTGCCATTGGGCGCACTATGGGCCGGAGGGATCGTAGGGTGAATTTGGATGACAATTGCCCACAGACTTGTAGAGGAGTGGGCCTTTATTAATAACCCCCCTATTCACGGATCCTTACCTACTTGCCACGGAACAGGTGGTTTTCGGACACCTCTAGTGGGCGATAGAGAGCATTTTTGAAGGGCGATTTGCCTTCGCTCAAGGGCCCGGTGCTTTCGGTATGTCGCTCGGGGCGGGCCCAGGGGTCAGCATGCCGAATTTGGGGCCCCGGGGACATTGTGAAAAATATCCCACTCGCCCATAAAATGAATGTATTTTCCACAGTGGTTTCGCGGACGCCGCTTCGGAAGGGCCGACCGACTAGGGGGCGCCGTTTTCCGACTCGCCACGGCCCCCTGGTGCGGGCGGGAAAGCTTGGTGGCCCTGGGGCCTCGTTCAGGGGCCGAAAGGTCGAAAAAGGGACGCTCGTCCGCGAACCCGTTGCGCCGTTAAATGGCCCGTGGGACGGCCCCAGTACGGAGACGCAGGGTCGTGGCGCATTGAGATTTGAGATTCTGACCCTCCAGGGGCCCCCGACTCACGGCCCCGAAGCTTGAAAATCTGGGACCTTCCTAAAAAAAGTTTGCCACTTATAACCAACTTTCACTCAAAAGGCTCTTAGGGTACATGAGTGAGAGACACACAAGGCCGAGATTAGTGTTAAAAGGGCGGGAAAGTGTTGCCTTCGGTCTAGAGACTTGCGCCTTTGGCATGTCGTTCGGGGCGGGCCCAGGGGCCACCGTGCAGAGTTTGGGGCCCCTGGGACATTTCCATCAAAATCCCACTCGCCCATTAAACGAATGTATTCGCCGCAGTGGTTTCACGGACGCCGCTTCGGAAGGGCCGACCCACTAGGGGGCGCCGTTTTCCGACTCGCCACGGCCCCCTGGTGCGGGCGGGAAAGCTTGGTGGCCCTAGGGCCTCGTTCAGGGGCCGAAAGGTCGAAAAAGGGACGCTCGTCCGCGAAACCGCTATGCCTTTTGAATGGCTCGTGGGACGGCCCCTGCACGCAGACGGAGGGTCGTGGTACCCCGATACTTCAGATTCCGACTCTCCAGGGGCCCCTGACGCGGGGCCCCGAAGCGTGGGGCCCTAGGGCCTTTAAAAAAAAACGCCCTTCCCCCGAAAAAAAATTAAAAGCCAGAAAGGGCCTTTTCAGTCTGAGAGGGAAACAGCCCTGAGAGAGGATTTCTGCACAGAGGCTGAGAAAAATTTTACTCTGCTCTAGCGGCCCCTGCTTTGGGTACGTCGGTCGGGGAGGGCCAAGGGGTCAGCTTGCCGAAATTTGGGGCCCCTGGGACCTTTCCGTGGAAATCCCACTCGCCCATTCAATGAATCACTACAATGGTTTCGCGGACGCCGCTTAGAAACGTCCGATCGACTAGGGGGCGCCATTTTCCTTCTCGCCACGGCCCCCTGGTGCGGCCCTAAAAGTTTGGTGGCCCTGGGGCCTCGTTCGGTGGTCGAAAGGGTGAAAAACACGTCACGGGGTCAAAAAGGTCAAACCGACGGAACGTGCTCCCGTAAGGAGACGGAAGGTCGCAGGAGCCCGAAACTCGGCGAGTTCCGTCGTCTCCCGTCCCTGAGTGGGGCCCCCGAGTTTGAGGGCCCTAGCCACTTTCTTAGCGTTTCCCGACCCCTGTTCGTGATGAGGCCATTGATTGTGCTTGGTGACTGATGTGAGCAGCGACGTATTCATTTTTTGTGATGTCCCACTGGGTCCTACGGACACCAAAATTGTATCTCGTTTAGAGGGGGACGAGACCTTTACTTTGAGACCACCCACGGCCCCGTGGGCCCCCGGGGGCCAGAGATGGAGATGAAAATACACATTTATCTAAGCGAAAACGCGACGGATCCGGCCAAGGCTGGGCTCTTTGGAACCGTCTAGTTGAGCTGAAAAGAATGATAAAAAAATTATGAATTTTGGCCGTGTTTTCGCGGAGATATTAGCCAAAAACCGTCGAGCACGTTCTAAAATGGCGCCCGCTGATGACGTCACGATCTCGGGAACAGAATCGCTCATATCTCGGGAACGCGAAGACCCAGAGGGCTCAAATTCGGGTGAGGAGGTCCCACGGGGGCCCTGACTCGAACCAGGGCGGTGGCGGGCCGCGGGGACGCCCCCTAGCGGATCGCTGTTCGCTGGGGCCCCCGACTTTGAACGGCTATAACTCGGGGACCGGGGAGTTGGACCTCGAGGGTGGGCTCATTCGAAAGGGCCCGTCCAGCACTACGATCTATTAGAGTTTGGGGAACATTGAGCCAGGGGTTCTCGAGATATAAGCCGACAAAGCTGCGACTTTGACGTGACGTAACTCCCAGGCCCCGTGGCCCTCGGGGACGGGGGTGGCCTCGTTGGACAGGGATCCTCGAGGCCTACAGACGACCCGAGTTTGAAATTTTTTCGCCGTGTGGTTTTTGAGATATTCGTGAAAAACAAACATTCCCATGCGTTCCGTGGTTATATGGCGTTCACCCATGTCTCCAACGGGACTTTCAGATGATTAAAAACTACTTTTTCAGCCCCAACCACCTCTACTGTACTAAGCACACTCCACTGAACACATCTCACTAATTTTCAAGTCATTTCAGTGTTTAGTTTGCATTAAAATGGGTGTCCTCGAAACCACGTTTTGGTACTGTGATAAATGCTACGTGGGATGGGAAACATTTTCTGTGAAACACATTTTAATGAAAGTTCCAAATCATGATAAAAACTATTTTACTGCACTCAGGGGCCTCCCTGAGTCCGTAGCACCAAGTCCCATCCCATAATTCCACTGACCACGAACCCACTGTTTTTTATAATGTAATAAATGCTACGTGGGATGTCCATAGCTCTGGTCAGGAAGGTACAAGATGAATGTTCATAGTCCTAGTTCCATTCCTAATGAGCCAACGCTTGATCAAGATGATGTACCAAAGTCTGAAAAGCGCTTGTCAGGTACAATGAGTCATGTTCAACTCAATCCTGCTGAGGTGCAGAAAGTCATTGTGGAGCATATAGTTAAAAGTGAAGTCGCTGCAGCAATTCCATCCACCACTGTCCATCTCCGAGTCAAATCGGAATGTAGTACTGCAGCCAAATGATGTGGTTGCTGAAGTGCATGCCATCGAAAGTATCATCCCTCGAGAATATGAAGTGAGATCTGTACCTGCTGGTCCGAGCCGCTCCGAAGCAGCGATTAATTTTGACTTTGGGGACTCCCTATTGCCCTAAGAGTGGAGGGATAGGATCAGTAAAAAGCTCAGTGATATGTCTGATGTGTTTGCACAACATGACCTTTATTTCAGTCGAACATCCAAAGTCAAGCATCACATCAAGCTTTTTGACGAAACCCCTTTTAAGCAAAGGGCACACCCTATCCATCCTCATGACTTGGCTGCTGTCAGACTTGCGAGAGTTAAAAGAGTCAGGAGTAATCCGGGAATCTGAGTCTTCTTTTGCGTCCCCAATCGTAGTCATACGAAAGAAGTGGATTACAGAAAGCTAAATTCACAAACTGTGAAAGATTCCTATGCTTTGCCTAACCTTGAAGAGTCTTTTTCTGCCTTAACGGGTTCTCGATGGTTCTCAGTTCTGGACTTGAAGTCTGGTTATTACCAGGAGGAGTCTGACAAGTACAAAACCGCTTTTTCCTGTCCCTTAGGATTTTGTAAATTTATCTGGATGCCTCAAGGAATTACCAATGCACCAAGTATATTCCAACTAATGGAAAAGTGTATGGAGAATCTTCATCTCACCGAGGTCTTGGTGTTTCTTGATGATTTGATTGTGTTTTCCCGAACTCCTGAGGAGCATGAGGAGTGACTCCTAAGAGTATTGACAAGGCTGAGAGAATATGGGTTGAAATTGTCCCCAGAAAAATGCACATTTTTCCAAACTTCAATCTGGTACCTAGGCCACATAATATCGGAGACAGAAGTCCAGACGGATCCTGAAAAGATCAGTGCTCTTAAGACCTGGCCAAAACCGAAGAACCTAAAAGAGCTAAGATCATTCCTCGGATTTTCGGGATACTATCGACGATTCATCCGTGATTATTCCAAGATAGTGAAACCCTTAAATGACTTAACTGCTGGTTATGCCCCACTGAATTGTAAGGCCATGAACAGCGAGTTGAAGGGAAACTATTTTAACCCAAAAGAGTCAGTTGGGAGCCGATGGACAACGGCTTGTGACGAAGCATTCAACACCAATATCTCCAAACTTACCAGTGCTCCTGTGCTTGGCTTTGCAGACCCGACCTTGCCTTAATCCTCCACACAGATGCAAGCACCATAGGTCTTGGCGCCGCGTTATATCAGGTGCTAGATGGAGAGAAAAAGGTCATAGCTTTCGCCAGTAGAGGTCTTTCTAAAAGTGAGTCTCGATACCCCGCCCATAAGTTGGAGTTTCTTGCTTTAAAGTGGTCAGTGACCAAGAAAATCTCTAACTACTTGTATGGCAAACACTTCACTGTCGTAATGGACAGTAATCCTCTCAATTACATTCTAACCTCTGTGAAGCTTGATGCCATAAGTTATCGTTGGTTATCAGCGTTAGCCACATTCTCTTTAGATCTGACCTATAGATCAGGAAAGCAAAACCAAGATGCCGATGGGTTATCAAGACGTCCCCATGGCGAGCTGATCAATGATATGGTATCACAAAATGAACCGGAACGGATACAGCAATTCGCTGCCAAGCATCTGGGTGGTGATAAAAGTGTACTCGTGGACTGTGCTGTTGTTCAAGATGTGTTTGATAAGCACAGAGTTCAACAAGAGTATGGAAACCCTGTTGCTCTATTGGAGTCGCTGGCAATGGAGCAGGACGCTATTCCTGTTTGTTTTGCTCAAGACCTGACTGAAGATGAGTCTGCAGTACCCAGTTTAACTGGTATAGACCTGAAACAAACAAACAAGGGAACAAAGGGAAGATGTTTTTCTGAACCAAGTCATCAGTCACTTGGAAGAAGGTCAAATGCCATGCCTGGCGGTGAGGTATGAATGTCCTGATATATACCCTTGTTGCTGAGGGAGTGGAACCGCTTAGAACGGAGAGATGGAATTCTGTACAGACGACAGCAGTGGGATGATCAAACAACTTACCAGTTGGTGTTACCTGTAAAGTCCCGTGCTATGGTGCTGGAAAGCCTGCACGATCAGATGGGTCACATGGGAGAAGATCGCACACTCGACCTTGTCCGTTCTCGCTTTTATTGGCCAAAGATGAGTGCTGATGTTGAGAGGAAGATTAGGACCTGCGAACGGTGCGTTAAGCGGAAAGCTTTGCCAGAGAAATCTGCCCCCTTGGTCAACATCCAGGTTCACACGGCCCCTCAAGTTTCTCTGTATAGACTTTCTTTCCATCGAACCAGACCAAAGTAATGTCCGGAATGTACTTGTCATGACCAAGCGTGCCGCACAAGCCCTGAAAAGTGAAGCCAAAACGTCTCGATCACCCCCCGGTGGCTGGTCCTAGTATAGGTCATAAACCCGCCTCCCCATGTTATTCAACGGCACGTGAGACCAACTAAACAATAAGGGTCACTTATTAAATTACAATTACAAACAATTAAATTACACTTCAAATATCTTTTTTCCAAAGATGGTTTCTGTCGTTTACTGTAGTTTTTATCACGCTGATGTAAGTTAAAGTGTTTGTTTTTAAAATAAGTTTGTTTTTAGTTAGTTATTTGATGCGGTGGTGTGACGTCATGATTGACAGCTCTGATTGACAGGTTCTCTGAGCGAAGTAGTCACTGAAGCACCAACAGACTTTTTTTCGGGATCTTCGGAGGACTGAGGAGATTGGAGCTTTAAATTTAATATCTAAATTTCTATAATGAATTAAAAAAAGTGCAGGAGCGTGTGCTTGCGATTGATTCTGCGAGAGTGAGGGCGGGGCCTTGATTTCGTGGCTTTACTTCCTGCTCACTACTGCGCAGGTCTGGTCCCGAGTCTGGTACTGCGCAGACTCAAGTTCCAATATGTCAGCGCCATATCAGGACACTCGCGGCTTCACTTCTGACCAATGGAAGAGAGCGAAGGGGTGTCGTCTATCTTTTTTTACAGTCTATGGTCATGACGGATCATTACACCAAGTGTGCAGTTGCCATACCCATCAACAACCAGAAAGCCAGGACTGTGGCTAAGTGCCTTTGGGACGGATTCATTGTCCACTATGGTTTCCCGGAGAGGATACTAAGGGGGCTTTCACACTGGCAGTTTAGTTCGGAACGGGGCACGGTTCGCATGAAAAATCGCTAATGTGAACGCTGTCATGGGACCCGGGTGCGCACTGGGGTACCGAACCCGAGACTACCTGGAGGAGGTGGTCTGAGTTCGGTTGCTCCCGAACCGTGCCGCGGTTCGCGTGAATGTGAAAGCAGCACGGACTCGGGTGCGCACTTGTTCAGGAAGTAAATTGACCTGCGCATGCGTTTTAGCTCATTGTGATGTATTCAGTTAAATAAAACACTTGTAAGGGATGATAGTGTTGATGATTTACCTTGGGTACGAGCGAGAATGAGCCTGCAGTGTATTCGTGCAGTGCGCGTGAAATCAGGGCACCAAATTTGGAAATCCACCGTCTCCTCGAAAGAGTCCGTTTGCAAGCAGCAGAAGGCCACCTTATGTGACACACACACGCACAGTAAACCTGTATTGTTCACTCAACTGCGCATAATAGCAGCGAATTATTAAAAAACACACAATATTGCCCCGCGTTCTGTTTTCTATCATGCGCCGTGCACGTTTGCGATGACGTAATATGCACGCAAACGCACCAAGGTTCGATAGAATCAAGTTGAGTGTGAAACCAGACCAACGCTACGGGGGGTGCCGGGAACAAACGCGCTTGGGCTCGGACCGCAGCAAACGAGCCCAGTGTAAAAGCCCCCTAAGTGATCAAGGAGCTGACTGAATCTAAACTTAATAAAGAGCTTTGCGAGATGACAAAAATTCACAAAGTACGGACAACTCCCTATCATCCTCTCGGTAATCCCGTAGAGCGCTACAATAGGACGCTTCTAAACATGTTGGGTACCTTGAAGAAGCAGGATAAGTCGCATTGGCACGACTTTGTGAAACCGTTAGTGCATGCCTACACTTGCATGAAAAATGAGACGACTGGATTCACGCCTTATGAGCTCATGTTTGGGAGACGACCCAGACTGCCGGTGGATTTAGCCTTTGGGCTACCCGTAGAAAAACCTGTCCATGAGTCGCATTCCAAATATGTCAAAAGTCTCAAAGCCCGACTTGAGGAGAGTTACCGAATTGCCACTCAAAACGCTTCAAAGTCTGCAATGAGGAATAAGGACAGATTCGACAAACGAGTGAAAGAGTCAACTCTTGAAGTGGGAGATAAAGTCCTTGTGAGGAATGTCCGAATCAGGGGAAAATATAAACTCGCAGACAAATGGGAGCCTACTATCCATATAGTAGCAGAACGGGTTGGAGATCTGCCAGTTTATAAGGTTTGTCCACATGATAAGGATGTTCCAGTGCGAGTATTGCACAGGGATCTATTATAACCTTGTGGTTTTCTTGCTTCTCCGGAGCAAAGCATTCCAGATGCAGAAAACATCTCCAAGCCTAAGACACGAAGCCAAAGAAAGAGAGAACTGATAAATGAGGAACAATCTGATTCAGAGGATGAAATTAGCATATTCAGTAGAATTCCTGCTGGAAAAACAAAGATTATCCATGCATATGACATCACAAAGTCAAAAGTGGCTGATGGGAAAGAAAAAGACTCACCTCAGAGATCCTATTTACCTCAGGAACCAGACTTACCTCATAAAACAGAAATACATCAGACTGTAAACAGTCCAGCTAACATTCTTCCGCTGGATGAAAGTTTAGGAGAGGAGACAGAAATATATGAACCCACAGATCCTGAAGTACAAGAACCATTCCCAACAGAAAACAAAATTGAAGGAGAATACTTACCATCATACGATCCAGCTGGTGATGAGGAGGAAAAGGATATGTCCACGGATGATCAGGATCTGGAAGAAGAAACAGAACGAGTTAATTCATTTGCAAGACCAGGTGCAGATCATAACCTAAGACGATCAAACAGGGTCCCAAAACCTCCAAAGAAATTCCATTATCCAGTACCCTTACCTCAGTAGTCCAAAACTTGTTCCAATCCTTGAGTGAGGCAGTGGTTTATTCAATGAGTCTTGCTGACTTTCCAAAAGCTGACTTAATACTGCCCAAGAGTTAACTGAAGGATCAAGTTCAGGACAAAACGCAAAGAGACTTGCTTACCTTTAAGAGGGGAGGATGTAACCATGTATAATTTAAATGTATTATAAAAAGGAATAATTTAAAGGGCGTTAAAATAATAAACTAACCAGAAATACTAATTAAAAAAGAAAATCAAAGTGAAATGCATGGTAGTGTGATGATTGACATTGCAGTAATCATCCAATCACATTAAGTATAGGTTGAAATCCCACCACACCAAGCTAGTTGTGGGATGCGGGAAACCATTTTCTCTCTCCACGAGACTAATGATATAAGCAGCAGCATAACTTTGAGCAAAAGCTAAAAAGAGGAGTCGCCAAGGATAAAATATGTATGTGTTTATTTCTTTGGATTTTGGTCAGGGTTTTTTTTTTTCCATGCTGGAACTCCGATTAGAGGACGATGTGAGATGCCGAGTCAACCCACACGAGAATGTACTGAACAGAGTTATTGAACAGAATCTATTGAATAAAAATTTCCTAAATTGTTCTTGTAACATTTTGTATCCCAATGAGTTATTTTTTTATGTTTTGAGTTAACTGAGGTTGTCAAAAGTTATAATTGCGAACTTGTTATAAGGTTGGAGTCTACTCTATAGTTATTGGGTGCACCCAGATTAGTCCATGAATAACTCATGTATTGCAATTTGATTTGAGTTTCTTTGTCATTACGATCTATTATTCAACTGATACTGTGGAAATAATTTCTTTCTTTTACTTTCTTTTACTTTATTCTCTACAAAGAATACATTTATTGTCAATAGATTTATTTCCTCACAAAGCTAAGCTGTTTAATTTATGCCTTCCGAGCCGAACCTACTGGCCTATAGATATTAGTATATTGTCAGTGCCTGTTAATTGACGCAGGTGTTACAATTACTGAGTATGTTCAGATGATGAGCAGGAGGAATGCTGGGAAGTGAGGGAGGACCGGTGACAGAACCCCTCCGGAGGGGATTACAGACATTCCAAAACACTAAAGTTCCTTGGGGAAGTGGAAGGAGGAAGAAGCCAAGGCAGAGAGGCAGGCAGGCAGGAGGAGCCCCAGCAGACGGTTCAGAATGCAGGGCAAAGCTGAAGAGTTTGAAGTCAAGTCAAGTCAAGTCATCTTCATTTATATAGCGCTTTTAACAATGGAGATTGTTTCAAAGCAGCTTTACAGAGATAAACATACAATTTACGGTAACAGAGATTGATTTGGCTTTATAGCGATTTTGAATAATGTTATTTCCGGCTAAAGTTGGTTTTGATTGATTCACTTCCAGCAAAATTATCATTTGTTATTACATTAGGGGCCACTAAGACGACGCCGTTCTCTCTAAACAGACTTTAAACGCGAACCTGTGACCGGATGGCGTTCACATGCGCATTAAAAATTGATTCTATAGTTATATTCGTTTGAATATGTGTGCGCAGGTTTGTAATTTCCCTACCAACCATGGCTAAACAAACTACTTGTCTTGCCAATAAATTTGATACAGAATTCTATTTTATCACTTCGGGGTACGCGAACAGGATTTTCAACAACGCTTTATCTGTAGAGTGGGAAAGGGATCCTCCATAGGGAGAGGATAGTTGACACTTCAGCACTGCATTGTCATCGGGATCTGGATACGACCTGGATCCGGCATGCTGCAGGAAAACCTCGGGATAAACAAAGACACTAAAGTTAGCGTAGATGCCATTCTTCTTATGATGTAACGAGTACATCTGGATTTAAGGGAAGTGTTCCCAGTTCCGGCTGACCTAATCTATGCAGCCTAACATTGAATTATAGAAGTCGATAATGTATTATGTGTATGCTAGGTCAAAGAGATGTGTTTTTAGTCTAGCTTTGAACTGACAGAGTGTGTCTGCTTCCCGGACAATGGTAGGAAGACTGTTCCAAAGTTTTGGTGCTAAATAGGAAAAGGATCTCCCGCCAGCAGTCGATTTTGATATTCTAGGTATTATCAACTGGCCGGAATTTTGAGATCGCAATAGACGTGAAGGACTATAATGCTTTAAAAGCTCGCTCAAGTACTGCGGAGCTAAACCATTTAGTGCTTTGTAAGTAATCAACAATATTTTAAAATTTATACGATGTTTAATAGGCAGCCAATGCAGTGTTGACAGAACCGGGCTAATATGGTCATATTTCCTGGTTCTGGTAAGAACTCGAGCTGCTGCGTTTTGAACTAGCTGTCGTTTATTTATTAAGCGTGCAGGGCAACCACCCAGTAGAGCATTACAATAATCTAGCCTTGATGTCATAAACGCATGAACTAATTGTTCTGCATTTGTTAGTGAGAGCATATGGCGTAATTTAGATATGTTTTTAAGATGGAAAAATGCGGTTTTACAGATACTAGACACGTGAATTTCAAATGAGAGATTGGTATCATAGAGCACACCCAGGTTCCTAACCGACGACGAGGACTTAACAGAGCAGCCATCAAGTGTTAGACAGTATTCTAGGTTATTACGTGTGGAAGTTTTTTGTCCAATTATTAGAATCTCTGTTTTTTCAGAATTTAGTAGTAGGAAATTACTAGTCATCCAATTTTTTATATCGGCTATGCATTCCGTTAATTTTGTGAATTGGTAAGTTTCGTCGGGGCGTGAAGAAATATACAGCTGAGTATCATCGGCATAACAGTGAAAACTAATTCCATGTTCCCTAATGATATCTCCTAATGGTAGCATGTACAGAGTGAACAGCAGCGGTCCTAGTACTGAGCCTTGTGGTACGCCATACTGAACTTGTGATCGATAAGACATCTCTTCATTTATTGCTACAAACTGATAACGGTCAGTTAAGTATGATTTAAACCATGCTAGTGCAACTCCACTAATGCCAACATAATTTTCGAGTCTATTTAAAAGAATGTTGTGGTCAATAGTATCAAATGCAGCACTAAGATCAAGTAACACTAATAGAGAGATACAACCACGATCGGATGATAAGAGCAAATCATTTGTGACTCTGATGAGAGCTGTCTCGGTACTATGGTACGGTCTGAATCCTGACTGAAAATCCTCGCAGATATCATTTCTTTCTAGAAAGGAACACAGTTGTGAGGATACTGCTTTTTCTAATATCTTTGATAGAAAAGGCAGATTCGAGATCGGCCTGTAATTGACTAATTTTGTATGATCAAGTTGCGGTTTTTTAACAAGCGGTTTTATCATAGCCAGCTTAAAGGTTTTTGGTACGTATCCTAGAGACAAAGACGAATTAATGATAGTAAGAAGAGGATCTATGACCTCTGGAAGCATCTCTTTCAGTAGTTTAGTCGGTATAGGGTCTAACATACATGTTGTCGATTTAGATGATTTAACAAGTTTAGAAAATTCGTCCTCTCCTATGGCAATAAATGAATCAAATTTTTCCTCATGGAGACTACAATGCACTGCCTGATGCGATACTGTGGTAGACGGTTGCATAGTTATAATTTTGTCCCTAATATTATCGATCTTATAAGTGAAGAAGTTCATAAAGTCATTACTGCTGTTGTAGCTTGGACACTTCTGAGCTTGAAGCTTTCTTTTTCGTTAGTTTAGCTACTGTTTCAAATAAATACCTAGGATTATGTTTTTTTTCTTCTAATAGGGTTGAAAAATAAGCAGATCTAGCAGCTTTTAAAGCCTCTCTGTAAGCAATCGAGCTCTCTTTCCATGAAATCCGAAATACCTCTAGTTTAGTTTTCTTCCAGTTGCACTCCATTTTTCTGGCTGCTCTCTTAAGGGCCCGGGTGTGCTCGTTGTACCACGGAGTTGGACTATTTTCTTTAATCTTCTTTAAGCGCAATGGAGCAACTGCGTCTAATGCCGAGTTCAGACTGCACGATTTTAGCCCCGATTTTGGCTCGCCGACAGGTTTTGAGAAATCGCAGACAAATGCCCGAAGTCACAGGCAAATCGGTGCTCGTTCACGCGAGTGACAATCACGCAGTGTGAATGAGCAAAGACGCGATCTGAGAGAATCGCCGACGAGTCGCCGACGCCCGTGAGATATTTGGCATGCTAAATATCTGGACCTGTCGGCGATTCACAATCCTGCTGTGTGAATGTGTTCTGACTGAAAACTACATCGGCGATGACCGACAGCCAATGAGAGAACAAGATACAGGGAGGAGTTATAGACCAGAATATCAGTATTTTAATAGATAGGCCTATATTTACAATTATATCAAACAGAAATAAAGCACAAACATTTGCATGACCAGCAGCAACAGCAGGACATTTGCAAAATTATTTATTTACCCCCAACTCTCTTTGCAAAACACAGTCCTTGCTCCCCTCGTCTTCCCAACCATTTCCTGCATAAACTGTTTATTATTTTTTTTCATTTTCGCTACAAATCAGTGCACAGACAATTTGTAGGCTATCATTTTTAATAACAAATTCAGTGTCGCGCGAGAACTCCGGTCTCACACACGCGCGATCTTCCGTTATTTCCTATCACTTCTCGCATTTGTTTGGTTGTGAAACGTAGTTTACAGACCAGGCAGAAGTTGTCGGCGATTCTTTCTTTTGTAAAGTCATGCAGTGTGAAACCTCCTGTCGCCGATCCATCGTGCAGTGTGAACACAGCAGCAACTGAATGTTAGCCCAGATAGTCATGCAGTGTGAAAACAACAGTGACCCGATTATTTTGAAAATCGTGCAGTCTAAACTCGGCATTAAGTGCTGGAAAAGAGAGAGTTAAAAGTTTCTGTTGCAATGTCGAGTTCTTCTAAGCTATCTGGGATGCTGAGATGATGAAACTGATTAGGAAGATTATTGATAAAGCAATCTTTAGTGGCAGAAGTTATAGGTCTAACGTATTTATAACACGGAGTCGGCTTTGCAGCCTTGGCTAAATGTAATTTACATGAGACTAGATAATGATCTGAGATGTCATCGCTCTGCTGCAGAATTTCAACGGCATCAATATCTATTCCATGTGATAGTATTAGATCTAGAGTATGATTACGACAATGAGTAGGTCCTGACACGTGTTGTCTAACTCCAATTGAGTTTACAATATATTTAAATGCCAATCCCAATGCATCTTTTTCATTATCTACATGTATATTAAAATCACCAACAATTAGTACTTTATCTGCAGCCAATACTAATTCTGATAGAAAGTCAGCAAATTCTTTGATAAAATCTTTATGGTGCCCTGGTGGCCTGTATACAGTAGCCAGCAGAATTCTCAAATGTGATTTATCGTTTACTTTACACTATATATTTTTACATTAAGAACCAACACTTCAAAAGAAGTATATTTAAAACTAGATTTCTTAGTGGTTTTGAAAATATTACTATAAATTACAGCAACACCTCCCCCTTTGCCTTTCAGACGAGGGTCATGTTTATAACTGTAATCTTGTGGGGTTGACTCATTTAAAGTAATATAATCATTTGGTTTTAACCAGATTTCTGTCAAACACAGCACATCTAGATTATAATCTGAAATCATATCATTAACTATGAGTGATTTTGGAGTAAGGGATCGAATATTCAGCAACCCAAGCTTTATCATTTTCTCATCTGTATTATATCGGTTTTTTATTTGTTGAACATCAATTACTTTTTTAACCTGACGTTTTTTGGATTTCCAAATTCGGGGAACAGACACAGTCTCTATATGATGATATCTAGGTGAAAGAGGCTCTATGTGATGGGATTTATCTGACCTTGGTGACGTGAGGCCGCTAGCAGACGGTCGGTTTAGCCAGTCTGTCTGCTTCCTGACCTGAGCCCCAGATTGTCATGTTTTAGCTCTAAGACTATGAGCCAAATTACTAGAGAGAAGAGCAGCACCATCCCAGGATGGATGAATACCATCTCTTTTCAACAGGTCAGGCTTGCCCCAAAAACTTTTCCAATTGTCTATGAATTCTACATTATTTTGCGGACACCACTCAGACAGCCAGCGATTCAGTGAGGCCAATCTACTAACTATCTCATCACTCCTGCGAACAGGAAGGGGGCCAGAGCAAATTACAGTGCCTGACATCATACTTGCGAGTTCACACACCTCTTTAATATTAATTTTGGTGATCTCCGACTGGCGGAGTCGAACATCATTAGTGCCGACATGAATAATGATCTTAGAGAATTTACGATTGAACACATGAGAGTTTGAGGAATGCCGGCTAAACTTCTGACATCTGGAGGGCCAGCTGAGAGACTGGCATCTGGAGGGCCAGCTGGGTGTCTGGAGTGGCGACCATGGCAGACTTGGTGAAACACAGACAACAGAACTCGAGATCGCCCTCCATGGCCGTGACGGGGGAGCTATGATCGGCCTCCATGGCCATGACAATTAATCTATGATAGACCTCCATGGCAGTGTGACAAGTAAGCTATGATCTGCCTTCTTGGCAGTGTGACAAGTAAGCTATGATCGGCCTCCGTGGCAGTGTGACAAGTAAGCTATGATTGGCCTCCGTGGCCGTGACAGGGGAGCTTTGATCGTCCTCCATGGCCGTGATGGGGGAGCTATGATCTGCCTCCGTGGCCGTGACAAGTAAGCTATGATCGGCCTCCATGGCCATGACAATTAATCTATGATAGTCCTCCATGGCAGTGTGACAAGTAAGCTATGATCTGCCTCCTTGGCAGTGTGACAAGTAAGCTATGATCTGCCTCCTTGGCAGTGTGACAAGTAAGCTATGATCGGCCTCCGTGGACATGACAAGTAAGCTATGATCGGCCTCCGTGGCAGTGTGACAAGTAAGCTATGATTGGCCTCCGTGGCAGTGTGACAAGTAAGCTATGATCGGCCTCCATGGCAGTGTGACAAGTAAGCTATGATTGGCCTCCGTGGCCGTGACAAGTAAGCTATGATCGGCCTCTGCGGCCATGACAAGTAAGTTATGATTGGCCTCCGTGGCTGTGACAAGTAAGCTATGATCGGCCTCCGTGGCCATGACAAGTAAGCTATGATCTGCCTCCGTGGCTGTGACAAGTAAGCTATGATCTGCCTCCGTGGCCGTGACAAGTAAGCTATGATCGGCCTCCGCGGCCGTGACAAGTAAGTTATGATTGGCCTCCGTGGGCGTGACAAGTAAGCTATGATCGGCCTGGGTATGATAACCCTTAAGCTGAATCATGGGCAGAAAGGGACTCAGGACTCTTGAGCTCGCGTGAGGAGTGATGGTGCATGACTTGAAAGGAGTTCCGAGACAGGTGGTGTTTTAGTGGCGATGACCGCTGTCACCTGGAGGACTGGAGTGGACGTGACTGAGATGCAATGGTGTCTTCAACTGCTTCACCCACAGTGAAGAAGGATCTACTTAGCCACAGTACATATTCAATGTATTGCTCCAAGGAAAACGTGTTGGCTGCTGCTGGTATTTGTCGAAGATGGTTGTCCAATCCACTCCAGAAGACTGGCATCAGGGTAGTATCGTTACAGGGTACTATAAGGGATGTTATGGCTCTACTGTGAGAACCTCTAGCGGGTGGACATCTTGGGAAAGGGAAAGGGAGAGGAGCAGGTCAGCAGGGTGAACTGGATACAATGGTTCTTGAATGGAGCGAAGCTTGTTAGATTCAGTCTGTGTGGGTCTAGTCTTCTGTCAGGAGATATTAGACTCGAGAGAGAGGTGTATGAATAACAACACAAAGCTTTATTGAACAGTGTCCAAACAGGTGAGTATAGATGACAAACGATGAGCAGTGCAAGTATAATGTTTCAGTTCTTAGGGTTGCAGGTGACGATAGAGGATGTCATTTCAATTGTTAAGTATCCTCACACACACATCTTTTGGGTGCTGTTAGGAGGTAAATATCTCAAGTGAGTAGACAGTGAGGGAGGACAAGTGCACTTGTGACAATAGTCAGGCAATACCATACGAGCAAAAATGCTGTACGAATATCAGC
This sequence comes from Rhinichthys klamathensis goyatoka, assembly GCF_029890125.1. NCBI lineage: Eukaryota > Metazoa > Chordata > Actinopteri > Cypriniformes > Leuciscidae > Rhinichthys > Rhinichthys klamathensis. The sequence goes on along the minus strand of NW_026606982.1, from coordinate 746,232 downwards.
ATCAGAATATCACGTTTGCAAATGTGATACTGATTTTATACAACAGCTCAATAAACAAGAAGTTAATATTAGGCGCCATATATTTGGCGGGGACTTCGATCTGTTTCTTTGAAACGGGCCTCCAACCAAATTGCTAAGACCACCTCTGGTTAAGAGCATAGAAATATGTGCACCCATCTACCCTGTACTAAATTTCCCTTCATGACACCAGACAGTTTGACCTTGAAATTATCCCTCTCTCAGATCCAGCATGTATGTGTGTATGTGCTCTACCTGCATGACACTTGGCTGAGTGTGTACAGTACACACTGTGCTGTCATGTCACAGTAGTTTACTCACAGAATACAAGCACTGACTAGACAAATTATTCTAACCACTTTCCATATTGACAGACAAAACAGATTCACATTTCGCTGCTGTGCATGTACAGAGAGAGAGCACATTTCTTCAAAATATTTTCTTTGATATACCGCAGAAGAAAGAAAATCATACAGGTTTGGAATGACATGAGTGAGAGTAAATGATAACAATTTTAGTCTCTGGGTGAGCTATCAGTTTAATTATTTCTTTAACATTTGCTCTAATTGTGTTTTAAGTGACTTCCTGAAACAGGATACCTGTACATGTGCCTCATAAACCCTCATCTAAGCTCGTACTGTGTTTGTAGTTCAGCACCTCCACCCTTGGTGCCAATCTATAAATACAGGTGTGTTCCTGCTTCAGTTGCTCTTTCAATTCACCTGTCTTTCTCACATCTTCCTTTTAGAAAATGGCAGAATCTGACTACCTGGACTACACCTGTCCAATCTGCACAGACACTCAGCGAGACCCCGTCACCATCCCGTGTGGAGACACCTTCTGCTTAGAGTGCATTAAGATCTACTGGGACCATTCTGACCACCTCGGCGTGTATAGTTGTCCTCAGTGCCAGGCGACCTTCACTCCTCGGCCCATACTCAGACGTAACGTACCCCACGTAGGCAACCCAGAGCCTAGGCCACCCCCACGTGAGCTAACCCCTTTTCCGTACTTCAAGCGTGATGCGCTGTGTGATTTCTGTACCGGTCGGCGGAGCAAAGCGGTGAAGTCGTGTCTGATGTGTCTGGCCTATTACTGCGAGACGCACATCAAGCCTCACTACGAATCAGCCACATTTAAACGACATAAATTGGTGGACGAGACAGGACACCTAGATCGGAAAATCTGCCCGCAGCATGAAAAAGGCTTAGAGCTTTTCTGCCGCTCAGACCAGATGTGCATCTGTGTGCTGTGTACAGTACGAGAACATCGCAGCCACAACATAGTCAGTGCAGATGATGAACGCACAGAGAAACAGGTGAGACATCATGAGGAGATTATAATTGTTGATAGTAGACCAGGACAAGTTGTAACAGAGGCCATATCTGTAAAACAATTACACAAATATGTAGGCTATTTTCTCTATCAGTAGTTTTATATGTTGGTTTCAAACATCTAGTTAAAAATGTATTAAATTAAATTAAATAATCTTTGTGATTTTGTGAATTTCAGGATCATAATTTAGTCAACTTTACATTGAAGAAAGATTTTAACTGAAAGGTTGAACTGTGTTCTCAGGATAAGGATATTTTTCATAAAAGTCAAAGTCCTTTTTCATAAAAGTCAGGGAAAGTTGTCACAGCTGGTTTAAACTGGTTTATACATTCATATATTTTTTAAATAATTAATTCATATTCAAAACAGTGAATTGGTGTTTTTGTGTTTCATAATGAATGTAATGAATTGTTTCCCGGCAATAACAGTGGAAATGTAAAATAGCTTTTTGAAGATTTCATAAATCTTTAAGGTATCTGCCTTGACTTTGAAAAATTAACCTATCCAGAGAAATTTTCTAAAGTTAAAAAGTAAACTGACAACTAGCCTTACTCAATGCCTCATTCTCTGTGGACTGTCACAGGTTTCGATTCTCTTATCAAAAGTTTGTATGGTAAGAATAATTTGGTATATGACTTTAACAATGTAAAAGTCACTTTTGATCAATTTAATGATTTTTAAAAAATATATATATTATTTTTTTAGACCTAAAGTAATTGTTAGGACTATTGTAATATTATAACACTATTGTATTATTTATCTTCCAGGATAAATATTTTGTCAAGCAAACATCTGCTGTAATGAAGACTGTAATCTCAGAGCTCTCTTTTACGCATACATTCTTTGTGTGTGATTTATAGAAAGTCTTGGTTGTGACTCAGACAGAGGTTCAGCACATTATCCAGGATCGAATGAAAGAACTTCAAGAACTCAGACACAACGTGGATGTTCTTAAGGTTAGTCCAGTCCGGAGAGTCCTAAAGAAGCTTTTGGGTGAAACACGAAAGCATGGTTAGACAAGTTCCGTCGTTACCAACATAGTTCAACGATTTGCTGTTTCAACAAACATTTGCAAACAGCGTCACAGACTTGCGTGGTTGGGTTGGAACTACAGCTCTCGAGTTGTGATTGGAAGCATAGTTTCTTGTTAAAATGTGGAAACCGATCGTGCTCTTGGGCACAATAAGAAAGCTAACATTCAGTACATTCTATATATTTCATTCTAATTAAATATATATAAGCCTGTCAACAATCAGGGTCGTTTTTGAATGCGTAAAATGCACAAAGGAAAATCTAGTTCCTACATTATTTTTCTATACATTGACTCATTGGGTCCAACCTGCAATATGCCCTTTAATAGAATTAACTTAAAGGAACCGTATGTAAATTACTGTAGAGCGGTGTATCCCCTCCCCATCCCCCTGACCCGAGGTTGCCAGATAGGCTGCAGGATCCAGCAGGAACGTAGGCTGCTACAAGGAGCTTCACATTGCCATAATGGGCGTGCTAAAGTTGTTTTCCTCAGCGTCTCAGCATAATGACAGAGAAACGGGCTCTGATAATGATTTGCTAATGTTAGCAATGACGACTCGCCGTTTTTATTACCCAAACAATTCCTTACCTTTTCAATTCGATGACCCACCTCCTCCATGAGCTAACGTAACGTTACTTTGCACGAACATGCATAACTTTGTTCGACTGTCATGAATATTTGAAATGTCTATTTACATCAAGTACAAGTTAGCCAAACATAGATTAATCTTACCTGTCCAGGAGAAAATTAGCAACGTTGGCGTCTGTCTTCAAAATCTTCCGTTTTCAGCCATCTTCATCTTTCAAAGGCATCTCCTATACAAATCCTTGTTTTATTTCGGACTTTGTCACGAAGTATTTCGGAATCATAACAAGGTTTTTTTGGGATTCGTAACGTTAGACATTTTTTTATCCAACACGTTTGTAGCTGCAGCTGTGGTAACTACAGCAGAGCTGGCAACCCGGATGCCGCAACACTACTGACTTCGTGATTGGTAGATAGGTGGAGGGTGGCGCATCAGACCAAAACACAACACAACATCAATATCAGTTGAGGGCTGCAACTTCACTTTTTAAATGACAATATCCTTGTCGGACTACTGTTGTCAGTGATATAAGTATTTGAAATGAACATGATTTCTTAATGTCTAGTGACATATCAGGGCCATTTTAGGATTAATTGAAATACATTTCTTACATACGATTTCTTTAAAGGAGCACTTCACCCATTTCAACATTAATCTTTATTGAAAGTGGGTCATATATGTAGTCGAAATGTAAAAGAAATTTTGAATTCGGTGCCCCCTTGACCGAGAAAAGACAGAAAATATCTTTTGGGCGCATTTGTATGTAAGACAACAACTCCCACAATGCTCCGCAAGCCACTCCCACTAATCCAGAACAGCAGCGCGAACATCACAAATCACTCTTCCGTCTACAAGGCTGACGTTAGCTGCCACCAGAGTTAGAAATTCATTTCACACAAAATTTATAGTTGGCGAGCAGGACGAGGGCGAGGGACGTGAGAGGACTGCGCGAGGCCGGTGACGCGAGTGATAATGAACGACACCTGTGAGACGCACCGGTCTCTCTCGCGTCTCTCACCGAGGAGTATGTTGTGTTTTGTTTCTGTTGTGTGTGGCCAACAGTGAGGGACTGCTGGCTTATACTTTTGTTTTGTATTTGTTTATTTTACTATTAAAATGTTTAAACGTTTGCCGGTTCCCGCCTCCTTCTTCCCACAACAACGAACCCCGTTACATTGGCAAACTCATTATCGAATTACTCCTCGTTTGTATTTCTTTCTATATGGTGAATTATTGCATGATACCTGAATGTTCAGTCAGAACATGCGGTGCGAAACTAGGATGGTTCACATCACAACACAAACGTCCGTGTGCTCGTCTTATTCAGAGATTTCGTCCAGGAGAAATTGCCATCGTTGAAATTCTCTGCAGCAGACGGACTCTATCTGTGTCCGTAGCGCACAGCGAGAGCACAGGCACCAGCAGTCCGCACAGCTCGAGCCAGTCCGGGCTCCTCGTCCGCCTCCTGTTCCTCCATCAGCCTCAGCTGCTCTTCACTATATTGCGGCTCGTAAAGATAGCCACGAACAGCGGATTGAGCAGCAGAATTTCAAAATCCTCTTCTTCCATATCATGTTTAGTTTCTTCCGTCATTGTCGTAGCTTCCTATCTCCACAGCGCTTGTTAGCTTAGCTTCCAAACAAGATGGCTGATATAGGGGAATATCACGCTGATTCGTAGTACTTCCGCATTCAGTGATCTTTGTGCACTGCCACTTCCGTTGAATCACCGATCACTCTGGCGAACTGATGACGGACTACACTAAGTTTATTTATACGGCATCCCTGGTAAATTAGTCTGATTCACTAAAGTGCCGGCTACAAGCAAACGTGCTACCTTGTTTTATTTTAAAGTTTGGACCTTAATCCCGGCGAACCACTTTAATCCACTTCTTCCTTATACTCAATTCAGTCGGGAATCCATGAGAACTTAAGTAGGGTTAGCGTTGTTGGTTAGATTTACAAAGTGGAACAGAGCAGTGACATCTAGCCTTCGTTTCAGCCATTGTTGAACTGTGTCGGAAGTGGACATGCACAAAGTTGACAAATCCCGCCCATGAAACCCGGAAGCGTGATAATCCCCTATTGCTTTCTGTATCTGCAAGTGGAGTCCCACCTACTGATCTGTTTATAGGTCTGTAGCGTGAGTGGGTCCCACACGCTGAAAAAATTATGAGCTTGTGTTTGTAGTCTCTACACTTTTCAATGAAATGTGACTTCCTGCTTATTGTGACGCAAAATGACGATTTTTACGTCACAATAAGCAGGAAGTAAAACACTTAAATCCTAATTTTTCCCCATCTCAGGGAAAAATAAATGAAAAATCCACGATCATTATAATATATGACTGGGTTTCTAACAATACAAAGCTTAATGCAAATGGGTGAAGTGTCCCTTTAATGAAGTAAAATTAATATTACAATCAATTAACCTGTTTGTACCGTGAATACTCAGTGTTAATTGTTTATTAATTCTAAGAAATGTACATTTCTGAGGTATGTCTACTGTACAGTACTATTCAGAGCCTGTAGTCAAAATCAGGCCCGTCGCGACAAGGCAAGCAAACCAAGCAATTGCTTGGGGCCCCGAGCTGGCCTGGGGCCCCAAGACAACGACTGGTTAAGAATAAAATGCAACGACAAACTGTGTGAGCGCCCCTTTGATAGTCAATGCAGGGCAATGCAGTAAAGTGCATTGACACTGTTGTCGGAATCCCCCTCAAGGGGGCCCCTCTCAGTAGTCGCTGACAGCAGCCAGCCAACCACGTGATCTCTGCTGCCGGCAAAATACAAACCTCCTCGGCAGTCATCATGATGCGGAATTATGCTTCAGGAAGCCAGAAAAGAAAGAAGAGAAAGGAAGAGGAGGATAAGAAAAAACAAGATAGTGGTGAAGTGATAAATTACACTGGATAAAATAGCTCTACTTGTCTTTTACAAATGGTGTAATTTTGCAGCAGGTAGGCTAGCAAAAATATGTTTATGTTAGCTGCCTGACGGCAAATGCTGCATGTAACGTAACTGTTAACGAACAGTTAGTGCAACTTTTTTTTCGAACGGACGGAATATGGTTAGCTACATACTATAATATGTTTTTTGACGGAGGATAAGGAATACGCAGATCTGTTCCAGAATCACTGTTTATCGTATTTAATGACATGACATTGCTATAGCTTTGTAATAGTTGTTGATGAAAGTGGCATAGCATGCTATACTAACTATTCCACCGTGATAATCTATTTACCAATGGGGGTTAGGAAAACCACACAATACACTCGTGCATCAAACATTAGCTTGGGATGTTTTTAAGCATTGGTAGTGAAAGCAGCTGCATCCCTAATGCGTCACAAAGTTAGCAAAATGTATTGTAAATTAACAAATGGGGGACGAACATTGGAGCTTATAGAGACTAAACATGCTACACATATGATTTTGGTTAACCATAGTATGCAAGTCTGAAACATTAATTCAAACGAGTTTAAAAGAGAGAATGAATACATAGGCCAAACCACATAAAAGAAAAATCATGAGATGGGAAAATTAGATACATGTTTATACATTTCTCAAGTGGTTATATATAGAATATATAGGATTAAAAGGGTTTATTTCTTCTTCTCAGCAAGAATTAAGTGAGAGTCACAACTCTCTGCAAATTCCTTTTGGGGTCGTAAAAAGTCTTGTTAGTCTTAATGTGTCCTGTAACAGGACACCGGATTCTGCCAGTGTGTTAGCTTCTTTGGGATGTTAGTTTTGGGGGAAGTTTCATAGACCTTTGTTGGGAGAGTGAGTTTGCTAGATTGTTCATTAAATATAAAGAATAATTTGTGTGTCTGATTGGTCCAGATGCTACACATACCCCCAATCCAAACTGTATGTGTAATGAAGCTTCAGGAGAATGAGGATCCATTTGCAGTTTTATTATAATCGTGGTCGTACAATCAGGGTCAATCACCAGCAAACACAACAGTAGAGATAAGGCAACTCGTAATCCAGAAACAGGCATAAGGTCAGGGCAGGCAGCAAACTTACATAAATCAGTCCAGTATAGAATATAGTCCAGGGCAGGCAGCAAAGAATCAAGATGAGAATAGACAGTCCAAAAGTAATCCACGGGAAGACAAAACACGGGAAGAAACGCTCAGAGATGATTACCAGGGTAAATACAAAACTTCGCAATGAAGGAGAGTCTGAGAGCACCTTAAATAGTCCACTGATGAAGGTCAGGTGTAAGGTAATCAGTGCCAGGTATGTGGGAAATGTAGTTCAAATGGTTTAATATTCAGGAGAGGGTTCCCTCTGGTGGTGAGCAGGAGGAACAGTGGGAGTCTCGTTTGTGACAGAGCCCCCCCCCCCTGCGAGCGGCTCCTGACGCGAAGAGGCGAACAACGCCGGGGTCTTCCTCGAGATCGAGGGGCCGGTTTTTCCGGGTGCGTCCTATGGAACTCAGTCACGAGTGTGGGGTCGAGTATGTCATCTGCATTAACCCAGGATCGCTCGTCCGGTCCGTACCCCTCCCAATCCACCAGATATTGGAGGAGCCTGCCCCGGCGTCTGGAATCGAGTAGATCTCGAACCTGATATGCCTCCTCGCCGTCCACCAAGATGGGGCCCTGGTCACTGGTCTGCTCCTCCTCCTCCGCTCTCGGACCACCAGCGGGTTTGAGAAGTGATACATGAAAAGTGGGAGAGATACGATAATTAGAGGGTAATGCCAAACGAAAGGAAACTGGTGTAATTTGTTTAACAATTTGGAAGGGACCCACATACCTGGGACTGAGTTTCTTGCAAGGAAGTCTGAGGCGTAGGTCTCGAGTGGATAGCCAGACCCATTGACCTGGAGTATACTCGGGATTGGGGCGACGGTGACGATTGGCCTGCAACTTCTGTCTCCTGACAGCATGTAGCAAGTGGGTGTGAGCCTGATTCCAGATGTCTTCGCTTCTCTGGAGCCAATCGTTGACAGAGGGTACTTCGGTAGGTTCCCCTGACCATGGAAATAGGGGAGGTTGGAAGCCCATTACACATTGGAATGGAGTTAGTCCAGTGGAGGGTTTCTGGAGTGAGTTCTGTGCATACTCAGCCCACATGAGGAATCGGCTCCAGTCTGCTTGGTTCTGATGACAATAGGATCTGAGGAACCGGGTGATCTCCTGATTGAGACGTTCTGTTTGACCATTCGATTGTGGGTGATATCCTGAAGTGAGGCTAATGTTGATGTTGAGTTGTTGGAAGAATGCGGACCATACTCTGGATGTGAATTGGCGCCCTCGGTCCGACACGATGTCCTCAGGAAGGCCATAAAAGCGAAACACAAAGTTGCACATGAGTTCGGCAGTCTCAAATGCTGTAGGCAGCTTGGGAAGTGGAATTAAACGGCAGGCCTTGGAGAAGCGATCTATGACAGTGAGTATTGTGGTATTCCCATTGGACTTGGGGAGATCGGTAATAAAGTCTATGGCAAGATGGGACCATGGTCGGTGGGGAACTGGCAATGGTTGCAGTAGGCCAGATGGTAACTGTCTGAGATGTTTGCTTGTGTTACAGGTGATGCATTCGTTAATGAGTTTTATTGTGTCTGCACGCAAGGTTGGCCACCAAAAGCTGTTCTGAAGCAGGTGAACAGTGGCCGCAATTCCAGGGTGACCGGAGCTGAGTAAGGAGTGAACTTGCTGTAGTACTTTCTGACAGAGATCCTGAGGTACAAAAGTTTTGTCAGGGGGGCATTCGGGAGGAGGGGTCTCTTGTGAATTGGCTTGAGTGAGCTCTGTCATGATGTCCCACTGAATTGGGGCCACGATTAATGACTCTGGAAGAAGGGTTTCTTTGGATTTAATGGAAGTTAAACAGTCGTGTTGGCGTGATAAAGCGTCTGCTTTGGTGTTCTTTGAACCGGGACGATAGGTAACAGTGAAGTCAAATCGTGTAAAGAAGAGGGCCCACCTCGCTTGTCTGGGATTCAGTCTTTTGGCAGATCGTAAGTATTCCAAATTCTTGTGGTCAGTTAGTATCACAAACGGATGTTTAGACCCCTCCAGCCAATGACGCCACTCCTCCATAGCTGCTTTCATGGCCAACAATTCCCGGTTTCCGACGTCATAGTTCTGTTCGGCTGGGTTAAGTTTGCGGGAATAATAGGCGCAAGGATAGAGCTTGGATGGGGATCCGTGGCGTTGTGAAAGGATGGCTCCAATGCCCGTATTTGAAGCATCCACCTCAACTATAAACGGGAGTTCTGGATCAGGGTGGTGGAAGATGGGGGCAGATGTGAAACGTGATTTGAGTTCTGCGAATGCCTCCTGTGCTGTGGTTGACCAGGTGAGGTGTGATGAATTTCTCTTAGTCATAGAGGTTAAGGGAGAGGCTACCGAGCTGAAATTTCTGATGAAGCGTCGGTAGAAATTAGCAAATCCCAAAAAGCGTTGTAATTCCTTTAAGGTTACTGGTAGTGGCCAGTCTAGAACGGCTTTGACCTTCTTTTCGTCCATGGCGACTCCCTCCTGACTGATGATGTAGCCCAAAAATGATGTGGTAGTCTGGTGAAATTCACACTTCTCTGCTTTGGCGTATAACTGGTGATCAATGAGTCGTTGTAATACTGTTCTTACGTGTTGCACGTGTTCCTCATAGGTGTTGGAGTAGATAAGAATGTCATCGATGTAAACAATAACCCAACGATCAAGCATGTCCCGAAAGACGTCATTGATGAATGATTGAAATACGGAAGGACTGTTGGACAGCCCGAAAGGCATAACCAAATATTCGTAGTGCCCAGTGCTGGTAGAAAAAGCTGTCTTCCATTCATCACCTTCCCAGATGCGAATGAGATTGTAGGCGCTGCGGAGGTCTAGTTTGGAAAAATACTTGGCATTGCGGAGTTGTTCTAGAGCAGCTGGTACCAGAGGTAAGGGGTATCGAAATTTGACGGTGATATCGTTGAGACCCCGGTAGTCGATACAAGGGCGTAGACCACCGTCTTTCTTCTTAACAAAGAAGAAGCCAGAGGCTGCAGGTGACGTAGATGCTCTGATGAACCCCTTTGAAAGTTCCTCCTCTATGTAGTTCTTCATGGTTTCTGATTCGGGTTGTGATAGGGGGAGAATTCGACCCTTAGGTGGTGTTGTCCCTGGTAATAGTTCGATGGAACAGTCGCTTGAGCGGTGAGGAGGAAGTTCCATAGCCTTGGTCTTGCTAAAAGCCTCGACGAGGTCGGAATATTCAATGGGAAGAGTGGGGAAAAGAACAGGTTCGTCCTTTAGCGTAACAGTCTGAATGGAGAGTGAAGGGCTGCCAGTTAAACAGTTGGAGTGACATGACGGGTCCCATTTGATGATCCGACCTTCCTTCCATGAAATGAGGGGATTATGTTGACGTAGCCAGGGGAGTCCAAGAATTACCGGGTTATGAGGTGATGTGATGATGTAGAAACGAATTACCTCAGTGTGAAGGGTCCCAGTCTGTAGTTGAAGGTCCACGGTGGTGTGCAGAACCCTTCCATCACCGAGAGGCCGTCCATCTAGTGCTTCCACTACCAATTGAGAATTGCAAGAGATTAGTGGGAGTTGTAGTTGTTGAGCAAACTCATGAGACACAAAGTTCCCGGCTGCTCCTGAGTCTAATAGAGCTGATGTGGATATATGATTGCCCTCTAGAGACAATACTATAGGTACTTTGATACAAGAACTGGAGTGATGTGCTTGAACACAAGGACTCACCGAAGAGGAGTTACGAAGAGGAGGTCTTGTGGGACAAGAAGCCCTCAGGTGGCCCGGTTGACCGCAATAGAGGCAGAGATGTTGACGTATGCGGCGTTCTCGTTCTTCCGGAGTCAGATGAGTATATCCGAGCTGCATGGGTTCAGTTTGAGAAAGAGTGACTGGGTATTGTGTGCTGGTTGGTACCGTTCTGAGTGGACGACGTGAACGAATCAGATTGTCAATCTGAATGGTTAGCTCGATGAATTGATTCAGCGATCTCCCTTCATCTCGGCAGGCCAGTTCGGATTGCAACTCCAAGCTGAGTCCCTTGCGAAAGAGCAGTTTAAGCGTGCTCTCCACCCAGTCGGTTTGTGCTGCTAGAGTACGAAATGTCAAAGCATATTCTGCTGCGGTACTCCTGCCCTGGCTCAACGCGAGTAGTTGATCATCAGCTCTCATACCTCCCTCCGGGTGTTCAAATATTTCCCGGAATCGTTGAAGAAAGATGCCAAATGATGGAAAAGCAGTACCATCCTCTCTCCAAACCGCCGCCACCCACTCTAACGCCTTGCCAGAGAGGAGTGAGCATACCAAGGAAATCTTGCTGGCATCGGTGCTATACATAGCTTGTTGTTGATCAATGAATAATGAACATTGCAGTAGAAATCCCTTACTTTTAGTTGGGTTACCATCAAACTTATCAGGAAGAGCCAGACGTGGGTTAACTGTGACTGAAGGTGGTGGAGAAGCGTCCACACTCACGTTCGGTTGAGAAGGTGCTGGGTTCGTAAGTGACATTTGCAAACTCTGTAGCGTCCTGACGAGCTCCTCCGTTACTGTAGTTAAATGGGTTAGCTGATGTTGATGAATGGCGAGTTGGTTAGCTTGAGTGGAAATCTCCGTGGACATTTGAACCAGAACTGCTGGATCGTGTGTTGGCGAAGTTTTCTGTAATGAAGCTTCAGGAGAATGAGGATGCATTTGCAGTTTTATTATAATCGTGGTCGTACAATCAGGGTCAATCACCAGCAAACACAACAGTAGAGATAAGGCAACTCGTAATCCAGAAACAGGCATAAGGTCAGGGCAGGCAGCAAACTTACATAAATCAGTCCAGTATAGAATACAGTCCAGGGCAGGCAGCAAAGAATCAAGATGAGAATAGACAGTCCAAAAGTAATCCACGGTAGAGTTCTCAACGGGTCGGGTCGGCCCGACAAACCCGACGGGACCCGCGGGTTCGGGCCGGGTTCGGGTCGAAAATATTTGCAAATGACTCGGGTCGGGTCGGACCTCGGGCTTAATCTTTTGAATTGTACAGTGAAAGAAAAAAAAACATTTATTATTCATCGCTGCTGTTCACTGTAAAGAAAGTCTGGCTGCTGCGTGCAACGTGCATCGCGACGCGAGGGCAGACCTGACGCCGCTGCGTGCACGCCTTTAGCTCGGAGAAGAAGATGGAGTTGGTGAAAAGTAAACTTGCTGCAGGTGAAATCACCGTTGCTCAGGGGCGGCGCGACACGTTGTGTGATTATCTCGGCAGTTTAGGACATCGCACAAGATTTGTGTCAATACAGAAAACATTTAATCACTGGATAGTTTTTTTCGTTTATTGAAATGTGGTTTATGTCAGCTGGATGGGCGGAATGTGTGAGACGTGAGAGTGCGCGCGCGCGCGGCCGGGGCTCTCTCTCTCTGCGTCAAGCGCAGCAGTCATTCTACATACATCACTCACCGATCAAAAGGGTGGCGTCGGGCCGCGGGTCGGGTTCGGCAGATAATTCATGTTGATGTGTCGGGTTACATCGGGTCCGGGCTTTAAAAGCCACGGGCCGGGTCGGGTCGGGTTGTAATTTTCAGGCCCGTTGAGAACTCTAATCCACGGGAAGACAAAACACGGGAAGAAACGCTCAGAGATGATTACCAGGGTAAATACAAAACTTCGCAATGAAGGAGAGTCTGAGAGCACCTTAAATAGTCCACTGATGAAGGTCAGGTGCAAGGTAATCAGTGCCAGGTATGTGGGAAATGTAGTTCAAATGGTTTAATATTCAGGAGAGGGTTCCCTCTGGTGGTGAGCAGGAGGAACAGTGGGAGTCTCGTTTGTGACAGTATGCTAACTGTCAATCTTATTTGACGATGGTTGTCCTGACAGAAATGTAAATTACACACACTCATAGTGAAAACTTGAATTTTGAAGCAGTTATGTTCATTTTTGAAAACGTTTGAAAATGTTTTTAATAGATAAGACAGCTTGGGGTGTGAGTGAGTTTGTGCAGTGTACGTTGTTGAACAAAATGTCAAATAATTGTCAAGTTATGTTTACCACAGGCTTTATTTTACTCATAAATTGAAAGAAAAAAAAAACATTATAAAACCCCATTGGAAAATCTCAAAGGAGCAGTGGCAAATTAGACTTCCGGGTTCTGAACTCCTACCTGCACCACTCTATTGTTGAACCAATGGCTCAAACGACAGAGGTGCAACCATGTTACTACAGTTTCGGTAATCTGTCATGACTAGATGGTTAGTTTTTCCAATGATGCATCATACTATAGTAGTTAATGAGCGAGTTATATCGTTGTTCGTGAAACGCATTCTTCTTTTTTTCACTTAAAAAAAGTGTAGAAAATGGTTGTGTGGATAGATTTTTTTGCCCTTTCTCTGTAGGGAAATGCACAGCGGGCACAGACTGACAGTGATAAAATCTTCAGCGAGATGTTACAGGCGGTAGAGCGGTGGCATGCTGAGATAAGCCAACTCATACAGGCCAACCTACAGGCCTCCATGGCTCAGGTGCATACACATTACATTCAGATGTGAATGAATTAAAATCAGTGATGCATTAATTTTATCCATTTAAAACCCTAGCTTCTTATTGGGGAACTGTGGTGAGATAAACTATTTTGTTTTTAAGTTCAATTTAAGTGTTGACATGGGGGGGGGGGGGGGGGGAACATACAGTCATGGTCAGAATTAGTGGCACCCTTGGTAAATATGAACAAAGAAGGCTTTGAAAATAAATCTGCATTGTTAAAGAATTCACAAAAATAGAACCTTTTTCATAATGTGGGGAAAATCCCTTTATGAAAAAAATATGGCACCCTTTTATTCAATACTTTCAATACTTTACCTCCTTTAGCCAAGATAACATCTCTGAGCCTTCTTCTATAATGCCTGATGAGTTGGAGAACTGATGGAGAACACCTGGCGAGATCATTCCGTCAATACAGAATCTCTCCAGATTCTTTAGATTCCCAGATCGATGTTGGTGCTTCTCTTCAGTTTACCCCACTCATTTTCTATAGGGTTCAGGTCAGGGGACTGGGATGGCCATGACAGAAGCTTCATTTTGTGCTTAGTGACCCATTTTTGTTTTGATTTTGATGTTTGTTTTGGATCATTGTCCTGATGGGAGATCTGAACAACGCCCATTATAAGATTTCTGGCAGAGGCGGTCAGGTTTTGATTGTTTATCTGTTGGTATTTGATAGAAACTATGATGTCATGTATCTGAACAAGATGTCCACGACTTCCAGCATAAAATAGGACCACAATTTCAAATATAATTGTGGGCATGGGGTAATGTTTATACCTTTTTTGCAGCCAAAAAGCTCATTTTTAGTTTCATCTGACCATAGAATCTGGTCTCTTTTGAGGTTCCAGTCTGTCTGTCTGATCCTGTCTGACAACTGAATATGCTGGAGTTTGTTTTGGTTGAGAACAGAGAATTTTTCTTGACACCATTTTTAAAGAACATGTGGTGATGAAGGCGCTGTTTGGTATTTTATTTTATTGTTTCTTTGAGGCTTTCTGACTCAAAGACTCAACTAATTTCTGCAATTCTCCAGCTGTGATCCTTGGAGAGTCTTTGGCCGCTCAAACTATCCTCCTCGCCAGGAATTAAGACAATATAGACAAGACAGTCCTCTTCTAGGTAGATTTATAACGTCTTTAGTTGTTTGGAACTTCTTAATTATTGCCCTGATGGTGAAAATGGGGATTTTCAATGCTTTAGCTATTTCTAACAGCCACTTTCTATTTTGTGAAGCTCAACAATCTTTTGCTGCACATCAGAACTATATTTTTTGGTTTTACTGGATGATTAATGGAATTTTTGTAGTCATACTCATGTGAAATAAGAAGTCATGGCTAGACAATTTCATGTTCCTAGTCACCATGGTGTGCTAAAATATGTAAATAAGAATGGGAATATACTTCAGAGATATTTTACTCATAAGAATTTCAAGGGGTGCCAATAATTCTGGCCAACGTGTTTTGGAGAAAAACATCTATTTCATAATGTGAAACTTTCACTTGTTTTACTTCAACGAAAGATTGATAGATCTATCTGAATGATAGATTAAAAGGATAAACAATGCAGATTTATTTTCACAGCCTTCTTTGATCATATTTACCAAGGGTGCCAATAATTCTGACCATGACTCTAACTGATATGTTTCACACACACTGCTTATGGAGCTGCTACTGTTGCTGTTCCCCACTCTCAGACTGTGATAGCTTTAATGTACTGACAGGCTCAGGGTTACATAGAGAGACTTGAACAAGAGATCATGGAGCTTCAGAAGAGAGATGCTGAACTACGTCAAATACTTGACACAGAGGACAACATTCACTTCCTACAGGTAAAGAACTGCCTCTCACATTTCACTAGTTTTCTTTTTATCATTCTGGATTTCTGCCTTTGAGAAAGTTGAAATCTGTGGACTAGCCTGACTGGAAATTTAATATGGACATTCAGGGAAGCTACTTAGAAGCACAGATTTTGTTAAGTGTCTTTATTATTTGTGCAGAATTTTCCCACACTATCAGTTGCACCGGAGCCCATGGTGCCTAAAGTGCTGATAAACCCAGAGTTTTCCTTTGGTGAGATCACCAAGACCGTCTCTGACATGAAAGAACACCTGGACAACATCTGCAAAAAAGAGCTGGGAAACATCTCCAAACGAGGTAACAATGAAGACTATAACATTTAACCACTGAGAGGCTAAGGAAAAGACATGGGATTTCTTTTGACTTATGTAATATCTATATTTAAAAGGCACAAAATAATAGTAACTACTAAGTAGAGATGGAAAGCATTGCTCTGCTTCAGAAACGGACAGCAAACAAAATATAATCAGCTCTGTACCCCTGTAGTTCCAGAATAAAGTATGGATGTAAAATGACACAGATAGTATACACACTATTGTTCAAATGTTTGGGGTTGGTAAGATAAAAAAATAAATAAATAAATCATATGCTCACAAAGGCTGCATTTTTTAAAATAAAAAATACTGTAAAAACAGCAATATTGTTATATTATTATAACATTTTAAATAACTGTTTTTTATTTCAATCGGCGAAAACTAGTGCTGACAGACACAAAACGGAGTAACATACTAATCCGACAAAACCCCACAAACGTATCTGTTGCCTTTGGTCGGCGTCTGTCGGTGCAGTGTGAATTGGCCTTAAAATGTAATTCATTCTACTTCAGAAATAATTCTAATATGCTGATTTGGTGCTCAAGAAACAGTTGTAAATTTGTTTGATGAATAGACAGTCTAAAAGAACAGCATTTATTTGAAATATAAATCTTTTGTTACATTATAAATGTCTTTACTTTCACTTTTGATCAATTTAATGCATCCTTATAAAATATACAATATTAATAAAATATTATATAAAAAAAAATCGACTACTTTTGATCGTAGTGTACAAAATTCTATATTTGATCTACTATTAATTTTTGCATGATTAATTTTTCAGTGAGTGACACTTCAGTCTATGTCCTTATTCCGAGGTCTGGGGGACGTTTGAATGGTAAGAGGTTCTACATTTCTGTTTATTTAGAATGAAGTATGTTACAGCACAACTCTGCTCATTTATGTACCTTAGCTTAGCTTTCTACTATATTTTCAGCTCCGATAAGAACTGACTTCCCAGAGCCTAAATCAAGACTGGATTTCCTCAGATGTGAGTGTATAGACAATTAACATGAATTAATCTCTTCACTATACAGATGATAACATCTTATTCTTCTAAATGCTGAAGGAGTCTATTTTTTTTGTACAATATTATTTCACAGATTCTTGTAAACTTACATTTGATCTCAACACCGCCTATAAAGAACTAGTCCTTTCAGACGGGAATCGCCGGGTGATCCGTAAGCGAACAACCCAGTTCTACCCAGATCACCCGGAGCGGTTCGATGGGTTTTGCCAGATCCTGTGCAAGGAGCCGCTCAGTGGATTACGGCATTACTGGGAGGCAGAGTGGAACGGTGAATTTTCCATTGGAGTTGCCTTCAAGAGCATCAGCCGTAAAGGTAAGAACTCGAACAGCCTTCTGGGATACAATGATAAATCCTGGAGTCTCCTGTGCTCAGACTCTGGATACTCCGCCTGGCACAATAAGATGGATAAAGACCTGCCGGGAGCAGCTCGTGCCACACGGATCGGTGTGTATTTGGATTACGCTGGAGGATCTGTATCCTTTTACACTGTGTCTGAGACAGTGGAGCTCATCCACAGATTTCAGGCCAAGTTCTCTGAACCGCTGTACGCTGGGTTTGGTGTTGGATCATCTGTAACTCTGTGCATGCTGGAGAAGAACTGCCGAACATATCGCTAAAGGGTTCTGAGCTTACCTTTGACCCTGAGCTCTTAATTGATTAATCAAACCGAATCTTGAAAGGGTGAACAGTGAAATTAAATGCACTGGGGGGTCATTTAAAAAAATGTTGAACTGAATCTCATGAAGAAGTTTTCTGGTCACATTTAAAAAAAAAAAAAAAAGGATTATTGTTTTGCATAATGTAAAAGTCTACTATTAGGATCCTTTGCATTGTGACATTTTTAATTTCAGGAGAATTTTACCCTCCAATTCGTATTATTCTAATGGCAAATAGTAATTCTTATATTTAAAAAAAAAACTAAATTTTTAATGTGATTCTAAAACTTTACTTTCTATTCCTCACAGCCTCATTTTCATTTCTGTAAAAAATATGGCTCTACCTTGACTAAAGGTCTATTACAGTAATGAGAATCATAATTTAAAAAAATTAGAAAAACATATAACAGATATGAGGGGGTAAAATGCACTTATTTATCCTGAAAAGTTTTTTTGTTTTGGTTTTTCCTTTGGTTTTTGGTTGAGTGGCAGTAAATCTTACCAAAAGATTTTAATAAAAAAATTGAATTCTAAGTTACTTCTTAAAAAGGGCAAGTGTGTATAAAAAAGGAGAGCAGACATGTTTAAAAATAACAAAGCCGGCTAATCCAGTCAGGATGATTTCTTTTGAATGAAGTGTCATTTCAAAACCTGCAGCCAGCCATTCACACATAATATAGATTCTGCAATCTTTGGGTTCAGATGCGACTACATCAAGAGAAAAGTGTGTATTTAAGTGATTATGTGAACGAGACAAATAAAACAAGTCTTATTATCATTATTGTTTATTGTCCATTTGAATGGTTTCTAAGAGCTTTTCAGTCATTTCACCCATCACCAAGTAAACATAAATATGTACAGATAAGAGGACAAATACATCACTCTGTCTGCAGTATGTTTGTTTATTCATGGATTAGAAACATTCAAATGCAAATCCAGCTTCCCCTAAAATCAACCGTACCTCTCAATGTTTAAGACATGGCTACACTTGTTTAATGAATCCCTAAATGTTACTCCCTCCTCTCTCTTTTTACATCTAGAATGGCATATTCTCAATGAATGAATAATCATTAACCTTGTAATTTAAAACAGGACAAACTTAATCTGCTCAACATTATACAGTCAACTCATAGAGGACAAGTACCAGTCGATCAGGCGCCCTGATTTCCAAAAGAGTGTCTGTATTACCAACAGAGGGCACCAATCATCGAGAAAGTTTTCACGCTCACCCCAACAAACAGAAAATCTGAAATTGGCCTACAAACAGGTGACTGTAAATGTCCACAACCACAATGCCCCAATAGCATGTGTGAGTGAGTGAATGGAGATCATTCTCCACTTTTGTAACAATTGAAAACAAAACAGTCTGTCAGACATATATATTTTTTATATTATACTGTATTTTATATTATATTTCAAATATATTTTAAGATGCTTTAATAAGACAAAAAAGTAATAGTGTTGTCATGTGTTTCATGTAATTTGGAATGTTTGTTAGATGCTTCACAGTTCAAATAATATGATAGTGTAACTGTAAGCGGTTAGTTGAGTATGAACATCCTTAGATCAACAATTTAGCTCTAAATCTATTTATGTGCATTCAATCCAGTTTTGAATTTGTTGCCATTTGTATTGTAGAGTTCTGTAACGTCTGTAATTTTTATCCATTTAGTTTATCCTCTCTGTCTGACCTACTATCCATCTCAGAATTCAGATATCCACCTCTTGTCACCTATTTCAACCCTAACACCCATTATATGTGAAGAAAGAAGAAAAAAAAACATCCACTCTAAACACACAAGACAATTGGGACGTCACTATGAAAACAGTGACATTCCACTCAAAAAACACAGCCAATAGTTGGTTTAACAGTAATAGTAAGTAAACCAGTTTATTAAAAAACATTCATTTTCTCTTCAAGATTTTTGCAGCTAAATCTGGCTAATAATTTAGTTTTAAAAATAAAGAAAGCAAGCCACTATTGTCATGTTGTGGACATAATGAATCTACCCACTAGTGGGAGTATCACAGCCATGCTGCTTGCGTGGCACGCAACCTAAGGTGTCTGATATCATCCAGGGAATTTGGTTCTTAAAGCGATAGTTCACCCTAAAATTATATCATCCATAATTTACTCATCCTCATGTCGTTCCAAACCTGTATGACTTTATTTATTCTGTGGAACACAAAAGAAGATATTTTACCTAAAGATTTGATAGATATATTGTCCAAACAACATTGGACTCCATTGTCATTTTCTGTGTGCAAACCCCCCCCCCCCCCCCCATTTGTCAAACTATCTTCCCCAGAAGAGAGAAACTCATACAGGTTTGAAACATCATGAGGATGAGTAAATGATAGCAGAATATTCATCTTTAGGTAAACTACCATTTTAGGCCACACACAAGATGAGCCAGTGAGAGGTTTTACTAAATAAAAAGCTGCCTCCATTGTTATAGCTTTGAAAAGGCTTTGCGTGATGTCAGGCTTAAATAACTAAGGTCCTCCATGACTAACAGAATCTAGCTATGTATTCCATTGAACCAGAAGCAGCATACTGACATCATACTGTACCTTAAAACAAAATATACACACAGACACACATAATAGCCTCCACCAAATACACTCAGATGACACAATTGTTCAGCTGGATTTCAAAGGGTCTAATGGCAGAGTAGTGTCCATGTTTTTTACAGCTACAGCACTCGCTGTCCATTAATGATGACATCATCAAACTCCTGTGACAGATAGAGAAATGGTAAGTACAGAAACATACTTTTAAGCATTCTGTTAGTAAATGTGTGTGGATTTGGCTCTAACCTCTTCACTCTCTCTGTACTCCTCCTCTTCATCATCGCCCTGTATGTATGTGGCCCCATGGGCACTAAGTAGGGCCTGCACCTCTTTGTTGGGTCTGTAAAGGGCACAGTAGTACGGGGTGTGGCCTGCATACGAGCGCTGATTCACCAATGCGCCGGCGCTCAGTAACAAATCCACTACCGCTGACCTTTGACCTTCCACTGCCCAGTGCAATGGAGACCGACCTGACCCCAAATCCTACAAAGCCAGAGTTGATGATTGAACACTAAAATATACTCGAAAAGAAGATTAATATGATCTTTTATAAAATATATATTTTTTGTTTATAATTTCTTACTCGTTGATTGGCATCTGCTCCTGCCTCCAGCAGCATTTTGATGATATCACAATTGCCCCTATGTACAGCCAGGTGCAGTGCACTCACACCTTAAAGTGACAGATGGACAGAGAAAGGGATAGTATGGATGGAAAAGACAGAGATATATACTGATAAAATAAATTAGATTCAATATTAATCAGAGTGAAAATGTGTTTGCTTGAGTTTGTAGTGTACCTGAATAATTGGTGATGGTGAGGTGCTCCGGTGGGGTCCGTGGGCAGCTGGTGAGCTCTCTCACACACTCTGTGCGAAGCTCTCGGACAGCCAGGTGTAAAGGTGTGTTGCCGCCCCTCTCTTGGATCTCTGCACTGGCTCCACTCCACAACAGTGCCCGAACACACTCGCTCCGGTCTACTATGACTGCTAAATGTAGAGCGGTCTGAGCGAAGAGGGTGGAAAAATTACATTGGTTACACATCAGTGTTGCAATGTACACTTAAGGCCAAAGTATACTTCACTTTTTACGTGTGCGCAAGGGTCACCGTACAGTGCGCGTGACGCGAATTTCGTCATCAAAAGAGTACCGCTTTTGTAAGCGTAAGCACTTTGCGAAAGGTAAAGGACTGGAAGGTACTTAGCTTGCGTACGTGTAAAAAAAAAACTAAGTGTACTTTCTGCTTCACAATAAGCAAAGTCTCTTTCAAGGAAAGTCTGTTCACTCAGCAACCATATTTGCAACGGCTCCGGGCAGCCATGTTTCAGAACACTGAGGGCCAGATGTACTAACGTTTTTGCGCCCACTTCAGGGGTATTTGTTTTGCAAAGTGCGCATAAAACCATGGCGAGGTATGTACTGTACGAACGGAAGCACCGAGATGAAAGCGCAGACTGCCTGTCGCGGGAACTGAAAATGACAAAATGCGCTTTTCGTGTCATGCATATGCATTCATGGGATGGTCAAGGGGAAAGTGGGAGTGTCACATAAAGAGATGGGAGGGGGAAGTGTAAACTGCGCCTAATTATGTGTTCCGCGTTATGTACAGAAAAAGCCGGTGAAAGCGCGCCTCTATTTTGCGCTGAAAATTCTCCGCCTCTTAAAAGCAGGTGTAACTTAGGAAGCGGGTTTCCTGCGCATATGCCTCCTGGTGGAATGGCAGCAGTAATCCGAGCAAGACGAAGACATATGCTAAGGAGACGAGCTGAAAAGATTTTTGCCACAAGAATCACACTTTTTCAGTTGAGTGAAAACGAAATCATTAAGCGTTACAGATTAAGCAGCTACGCAATATTACAGTTACTGGAAGAAATCAAAGATGACATCGAATCTCCGACTCAGCGTTCACATTCCATTCCAGCAGTTGTTAAACTCCTCGCTACATTACAATTATTGGCATCAGGATCATTTCAAACAGTCATAGCATCAGCAGTGAGAGGAGGCGGCCCATTCAATTGCGCGTTTAAATACACCCAATTTACGGTATAGTGGGTGGGGACAGGCGCCGAGTACCTGATGAACTGCAGGTTTGGTACATAACACGCACACTGTGGTTTCACATCAAGCGCTTTCTGCATCTTGGCTATGGCGCTATTAACGCTGCGTTCGCAAATGTACGTACATCTGGCCCCGAGTGTTTCTATAGCAATCAGAGCTTCTAACGGCAGCTGCAGTGACGCATTGACTTTATCAATCAGCGATTAGCCTAGCTCTTTTATTTAGAAAGCGGGACTTATTCTATATATTAAGTCTTTGCTATAAATAGTCTCAGCCTCAGACGTCACGCCGAGGGACCATTGGCCGAACGTCTGATGCATAAAGCACACAAAATTGGAAACACTTCAGGAGTTTCAAAGTCGTCATCTGATTGGTTGAGTTCTACAGGATTTCCGGGAGAAGTGTGTGTCGCATTCTTTAACGATCCATCAGGAAACAAAGCCGTTGACACCAAACCCCTTCATAGAAGAAGAAAGTTGTAATTTTTACAACTGTGACAATCAACGCTTCTCAGGATCAACTAAACGCTGGATTTTCAAAAGTATTGAAGTATGTAAAGGTCACAACTTTTTTAAATACGTCCAAGAGTTTTACACGCCGGTCTGTTATTGTAGGGACATCAATAGCTGTGTTTACATGGTTCAATCGGAATAAAATCAATCCGATTGATGAATCCGAACACGGTGTTTACATGAACGATAAATAAAGTAATCGGGTTGATGTGCGCGTTTATATGTCACAAGATTTAAATCGGAATTGATTTTTTGACATGCGCACACTGTGTTAACTCAATAACTACAACAGTTATCAGACAATAGATTCTTTATTGCTCCATCACATAACACAGCCGCTCTACCTCTCATAGAACGCCCGACTGAACAACAACTGAATAAACCGCGCTAACCCATAAAAGGTGCTCTTCACACATGCGCAGTAAGAAGAAACATAACTTAACTGCACGAATATGCCCTGTTCGCGCATAACTATTCTCCTCTATTGGTTCTTTATTTTTTTAAACAGCAGACTTAATATTTATCCGTCTCTGGTCATGATTTGGAGACGATGAGCATGAACCGTTTTGCCGTGCTGCTTATTTTGATCACGCAGTAAAACCCCGCGCTCAAAACCAGTCATCCATGGATGATAATCTGAAACGAGCACTGGTGGGACGTTGTCCTGCTCCACTTCACAGACGCTGAGTGAAATGAGAATTTTTTAATAACGGAACACTCATTTTATATTCACTTTATTCAACAGGAAGAACAGCTCGTACCGTGCGTCATACGTCATTACGCTATTTCAACGTCATTGCACATGCGCAGTCCTTTTAGTTTCGGTTTTCAATCCGATCAAGTGTTTACATGTTCTCTCGATCGGATTACAAAAGAAATAAACCACCCCTTTCAATCCGATCGAAATTTCAATCGGATCGAGCTCAATCGGATCGATTAAGGGGTTTACATGAAGGTTTTTTAGTCCGATTGAGCCGTCAATCCGATTATAAGTGTCCATATAAACGCAGCTATTGTTATATTTTCACTCCTCTAAACATAACGCTGAGCAAAACAAACAGATTAGTTGTTTTACATATCAGTCAGACGTTCCCTTGGCCAATGAAAGCAGCGATGGAGTCCAGATGAAGGTCTGGCTATGCGAGACTATAGGCCCCTTTAAAAAAAAAAACGACTTTCAGTTGTGGTATGCATTATTTCCAGAGAACAATCATGTAGTTTGGCTTGCTAGTGCTTGGTTTCCGTTTCCCAATAGGTGCATATGGATGAGAAAATTTTAGTTGTAAGTGAGTGAATTTTCTTTTCTTATTGTGACGCATATCTGAGGCTTCACGAAAATGGGAAAAAATGTAGGGCGGGACTTTATTTTGTCCATCGAGAATTGATTGGATTGTTGTCATTTGCTAATTGCTGCGATGGTGACATGAGTGCCAGGTTGCTGAAAGGGAGGGATTATTGTCCTGCCCTCATAGCATCACAGCAAGTCATCAGAGAAGAAATGTTGTTGTGACGGGGCAAGGAAGATAATGTTTTCTATTAAAAATGACTAAGAATTTAAAAAATGGTGTATGGACAAATAATTTATATTCCATAAAAAATAAGAATGGTCAAGTATGATTTAATGGTGATTTTGACAGCAAAATGCAATATAACCTAATTTAATATGTAATATTTTATGAAACAATAAATCAGATCATTGGATGTAAAGCAATTCTTCTTTATCCATAGGTGCTGCTCTGCCAGATCAAGTTGCTTGTTTCTTTAGATCTGGCAACACTGTTGTGCGGTTACCTGCCCCAGGTCATTTTGGATGTGCAGGTAAGGAGTCCAGGTCTTGTCCACCACAATTTCTTCAAGCAGGCACTGAACAACACCCCACTGCTCATGAATCAGCGCCAAATGAAGTACCCTGACAGACAAAAAAGATAATATACAGTCTAAATCCAATGGCCTTCCAAACAGACAAATGTACAGGCAACAGAAAACAACAAAGACTTACGTGTCACCGTCCTCTGACAGAAAGTTGAGCGTGTTGAAGAGTTCTTCTCTCCGCTGCCGACCCTCCTCAGTGTCCGAGACCGCCAGTCTGTCTGTTCCTGCGGGCTCGCTTAGGATCATGGTGCCGATCCCGTCGGAGAGACACCCCACCACCGCATCCTCATTAATCGAGTCCCCGATGGCAGAATCGAGCCTCTCTCCGCCGCCAATCGACACGCAGTCCATGGTGCCCCTGTTGTCGGACTCGTCCGAAGGTGGGATGTCAGGTATGTCAGACATAGATCGATCAGGTGCCCACATCTGCTCGGCCTCTGTGTAAGTGCCGTAGGAACCCTCAAAACCGAGTCCGACCCCGCTTAAGGAGTCTAGCCCGCTGTCACACCAGTCCTCCGGGACAGCGTCCACGGCGCCCCGTTTTTCCATAGTGTAGCTCGGTCCAGGCCGTGCATTCTGTCTTCGGGATTCACCGTGAATATCTTGCGTCCCCTCCATTTATATATGAATCATCCGTTTAAATGGTGTCAGCTGTAATAAGAGAAACTGCTTTTCTTGACCAACAGCTATCTGCTTGCGCCGTTTTCGCTTCTATCCAGATGGATTGTTTTTAGGGGAACAAGATGAGCTCTTTCTGGACAAATTCCCAAACAACAGCGGCAAGCGCTGTCGCACGAGCCTCAGATTCCCTCCATGTCCGGAGCATTATAAAACTACAGATTGCTCACCTTGTGAGCGGCTTACTGTTGCCCAGTTTGTCCAGAAAAGGCCGTGTGTCTGCGTAGGTGTTTTCCTGGGGAATTCCCAAAGCCTCTCTCGTAACCAGACACCGTGGGGAAGTGCGCATGCGTAGGGCTCAAGGCGCGCATGCGTAGCACACACAAAATTAACTGTCAGTTACATTAGTTTCTTTGGGAGTTTCACCGCGTTGCTTTTGTTGGGGGAATTTCAAGTGGTTATTAACTTGAACTGTCAATAAACCAAGGCAAAGAATTAATGTTTGTTTTGTATTGCAATTTAATATGCTGCTTGGGTGTGTTAGTTAGATGAATAATATAACAAAGCCTACTACATACATAGACTTGTAGTCTTGTAAGAGCAGGAAATTATATACGCTATTTGTTACACAGTAGTAAACTGTGTAAATTAGTGCCAAGTATAAGGGTTGTTGTTACAAACCACTGCACTACCATGGTGTGTTGTAACACGGACATAAAATGACATACAATTATTATCACCACCCCACATTTTAAGCACTTAAATTTAAAATTGTAAACAGCCTTTATGTAGCACTATAATTCAAATAAAATTGGGAATATGGCCTAATATATGGGTCAGTGACATGACGTGCATATTTTTGTGTCCAAGTGTATTATTTCCTTTTAAAATAATTTGATAAATTCATGACATCACTTGATTCTATAAAATCTAGAACCCATTCAGCTAGAATACATTTTTTGTACATTTCATAAATAGATATTATTTAATGTTTTGGTATCTTAAACCCCCAAAATGTCAGGTGGTGCAACTGTCCGAAAAAATTAACTAAGAACGTTTTAAATTGTCTTTATAATAAAAAGTTAAAAACGAAATACTATGACATCATTTTAGGGTTGAAACCTGTCATATACACAAATTTTATGGATATCAGTAGTTTTAAAGCTTTTGAGATAGGCTACTTAAAAAACCTTTGTATATTCTCAAATGTCAGGGTGGCACAACTGCAAACATGGCTTTTTTATTATGAATTGACAAGGTGGGCTAATAACAGTAAGCATGATAATGCATCATCCAGAGGACCTAAACTGATCCTTGTGGCAGAGTGAAAAGGTTTGTAGATCTCTCTCAAATACTGGCAAAAACTGCTAATTTCAAGTATGGGTAGGATGGTACACTTTCCATGTCAGGTGGTACAACTACAGTACATACAACTTTTGTACAGCCTGACATAAAAACAGTCAAAAACTAAATTTAAAAACTTTGAAATGTTATTCAACTGAAATTTGTTTAAACACATTGTTCATGACTTTATTCTATTATCATGACTTTAATATCTATTTTATATTTATATTTTTATATTTATATTAATAGGCCTATTTATTTATTTTTATATTAACAACCCTCATGGTCTGTTCAGCCATGTTTTTAACAGCTTAGATGAGAAGCTTTTTATGCTGTAAATCATTTATATTTATATTATATTTATATTTTACACAAAGTCTTAAAACTTCTGCTGTCATCTCAGAAGGATGGTGGTCATATAGTGATTTCATCACTGTAGCTAACTTTCTAACACTAATTAGTTAAACTGATGGTGTTACAACTCGTCTTACAACACTCCCCTGCCTCCACTATCTAGATTTACCTTTTTCAATGTTCTCTACTTGCCTTTTTTACTTGAAAGCTATAAAAAACCTCACAGGGCAATGAGTGGTATTTTAAACAGATCAGACACCAGGTGGCAGTGTATCTGTTAATTTCATATTTGTGCCGCTCTCTCTGGTAAACAAAATAATTAATCCTCACCAATGACAGGATGATGTCATTGTTCACGTTTTTTATGCTCTATTTTGTATTTATTAAGGAAAAATCTGCAAGAAAATCTCTAAATCACAGTAATATTTTATATGTCTTGATTATATATAGGCTATATTTTTAAGAAGCGGATAATGTTTAATGTGTAACAGTGTGGCTGTTTGAAAGTGTGCAGGTTCCACACCAGAAACTGCACAAAAAAACGTTCTAACGTAACATGGTTCAAGGCAAGGACACTTTTTTTTTACCCATGTAACACAGTCTCATCCCAAGAAGTCATATAACTGACGTCTTGGGACGTCTTTTGACCATACGTCAATATCCGCCTTTTTAGGGTACCCTTAAACGTCGGTTTATGACGATCCTGGGACGTCATACAACTGACGCTTTACCTTTAACGTCAGTTAGGTGACGGGGTAGGTTTAGGGGTAGGTTTAGGTCTGGGGTAGAGTTAGGATCCGATAACGTCATCTAACCGACGTTTAAGGGTACCCTAAAAAGGCGGATATTGACGTATGGTCAAAAGACGTCCCAAGACGTCAGTTATATGACGTCTTGGGATGAGACTGCACTGACCCATGTTAACATGTCTTAATCATAAGTGCCACTGTAGATTGAGGGAAGGATGATTCAGAGTGACTGAAGCTAAACGGAGAGAGTGATGAAAGAAAGAGTCATAAAAGGTGTTTTGAAGGTCTCTCTCTCCCTTGCTCTCTCTCTTTTTCTCTCTCTCCGTGTGTGTGTGTGTGTGTGTGTGTGCGCGCATTATGAGGAATAAATGTCCCCGCATAAATAGTAAAACCTAAAATCACTTGTATTGAGAGTAGCAATGGTCTCCACTATGAAATGGCTTAATAAACACAGTAAATAGTGATTAATGAAGGTTTCTGCGAGGTTTAAGGGCAGGATTAAGGAATAGAAAATATCATTAGCTCAGTATAAAAGTAGAAGTCAGTAGAAACTCCCATGAAAGAAAAACAGACATGTGCGTGGGCATGGAAGGATCCTAAAAGGTGCTGGGCTGAATGGGATTTTGATGGAATTTGAGGGGATTGCTGACAGTGTTTAAGTTTGCCTACCCCCCCCCCCCTCTCGGTCTCTGTGTATCTGCATTGCAGTTTTTTCAGCAGGACAGACTCTATATGTCTCTGATAAGAAACCCACTCCCATACCCATTAATGTCCTTCAAGACGAGAGGGAGTATATGATGAGACGGAGAGGCATGATAGGCATGTTTTCACTTTTACTTATTATAACTTGTTCCCCCTGCACCTCGCTGTGCTCTGCTCTGTCAATCGCTCATTGCCTGTGGTCTCCTATACCGTACCGTAAGCTGTGCTTTGCTCTGTTTACTGTGACGTCCTTTGTGCTGTGGTCTGTACTGTGATGGATGTTTGCAGTCTCTGTCAAGAACAATTAGGAAATAAGATTAGCCCTGCAATTAATTTATGCGGCTTTACAGAGACCACCTATTGATCTCAGTATGGGGCTGTGTGCAACATATTCCTGAGAGAAGTGTAACTGATATAATATAAAATTATATTATAATATAAGATTGAACAAATATAAAATAATTATATTCAGAATATATAATATTATCCTTATACATTTTAATCTTTCATGTGTTACATGTGCGTGCGTGCGTGCGTGCGTGCAGTGCGTGTGTGTGTGTGTGTGTGTATATATATATATATATATATATATATATATTATAATTATATATTATAAAGGTTTTAAGTTCATATTGTTCACTTATATTAAAAGTAGTTAATACATTATAAATAAAAACATCTGATAAACAAAATATAGGCCTGGCTTTCAAATACTGTAATATACTTGCAATAATTAATTTTATCCCCAGATATTAGGCATCAGTATTAGTATTGGTATGGCCTTCATTCATAGTTCATTGTAAAAAAAACTAATTTGTAATTAAAACAAATATATAAAATACTGTTTATGTTGTTTCCACATTAATTTTTAGTGTGGAAATATATTTATGATTACAAATTGTAATGTTAGGTGCAATTAATTACAGAAAACAGTTAAATTAATTTGTGCTTTTTTTTATCGATCAACAACCCTAACAATGAAAGAAAATCTACATATTATCTCTGTCTGTGTATATGTATATTGGATGGTTGTTACTCAGTATTAAGTGTTTTAAAGTTTATCTCACACATCTTTCATTCTTAGCCTGCCTGGCCATTCAAAAATGTGTGTTTGTGTGTAGATGGAAAAAAACTGTGTAAAACCAGGATGCAGAACTCATTGCTTGTGATTGTCTGATTTGTGTGTGGGAGAGAGAGAGAGATGGGACAGTTCAGGTATTATCCTGTACTGTTCACATTTGCTCAGGATGAACATGCCGATTATTAAAATGGAAGCGAGGCTCTGAAGGAGAATCCCTCTCCAGGGGTGGGGTTGAGCTTTGACAGGGGGCTGATGGTGAATGCTGAGCTGCAGACCAGATCTGCTGCCACTGCACTTTTCTCTGGTCATTCCTCAAGACACTCACTCACACACACACACACACACACCGCTTTACACCCAGACTATAAGAGGCTCCTAATCTGCTGTTACACTCTCAGTAATGTATTAACTCTGAACCAGCACTGCAGAGTGCTGCACTGCGCTATATCAACATTCCCACATAAAAGAACAATACACTTGTAAAAAAAAAAAACTAAAAACATCCCAGCCCTGTAACTAAAGGGAATTGTATCTAGACTGCACAAAAGGACCCCTTGCCTGGAGTGAAGTTTTATGGTGTTTAAAAAGAATATTTTAAACGGCTTGGTTTGTTTACACTATAAAAAGCCTCTGGACTTGGAACGATGTGCTAGCTTGTGAATGTTAAGTAGAAGAAAGAGAGGTAGAGCTCAGCCCACACAGTCAGAGTCCATCACAGCACTGCAGAGGAGACCCTACAAGTTCATTTTGATAAACACCCTCTATTCAGGAAAACAGCAATCGTTGTTTTATCATCCATCAGGGGCGTAATTTGTGGGGGGGATGGGGGGGATATAACCCCCCCAATATTTAAATCTATGCATTACAACCCCCCCATAATTTATACCATGATCACAATATCAGGAGGCATACCCAAACTTCAACCCCCCCAATGTTCAAACCAAATCTACGCCCTTACATCCAGGTGTGTGTACAATCAAATACTCATCAAATATGTTGCTTTCCAGTCGAATATTATTTTGTGCAAAAGCTGCATTAGCTGCTTTATGTATGGTTAATGTTTAGTAAACGTGTAAAGCTCATAATAATCTGTGTGAGATAAGGTGAGATGTATCTGCATTATGTAACTCTATTCCAGCTGCTGTTATACCTGACTGCTCCCGTTCTCTTATTCACAAAGACGTCGCCATCTTGAGCTCTCTCTCTCCGTTTCTTCCTTGCTTTGCTTTCTTAAGTATATACACATATATTTGTTAGTGGGGATGTTCTATTGACTTCAATTGTTTTGACACTGAGCCAGTGATATTTGCTCCCTACTAGGGGTGTGCGATATTGACAAAAATGTATATCTTGATATTTCCTTTGTTGATAATGATAATGATATTTTGCTTAGTGTGTTTTTGTGCTGGTACCTTGGATGATTTAGGCTGGTCGTGGACTGCAAACACTGAAACTTTTCATATTCTTCATTTTCTGCGCTGTGGTCAGTTCAATAACTTTTCCATTATGGACCAATATTTACTGCCTTAAATTGATTTTCAGGCCCATTTTTACCTTTTATATGTGCTTTTCTTTCTAACCTTATTAAATATGTTGGTAACACTTTAGAATACTGTATCTTACTTACTGCACAACTAATAAGGAATTACTGAAGAACTAATAGGTAATTCTTTATTAACACTTAAGTCACTACTGTTAACTATAGGAAGATGTTAACTAATCAGTATGTAATAGAATTTTATGATTGTGATAAGTAACAGTTAGTAAATCAATAACTAATTAATTCTGTCATACTTCCTGAAGAACTACTATTAATTATGGTTCAAGAAAAATAACTATGAAGTAACTGCTAATGAACAGTCATACACAGTAGTCACTACAATAATCCATTTTATTTTAGCAGTGGAGTTGTGAATGAAGAACACAAATCAAGTACTTGAGTAAAAGTACAGATACCACAATAAAATATTACTCCAGTAAAATTATAATTAGGCCTATTCATTTTCAAAATTACCTTAGTAAAATTACAAAGGTAATTCATTTTTCTCTGAACTTCATCAGTACTTTAAAAGTAAAAAGTTTTAGTCATTCTTCAGCCCTAATAAGAAAGATAAGTGCAGATATTTACCTATAGGATATATAGATCTGCAAATAACCTTTTATTTCATTAGCAAAACTTATCATAATGTACATTACATTCATAGTGTTTTTTTTTTTTACTGTAAGTTTGATTTGAGTCAGAAGTATGTGGCAATTCTTTATTAATTACTAATGGGTTCCCTATATTTTCACTTTAGAATACTGTTCCAGGTTCTAAGTAATTCCTGAAGAATGATCTAATAACTCTTTATTAATTAACAATTAATTTCCTTATATTTTCACTTTAGAACACTGTTTCAGGTTATCAGTTGCCTGATTCCTGGATAATTATTTGATAATTATTTATTAATTATTAAGGGGTTCCCTATATTTTCACTTTAGAATACTGTTCAAGGTTCTAAGTCATTCCTGAAGAATTATCTAATAATTATTTATTAATTACAAATAAGTTCCCTATATTCTCAGTTTCCCTCAGTCTATGCTGAGGAAAACAGACACACACAGTACTGTATAAAATATAAAACTAATCTGAGGTTAGTTATGGCAAAGCACTTGTGTTGTGTGGGTTTCCTTTCTGAAGTTGATTTCTTACAGAACACACTCACAAAACCACACAGGCAAACATTTAACTTTAACATTATATATGTATTTGTTAAAATTTCTACTTCTATTAATAACATTAGTGAATAAGGAAGGTCACAACTCAATGTAGTTTTGTATGACTGTTCATTAGTTACTTCTTAGTTATTTTTCTTGAACCTTAGATAATTTGTAGTAGTTCTTCAGGAGGTGTGACAGAATTCATTAGTTATTGATTTACTAACTGTTACTTAACACAATCATAAAATTCTATTACATACTGATTAGTTAACACATCTTCCTTAGTAGTTAACAGTAGTGAAGAAGTAGTTAATGAAGAATTACCTACTAGTTCTTCAATAATTCCCTATTAGTTATGCAGTATATAAGAAACAGTATTCTAAAGTGTTACCAATATGTTAACTTGCATTTGTAATTGTAACTCATAATACACAACACACACCCCTATTCCCTTGTGATTTTGGCTCCTCTTTTATTTGCTACCCCTGGAATCTTAATAAGACTATAATTTATGTTCATTAAAACAGTTGGTATCACTTTATTTCTATAGTCCATAGACATTCTACTGACTATAAGCAACTACATGTCAACTACCAGTATTAGTAGACTGTCTGCCTAATATCTACTTAGCAACTACAGCTCAACTTATTCTACTAACCCTAACAGAACAGTCTACTAAAACTCTAATGAGAGTAGTAGTTGACATAGTTGTAAATGAATGAGAGTTAGTTGACATGTAATTGCAAAGTAACTATTGATAGTAGAATGTCTAAAGTGACTGTATCAAAATAAAGTTGAACCAAATAATTGATTTGAATCATTAGAAATATCATGAAACTTATATACAGTGTATTATATATCTTCTCCGCTAACCAACTGCAGTAACTTCACATACTAATTTTATGCTAACCTTTATTGACCCTTCAGTCCTCAATAGAAGCTAAATGATAAAATAAATAAAAAATAAACACATTACTCTCTTTCTGACACGTTGATACAACAAAGGTCCCCTGAGATTAGAAGTGACCTAATTAAGACTGATAATGAGCTAAACATGACTATATCCACTTGACATGACTAGTCCACTCTTCAAAAACTTACCAATCACATCACTGCTCACTGCACAGAACTCGTGTTAGAAACTCTCCTCGTGTTACCTTGCAGTGACTTTGCTCAGTTTATGTTTGTTTGCAGTTATACCTGCCAATAGGGCATCTTGATAGCCTGTCCATGTGCAGGTTATTCGGCACCATTGATAAATCAATCTAGCACTGAACAGCTAAGCCACTAGTCACCTTATTTTCACATAAGAGCGGGCGCCACATTTTAGACTTGAATGTCCAAGGCTTCCGGTGTCAGCCATTCCAGTTATTTTAGCCATACAAATACGGTATGTTATGCTGCTTGATCTTACAAACTGGTATTATTCTGATTTATTATCATAATCATAAACACACTGGTTTATAGCACAAATAGTTTTACCAGTTACTGCACTTTGTAGTTATTTACATAGTGGCTAATGAATCAGTCTCGATGGGCCTCATCACTTATTTAATCGCAAATTAGGCTTTCATTGCATACTATAACTTCTAGATGATAAAGACTTTCATTTTGATTTAATGGGTTTTTTAAATTAATATGCATGTGGTGTTTGCGCGTGTGTGTTGTTGATGGATGTATGGTAGTCTTCGCCTCAAGATCCCTTTCTAAATGTCAGGCATCTTTACTGTCTCTATCTATCATCTCTCTCTAAGTCAATCTCTCCTGCTCTCTCTTTATAATTCACATGAGTCATGTAAGGAACGTAACGTCTGGTTCTGCTGCTCAGGTACAGCTGGGCTGAGACTTTGCCACTCTTGGTAAATATTTGATGCTGTTTGCTATTATACACCAGCCTGAACACACTTTCATCACTCTGTTGTTCTTTTACAGAGAATAAATATTTCTGGTGTTTGCATTCTGAAGGTTCTAATGTGCGTGGTCAACGCATTCTCATCCCAAGGCGTCACTAAAATGACAATTTTGACCATGCTTCAATATTCGACGCTTTAGGCACCCTTTAGCGTCAGTTATATGACGCGATCCTAGGGCGTCATCTTACTGACGCTTTACCTAAGCGTCAGTTAGATGACGTGGGTAGGTTTAGGTCTGGGGTAGGGTTAGGATTAGATAGCGTCATCTAACTGACGTTAAAGGTAAAGCGTCAGTAAGATGACGCCCTAGGATCGCGTCATGTAACTGACGCTAAAGGGTGCCTAAAGCGTCGAATATTGAAGCATGGTCAAAATGATTCCCAAGGCGTCAGTTTCATGACGCCTAGGGATGAGAATGGGCTGGCGTGGTAGAAAGGGATTGTGCTTTATACTTCAGATTCAGGAAACCATCTCAAGAGGACACTGGCAGTCAGAGGGGAAATCATGAGAAGTCTAGATTATACTTAAAGCACTGTACCTGTGAAGCTGAAGTGACAGTGTGTTAAACGCTTGTGTGTGTATGCATGACTTGTGCGGTTTTGTCTGGGAGTTGAAGCACACAGCAGATTAGCTGTGAGCACTTAGGTCTGCTTTCTTCCTCTGATGTGATTCTTTCTGATTCCCTTTCTTTTTCTTTCTTCCTTCATCTCTCTCTCTCTCTCTCTCTCTCTCTCTCTCTCTCTCTCTCTCTCTCTCTCTCTCTCTCTTCTCTCTCTGGCGAATCTCCTCTTCTCGGATCACTTAGAAAGAAATGCGGAAAAGACTGCATAGTATGTCTGTGTGTTTGTACTCTTACGTTTGAGTATAAATATACTTATCGATTTCAATATATTGATTTCTCATTTTACTGTGGTTCTCATTAATTTCATTACAGTTAAGCCGAACATTATACTCTTCATCGTATTGACATGAGTGAACCTCTTCCCCACAATGTTTAGTTATTTGTATATCATTAATGAACAATGTTATATTATTATTGTTGTTGTTGTTAACATTTAATATTTGTTAAATACTCAACTCTCTCTCATAACTATATTATTATTAAAATTAATTGTCACTTATCACCACTTGTGTTTTGCACCGGTTCATAATATATTGTATATTATAATTAAAGAGAGTTTTTGTCAGAAAGCATCAGGAAATCCCAAAGCAAAATGACATTGATGAAGTCTCCATTGCTCCTTCTGCTTACTGTTGCTTTACTGCTTTTCAATTAAAGACCAAAATAGATTTTGCTTCACTGTCAAAGGTCAGCAGGATCAATTAACTATCTGACCGATAGGTTCATGTTTTGCTGTGCATCTTTTATTCTCACTTGTTTAGCAGGCAAATGCACATACCACTCTCTCCATTTCATTTACAGCAGCACAATCTTTGTCTTTGCCTCACTCTTTCACTCTCTCAGTAGGAGTTAATTTTTAATGCTGAGTCATTTGGTGTGTACAGGAGGATGTGATTGCAGTATCACTGTTGTAGTGTAAATAATATATGTTTCTGGTATTATTGAAACTCTAAGTGTTACGAGTCAGCACAACTTGGTGCTCACAGCAGCATGCAGTTCTTGGTAAGGATGTTAGACACCAAAAAATAAACTGATGTCAGTCTTGATGCAAAGTAGATTTTATACTAAGAAAACACAGCTTGAAATGAATTTAACAACTATTTCTATAAAATGATTTCACTGACTACACATTGCAGAGTTTATTTTTTGGGATCCATTTGGATTTGTTTTACAGTTACAAACCAGATATAAAGAAGAGTTCTGTTAGAATGTGTGTTTGATTCAGGTTTTGTCTATATTGTGGGGACCAAAGGAGGAAAACAGCTTAATAAACACAATAAATAATGTTGAAATGAAAGTAACAAAGTTTACACCTGGTATTAAGATGCGTTTTGGTCGATCGGATCACAAGACGAGGGAGACACATACCCGTTTACACCTGGTATCAACACGTTCTTACTCCCAACTCGTCACATATGAACACTACTGTAAATACTAGTTTCCTAGTTAAAAAATTGGACATTGACGCCCTCTCAAGTCAAAATTTGAATGCAACAAGCTCGTAATCACGACTTTAGAAGTGAAGTCGGAAATTTCCAAATAGCATGTGAAGGCAGCATAAGAACGTGTTGTTGCTGGTATTTTAATCCGTCTTTTTTGTCCACTTTCCACCACTTCTGTCCTGTTTTCTTCTTCAAGGGGAGGTTCTATGGGCGGGTAAATTAATGTTGTTTTTTTTTCAGATCTTTTGATGTAATGGACAAAAATAATCTCGAGCTATTTACATATGAATGCGCCGGAGACGCAGGAAAAACATACGGAATCATTAGTTTCTGCTCTGACAGCTGCAAGACCAATGTCAACTGCTTTGAGTGCATGTTCGAAAACAGGAATGGTGAGAGAACATTGTGCTTGGTACGTTTTTCATCTTCAAACTTGGGTCTTAGTTTAAATCCCGTCTGTCTAGCGTGCTTCCCATAATAATTACACGTTAGGTCAGTAGGCGGAAAGCAGGCATTCTTTTGTGGCTGTTTACACTGTCAGTCCAAATCCGATTATTTGTTTATCCGATTGGCATCTGATCTAAAATTATTGACGTGCACATTGTGTTTCGCAACTGTTCAGATCCGATTTGTGTGTCCATGCAGCTTTTTCGTTTTCCAAAATATCTGCATTGGTTTCTATGGCAATGACGTTGTTGGTATTGGCATAAGGCAAAAATAACAACAACAACAACCTCAACATGGAGGGGTTTGCAATACAGATGTTGTCTTATTTACAACATGACAATGTGTAGCCGCATGTCTTCTGAGGCAGCGGCAGAACCGTAGGAGGCTGGTATGAGTGGCTTTATAATCTTTATTATCTACAGTATGTCTATTATCTATCTATATTAGCCTTCAGATTTTAATTTCATTTCATTAGAATTCAGAGAATGGCTATGATCACCTAAAAGGAAAAACTATAAATATGATAGAAGGCCTATTTCCAAACATTAATTTAACAGTATCAATGATTTAAAATTGAAATAACTTTGAGGACAGCACTGATCCTGAATAAAGCATAGTTGGAATGCAGGATCATTTGTATTCCATGTTTGAATAGAGATGCCAGCAGCACATACAATAGGAGCTATACTTAGCTTGTTTAACAGCTCTGACTCATTCCACATTAGTTAGCAACCATTACACTGTCTTACATACACTCATTTTTATTTCATTTCTAATGTCTTAATTTAGCAGCTACTCTCTTTACGGCTAATGTGTTTCTGCGCTTTCTCACAACAAAGATGGGCGACAGAAGAGGGTCCTTCAAGTATTGTGCGTAGTTGATAAAAACTTTTCAGAA
The DNA here is from genome assembly GCF_029890125.1 of Rhinichthys klamathensis goyatoka. Classification (NCBI taxonomy): domain Eukaryota; kingdom Metazoa; phylum Chordata; class Actinopteri; order Cypriniformes; family Leuciscidae; genus Rhinichthys; species Rhinichthys klamathensis. The sequence continues at coordinate 709,008 of NW_026606982.1, read as the reverse complement.
ATTCTGTTAAAACTGTGAAACGTTTGGATGGAAACCCAACTAGTATCACCCTATTTAGTGTGTGATGATTTTCCAATTGGGTCAAGGTAAAACACACACACACACACACACACACACACACTCTTCCTCTCTGTGGTTCAGAGAACATCTGCAGGTGAGCAGTGCTGTGTATTGGTTTGAGAGAGTCTGTGATTTATGCTTTCACTGCCTTCATCCCTGCAGTGATTGCAGTCTGGATAAAAACCCTCCAGCAACATGCCCACTTGCATGGGAATTCAAGTATATCCACACACAAACAAGTAAAGAAGAACTCTTTATGCTACTATAATTCATTTTATTTTTTAATAGTTTATTCATTTATTTTTATGACATATATTTATTTATAATTTATATATATCTATATATTATTGCTGCATTGGAGCCGTTCTCAGTATAGACTCTCTCGGTCATTCCCATAGAGTTATAGATCTCCTCCCGCATGCTTCAGAATTCACCTCAAAAATACTGGGTGCAAAAAAGAAACAGTCTGTTTCTATACACAGCTCGTACACTATCTAGCCATTCTAATGATGCATCGTAACATGCCTTTGTCTGGAAATGCCCATAGTATAAAATCACAATTTTTCCTGTCCATTGCAGAACAAGTGCAGATAAATAACACAATTATTGTTTTTTTCTTTTTTCTTTTTTTTCTTCTTTTTTCTTTTTGGCAATCAATTCTTTTTAAATAATGGCAAAAGCTACACTTCAGTGTGTTAAATACATGGATGTTGCGATATCAGTATTCTAAGATATGTACAGTAATGATTTGGGGGTTAGTGAAACAAAGGAATTTGGACTGGGGACTGTGGTGTGTCAATGTTGATTTTTTGCGTCTCTTTTAGCTCCCAGCAAATGTGGGGGTGGCTTATCAGAAGATGAATGTTCGTTTTTTCTTCTCTTCTTGCCTTGTATACTTAATAGCTATATCTATAAAACTATGCAGAAAGAAAGAAATGAAATGAAAGAAAGCAAGTGGGGGAGAGGCATAGAGGAGTCTGTGCTGAGGTAAATTTTTATACTCTTTTGTTTGTCCTCCTTTTTTCTCTTTCTGGCTGTTCAAAACATGAGGGATGTCTCAGCGTTGACCCTGGAGAAAATTGTTCATATTTTACAATGCTTCTGAGTCACATGCTGAGTAGTCCTCTCGCTTTATCCCTCCACCTCTTTTGACAGCAAGCAATTACATTTTGTTTCTTAAGTTTCTCTTTTTCTGTTGGAAGACTTTTGTTGTTCAGCGGGGCTCAGGGATATCAATGTGTGTGTGTGTGTGTGTGTGTGTTTGCGGTGTAAATGTGTTTGTGTACCAAGTATGAGCCCTTGTTCTGTTCCCCAGCAATCATCATTAAAGTCTGAAAAAGCAGTTTTTTCTCCATAAAGTTAAGAATCCTAAATCTGATTTTCTACAGTCCTCACTGGTTCATTTGCTTTTTTATTTTCACCCTACCCCTCTCTCACCCTGTCCGATCTATGCATAAAATTAGCAGTGTCAAGTATGCAGCACAGGGCGTGGCCGTCGCCTCATCAGCCACACCCAACCTCGTCTAAGCCCCTCCCCTATTCGCTGTCAGACATAGGCCGATTCACTAGACTGGGTGCGGCCCAGGTTGGGCACAGATGAGAGGTGGGACACATCCTTTTTCCGGATCTCACAAATGGACTTTCTGCGAGCCTGGACGCCACGGATCGCCGCCTTAATCTTCCGCCAGCCCAGATGGTTGAGCTCGGCCAAGTTTAGAACCACGCAGATCCCGCTAACCGCGAACATAAACACCAGGAAAACTGTCTTCTCCGTGGGACGTGACACGTAGCATTCAACCTCCTTCACGCAGGGGTAGCGATCGCACTCAAACATGGCGGGAACATTGAATCCGTACAGGAAGTACTGGCCGGCAAGAAAGCCAATTTCCAGAACGTTCCGGAACACCACCTGTATGACGTAGAAACGAGAGATGCCCTCTTGTTGACGAATCTTGGCACTTTTGGAGTACGTGACCCCCTGCGGAATGTTGGGGATGTCTTTCAAATCCAGACAGTCACGGTCGTCTTTACTTTCCGGGTGCACCAGGATACCATTGATGTTGCGGAGCTTGCGGTTTTGTCCATGTCCGTGGTCGATGTAAGGGCCGTGCAGGAGACTGTAACTGCGATCTTTGTGTTTGGCAGACTGGTGCACTGAGTAAGTGATAAAACAGAGGCTGGGCGTGCACACCAAGATGATCTGGAAAACCCAGTAACGGATATGGGAGATGGGGAAGGCTTTATCGTAGCAGGCCTGGTTGCAACCTGGCTGCAGCGTGTTACAAATAAACATAATCTGTTCGTCCTCATACACCTTCTCTCCCACTATACCCACGATCAGGATCCGGAATATCACCACTACGGTCAGCAGGATCCTTTGGGGGAGAGAAAGGAAGAGACACAAAGAGGCAAGGAAGAGGAAGGCAGTGATAGAGACAGGATTGAAGAGAGGAAGGAAGAAAAAGCGAGAAGAAAAAAGGATTAGAGTTCATTTCATTTTGAGGAGGATTGACAAACAACACATTGTTAAATTGCTTTTCCCCCTCTATCTCACAAATGCAGACACATGTGCACAAAATACAAAATGACAAAATAGTGAGTAATTGCTGTAAGAAGCAGAGGTAAACAGGCATTTAGCCGCCTTTCTAAATGACCTGATACTGATTTAAAGCTGAAATGTTTCATTTTTTTTAAGTTAAAAACATTTGTCTATTTCAGCTTAATATGAAAAGAAAACTTTAAACCATTCCTATATTCCCTAAAAACAAAAACTTTTTGTTTACACAAGAAATACCAGCCCGACATTGTTATAGTTTAACGAGTGGCGTGAGATTGGGGGTGGGACTACCTGTTTGTACAACCAATTGAGTGCCGAAGTTATGACGTCAAAACGCGGAAGTGAGTTAGCATTTGAGCACTTCCGGTTCCCTTGCCCTAAAGTCTATGGGTTTTTTTAATGGGTTTTTGCTAAATCGCCTGAAATAAGGTCTGTGGTTAACAAAGCCTCTAAATATTTTTGATATATTTGAATATTTTTACGTTTTGATCTATGACATAAAACACACCAGTTAAAACCTGCTTGTGGTTTTTTAAACTTTATTGTGTCTTAAAAATATCTGACGGCTTTATTTAGGCTTCAAAATGTATAAATTGTGGATGAACTTGTAAAGATTATCTTGATAGGCAAAACGTGTAAGGGTCACAACTCTTTGTTGAACACAGATCTTATTTTTTGCGATTTTCCAAAAGTCTATGGGGAAAATGCATAGCTTTTCGATCGAGGGAACCCATGCGCCGCTAGCTTCCGAGTTCTCCTACAAAGTGACGTCATAACTTCGGCACTTTATTGAGGATGAGTAACCTGTTTGAAAAAAAGCAAGGTGTGAAATTCATACAGTGTGTTTGAATTCAAGCAGTGCATGTTGATTTAAAATTTTGTCCGACTTGAGACAGCGCTGACGCCATGGTCAGACTCACCGGTCGCAACAATGGCATTTGATGAACAATGAATTGTTTATTCTGACAGCTTCAGTTCCGCATTTTCTTAACAGTAAAAACTCTTGTGTGATCTGTTCATGTGATTTTAATGTTATATTGTGTAGGTAATGTCAAAATTAAAATATAGACCCCACTTAATCTATGTTTAAATAGTATTGGCTTATGTTTAATTTTTTTCTTGTACATATAGGCTGTATTAAGCCCTACAGAAAGTATTGAATGAAAAGTGTTAATGTCTGTTATTTGACAAATACTCCATCTTATCCACTTCGTCTGCAATAAAGAAAGCAAACACATGCGAGCGTCGCTACAGGAAGCAGAAATGACAAATGTCATCTTAAGAATGTACTGAAATACTGAAAATATCTGTGTAGGCCATTCAAGAACACCTTTCATGTTTCAACATTCATTCACGTGTGGGTGTGTGTGCAGGCATATGTTCCCTGATGATGATGATAACTGGGGCATACTGCATCAAGGCCAGCAGAGTTTGTGTTGGGACGACTGTGCATGTTTGCATTTATATCCCCACCTCTGCTCTCTTATCAGATTTTTGCAAGTTTAAATCTGTAATCAGTGGAAAAATAAATGGAGATTCATACAAACACACACACAAATCTAGACAAAAGCACAAACTCATTCGATCATAGTGACAGATAAGAACAGAGTAGATGTGCTTGATCTAAGTTCAGACACCAGTCCCACAATCACACATGACATATACTGTAACACTGTAACACACAATGTGAGTGTCCTGATGAGAAACACCTTGAAGCTTTACGCATAGCCGGGTCTCCTGTGAGTGTGCCATTTAGAGCGAAACATCTCCACCCTTCTGTCTCACGCACACTCTCTCTCTCTCAACAGATGCAGCTTGAGCACACAAATGTTCCTCAGTCTGTCTAGCTCTCATCCTTGCACACACCTACACACACACACACACACACACACACACACACACACACACACTTGTGCTGAGACCGTCCTTCACTCACAATAACCTTGCTCTAGAACCAGCCATGACGTTATTCCATTGCAGGCTGGTCTCAATTCATTAGCACATACATTTTCTTACACACACACACACATACATCGTGAGAGCTAGTATTTTGCATTCAGTATTTTAAATCATGAAGTACTTCTTTTAGGCCCTATCGACTGTGTTAAGCTATTACCCTGCAACAATGGCATTCATATAGCCCTCAGTCCTTCAGCTCATTTTTAGCATATTGTATGGTGTAGTTTAGTGGTTGAAGATCTGGGCTAGTATGAAAAAGGTTGCATGGGGCGAATTATGCTTGAATTATAACCAGTATGTGTCCTTGAGCAGGTTTCAGACTGTCCTTGTTACTTAAAATTGTGCCATTCTACAGTAAATTTGTAGAAACAATGTGGACTAGCCTTGTTTTTGTGGAGATAAATAAATCAGTATGAATATTTTACATTGTTGTGATTCAGTTGGTAGGCTATATTAAGATGTGCAAGATACAGTGTACACTAATGTTTAAAAGTTTGGGGTCGGTAAGATTTTCGAATGTTTTTGAAAGAAGTCTAAAAATGACAGTTTTCAATATATTTTAAATGTGATGTCAAAGCTGTATTTTCAGCATCATTACTCCAGTCTTCAGTGTCACATGATCCTTCAGAAATTATTCTAATGATGGTTTGGTGCTCAAGAAACATTTCTTGTTATCATCAATTTTAAAAAACAGTTGTTCAGCTTAATATTTTTGTGTAAATGCAATAGAGTTTTTTTCGTGATTCTTTGATGAATAGAAAGTTCCAAAGAACAGCGTTTATTTGAAATACATTTTTTTGTAACATTATAACTGTTTTTGCTGTCATTTTTTGATCAACTTAATGCATCCCTGCTGAAAAAAAATGATTAACTCCACGTGACCCCCAAACTCTTGAATGGATCTGTATTTTACAAGACTTCCAATAGCACACTGAAGAAAGAGAGTGATTAAGGCAAACAGGTTTTGCTTTCTAGCCTCAAGCGCAGGTTCCCCCTCCTGGACTTAGATAATTATAATGTGGAGTTGGAGGGGTGAAGGATTTCCTGATTAATGTTCAGTGTTACTTTATACATTATTAGCATTGTGATGGCTCAATGCTAAATGTTAATATATAGAGCACAACACTGGTTTTGATATTTGTGTATATTTCAATATTCTGAAATTTAATTTGATGAAAAGTCAGTAATTTAATGCCATATACTTTTTTCCCCTTCAAATCAAGGTTTATAATGTTTGATCCTGGAGGTGGTCTAAGAGTTCTTCTTTTTTTGAATTCGCTCTAGAGAAAATGAATGTGAAATAATAATGAGAAATCATTTGTGCTCTAAATCAGAAAGGCTAATGTTAGCTCAGTGCTGTGTAGTTAGCAGTGGTTTTAATGGACATATGGTGAACATTTGCGCTGCGGTAAGTAGGACAGTTATGACTCTTGATCAAACTCAATGACAATTTACTGTAGTATTACAGCAAGACTTGTTTTTCCCTGTTTAAACGGCAGATGGTGTTACCTTTATATAACACTTATAATAATTAAAGTAGATTATAAAAAATCTAATGTAAATGTATCAATGGCTAACAGCCCTGGTGGGTCTTTAAATTAGCAGCACATCCCCCACTCCCTGCTGCCGTTACTATAGCAACCACATAGTGAACCACTCAGCACTCTGCACTGTACCAGAGAAAGAGAGAGAGGGAGGGAGGAATGATTGATGGAATATCGGGAAAGAGAGCGAAAGAGAGCAAGTAGGCATACCAAGGGCACAGGGCAGGCACAAACCTGCATACCAAGAAAGAGGAAAAATGAGTGTGGAATTGGAGGATGATGAAAAACACATAGGGACTGAGAAAGTGAGACATCTCAAGGTGAACTAAAGAGAGAGAAAGACAGAGCTTGGATAGGATGAGAAAAGGAAGGAGGGAAGAGGACACAGACAGATGGGCTGAGGCAGACTTGAGGAGCAACAAGACAAATAGACAGATACGGAGAGACAGATGGAGAGAGGCGACTGAGAGCATGTACCGAGAAACACAGCATATTTATTAAATAAAACACTAAGGACTCATTTACAGCACCTGGTATGTGTGTGTGTGTGTACAGTACGTTCAGACATAAAACTGTCAAGCTTGTGCTTTTGTTGTTTCTGAAGTCACACAAACCTCATTTTAATTACAAAAAGTGTTTTTTTTTATCTTGTTTTCCAGTACAATATCTAAACATTCTTAACATTTACTTGAGATGCAACATGACTTAAAATATTAACTCTTTCCCGACCAGTGTTTGTGAAAAAAGTTGCCAGACACCGTCAAAGTTGCCAACCACCAATTTAATAAAGGTTTCATAGCCCCTAGAATATTTTGTTTTGTATCTTAATATGCAATATATCATAAGAAAGAACAGAAAAAAACGTTTTATCCTAGCTTAATGCATTCTTTTTTTATCAGCACTTTAATGTGGGTAAATTTAATTTAAAAAAGGCAACATTTTGAGCAAAAAATAGAAAATCGCATTTTTGTCAGACTACATCCAGATCGGATTTAGAACGATGAAAAATACTGAATAAGAAAATCACTTTTTGCAGTGCATGCAAACACACAAGAGGACACACCTGCACATATAATAAGAATATTCTCTTTCCCAAATAAGCCTAGACACACACAAACAGAGTTTTATTTGGGTGAAATAACACTCCAAATGTTTTGTATTTATTTTTATGTATCAGAAAGAACAAGGAAAGTTTACTAAAACTAACAAGCATCTCACAGGTTATCAATTATTCATGAACTTCGTGAGCTTTTCAGTGATTTTCAGCTCACATTCTCTTGCATCTTGCATCTTCTCTCTTTCCCTACACATCAAAACACACATTCGCTCTTCAAATAAACATTGTCCCTGGTAAGAAAGCATTTATAACAGCCATGTATACAGCTGGGCCTGTGTCATGCGTCCCAGTCCCCCTGCCTCTCCACAGATAGAGCTCTGAAGTGCCTAATATGTGTGTGAAACATTTATGCTTTTCTCATTTAATTTCATGCAACAATTAATCACACACATAGAGACAAACACATATGGCTGTGTATTTAAAATTGTTATCAAAATGAGGGCATCGTTCTTTCGTTTTTATATAAAGGCTAACTGTTACTGTAACTCTAGCCCTACTCTTTTAATTTAATTAATTTAATTATTTTTAATTGTATTTTATTTTTTACAATTTGGGGGATTAAAAAAAACCCTTATGAATGGATTTTCCTAATCATGATGTCCTCAAATGTCCTCAAAGAGAGGTTTTATCATATTTAAATACCTCATGTAAACACACGTGTCTCCAAAGGATAGCTAAATAAACCCCAAAACACACACACACACACTTATTCAAACTTAGAAAACGAGGACACCAGGACAGATATGTGTTTGCAAATGACTACCACTAGAGATTTACCTCATATGCTCTCTATCTCTTCCACTAACTCTCTCACTTTCTCCTCCTCTGTGTCTCCTCTGTGTCAATAAAGACTTCCTACTTCAAACATGATACAACTAGTGATGCCCTACATCCTGAGTGAAAAAATTAAAGAAGACAAGGAATGAAGAATACAAAATCATAAATTCCCAAGAGACAAAACCAGCTAAATAGATGAAAGGATGAGAAAATGTGGGGTAATGTTAGCTGTACATGTGGACTATGACAGAAAAACGTCTCGGTTACGGATGTAACCCTCGTTCCCTGAGTAGGGAACGGAGCAGTGTTAATTTCGTTGACGAAAATAACGACGAAAATTATTCGTCAACGACATTTTTTCACAGACGAAAACGAGACGATAACTAAATAAAACCTAGTTTTGAATGACAAAGACTATGACGAAAATCTAATGACATTTTCGTCAACGAATAAAAACTAGACGAAAATGTTAGATAGTGACGATTTGGGAAGCGATCCGTCAGAACTGATGTCCTGCGTGTGTGGTAGATGCGCACATTTGTAGGCTACTGTAACGTGATCTACCCCGCGGTCATAAAACGTTAAAAAATGTGAACGTCTGGGAGAATGAGTAGAGCAGACATATAGATCTGAATAAGAGTGACGATGCAAAAAAGAGTTCTATTCGGTGCAGGGGCGGACTGGCCATCTGTGTGATCTGGAGAATCACAGAACGGCCGGTACTCCAGGACGGCCGGCGGGCCGGCCCACCACCCGCCACACACGCAGTCACAGACATACCAAGTCTCCCGGAAGTTCCGGGAGTCTCCCGCATATTGATAGCGGCTCCCTGATGCCCGCAAATTAGTTAAAATCTCCCGGAATCTAGAGCGAGTAAGAGCGCGCATGGCATAAATTGTTATTTACAGAGTGGAGCGAGCTAGAGACCTTGTGTGTGTGTGCTAGTGTGTGTGTGTGCCTCATGAAGCGCATACAAGGACCCAACCAGTGCGGGCTGGCTTTTATCTTTACTACTCCCGAACCGAATTAATCAGAAATTAATTAGCAAGTTACTTGCTAGGGATGATGTTAGGAAGTGATATTCAGCTTGCTACATTTTTAATGATTACAGTAGTTAAAACAGCTAAACTTCAACATTTTAGCTGTAAAATGCAACATGCAGTAGCTAATATTAAGAAATATGTTGTGCTTTTACTTTTAAAAATGTTTGTAACGTTACAGTTAATGCTTACAAACTTTGAAGATTTTTAATACAGAAGTTACATTTGTAATGGTGTAGGGCCAGCCTATTTTCATTTAGATGTGGTATTATTATTTGTGCAGTAGCTAAGATTAATTACTGCATAAATTAATTAAGATTATTAAGTAATAAATTCATTTTAAGACAGCATGGAATAGATTGTATAATATGCTGTTAGCTATAATTTGGATGGTAGTATCATGAGCCACAATTGAAGTCATGTGACAGGCGGCAGGCGTTATTGTTGTCGAGTTTCCGCGCGCCGATTTCTTTGGGCCGGGCCTAGTCAAAGTCCAGGGCCGTTTTTTAGTCCCAGTCCGTCCCTGATTCGGTGCGGTTTTCTGTGCGCACACACCTAACCCGAAGCGTGCAGTCATGCACAATACACCTACAGCGCGCGAGTAGGCTACTGAATTGAGCTCTCTTTCGTGTCTGAATGGACAAATACACACAACAGTATGTCTAAATGTCCGTTTTGGAGAGTATTCATGTAAACTATGCTGGTTATGTCTTAAACTGTGAGTGTATCGGATGTGCATCAGTGCAATTGTATCCGCATGTCATTGGACATGATCCGACGTCTTAAAGTGACAGTGGCAATAAACCTAATGCGGTCCGTGTCCTTAATTTTGATCAAGCAACAAAAGAAAAAGAGAAAAGCATTCACTGTTTGTTAATAGCTTTAATAAGGATTAATTATATTGAATTCATACAAATAAATATGTCTGCTTGAAAGAATAAAGAATGATGTATGCAAGTAGTTATAAGGAATGCATATATCATTCATTGTAAAGAAGACTGTGTTGTACTTTAGGAAAAGTGGTTTTATTTAATTTTAAGATATTTTTTAAGTAACAGCAGTTAAATCTGTATCTGTATTGCATGTTCAAACTTAAAAATCATTCATATTAATAGGTTAATAGATGTTTTCTCCGGGAGTAAATGGGTTTGGAAATTTTAGAGAAATTCTAAATTAACGCATTACAATTGAACTAAACCCATTATATTTTAGTCGACTAAATCTACTGTAGATTTAGTCGACTAAAATGTTATTGTATTTCGTCGACTAAAACTAGACTAAAACTAAAACAATTCAGATGACTAAAATATGACTAAAACTAAATGCCATTTTAGTCAAAAGACTAAGACTAAAACTAAATAAAAATTTGCTGACAAAATTAACACTGGAACGGAGACGTTACGTCGGATGACGGAGAATGGGGGTTTCGCCAGAAAGCCTATCATCTTCGAGTATTAAAAAACGAGCCTATGGCAATGAAATGCCATGGGTCTGCGGAATTTGCATAATGTATCTCCGCCCCACTGCGTGGGTATTTAAGGAGAGACACCTGCAACAGCAGATCATGTCTTCGCTGAGGAGCCGAGACTGAACTCAGGCGTCTACCCAGCGGTACAGCGGAAGTGGCAGGGAGACGTAACGTCTCCGTTCCCTACTCAGGGAACGAGGGTTACATCCGTAACCGAGACGTTCCCTTTCGTAGTCACTCCGAGTTACGTCGGATGACGGAGAATGGGGGTCCCCGTGTAATCACGCCACCTTCACAGCTGTCTTCCAGTGCCCTGCGAAGTCTGACCTCCCTGTCGTGATATAGGCACGGACGAAGGAGTCCTACTTTACACAGGAATACCAAGGTACACTGGGAAGCATATCTCAGGGGAGATATGCCGCAGCATGCCTACCCAAAGGGAGGACTTAAGAATACACATATGGCCGAGGGGGCTTCATATGGAGGAACACTGGAGTGACCAGCCCGTGGGGTGGCAACTTTCAACTCCAGGAGTGGCAAGGTGGCTTGCCGAGGGAAAGACACATGCTCAAAGAGGCTTACAGTGGAAATACACATGTGGGGGTTACTCAGAGGAGGAACCATGCACACGGAGGCACCTAGCCGACGCACAGGCAATAGACACTGCCGCCAGCGTCAACAGTGCTGGAGGAACTCAGGGCTTCAGAGAGGAAGGCTACCTGAGGAAATATCGCACATATCCAGTCCGTGGATTGGAATGGCGAGCAAGCGAGACACCTAACGGCTCCCATGTTAGCTTGAAAAAGACAGTACATGGGCGGAGACTGGCTCCACTCGGAGATTGTAAAATCTGGCGAATGTGTTGGGTGTCGCCCAGCCTGTAGCTCTGCAGATGTCTGTTAGCGAGGCGCCACGCGCTAAAGCCCAAGAGGACGCCACACTCCGGGTGGAGTGGGCGGTCACACCAAGGGGGCACATTCGACCTTGCTGCTGGTATGCCAAAGCAATGGCGTCCACTATCCAGTGGGATAACCTTTGCTTGGAGAGAGCCTTTCCCTTCAGCTTCCCACCATAACAGACAAAGAGCTGGTCTGAGGTCCTGAAACACTGCGTCCTGTCTACGTAAGCACGGAGGGCGCGTACTGGACAGAGCAGTGCCAAGGCTGGGTCTGCCTCCTCCAGGGGCAGCGCTTGCAGGTTCACCACCTGGTCCCGGAAGGGAGTGGTGGGAACCTTGGGCACATATCCAGGCCGGGGTCTCAGGATCACGTGAGAGCAGGCCGGCCCGAATTCCAGGCACGCTTCGTCAACAGAGAATGCGTGCAGGTCCCCCACCCTCTTGATGGAGGCCAGTGCAACCAGGAGCGCTGTCTTCATTGACAGGAACTTAATCTCCACTGATTACAGAGGCTCAAAGGGAGCCCTCTGCAGGACATATAAGACCACTGAGAGGTCCCAAGAGGGTACGAGAGGAGGGCGAGGAGGATTCAGTCTCCTCGCTCCTCTCAGGAACCTGATGATCAGGTCGTGCTACCCCAGAGACTTACCTTCAACTGCATCGTGATATGCGGCGATAGCGGCCACATACACCTACAGGGTGGAGGGAGACAGCCTTCGCTCCAACCCGTCTTGCAGAAAGGAAAGCACGACACCGATCGAGCATCTCCTGGGGTCTTCTCGCCGAGAAGAGCACCAGTTGACGAAGAGGTTCCACTTCAACGCATAGACGTGTCTCGCACCAGTTGACGAAGAGGTTCCACTTCAACGCATAGACGTGTCTCGTGGACAACGCTCTAGCGGAAGTGATGGTAGCCGCCACCGCAGGTGGCAGGGTACTCAAACCTGCCTCGTCCCGTCCAGGAGCCACACGTGGAGTCTCCAAAGATCGGGACGAGGGTGCCATAGTGTGCCCCGTCTCTGAGAAAGGAGGTCCTTCCTCAGAGGAATTGGCCAAGGAGGTGCTGTCGCGAGGAGTATCAGTTCGGAGAACCAGGTCTTGGTGGGCCAGTATGGGGCGACCAATATGACCTGCTCCTCGTCCTCCTTGATCTTGCACAGAGTCCGTGCGAGAAGGCTCACTGGGGGAAACGCATATTTGCGTAGGCCCTGCGGCCAGCTGTGCGCCAGTGCATCCGTGCCGAGCGTGCCCTCGGACAGGGAGTAATACAGGGCGCAATGGGATGAGTCGTGGGAGGCAAACAGATATATCTGTGCGTCCCCGAACTGGTCCCATATCAGCTGGACCGACTGGGGATGCAGTCGCCATTCGCCAGAGGTTGGCCGGAGCCGTGACAGCTCGTCGGCTGCAAGGTTCCGCTCTCCTGGAATGTAAATAGCACGAAGGGACCTCAGGTGCTTCTGACTCCATAAGAGGAGGTGGCGTGCGAGTTGCGACATACGGCGAGAGCGTAGACCACCCTGATGGTTGATGTACGCTACTGTCGCGGTATTGTCCGAACGGACAAGTACGTGTTGACCCTGGAGCAGCGCGTGGAAGCGGTGCAGGGCAAGGCGTACTGCCAGCAACTCGAGGCAATTGACATGCATGAGGCGCTGGGGTCCTGTCCAGGAGCCCGCGGCTGCATGTCCATTGCACATGGCGCCCCAGCCCGTGGCAGAGGCATCTGTGGAGACAACAACATGTCTGGAAACTCGTTCTAGGGGAACTAGTTCGTTCTAGGCCCGTAGAAAGCTGAGGTTCCGCCACGGGGTGAAGGACTGACGGCAGGTCGGAGTTATTGGAACTCTGAGCGTACCGCGATGCCATGCCCACCTCGGGACCCGATCGCGAAGCCACAGCTGAAGCGGTCTCATATGAAGCAATCCGAGTGGCGTTGCTGCGGCTGCGGATGCCATATGCCCCAGGAGCCTCTGAAAAAGTTTCAGTGGGACCGCACTCTTGCCCTCGAACTGTCGAAGACAAGTCAGCAGTGAGTGTGCGCGCTCGCTCGTAAGCTGCGCGGACATGGCGACCGAGTCTATCTCCATACCGAGAAAAGAGATCCTCTGCACGGGGCAAAGTTTACTCTTCTCCCAGTTGACCCGAAGGCCCAGACGGGCTAGGTGCCGGAGCACAAGGTCTCTGTGTACGCAAACCTGATCTCGAGAGTGAGCTAATATTAGCCAGTCGTCGAGATAATTCAGGATGCGAACCCCGTGTTCGCGTAGGGGAACAAGGGCTGCCTCGACAACATTCGTAAAGACGCGAGGAGACAGAGCCAACCCGAATGGGAGAACCGCGTACTGGTATGCCTGCCCCTCGAAAGCAAACCGAAGAAACGGTCTGTGTCGAGGTAAAATGGAGACATGAAAGTAGGCGTCCTTCAGGTCTATCGCTGCAAACCAATCCTGCGGCCGCACGAATTTGAAAATGCGTTTGGCCGTGAGCATCTTGAACGGCAGCCTGTGAAGGGAGCGGCTCAAGACGCGCAGATCCAGGATTGGCCGTAACCCACCGGTCTTCTTGGGGACAATGAAGTACGGGCTGTAAAACCCTGACCTCATTTCGGCTGGAGGGACAGTCTCGATTGCACCCTTCGCCAGCAGGGTGGCAACCTCCGCTCTCATGATCGGGGCATTGCCACCGACCAAAGTAAACGGACTCCCCTGAAGCGGGGAGGAGACCGTGCGAATTGGATCGCATAGCCGAGCCTGATAGTTCGGGCGACCCAGCGGGACAGGTAGGGAAGCTCTAACCAAGCTCCCAAGAACTGAACCAGCGGAAACATCCGAACGACAGACGTCCCCCCGGAGGGGCAGCGAAGCGGAGTGACTGGCCCAGGCGTGGGTGGCATAGCGGCCTGGTGCGGGGGCACGGTCATGCTCCGCGTCCTGACAGAGGAGACCAGGGAAGGACCAGCGTTCCATGGGGGTCTGCTCTGCCAGGGGTCTGGCGACAGAGGGGGACGAGAGTGGTGTGGTCCGGAGACGGCACACACTGTCATCCGCGCCCTCAGAGACAGAGGGGGACCAGAGCGGCAAGGCCCGGGAGCGTCGCGCACTGTCGTCCGGCCCTCTGAGGGCTCAGAGATGGGATGCAGCTCTTTGGTTTAGAAAGATTCTCCCCCAGCCCTCCACCGGGGGAAGGAGTGGCCCTGCAACCACTCCCTGAAGAACTGCAACCCACATCTGAGCTGCCCGTAACGGGAGCGCCGCAAGCCTGGCCTTGGCGGGGCTGCGGGACCGGTACGGGCAGGGGCGCCTTCCTGCGACCACCTCCACAGCGCTGCTGGTGCTGCTGGGGGCCGGGCGGGAGGGGGCGGAAGTCGCAGGAGGGCGCATTCGGCAGCAAGCGGACTGAGGCGTCTGAGCCGGCAGCTGGAGGCAGCAAAGCCGCGGGGTCAGACAAAATAGCCACAGTCCACTTCAGGGCGGCCAAGAACTGTTGGGCAGAGTAAATGTGTGTCCCACCAAAGCCTTTTTTGATCGGCGAGTGATGTAGAATGAATTGACTGCTGCGCTTGACAGGGCGCATAACGAGCAGAGAGAGAGAGAGAGAGAGAGAGAGAGAGAGAGAGAGAGAGAGAGAGAGAGAGAGAGAGAGAGAGAGAGAGAGAGAGAGAGAGAGAGAGAGAGAGAGAGAGAGAGAGAGAGCGCCCCGGCCGCGCGCGCAGCGCACTCTCACGTCTTCAAACAAAACGAGCGCTGTCTTGCTCTCTCTCCCTCGCGCATATTAATCAAAATCAATTGACACGACAGTAAAAGGTCGGAAGACCGCAGTTTCACGTGGAGCATTTGGAGATTTTTAGAGATTAGAGACTCTAGGCTTACTTAGACTCAATGAACATCTCAACACTAAATTATAAAGGCCGGTCTCATATAGACGCCTGTCTCAAATACAAGCCGGTGCAGTTCGACGATTTGGGAAAATAAAAGCCCGGGCTATTATTTGAAGTTTTACGGTATATATATACATTTGACTCCTTGGTCGGCTGTTTGGGGGCAAGGCAGTTGGTACTGATGCTAATATTTGTTAGCTCGCTGTAGACTGCAGTGTTGTTGTTGCAACATGCGCTGTCTTGACGTGATGACGTACCGCACCGTTCCCCGGATATAATTTTTTTTTTTCATTTAGTTTTACCCTGCTTGATCAGCAGATGGTGCTGCCAGCCTGCCACCATAGACTGTATGTCTGCATATATAATACACTAAATTATTTATATACTACGCAAATCATGCAGCAGTGCCATCCATCTTTATTTCGCGATCCATTTTTTTTTTACCTCGATGCGTTTCGTCACGTTTTGTATCGCGATATTTTGTCAAACGATATTTCGTCCCATCCCTAGGGAGCGTGCAGTCAGGAGAGCAAGGTCGGTGACGGCAGGCAGCTCAAGGATGAGCCCTGAATCAGCCCTACCCTCGTGCATGTCATTGAACACCCAGGAGGATGGCAATAACACGCAGTGAGGTGGCAGCCTGCCCCGCAGCTCTGTAGGTCCCCGCCACCGGAGTAGACAAGAACCTACAGGCATTGGAGGGGTGCTTAAGAGTCGCCACGCCAGGTGGAGGCGCTGTGGGGACACATAAGTGTTGCCACAGAACACTCCACAGGGGGAACCCCAATGCACCCTAGGCCGCGGCCTCTACAAGGGCAGAGAAGGCGGAAGAGGCCACTGAGCAGTCGCGAAAAGTCAAGGAGACTTCCACGATCTCATGATCTCTTCATGCACGTCCGGGTAGAAAGGATTTGGGTTCGCCACCCCCAAAAACCAATCAACAGCCTTAAGTGCTCGGGACATGGCAGAAGGTTCCACACAAGCCCGATACTCGCGGCAGCCCGGGAAGCATAGCTGTGCACTCTGGATCAAACTCGTTATGCTAGCACATCCGAGGACGGCAGCACAGACGAGCCATCATCTCTAGAGGACTCCAGCTCACCTTGTGATGCGGTGATACATGATTTCATCAGCCGGGGGACCGAATGAGACCGCGGGCCTGCGGGCGGGCCGGCGAACTCACCTGGGACCACGCAGGTTGCAATGTGAAAGACGGGGTGTGGGCCGAGGAATTTTTCGTCGGTTTAGTTCCAAACCTGCCGTCTTAGGTCACCCTGGCCACCAGCCGAAGTATTATCTCACGTGGAGAAAAATAGATCGGGGTGTGGATGAGGGGACTCTCACTCATTGAGCTCATCGAGTCTCGACCGTTACATTGCGATGGTCACGATCCCAGTGAGAGAACGTGACACACCCACGAGCGCTGTCTGAGCGCGATCAAAGCCCAAACACTCAAAACAGCGCTCGCGCCCATCAGCTGAATCTATCAGAATACCACACTCAGAAAAACACGGGCAGATCGTCTTTAGAAAGACGCGTCTTTAAAAAGACGTGCCGCGTGCAGCTCTTTAGTGAAAGGAAAAACTCCGCGGATGTTGAAGCGACCAGGGAGAACACACAGACTGGCAGACCACTGCTCAGCTCGCAGGCAATGTGAAACTCGCTGGATACCGCCGTCACACCAACACCGGAGAGTTCGCTCGTCTCGAAGAGATGTAGTCACTGAGAAAACTCAGGATTTGGCTTGTGGAGTGAAGAGATGCTCTTAGCTCCGAAGCGAAAACATGATCTGCTGTTGCAGGTGTCTCTCCTTAAATACCCACGCGGTGGGGCGGAGATACATTATGCAAATTCCGCAGACCCATGGCATTTCATTGCCATAGGCTCGTTTTTTAATACTCGAAGATGATAGGCTTTCTGGCGAAACCCCCATTCTCCGTCATCCGACGTAACTCGGAGTGACTACGAAAGGGAACTATTTGTTCACAGACTTAATCAAAGCAGTCTGGTGTTTGTGTGTGTGTGGTACCATAAGAGAGAAAGAAGGGATGCGTAGTGATAGTTTTCACTTTTAAATAGTGTTACTATAGCTCGATCAGTAGTGTGCTGCTAGAAACAGCAACGCCATTAAATTCTGTATGAATTTTTGTGTAACACTTTAGTATACTGTTCTGTCATTAATGTATAACTACACAGGAAAAAATGAGCAACACAATGTTAACATTCTATAATAACAAGAAATTCTGATTAACTAATTAGTAAGTAATAGCACTCGGTTGAACTACAATTTACAGGTTCATAATTAATGTTAATAATGCATGATGTATACTTAATTCTAAAGTGAAGATCATGGAAACTATGACTGAAGTATCAAACCCTTCAGAAGGAATTACTAATTATTTGTATTCTAAAGTGAAGAGCATGAAAACTCTCTAGTAATGACTGAAGTCATTGTAAGCTTTTGAGATTTTTGTAAGGTTAAAAATAGTATACTGAGCTAGTGAATAGTTACTAGAATTATAATATTGTGTTTGTCATTTGTTAGTTATTCATTAATGACGGAAAATCCTAAAGTGTTACCTTGTATCAACTGTTTTACATTTTAATACTTTAAAATGCAATTTATTCCTGTGATGCAAAGCTGTATTTTCAGCAGCATTACTCCAGTCTTCAGTGTCACACGATCCTTCAGAAATCAGAGAAATCATTCTAATATGCTGATTTGGTGCTCAAGAAACATCACATTGACATAATACAAAATCAGTTGTGCTGCATAGTGGAATTTGCAATGGTGTTTGTTTTTTCATTATTCTTTGATGATTTAAAACTTTAAAAGAATAGCATATGTAGGCCTATATGAAATAGATTTTTAGTTTACTTTGTTTTCTTTACTGCACTTTTGATTTAACGTGTCCTTGCAGAATAAAAGGTTTTTGTTTTTTTACTTACTGACCCCAAGCTTTTAAATGGTATTATATGTACACAAATACTAAAAGTTTTCATTTAGGAATGGGGTTAATTATATTGCTAAGTAATTAATGTATGAGCTAATGTTAATGTTGGAGATATGGTGCTTGTTTATTTCCCTCTCTAGCACTGCAATAAAGATTGAGTGATATGAGCACACTACTCTCTCTACTTCCATCTCACAGGTGCCGCTTAATCATCTGCATCAGCACAGGAGGTGTGTGCGTGTGTGTGTGTGTGTGTGTGTGTGTGTGTGGGGGTGGCAAGAGATTATGAGAGACTGATGATTCTATATTTAATCTGTGAAAGAATATAGTAGATTTCAGCACAGATATAGCTGCTGACTATAGAATACAGGGATGTGTTATGAAATGCAAGGAAGAAGTGTGTAAGTGGTTCAGGTACGTTGTGATTGTGTGTACAATCATGTCTGTGTAATTTCCCCATATGACATGAAAACACAACACGTGTGTGTGCGTGTGTGTGTGTGTGTGTGTGTGTGTGTGTGTGTGTGTGTGTGTGTGTGTGTGTGTGTGTGTGTGTGTGTGTGTGTGTGTGTGTGTGTGTGTGTGTGTGGACCCAAACGTTGTCCTGACCAGACAGTAAATGGAGAACGGTATAGATTACAGTGTTGTGACCATTCGAAACAACGGCAGAAAGAAAATATTGACTGGTTGAAACTACAACAGATCATCTATCAATTGCAAGCACACACATACAACCGCACATACAAGTGTTTTTGCTACGATCAGATCAGTACCATTTAGACTCTCTCCCTGCAAGAAAGAGAATTGTGTGTGTGTGTGCGTGCGTGCGTGCGCGCGCGTGTGTGTGTGTGTGTGTGTGTGTGTGTGTGTGTGTGTGTGTGTGTGTGTGTGTGTGTGTGTGTGTGTGTGTGTGTGTGTGTGTGTGTGTGTGTGTGTGTGTGTGTGTGTGTGTGTGTGTGTGTGTGTGTGTGCAATCAATACTCATAAAGCCTGGTACTGAACTTGGCTGAGCTGCTGTGTGGTGTCTTTATGTGTGTTCTGAGGGAGAGAGAGATTGCAGCAGCTGATGAATGATAGTAGAGGCTTTATTCATCTGTTCATTCATTTATTCATTCTGCGCTATGATTCCGGCCTCAAGTGCTTGATCAGACCTCAAAGGAACAGAGAGAAGAATACGCAGATTACCTCACACTGAGAGACACATACATCAGCAGCACGTGTTTTCAATAACACAACACTGCCATGCAGATTCCAGCATGTGAAAAATAAGTGATTTTGTGTGCATTTGCATATTTGTAAGTGGGTCAGGTTTTGACTACATTGTGTAGATCAAATCGCTTAATAAACCCTTAATAAACCCACTATATAATGTTGTGATGAAAATTAAAACATCCGGAAAGGTGAGTTAGGTTTAAGGTTAAAGGATAGAAAACATGAAAAAAAAGAAGTCAATAGAAAGTTCCCATCATGATGATGAGAATAACAAATGGATATATGTCTGTGCGTGAGTGTGTGCATTTCCCTCACATTAGGTGTTACATAATATATGAAACAGTTAGCTAACCTCAAGACAACCCCACATTAAGGATTCATTAAATGAAGGCAAGTCTGCGTCCCAGTATGTGTCAGAGGTTTTGTGATCGATTGATGTGAAGTGATTGACTGCTGGTTAAAGCCGTGCTGGACTGATGGAAGTTTATTACATCACCTGAGGTGAAATCAGTATTCTTTTACAGGCTGAAGTTTCATTAAATGAAAAACACCTAAAGTCATCTCTTGAGACGCTAACACATTTGAAAAAAATACTGAGTAAAAAAAGCACAAGATTGGAAAAATACGTATTTACTGATTACTTATTAAAATACTTATTTAATTAAAAACTATGAAGTTAATATAACAGAAATTGATGTTGACAGCCCAGATGGAGTAACGTGTCTGTTTATGTATCCTTGTGTTGCAATTGACTAGATATGAACTTTCTTCTCAAAACCGCAGAATGTTATTTTCAGTATGTCTGCGTAGAAATTAAATATATAAACTTGAGTGTGTGCTGCACACACACACACTAACATGCCCTCTGTGACACAACCCACACATACACACACATCCTCTCACAGACAGGAGAAGGACATGCCCTTGATGTGAGGCTACCTGCAGTTAAGGTTAATGAGCACAGCAGAGAGTAGTGCTTACTCAATTCTGACACACACACACACACACAAAGGTGCACACACTTTAGGCTACCAATCTCAACATGCCTTCATGACAACCATGATTAGTGTAGGTGGATGCGTGTTTATGTGTTAATGGGAGTATATTCTAGACATTTTTAATATGCTTTATATCAATCAACCATTCATTTTCAGCAGCCATAATTGTAATCTCTCTATTAATAGCAAATCTCTTGGTCTGAGTCTTTAAGGCCTATAATGCAGCCTATTGATTACTGACCATTTACTTTGCATCAAAGAGAGAGACGGAGAGGAATGCATAGGTTACAGTCTAAAATTACCAATATATATTTTTTGTATTTATTTATCTAAAAAGTCTATGATGCTCACCAAGGATGTATTTATACGATCAAACATACAGTAAAACAATAATATTGTCAAATATTATTACAATTTAAAAATAACTGTTTTATATGGTAATGTATTTTAAAATGTAATTTTTTGCTTTGTGATGCAAAGCTGTATTTTCAGCATCATTACTCCAGCCTCCACATGATCCTTCAGAAATCATTCTAATATGCTGATTTAGTGCTCAATAAACATTTCTTATTATTATCAATGTTGAAAACAGTTGCACTGCTTGATATTTTTGTGAAAACTGTGATACATCTTTTTTAGGATTCTTTGATGAATAGAAAGTCCAAAAGAACAGCAATTATTTGAAATAGATTTTTTAGTAACAATGTAAAAGTCTTTACGGTCACTTTTGATTTGATAAATGTAATGCATCTTTGCTGATTGAAAGAATTTTGATAGATTACATCATGTTAATTTATACATCTTGTTAAAATGTTCACATTGTGTTAGTACAAATTACCATTCACCTATATTGACCCAATGCATTTACTAATCTAAACTATTTGAACCATAATATATAAAGTGTTATCAGCATATTTGAATTGCACACTCCCGAGTCGCCACACATGCACACAGTCCTTCTGTGAGGTGTGTGTGTGCTGCACTACAGCTCTTACCTGCCGATCATAGTAGAGTGCTGCTGTACCGCAGCCTCCAGCAATCTCTCCAGTATAGTCCACTCGCCCATGATGCCGTGCTTTTTGCTCTCACTCCACCTCTGACCTTCAGGTATTGTCACGACCTCTGCCCTCGGCAACTCTTCCAGTGTCCCCCTGTTGACCTTTGAACGGATATCTCGGGCTCCTCTTGAAAGCCGCAGCTGTGTGCGTCCGTCCGTGCGACCGTCCGTGTGTGTGTGTGTGTGTGTCAGGGTAGCGCTCTAGTGCGGAGATGAGCTAGTGTAGCATCTGCAGCAGAAAATCTGATGATGCTGAGACACAGAGACTTCAACCATACTGCATCTCTCAGTCTCACACACACACACTGTCCACATGCACTGCTTTATCTCTCTTTTCAGGGTGTAGGACCCTCTACCTGCTCGTGCATCTTACCCTGTGCTACAAATACACACTCTCTACACCTGTCTGACCTTTTCTACCCTTTCCTCCACATGCACACTCACACACACTCACTCATTTGACGGTCACTGCAGACTCTCTTTTCCCATTCGTTGAGCTGAACGCTAAAGGAACACACATGCAGGAGCACACTGATGAAGATGCAGCTCTCTGAATCTCATAGCAACGCCTGAGCGCACCTTCACACACACACACACACACACACACTATCGCCTGTGCTCCAGTGTGTGGCGGCGGCAGCAGCAGCAGCAGACGAGGATCGTCAAGGTTATGTCCGGTTGAGTGATGAGCTCGTGGTCATGTCTGCGGCTCAATCTTCCTCAAACCTCAGCCTCTCTTCTCTCTCTCTCTCTCTCTCTCTCTCTCTCTCTCTCTCTCTCTCTCTCTCTCTCTCTCTCTCTCTCTCTCCACACCTTCCCCGTTCCTTTCGTCTTTGTGCTGCACTGCTGTTGCTACTGATGATACCTTTCCCTCTGCTCCTCCTCCTCTCTCTCTCTTTCCCTCTGTCACATGCCATAAGCATGCCACCCACCCTCCCTCCATCCCGGACCTGCTCTCCTTTCCCCTCCTTCCCTCTTCATTCTCTTGTTCTCCTCTGCTCTGCTGACTGTTTCACTTGTGCTGCTGTGTGCTGCAGGAGGGAAACAGGTTTTAACCTTCTCTTATTCTGTCCCACAGCATGTACTCATTAATAATAACGACACTTCTGCACTTTCAGGAACCTTTTTGATTATTTTGGCTTGTATTTGCTGTAGTGTCAGACTATTAATGGGGAATTGTGATTCTGCGGTGCCTAACCCCATCTTTCGCATTCTATTATTTTGGTCAGCTCTTCTGTTCTTCATCCTTTTTCTTACCGTCATCTATCCAAGCCCGAATGGGTATCAGGCTTTAGAATGTTTGCTGAAAAAAACATTTTGAAGCACATTTTAGATTAACCAACGACATGTAATTAAAGTAAGGGATAATGTATTGCAAAATTTGAGTTGCAAATGTTTTATAATTTTAGCTGTATGTTATGTTAAAGGTTCAGCTACAAAAAAATATACAAAACAATTAGATGAGCAACAAGATGATCACTACGGCAACATTACAGTAGTAGTCCTTTGAGGGAATTTTCACTACAATCAATAACTGAGACGCAAGATGACAACAGTTGTGTTTGTGTGAAACAGAACAGAGCACTATGTGATACGAAAAACAAGAACGTAGTGCCTTTTTCAGGTATCCGGAAGAGCGGTTCGTACACCATTGCCATGGACGAAGCAGAATATTTGGAAACATCTGACCGCTGAATGCTGGGATTGACCAGTCAGAATGCAGCATTTCAATTAACATTATTTTAACACCATATAGTATTATACAATATATTATTTGACATCACTGAATCAACACATACAAAAATAGCTCCTTACGGACAGTTCAACCAAAAATGAAAATTCTGTCATTATTTACTCACCCTCATGACTTTCTTTCCTCATTTTGAAGAATGTTGGTAACTAAACAGTTTTCATGACTTCCATTTAATGAACAAAATATGCTGAGACATTTCTCAAATTATCTTCTTTTATGTTCCACAGAAGACAGAAAGACATACAGGTTTGGAACGACATGAGGGTGAGTAAATGAAGGTTTGAGTTAAACATTGCAGGCCATCACTTTTTACAATATAAAGTGATAGCTTTTTTATTTTATATTATCTAGAGGGAAAACGGCATGTTCTAAATAAAGGTATTATCCAATTTCTGGAGCGTGCACCCACATATTTAAAATATTGGCTCCATCACAACCTTCTCATGCACTTATATTTCATTCAGTTCATTTTCTTATGTCTCCCATCTCTTTCCTCATTCCTTGTACTGTCCATCAGTGCGGCCTCATGACTCTGAATGCTGCATTTATTTGATTAATATTTCGGGTTGATTCCCTCCCCCCTCCCCTCCTCCTGCACGCTCCGTCATTTCACCTCCACCATGTGACTCAGAGACTGGGGTGTGAAGACAGGGAAAAAGGGAAAGAAAACGATTTACAACCAACATTTAAAGGTTTGGTGTCCAATAAATTTTGATAGAGCACCTTAAACTGTAATTTAAATAATTGTGTATTTGAATGGCTCTTTGTATACATTGTGATGATGACTGATGCACTTATACTGTGTGCAGGCATGTGTGTGTCAGTGTCATGGTAACATTGTGTATAATTACATTAGTCTTGTACTGCACAGAGAGAGGAGAGGAGTTGGTTATCCACATAAGCAAGCAGCCATTAACCTTTCCCGCACACTCACTGCCTGAGTGACTCCTAAATGAAATAGTTAATCACAGAACAGCGATGTCATTATCAGGGGGCATTATGGGTAAGGACACACTGACTTTGGCTATGTCAGGTGTTTCTACTCTCATAATGCACACATGCACATGGACACTCAAGATGTTAACTGTGGAGGTGGAGGAGGGACGGTTTTTGCTTCATGGTTAAACTGTCTGGAGTACTGTTTGAGGGAATGCACACTTTTGGAAATTATGCTGAGGTTTTGGGCGAAATTATGCTGAGGTTTTGGGCGAAATTATGCTCAGGTTTTGGGCGATGTGTTGGCTTGAAGGCAAGAGGCACAGGTGTGTCATTTGTGACCTAGAAAAGCTATTTATCTTTTGCTCTCTCTTAGACACACATACAATTAAATTACATAAACATGAGTGAACATGGGGGTATTCAATCTGGACTCAAGCCTGCTCACACTGACGCTTGCTCATACAAACATGATTTCAATTGAATTTTATAATAAAGATCTATCTATCTATCTATCTATCTATCTATCTATCTATCTGTCTGTCTGTCTGTCTATCTGTATTTAGGGTCAGGGTTTTTAAAGGAATTCGTATTTTTATTCTGCAATGATGTCCGTGCGACCGTCCGTCCATCCGTCCGTCCGTGTGTGTGTGTGTGTGTGTCAGGGTAGCGCTCTAGTGCGGAGATGAGCTAGTGTAGCATCTGCAGCAGAAAATCTGATGATGCTGAGACACAGAGACTTCAACTATACTGCATCTCTCAGTCTCACACACACTGTCCACATTCACTGTCCACATTCACTGCTTTATCTCTCTTCTCAGGGTGTAGGACATCAGAGACCCGAGTTCTAGTCCACCAAGCCATCTTGACTGGTCCACTGGCGCTATCCTCAGTTGGGGTCCCACTTGCCCTGTCACCTGTTTGATCCCGAGTTCCCCTGACCCCATTCTCGAGTCTCAAGAGCCCCGGACCTATCTCAAATCCCCACTCAGTACCACCACCTCAAGGCAGTTTTCAGTAAAAAGAAAGCCACCTCTTTACCACCACACCGCCCTTATGACTGTGCCATTGAGCTGCTCCCAGGTACCTGTCCACTCAGAGGCCGCATCGTCTCCTTGTCTTCTACCGAACGTGCAGCTATGGACAATTACATTGAGGAGGCCCTCGCGGCAGGGATCATTCATCGGTCCACTTCCCCCGCGGGTACTGCTTTTTTTCTTTGTGGTTAAAAAGGATAGAGGCCTTGGACCCTGCATCGATTATCGAGGCCTCAACAAAATTACTATCCGGAACCGTTAGAAAGAAATGTTAATTCCATGTAACCCAAGTACAATTTCTGGGATTCAACATTAAGCCCGGCCATATTCAAATGGATCCCCAGAAGGTTCAAGCAGCAGGGCCGTATTAAGACAGTGTTAAGAAGACACTATACCTCAAAAGTATACCTGGCTTTTAATGAACTCAAACTGCTTTACTTTAGCTCCCATTCTCACTCTCCCAGACCTAGACAAACTCTTCATTGTGGAGGTTGACGCTTCCGATGTGGGTGTTGGAGCAGTGCTTTCCCAGAGGGAGGATAACAGACTTCGTCCATGTGCATTCCTTTCACACCGTCTTACACCAACAGAAAGGAATTACCATGTGGGAGACCGTAAGTTACTGGCTGTTAAGCTGGCGCTCGAAGAGTGGAGGCATTGGCTTGAGGGGGCCAAACACCCATTCCAAGCACTCACTGACCACAAAAATCTAGAGTACATTCAGCAGGCCAAGCGACTCAACCCTCGTCAGGCAAGCTGGTCTCTTATCTTCAACTGGTTTGAATTCATCTTATCCTACCGCCCCGGATCCAAAAATCTGAAACCTGATGCTCTATCTCGAGTATACTCAAGCAGCCACCAAGAAGATCCTGTCACACCCAGTGCTTGTTATGTCATGTTTTGGCCTCTAGAGGTCCTCATGGTGCTCTCATGCCCTGTTTACTCAACTGGTAATTAGTGTTAGGTTCACATGTGTCTCAATCAGATGTGTGTGTATTTAAGTCACTCTGTCTCATAGCTTCTTTGCTTGCCTGAGTAAGTGTTCTCTAACTCTGATACATTTTATTTTCTCTTGCCTGTGGATTATTCCCTTCTCTGTTTTATTTTTGTGGACTTTCTCCTCTGGAGTTTTTTTTCTTAAGATCTTTGGAATCTTTTTTAATTTTTGTGGAAAGCCCTGTTGGACTGTTTTTTTTTTGTTTGTCTTTTGTTTTTTTATGATTACTTTTTGCAGATTTTTGCTCCAGCTGTGGATTTTTGTTGCTTGTTCTTGTATTATTAAAACAAATTATGCATCTCAATTTCTTCTGAGTGCATCTTACTGTTGGGTTTACCATTCTCCAGTGGCTCAAGGGTTGAGAGTCTGACTCTCACATCAGAGATCTGTCCCGGCTCTGACAGCAGAGGCCACTCATCTGCTGGGAATTTTCAGGGATGCTCTAAGTACTGGGAATGCTCCAAATGTTAAGGCAAACCAATAACAGAAACCTCTGAAAACAACAGTATCTTTTATTAACACTCAGTAATGGTAGATACATACACTTATTTAAAATGATTAAATAGGCCAATTATTTTCTCTTTCAATATTTAGATCACATGAAGAATAATGAAGACCACTGTTCGACAAAACAAATATTAGCATCCTGGTTAATGAGGTAATGTGTTTCAAATATAAATCATATTTCTGTAAGAATCTGTAAGACATTCTTGGAAATGGAATAATAGGGTTTATTTTTCCCCAGGAGCAAATGTTACAACACAGGCATTTCTCAAGGTTGACAGGCACATGTTCGGACTGCAGTTGTTCTCCTATAGCCATTGTACTAATCAAATGACATAGAGATTTTAGGGTCACAGAAACACAATCTAAAGGGAGGATTGGGTCTTATGCTGAGTTAGCATATACATTTACTTTAGTGGTAACTGCAAATGAGATTCACCTATAGCCTGCTACAGAGGTTATGTGAAGTTAAATATAGAGCTGGTTTACTCTGCTGGGGTACCAAATCAGGCCACTAGCAGAAATGGGGTTGGAAGGAAGTGGACACATGTGCACAAGACTAAAAGGGGAAAACTAACATCATGTGGATAAGATTTTTATGGTTTTATTACATTATACAGTAGCAAGAATATCATTTGTATGTATATGTCCTGAATCATTTATGAGGATTATAAGTATTCTGTCAGGGTATTGCTAAATTCTATTAACAAAGTTAATTTAGCTGAAAGAAATGCAATGACTTTAATTGTTTCTGTTGCATGTGTGTAACCATAGAATAGCATTATTGAAATTGAATTGATATTTATTGCATCCCGTCAGTTTCACTTTGAAAAGAGACATGACAATGACTGTACACAAGTGGCTGTACACTACAATTTAGTATCATTGAGATATCAAGTTTTTTATTCATATTTGAAATTTGTTTTTGTTTTTAGTTTTAGGTCTCTGCAAACTAAGGACATAATCCACAACGGGTTTAGCTCTGAGACTAAGAACAAAGCTTTGTGTTTTAAAAATATGAGTGTTTGCAAGATAGAAACCAACATGAATGCTGCTGGGGGTTTTCTTACTTATCTTTGCCATTTAGCAGATGCTTTTAATCCAAAGCTACTTACAGTTCACTAATTGCAGGCGCAGTCCCCTCTCTGGAATAACATGGAGCAAAGTGTTTGGCTCAAGGGCACAAGGAGCCAGATCTCATCTTTTGCCTTCAAATCCCCAGCTTCCGTCTTAGTCTTCCATTTCGTTGTACAGTCCCCAAATACAGTCTAATTGTGTCATAATTTCAAGGGGAAAGGATTTAAACCCGTGCTTAAATACACAACAGACTGGCAGCTCAGCAATCATTTAATTCTGTTTCTGTATTGCCGTTAATCGAGATAATGTAATTTAGAGCAAATTCAGGTTTTAAATGCAATTTAATTTTTGTCTTGAATGGAAGTTATAACTAGATTTAACTATTAAACTATTAACTATTATCTATAGTTAAAGCTGCCGGGATTGTGAAAATGGATGGGCTGTAGCACAAATGGTTGTTTAATTTTTTACCACAGTGCTCTGCAAGCCCAGATAGAGCAGCTGCCATACCATACTGTGCTATAGCTGCTGATCACGCTCATAAATCTGGTCATTGTTAAACCTTTTCAGCACTCCAGTGTTCTTGCTAGTAACTCAGCAGTATCATGCTGCCCAACAACACTGTCAGTTTAGAAGGTGACTGTGTGAATACAGCTAATTTGGGATACGCCTCAGTCAAAAGCATATAGTAAAAAGTAAGTAAATGGTCTTAAATGGCACACTGCACATTGGAGGTTTTGGAATAAGCCTGATCCAGAACTGGGGGGGATGGAAAAGGTGCATGTTCTGTGGAGATGAGGACATATGGGCTGTAACTGTTTTCACACTGAGTCTCACCTTGCTGTGATACCTGGCTGACCTTTCAGAGCACACAGGCGATGAGCGTGGGTGGAGGATTAGGCTGGATTGTTGTTTGCCTTATTTGTGTATATACTATAGCCTACTGCATTATTCTCATGATGTATGAGAAATGTTGGGCAGAAACTCTAAACATAACATTCAAAATAAGAAACCTTTTTTACAGTAATGTCAAGGTAAAATCTGTCACTTGAGCGGTACCCTGTCAAAAGGTATTAATATGTACACTTTAGGAACTAATATGGACCTATCAGAGCTAAATAAAGTACCAAGGTGAACCTTCGCTCCAGTGACAGCTTTTTCTGACAGCGATAGGCTATGATTTAATTCATTAAAATTACACGTTGTCACTACTTTAAGGTTTCATATAAAATATATTTCAAGCAAGATGTGTGCTAATATTCTTATAGAGCATATGTTTAGGCAATGAGACAAATAGCTACAATAGATACTGATATGAAAAATATATTTGTCTGCCAAAGAGAAGGCTGCCTGTTGAGATACATTTTTATAAATTAAACAGTGATATATGTTCATTAAAGCTGGCTCTTCAACAGCATTGCAGTTTGTGAATGGGTCCATCAGAGTTTATTCACTACTTCCCCACCCTTACCTAATCAGACAGACTGTCTGTTTGATTTTATCAGGAGGACAGTGCTCTCTGTTGTTTGTTAAAGGAACTGCAGTTTGTTCCAGGAAAAAGCACTGAATGAGCCTTATATTGCCATTAGAGGAACAAGAAAGTGGAATGAAAAATACTGCAATAAAATTGCTGAATTTGCAGTATTACCATACCATCTGTATTTCCATTCTATCTTGTCTGTAATTAATCTCACAATAATAAGATGGTGGACATCTGCACTCATGGTAACAGTAACAGATTCACCATATAGTTGCAATTTTTTGGATAAAGATTATAGGTAATGTAATTATTCATGTTTAGGTGTAATTCTATGATCTAAACTAGGTTTGGGGGAATATAAGAATATAATATTATGGCTGTGAAAGCTGCTACACCCACCACTTCTGGGTATAAATCAGTCAGTAAGTAAATAAGTAAGTAAATAAATACACCACGCTTCTACCCAGCTGCCATAATCTTGTGTTTCTGATGCATTACCCACTTTATACATGAATTAGAGAGTGTGTCACATTAAAGACTTCAAAGCACTTTTAGCCTCACTGATCCTTAACTAAAAGCTTTCAGGACCTTTGAGACAATTACTCAACACGCCACATTATATTACATTCCAGTCAGACTTTATTGCCTAACTGCAAAACTACATTTAGTAGCAGAATACTGAGTGTTTTTCTACATATGCAACTATTACAAGGCACAAGTGTTTTTTTTTTTTTTAGTATTTTTTTTATGGTACATAGAAAATGGCACATTCTTCCTGAAATGTCACTGAAGCCTTAAAGACAGTGAGCGTTAGAGAAAGGAATTAAGCCTTTGGTTAAGATAGAGTTCCTACATGGCTGAAGGGTGGTTTTGAATGTCAGCCTGAAATAAGTAAAACATTGCATGACTGATCTGGGATCATCTGGCCAACAAGTGATGTCTGAGCCATACATTAGGACCCCAAAACAATTCTGTATCCATAAAAAAATAATAGTAGATTGGCTGAAATATCTTAAATCAAAGGGGTCATGGAAAATGTTTAAGATTTGTAATAATAATATAAAACGTTGTTGTTGTTATTATTATTATATAACCAGCAGTGGATGAACCCATCAGCCTGTCCTCAAAACCCGATGACCTCCATGGAAACAAAAAAAAAGCAGAAAAACAAAGGGATTGCAGCAGGCAAACTTCATCTGAGACACAGTTCTTCAAATACTTAATATTAATCCCTCTAATTACATGCGAAATAAAAAAAAAACGTAATTGAAATTGTACTGTAAAAATAGGTAATTTTGTGTTTACAGTTTTATTGAGGTGCATTCTGGGAGAGAATGATTGACATCGCGGCCATTTTGGCTCTGGCCAACCCGCTCCCATTGTGTGTGAGATAGTAAATACTGACACTGCCAGACAAGCCGAGCACATATTTCACTGCGCGAATTAAACACGTTCACCTGAGGTAAGTGCCCCAATTCATCACTGTCTTCTCTCTGATATACTTTTCAACAGCTTTGTGAAACTTTCATGTAGAATAATGTTTATTTTGAGCGTTAAAACGTTAAAATCGCATCGTCTGAAAACGAGAAAGCCGATGGCGAGACGCGAGAGAAAACAGGCTCTCCTTTTCGTGTCGGAGGACACACTGAAATCCGTCCCACTTTCGTATGTCTCTGTTTACTTCGGTTAAACGGCGTAAATTCGCGGCAGATATTCCTTCTAAGCGACTATTTAGTTGCCCAAGGATGCCTGCTACCGTATTGTGTTGTTGGTTTTGCGGTGCATGCATTGGATTTTGAATTTTATTTCAAAGTTCACGTCCTCCCCTGTGCCTCAAAGCACGGACTCTCTCCAGTTGCCGTTCAAATTGCAGCCATAATCTTGCGGTTTAGGGCGGGGTTTACACGGACTGCTTTGCCCCCACAACTGGGAGAACGGCCTGTGATTGGTTAGTTTTTTGGGCTCCTCAAATGCTACTAGCTTCTGCTTTACTGTTGTTCTACGGTCGTCTGTGATTGGTTGAAAGGCTATATCAGTCCTTGCTGAGTGGTTGCTTTTATTTATTGGGTTTAATGTGACGTGCTGGAGGAAGTGGCCTAAAATAGCATATGAGACAGGGAGTCAAATACCAAAACAAGTGTAAAACTTGAGAGCTATTTTTAGTAGAGATTTACTCACTTTTATAGCTTAGTCTGTGCATGAGAATGAATACTTGTTATTAAACAGCTAAGAGAGAGCACTGCTAAATTATTGTAAGTAAACTTTTTTACATACCTGGCTTGTATTTCATAAATCTGCCCATGATTTACTGACTTAACTGTACTCTAAAACAGTAGTTATTTTCCTTTTTCTCAGTTGATATTGACTAGCAATGGCCCGTACTAAGCAAACTGCTCGTAAGTCCACCGGAGGAAAAGCTCCCCGTAAGCAGCTGGCTACCAAAGCTGCCCGCAAGAGCGCTCCCTCAACTGGAGGAGTCAAGAAACCTCATCGCTACAGGTGATATTCCAGACTTGTAATTGTGAACAGCAAAAAAAAGAAAAAGTTTTACTGTAATAAACCCTACATTAAACACCTTTACTGTCTGCAGGCCTGGTACTGTGGCTTTGCGCGAGATCCGTCGGTACCAGAAGTCCACTGAGCTGCTGATCCGTAAGCTGCCGTTCCAGCGTCTGGTTCGAGAAATTGCCCAGGACTTCAAAACTGACCTGCGTTTCCAGAGTGCCGCCATTGGTGCACTGCAGGTGCGCCTTGCCTGTTTTCTGGTCTTGCTTTTTCTTGTAATTTATTCATTATATGTTAAACATTTTTGCACACGTTCCCATTTAAAGATTATTTTTATTATTATTTGTTTATGCCTAATTAACATTCTGATTTTGTGTGCATCCTTGCAGGAGGCCAGTGAGGCATACCTGGTCGGTCTGTTTGAAGACACTAACCTGTGTGCCATCCATGCCAAGCGTGTCACCATCATGCCCAAAGACATCCAGCTGGCACGCCGCATCCGCGGAGAGCGCGCTTAAACTCTCCCTTTCTTTGTATCGCCCTCTTTATTTCTTTCTGTCTCTCCACTTGTTCTCCTCCACTTTCTTGTTAGAGTTTAGAGTATCAGTGATGGGGAGTAACTTTGTCTGAGTCTGCTAGTGCTGTCTAAATTACGCGTAGGGTACCTATATGTGCATGTAACAGGTGCTGCTGATCACACACACACACACACATGCACGTGCTCAAACACATACACACAAACACATACTCTCACACATTCACATTTGGAGCGTAAACGAGGTCCACCTATGCCCGGTTTAGGGCTACACATTCAACATGCGTGCAAGAAGTCGTCGTCTCACACTTACTCCACTGTCCAGAGAGAAAAACAGGGTGGTGTCTGGGGTCAGTCTGCTTAAGGGGAGCAGAAACTTCCACAGCAGGGTGCTACTAAAACTGCCTCAGTCCACCTTACTGAAACCTGTCCTCACCAATCTCCTTCAGAACCCCAACTATGTTTTAATCCCACCCCCGGTTTGCCCCGCCCCTTCCTGATCCATCCAGTCCTTACATGTCCTTTTTGAATCCTTACTTGCCCCTTCATAGTGGAGTCAGACTTCATCTATCTGTTAGTGTCTGTGGGTGATGTGATCAGCAAAGCAGAATCGTATTCAACTGCAAACCAGCATCTATTGGTTGAAAAGATGTTACTTGTAATATTGATGATTACTATTATTGTTGATATGGTGTCTTTTTTTTTCTTTTCTTTTTTACAATGCATACATGAATTTTTCTTTAGAAAAAAAAATATTAATCCGCCAAGAATCAGTTTGAATTAAGTTTCCTTTTTTCTTTTTCATATTGTAGTAAAAGCCGATCCTGCTCCTCCTGTTATAACTTCAGGCAGCCACAGGGGGGCGCTCTAAACCAGCCTCTCATTCAACCTCACTGTTCAACTAACATCCTGATCTTCCTTCTCTTTGTCTTTCGCCCTCTTTTTTGATCGTTTTTCACTCTTTCAATTCCAGTTTTGTCAAATTAAAGATCGGCATTAGAGTCAAAGAGTGTAGCAAAAAATATTATTTACGTTTAGTACTCTAGTACTGAGTCTTTTACTTTGTTTGGGTAGAACTTTGCTCCTTCCTTCTCTTCGTGAAACACAATGTAACCTCATGTTTGTGCTTCTTTTATTTTTCTTATTCAGAAATTTAAATAAGCTGATCTTTGTATTTTCCAAATTTCTCATATTCTGGTGGTAATAAATAGATGTCACACAAATTGGCTCTTCAGTGTAATTTATAAACACACCCAAACACATACCTGGACACTTGGCCTAGTCCTATGCTAATGTTTACGGTAACTATTAAATGTTGCTTAAATGTCAAAACTGATTGAAAAATATCGAAAGTTGGATCATGCTGATTTTTAAGAAACAAATTCCAGCATTTAGAAGTAATAATTAGCCTACTTAAAAAACATACGAAACCAATATACTGTAGTTTTCCTACCCCCTGATATCATTGTCACACAGGATTCCTATGGTTATAGAGGGAATGCATTAACGTCACTTTCCCGCCGGAACACGCCCCCCTCAGCGGGACTGAGTGGCAGAAGAGCTGCTGCGTGACTGGAGTTAATAGGGGAAACTGCGTTAACGCGAGTAAAACAAACTATTATCAGTTTAAACTAAAAGTTGGACTCGATATAGTGTTCCTTACAACTTATCAAAGATCCAGTGATCCATGGATATTGACATGCAGCCAGGAATCGTGTTTCCTGACATTTATATGTGCCTGATTTCGACGCCGGGGAAATAAATGAAGACAATTTGCCTGTAAACGTTTTATATAAATACAATATAGATAGGTCTAAATCCGAGTGATCACTTACATTAATGTTATACTGTATATCATCATATCGTCCAGCCCTAAAACTTGTATAGTTTTTTGTCAGTGTTTATTTAAAAACATCCAATTATGCAGAATATAGTCTGGTCTGTAGCTTTTTGCAGTCTGTAAAAATATACAGTACCTCAGATTTCTGGTCAAATCTAGTTGTACAGTCAATCGCAAAGCTCTTTCCCGTTTTAGATGTGTTTTGTGTGATTTTCACGGCATTCACGCTGAAAACAAATGCTGCCGCTCAGTCTTTTTGCCACTTTTGGGCGTGACCGCATTCACTCCGGCCGACGGTGACGTCATGCGCATACCCTCTATACTGCGGTGGCAGCAAACAAAAATATTTAGGACAATCCCTCATTCAACAACTGTCTCTTTAACAAGCTGAAATTGTAAAATATTTATTGATGAACGAGGAAGGGAATCTTGATTGTGAATTCCTCTTGGTGGAGCAAAGCATCACAGTGTTTATAGTCTTTAGAGAAGTCAAAGCTTCTGGGAAGTGATTAACTGTATTGACGTCTCCTCTATGATTTTGTCACAGCAGAGGGAGCTGTTTCTTTCCAGCGGAATTCATAGCAAAAGCAGCACAGAGGCAGACGGGTAGGAGGACACGCTTCGAAAAGACAATCAAACTTATTTTACATCCAGTACACAGTTTACTATTCGACATCTGAACTTTTGTGTTTCTACTCCCATGATACACTCTTGAGGGTATAACGAACTTCAATTAGTTTACTGTACACATTTTAATAGTGCAGCTATATGGTTTACTTTAAACGAACAGAAAAATGACTGACTTTGATTTTTCTTTCTTTCTGTGTGATCACTTCACTCACCAGGTGTTTTTATACTGGGGCACTTAGTTAACTTCACCAGTAATTAAATTAACAAATTCCTATCATTCAAAACCTATATTGCCCCTTAAAGGGGTTTCACTTTTAGCATTGCTATATAGTATATTCACAGTTATTGAGTTCCAAGTCTCTCTCTCTCTCTCTCTCTCTCTCTCTCTGAAGATGGCAATATCCGAAATCCTAGTCCTTGGGACATTTTTGGCTCCCATGAGGAACACGGCTTATAAATTATACTAAGCAATGTTTTTTGAAAAAAGTACAAAAAAATGCTGAAAGTGGTTAGGTTTAGGGGTAGGGTTAGGTGAAAGAATATACAGTTTGTACAGATTAAAAATCATTGTGTCTATGGTTAGTCCCCATAAAACATAAAAACTAAACGTGTGTGTGTGTGTCCTTTCCGAAATCCTTTCCTTGTGGGGACATTTTTTTTGGTAATGTAGCTATTTATACATAATGTATTTGTCTGGTTAAGTATGTGTCTACATAGCTGGTTTGTGGGTTCTGAGCAAGTGTGTGTTTGTATGTGTTGTGTGTGATTTGTTAGAATTGAAGGCTCAGCAGTTTCTCCTTTTGTCTTCTCGTATGAACTACAGACAATCTGTCACAGAGAGAGAGATTAATATCTGGAGAAACAGGGGGAGGGTTAGAGGAAATGAGAGCTGACAGAAAGATGATAGATAGATAGATAGATAGATAGATAGATAGATAGATAGATAGATAGATAGATAGATAGATAGATAGATAGATAGATAGATAGATAGATAGATAGATAGATAGAAACAGTTATAGAGAAAGAGCGGGTGAGGGAAAGAAACTGAACTATTGTGTATTTTTTTAACTTATTTATTAATTTCTAAGAGAAGTTACACACACAAATGTTTTTATGAAGAATTTATGTTCACTGTGACGTATACATAAAAAATTGCAAACACACACACACCCTTCATTCTGATAACAGTGCATGTGGTTTTATTCAGGTCAGAGTGGGATTATGAAGCACTCAGGAGGGGTTGGGTTGGGTTGGGGGGGGGGGGGGGGGGGTGGGTGTAGAGTGTTAGAGAGGGCATGAAAGATGGCACAGAGGAGAGAGATGCCTGTGAATGTGTTTAGAGTGACAGAACTCCACATCTTTTTCCTTACTTCATACAGGGATATATGAGAGACAAATAGGAAAAATAGGAATAAAGCAGACAGGGGAAAAATGGTGTAGAATAAGAAGTAATGAGAGTACAGATGGAGAGGAGAAGTCCGGCTAAACAGATCACACTTAGTAAGTCCCTGTAGAAAGAACCATATGGGATATTCAGAAAATATTTCAAACATTACGTTTAAATTGACCTGTTACTAAGTGAAATTGCCGTGAACTCTGAATGTTTGTGTGCTATTGTTGTGTGCATCCATCATTTCAAACTGAGGACAATTGAGTGACTCAAACACAACTATTAAAAAAAGTTTAAACATTCACTGATGCATCAGAAGGAAACACAATGCATTACGAGCTGGGGGGTGAAAACTTTTTGAATTTGAAGATCAAGGTAATTTGTAATTTGTCTTCCGGGAAACATGTAAGTATCTTCTGTTGCTTCCGAAGGGCAGTACTAAATTTAATATTTAAACAAAATAAGAAAATTTGGACATCTTCATCCTGTTCAAAAGTTTTCACTTAATGCATCGTATTTCCTTCCGGGGCATCTGTGAATATTTGAACCTTCCCTTTTTAATCATTCTCAGAGTGAAAAGATGGATCTCAAAATCATACAGTCACTGCTGGAAAGGGGTAAAATATGCAAAAGATGCTGGAAAGCTGAAGAATTTTCAGGAGGACCTGCAGGATTTTTCTGAAGAACATTGGGCAGTTTAACTGCTCAGGACAAAGAACAACCATCAGAGAAAAAAAAAAAGAGAAAAAAATCATCCAGGTAATGACACACAGTGTTAAGAATCAAGGGTATGTAAACTTTTGAAGGGGTTATTTTTTATAAATTCAGATTTTTTTTGTCTTGTGGATATGTAAACATCTTTTATGTAAAATTTCTTATTCAGTACAGTATAGGCCTAGCAAAAAAATAACATGCATTTTGTATGATCCCTCTTATTTTGTTAAAATAATTTACCACTACATCAGACAAAAATAGCCTATCTGATACCAAACCAAGTGCCGATTACAAATAAATGATTCTAAACCTTCTCTCACTTTTTTCTTTTTTACTTTTACTATAGCCAGTTTTACTTTTAAGCAACAGGTTGTCTTTTTTGTGTATGTATGAAGTTCACACAGTTGCTCATTACATTAAATCTGGGTATGTTGGGCTAAATTATGACAACCAGAAATTATCCAAATTCTTTTTATTTTTATTTTGTCATCTATTGTGAAAATTTTCACCTTTTCATGAAACTTACCTAAACTTTGTAAAAAAAAAAAAATAATTCTTGACAAGTACAAATTTAAAAATAAAGGTTCCAAAGCAGGGTTCCAAATCCAGCAAAGACATAGATTAACCATTTTTGGTTTCCCAAATCACAGAACCTTTCACTTAACACTTCTTTAAAAGTAAAAAAAAAAAAAAAATGTGTCAATGTGAAGAACATTCTGATAATCTAAAGAAGCTTTTGTACAAAGGTTCCATGGATTTTAAAGATGGAAAGCCAACAAAGAACCCTTTATTTTTAAGAGTGTATTTTTGTACAATTTCTTTTAATTTCCAGTTAATTTGACATTTCTTTTAATAAACCTAATGCAAATACATTATTACATTATAGGCAGACCACTGTAACTCTTAATTTTAAATCTAATTTGGGACTGAGATAAAGAATGATGGAATAATCATAGCAGAGAGAGCTGGAACTGGAATCAACAGGAGGAGAGGTGTGGAGGAGGGAAGGAGAGAGGGAGGTTCAGTAATCCTGTTTAATTGCTTTAGGGTAGTGTTCTGTCGACAGTAAGGAGATTGAGGTGCTCTCTGGGTCATTGGCTAAAATAACCCCACACACCCGGCTTCATGGGCGGGGCCACCCACACCACCATCACAGCAACACGATTACCAGACATCGCTACAACCTTGTGGACCCCAGATGCCTCCTCCATGTGGGCCACCTGTGTATCCAACCCCAGGGTGTCACAGTAACTCATGGAGAAGATGGTGGAATTATGTGAATCTTTCCACTTCGTGTTTTTAAACCCAAGGCACTGAACTTTGCAAGGGAAATTCATCTTCTTTCAGTTTAGTTGGTTAAAGGGATAGTTCACAAAAAAAACAAAAAAAAACTCCTGTCATCATTTACTCACCGTCAAGTTGTTCCAAACATGTATGAATTTCTTTCTTCTGCTGAACACAAAAGAAGATATTTTGAAGAATATGGGTAACCAAACAGTTGATTGACTTCCAGAGTATGGAAGAGTATGTTCTTTTGTGTTCAGCAAAAGAAAGAAATTTGAAGTTCATTACAGTTTGAATTGCCAGTTCCCTTGCTTATACCAGAAAATCCCTTATTAGAGGCATGAATGCATTTGTTTTAATTTTTAGTACTTTGTTTTTTATTTTATATTCATAAATGTTAGTCCATATATATTTGTATTTGTTCTGCATGAGGGACAAATGTAGCCCAATTTATTTAAGTTCTGTGCTGTTCAGACCAATTTGTATGCCCCCCAACCCTTTTTTTTCCTCTCTCACGAAAATCATTTATGCTGTGCGCTAGCTAAGTTTCCAGCCATGTTTTTATTAATTGACAGTAGTACTTCATCTTGCATAATCAACAAGAAACAAAGTTAGACAACTCTTGTTTGACAATTCTTGTTAAACAAAGACACATTTAATTGTGAAGTTAAACTAAAAGGGTAAAATTTAAAACCTTTAGTTCCCTTCTGAATGTATTCGGTCAAAGCAATATAACAACAACACCAACATTTTTCAACACAAGGTCATCGTCCAAATAGAAAATATATATCAACAGCATGACTACTGCCATTAAATGAAGTTTAATTAAGTAAGTAACGATTAACTCAAACTAACAGAAAACAACATTATTTGTTATAAGTTAACATAATTTAAAAATACATAAATAACAGCAAGCTAAATGCACAACACAAGAACTCCTAATGCTTCCCAGTACAGAAGACAAACCAACCAAACTTATGAAAAAAGTAGAAAGAACTTTGTCCAACAAGAAGCTTGTACCTGCAGAGAAACCGAGAGGTTTCCCTCCAATTATGTGCATGTCTTTGTGTGTGGTGTGTATGTGTGTGTGTGTGTGTGTGTGTGTGTGTGTGTGTGTGTATTAGTGAATAGCTAAATATCCACAATGTGTTGAGAAAGCTATTTGATTGTATGTGTGTATGTGTGAGGTAAATGGTTAATAATGATGACTGATCAGTAGACTTGAGGAGTCCCTTCACTCTTAGCCAATCACAGAGCAGATCTGGACTACAGAGTCTTAACCTGTTCCAAAATGGGCCCCCCTTTTCTCCTCTGAGATCACATGAATCCTGCTGAATCAGACCTGTTTCATCATCAAAATGTCTCCAGCATTTCAAGCAATAGTTCTGTTTAATTTATTCTTCCTGCATCGTCTCTTAATTCTCCTTCCCTCTTGCTTTTTTTCTTCACTTCCTCACTTTCTCTTTTACAGCACCTGGAATTTATGGTCGAGGCAGTCCATGGTGCTGAAGTTGAGCTTCCAGGCCTGCTGGTCCTTGTAATCCAGGCAGTCTACGGAACTGAAACCCAGTGAGGAGGTGCTGTATCCTTGGGAGGAGAGGGAGGGTGACTGGCTGAGCGAGCCGCCCATGGAGGGCACGGTGAGGGGAGAGAGGGCGCCCCCACTCGCAGACAGCTGAGTGGTCATGGGAGAGAGGTACGGGCTGCAATCCAATCCACTGAAGTAAGGAGAGGAGCTGTAGCCCTGGCTATAGGTCGAGGGCTGACCGTAGCTCATGGGATAGGGAGCAGGGCGCTGCACGCAGGGCGTGCCGGAGCCACACAATGGATCGGGAAGGGGGGATAGAGAGGTGGGACTCCACACAGAAACGGGTGCTGTGCCTGCGCTGGCAATAGGGGGCACCGCCTGGGCGGGGGCAGCCGCCACCGAGGAGCTGGTGCCAGGGTCAGAGGTCAGCTCAGAGGGTGGGGAGGACTTCTTTTTGGGGGGACGGGGCTTGGGCTGACCGCTGGTCTGCTGTTGCTGTTGGCGGCATTTAGCACGACGGTTCTTAAACCACACCTGAGAGAAATAAGAGCGGGGTTGAAGATGAAATAAATGTTTGGCTCATTTCTCA
This sequence comes from Rhinichthys klamathensis goyatoka, assembly GCF_029890125.1. NCBI lineage: Eukaryota > Metazoa > Chordata > Actinopteri > Cypriniformes > Leuciscidae > Rhinichthys > Rhinichthys klamathensis. Next base: position 668,688 of record NW_026606982.1, on the reverse strand, counting down.
ATAGATCAAAAAGAATGTGTTTGTGATGGATGTGATGTGATCTGCATTAATAATGGGCCTCACACACACTGACTTTCACTGTCAGAGTTGTGGTCACTTTCAATACTTGTGACTTATTAAAATAGATTAAAATAGATTCAACTTTAAACACAGCACTGTATATTTAGTTGCAGATACAGTTTACCTTCATTGCATCATAGCAAGTGAGTGTTAGATGCTGGGATAAATGTATTTTATTTTATTTGAAAGATGTTTGAAAGATGCAGTCGGAGAGGTGTCAGAAAGATGTTTGTCTCAGTTTGAGGAAGACTCACCTGAACTCTGGACTCGGGAAGGTTGATTTTCAGAGCTACCTCTTCTCTCATAAATATGTCTGGGTAGCGTGTTTTGGTGAACAGGGCTTCCAGAATGTCCAGTTGGGTGCGTGTGAAGGTAGTGCGCTCCCGACGCTGCTTCCTCGGAGTGGCTATTTATAAAAACATCGACATCATACAGTAAGAAACAACTTTAGGTTTTCCTATACATGTAGGCCTAGAAAACTGTTTGTTTTTTACATGGTAGCATCATCAATGCTAATCGTTTTATTTGAGCTTGTAACAGTCATTAATATGATGTTGGTGAGAGAAAATATTTGGACTATCCATTGTCATCATAGATAGATAGATAGATAGATAGATAGATAGATAGATAGATAGATAGATAGATAGATAGATAGATAGATAGATAGATAGATAGATAGATAGATAGATAGATAGATAGATGGTTGTATTTTAGTATTTTTCTTGTTTTTTTTAGCTACACTTAAGTCTAGTCAGTGATGACCGAGGTCCGTCACTAAGGCCGCGCATAAAAACATCGTTTCTGACGTTTGAATTAGTGATTTAGGCCGATTACATATTGATATTAGGCTATTTAACCCTATGTATTTAACCCATTTAGCCTTATTTGTATTCTTCACTCAGTAGCCTACTATTATGATCATTATTTTTATTTGTATATAATAAACTTTTAATAAACAAGCAAAAAAACATACCATCACATAAAATTAAAATTTGACAACGGAAAAAACTCTGACGTTTTTGTGAAGACGAAATTTAAATATATAGCGGCGACATCTATTTTTATGTAATTGGTTTTTGTTAGAACGTGGGCACGCAAGTTCGGTTAATATGGCTATCAACTGGTGAAATGATGTTCGCTTTGCCTAAATTGTAGGGGGGAAAGGGGTACAATCATAACAAATGAAACAGGAAAGATGAGGCTACCTTTTAGTTTTGTTTGTCCCGTCTCTTTTGACTTCAACGACCAACAAAACTAATAAAATGTCTGAAACAAACATATTATAAATAATTAATGAGAAAGAACTGACCTGGGTAGCCGACGGCGGTGTGGAGCAGGTCCATTCCTGAGGCGGACAGTGTTAACCCGTTCACAGCATAATGGGGCTGCTTTATGTAGGACATCATTCTTGGGACGGCCGCGTCTCTCGCACACACTCTCTATTGCTCTCTCTCCCTCCCTCTCTCACCCCTCTCTCTCACTCTCTTTTTTCTTCTGTGACGCTTTTTTTTACGGGTCGGGGGTCGCGCTCTGCCCCTGACGGCCGCGTGTCTTTGCTCGCGCCTGGCGCGTGCGGTGCTCCTTCAGTCTCGCGGCTCCAAACACCTGTTTTCCCGGTCCTCAGTGCCTTGAACAAGCTTACACTCTCACAACTCTCGTCATTAATATCGTCCTGAATATCAAAGATGAGCGTAGCTAAATGTGAGGAAATAGTAAAAGTAAATTTACTATTATAGCTAAAAAAAAAGTTTTGACGCTTGGTCAGAGTTTTGGCTTTGGTTAAGGCGCGTGTCCCCTGGGCAAGACCGGACAGGAGCGGGACACTATGAGAAATAAGAGACCGAGCAGCTAATCAAGGGGCATCTCTCTCTCTCTCTCTCTCTCTCTCTCTCTCTCTCTCTCTCTCTCTCTCTCTCTCTCTCTCTCTCTCTCTCTCTCTCCAACTTTGACGTGTAGCCTATCTAAACACGTGGTAGCCTATGACAGTAAAGAAATAGATTTTAAAAAGTTTAATCGTTAAAAACGATTAATAAATAAAAACTCTGAAGATAGCCTAAATCGAAATGGCGCGAATCTACTGGCTCATATCATGGACAGAAAATTAGCAGGGATCGGAGCAAAAATGTCACGAGAGATGCCTCAAAATGCCGCATTTAAAAAAAAATCTGTCATAGATTTTTAATAATAGGCCTATTCTCTAGATATAGTTATCGATTTAGGAACCGTATCAACCATTAATTAATTGATTCACTGCAAGCATTTTCCATAAATGTCTTTGACATGCTGCAGGCTATAGCTACAAGTTCGAAAAATGCGCCTGAAAACCAATTTCAGAAGGCAGAACTCGTTTCTTTATAATATATGACCAAACAAATTCTGACACTGCCCACACGCATTGAAAATAAATATAATTCGTATAGAGGCTATTGAATCCTTGTGCATGTTTGTTCGTAAAATAATTTAGATTCAGATTACAATTTGCATCAAGAATTCGATTTTTTATTTCTATCTTATAAATTGTGTACAAGCTATTAACCATTATATTTGAATTAGCTGAATGTTTTTCGTTTATTGGCATTATATTTTGGCGATCGGACAGGCTGTTAGACGCAACTGTAATTCTCATAAATAAGACGACTACACTCTGAAATTTCATTCGTTAATCGAAATGTTTTTTTCCCGTAGGCTTTATGAGCTATAGGTTAAATGTTTCTTGTGGATATTTTCTTGTTCAGTCTTGTGTTAACAGGTTTGCATAGCAACTGGCATAATAGAAATTTTGTATCAGAATTTAGTTGCATATCTTTTTATTGATTGCAATTAACTGATTAAACGTTTATTAATTTCTTGATTAAACACAAAACAGCATAGTATCACTAAAATAATATTTGACACCACATCTGATATAGGCTAATGATTTGTAAAGCATCTAAAATGAGTATTTACTCTTTACACTTTATTTTTGACTTGACACACACACACACACACGTAGACTGCTGAATTATCATAATATGCTTTATGTGAATAGTCCCTTAACCCTATAAAGAGAGGAAAGAGAGATTTCTCATCAGTTCACAAGAGAACAAACAATAGAATGTTCTGAATAGAAAAAAATCACAGGACCCAAAAGGGTGAAAAGAAAAGGAGGTAAGGAATGTATGGATAAATGATGAATTAAAACAAGATGAAGACAGAAGGACGAGTGTTATCTTGACCAGTGATGGAGGGCCTGATAAAAGAAGAAAGGAGAACATCCATTTGGAAGGATGTTGACTAGTTTGCTGTATTGATCTGTTTGAAATTTTAATTAGAATGTTTTCTATAGAAAGAACATGGTGTTTTATTTGAAGAGATTGTTTGGTTCAGTGTAAATATGTTAGTGACAGAGAGGGAGAGAGGTAAGAGAAAGGTGTCATTTGGCACTCAAGATGAACTGAATGTGATAGGTTGGCTTTAAACAGACAGAGCAGACAGGGTTATTTGGCTGTGACTAGACGTCATCCCTTTTAAGTACAATACAAACTCCACAGGCAAGGGACAAAGGGCAAAACAAGTCTTCAGAATATAAAATATTTTTTATTAATATATATTGTTATACAATACGAATGAAATATGCAAGTAAAAAACTAACATGAAGAAGAAAGAATTAAAGACAATATCATTACCAAACAAGAAATGATTATTTACTTGTTTGTATGTTTATTTATGCAACAAACTAATAATCAGGCTACTTTTTTTAATTTAATTTTTTTATACTTTGCTCAGATTAGCACATCATACAACATGGCAGTTTTTCAGTGATGGTTGTTTTTTGCGTAAAACCAGTAAAATTATGAAGAGATGATTTGTTGTTGTTCTGTGTCAGTATAGGATGTTTGTATGTTTATGTGTTCAGGATCTGGGCTTGTGCGCTTGCAGAAGGCAAAGTTTTGTGGAGGGTGGTGCAGAGGGGGGTGGGGGGACCAGTCCGTCCATCTGGCAACAACCGGCTATGCAGGCACAAGAGCAATTATGGAAGTGGACTAAACTCTAATCCACAGGCACACACACACACACACACACACACACACACACACACACACACACACACACACACACACACACACACACACACACACACACACACACACACACACACACACACACACACACACACACACACACACACACACACACACACACACACTCCAGAACACATTAGCATAAAAATACACAGCAGACACATTGACATTGCAACAAACATTTAATCTGAGTGGAGAGTAACATAGATGAAATAAACAAAATGTTCCTACGCAAATAGAGGTAAAGGAAAGAAAAATGTGAAGATTGATTGGGGTGAAGAAGGGCGAGTGGGGTGACAGATAGATAAAAAATAAAGAAAGAGAGAGAGGAAAGGAGAGATAGAGGGAAGGAGGGAAGGAGGGAGAGAGAGAGAGAGAGAGAGAGAGAGAGAGAGAGAGAGAGAGAGAGAGAGAGAGAGAGAGAGAGAGAGAGAGAGAGAGAGAGAGAGAGAGAGAGAGAGAGAGAGAGAGAGAGAGAGAGGGGGGTAGTGGGCCGCATCATTGCAGGCACACTGCATCAGTTAATCCAGATTAGGCAGTCTAAAAAGGAGCGGCTTAATCTGCAGGCCAGCCAGTAATACACAGACCGCTGTCAGCACCAATCACTCACACAATTCTAATCCCCTAAGAAACACACACGCTGGACACACACACACACACACACACACACATCCACTCACGCTCTCTAAACAGTGAGTTAAGCATGCATATAAAATATTCTGCACAATAAGACAACAGATTCATTAGAAACTTTAAATATGTGCTAAATATGTGTACAAAACATGGGGCTCTTCTTCTGACTGTAATCCCTCACAAACCAGTGACTGTAATCACTTTATAATACAGGTATTTAAAACAACTGGTTGCAATTTCTAATGCAGTGTATTGAGTGTAATGAGTGTAGATGTGTTTATATGGGAATATGTTGTGATGAGGCAGTTATTTGCTGATAAGCACAATATGTCCCATGTGGACAGACTTTGGGTCACAGTCAGATTAAAAGGGTTTTAATGTCAGTGGGGCTGTATGCTGAAAAGGGCCCCAATAACCAATTGACAGCTTGTCTGGCCCTCTAGTGGAGATTCTGTCCATTTATCTCAAATCAATTAATTTCAGGTCAAATAAGTTTTACTGATAACAAACAAAAGTATGAATGTGTATCTAATGTATACGAATTGTATCTAAATGTGCGAAATGTAATGAAATAGATTTTTTGTGCTTTTTACTTTTGCAGTTTACTTGTATCAGATCTTAGGTGTATTGAATGCATCATAATATGTGTTCCTTTACAGCTTCCACGCCCCAAACCGTAGTTGGGAGCGAGCTGGTCTCAACATAATAGCTTGGCTCGTGGCAGGTAACTTGCGTCTAGTTGTCCGGGCTAACAGAGCCGAAGCACAAAACAAAGAGACTTTGGTTGCAACAATGAACTAGGGCTTTATTACTCTCAGTGGTATACGGGCAGAAAAGGTACTTTGCTTGCTAACATTCAACTGGACCATAGCCTGCGTCACTACTACATTCGCACCGTAAACTCAGACTGAATTTAGCTGAAACTATGTTTACACTCCCATAATTCACCTGCCCCACTACGTCACACATACGCATTTTTTACAACAAGCCGACAGGGGGAGGCAGAGATTGCAAAACTACCCCCACTCTGGAGAATGATTAAACCTTTAACATATCTCCAGCATGATTACACTCTACACAGGAAAATATTAATTAGACAGTCATTATACAAACATCCCCAACCATAACCCGTGTTTCCCACAGTCCTTGAAAGGCCCTCCTCCAGTTGAAAGTTAAGGTGAAAAAGCAATGTCCATAAAACGTCCATTAAAGCATATTGCATACTCCTTCGTTTGTACATGTAAGCAAATGTCCTAAGCAAATGTCCATAACACTAACCCACGTTAGCGTAAAGTTACTCCAGGGTACAGGATTTTAGGTGCAAAACTAGGGCAAAATATTCTGTTAAACAAATGTAACTTTTTTTTTTTTTTGGTTGCATCATGTTTTCACACCCATGCTCAATAAAGTTCTAAGCAGTAAACACACCCAGGATGCTATAAAAAAAACTATGCAGAGTTCAAAAGGGGGCGAGCAGCTTGTCCCCTAGCCTCATGCCGGGTCCCAGCCTCATCCAGTGAAGGCTCAGCGGGGTGGCAAGGGAGCTGGCTGCTGCTCGGTGAAGCTGCCAATGATGGTGGCAAAGAGAAAAGACCTGGAAGGGACCCCACCACAGGCTCCTCTGTCTCTGGTTATGTGCCCCAAAGGTCGATCGATTTCTGAAGAGCTGGGGTCTGACAACAGGGGTGGCGCCTCCACTGGTGCCCACGTTTCAGCCTCTTGAAAGACCCAGTCGTTGTCTAGTGTTGTCCTGGAATGGTAAGCTTTAAGTTTGTCGTGATGAACGACTTTCATCTTCGTCCTCGGGCCCCTTTTAATCCGGTAGACCAAATCGTCCAGTACACCCACGACGAAGTACGGACCCTCGTAGGAAGGCAGGAACTCCCGCACTTTGTTCTTTATTCTCTTTGTGCTTTTGACCAGGAACCATACTGCATCACCGACTTTGTGTTGGACTCTGCAAACATTTTTGTCGTGCTGTGGTTTGGCACACTCGACAGATTTTCCCAGCGCCTCCCGGGCTAACTGGTGAGATAGCTTGAGCCGTTCCCTGAGCTGTACAACATAGGATGGAGGGGTAGTAGTGTTGTCTGGGTCAGGTGGCAGCCCAGCAACAAGATCCACCGGCTCTGTAATTTCCTGTCCGAACAACATCATATTAGGCGTCAGGCCCATGGAGCTGTGTTTGGTTGCACAGTAAGCCATGACCGCATATGGGGTCATAATGTCCCAGTCCCAATGACATCGTTCTGCAGTGGTGGCCATGGTTTTCTGCAGGGTGGCATTGAAACGCTCTACTTGGCCTTCTGACTGTGGGCGAAACGGCGTGGTCCTTGTCTTGTCGATTCCCAGCAGCTCACACATTTCCTGGAACACAGCTGACTCGAAATTGGTACCTTGGTCGCTGTGTAGGCACTGTGGAGCTCCGTACCTACACACCCACTCGGAAACAATCTTTTCAGCCACTGTCATTGCTTGTTCGTTGGGAACAGGATAGGCTTCCACCCATTTGCTGAAGTAGTCCTGTACCACTATTATGTAGCGGTTGCGCCTTTCGGTTTCATTTAATGGTCCCATTAAATCAACTGTGATCCATTCGAAGGGGGCACCAACTCGCACTGTACCCATGGCGGCTTTATGTGTTTTCTTGGGGCGGGCTTTCGCAGCACAGCTGGTGCAAGTGTGGCACCACAGAGTGACGTCATCTCTCATATTGTACCAGTAGTACCGGGCCTTTAGACGTGCGAGGGTCCTTTCTCCTCCAAAATGACCACCGACTGGGCCATCGTGCAATTGTTCTGTCACTGAGGTCCGGTACTGTTGAGGCAGCAGGATCTGTGGATAGAACAACCTTCCATCAGTGCAGTAAAATTTCCTTAGCAAAACTCCTGTCAAAACTCTGGCAGGGCTGTAGGGGGCTATGTCAACCCAGGGTGGCCTGCCCCTCCCCTCGTCCATCCACTTCCTTACTGGTGCTATATCTGGGTCAGCTTCTTGGGCACTGATTAACTGCTCTCGGGTCCAACCACCGAACAGGTTGACTTGGGCTGGCTCACTCACCCTGTAGACACTTGGACGGAATGAAGAACCAGCTTGATTGTCACTGAAAGCGTCCGCTACCCCCACTGGAAGATACTTAGGCTCGACTGCGGGGCTATCTGCATAGCTACCTTCGGGCACCACTACCCCCACTGGAGGTTGCTCTGCAGGAGTTTCCCCAGCATCCTCTGCAACTGGACTCTCGGCCATGTTACACTGAATCCCTTTGTGCTGAAGCTGGTTCCTGAGGCTAGGCTCTGGCACTGTCTTCTGGAGAGCGCATCCACATTTTGGTGGTGTCTCCCTGGACGATGGATCACCTGGAAGTCATACTCTGCCAGTTTTTCCAGCCAGCGAGCGAGCTGGCCCTTAGGCTCCCTCATCCGAGTCAACCAGCGTAGGCTGCTGTGGTCAGTCCGTATGATGAATGATCTCCCTAGCAGGTACTGCCAGAAATGAGAGGTGAACTCGACAGCTGCCAGAAGTTCTTGTCTGGTGGTGCAGTAGTTTTGCTCAGTGGCTGACAATATCCTGCTCCCATAGGCGAGTACTCTCTCCTCACCTTCTTGCACTTGGGAGAGGACTGCTCCAATTCCCCAGTCACTGGCATCTGTGTCGAGGAGCAACTGGCCACTGTCGAGGGGATAACCCAGCACGGGTCCTGACGTCAGCCGGCTTTTCAGCTGTTCAAACGCCTCCTGGCATTCGTCCGTCCAGTTAAAGCGTGCATACTTTTTGGTCAGTTCGTGGAGGGGCTTGGCAACGGAGGCGAAATCTTTGACCAAGCGTCGGTAATACGAAGCCAGGCCGACAAACTGACGCACTTCAGATACGCTTTGGGGTGCGGGCTACCCAGCCACCTTTTGGATCTTTTGGGGGTCGGTGGCGACACCTTTGGCGGAGACGATGTGCCCCAAGTAAGCCATTTACTCTCGGAACAGGACACACTTTGAAGGTTTAAAGGAGAACTCCGGCGCAAAATGAACCTTTGGTCTAAGTACACATTGTTACCTAGTCAACCGTTATCTGAGATTTGTTTTCATGATTATCGAATGTAAATAGTTTTATCTCTACAAACAGTTTAGCCTATAAAGCTAGTATAACGCTAGTATATTGGGCATAGTGTAATGACAAATAAAAATCGCTTGTTAATACCACTAACAAGGCTCAAAATAGCCCCACACTAGCACGGTAGCATAATGAGGGTCCCTACCTTCAAACCGAAGCATTGAGAACTTTGTCAGTGTCCAGACAGTTTAATAAGAAGATATTTTAAACATACAGTCAACTTCGCGTATACAGGCAGAATCCATCTTTGAAATACAGCCTTTACCAGTCGATCTACGAACGCCGATCCAAGCCTGCTGTTCGCGCTCACCTTATCACAACTTATAGCTTGTTCACATCTCACCAGCGCACTTGGATCGGCGTTCGTAGATCGACTGGTAAAGGCTGTATTTCAAAGATGGATTCTGCCTGTATACGCGAAGTTGACTGTATGTTTAAAATATCTTCTTATTAAACTGTCTGTACACTTACAAAGTTCTCAATGCTTCGGTTTGAAGGTAGGGACCCTCATTATGCTACCGTGTTAGTGTGGGTCTATTTTCAGCCTTGTTAGTGGTATTAACAAGCGATTTTTATTTGTCATTACACTATGCCCAATATACTAGCGTTATACTAGCTTTATAGGCTAAACTGTTTTTAGAGATAAAACTATTTACATTCGATAATCATGAAAACAAATCTCAGATAACGGTTGACTAGGTAACAATGTGTAATTAGACCAAAGGTTCATTTTGCGCCGGAGTTCTCCTTTAAGTTTGAGGTTGGCTGCGCGTAGTCTGCCGGACACTTGACTGAGCCGCTCCAACATTTCAGTTCCATCCCGCCCCAGGACAATGATGTCATCGAGGTAGACCAAACAGGTCTCCCACTGCAGCCCGGCCAGGACACGGTCCATGAGCCTCTGGAACGTGGCCGGCGCATTGCACAGTCCGAAAGGCATCATGTTCCATTCGAACAGGCCCTTACGGGTGCAGAAAGCAGTGGCTTTTCGAGCTCTCGCCGTCATCTCCACCTGCCAGTACCCTGATGTTAAATCCAGCATGCTGACGTACCTGGCAGTGGACAGTGTGTCTAAGGTGTCCTGGATGCGGGGCAGTGGATAAGAATCCTTTATGGTTCTCTCATTTAGGGGCCTGTAATCGACACATAACCGCAACGTCTGATCCTTCTTTCTCACCATAATGATTGGTGCAGCACAGCTTCTGTTGCTGGGTTGGGCCACACCCGTGTCCAGGCTCTGCTGCACCTGCTGGTCTGCTGCAGTTTGTTTGTCTCTAGCCATCCTGCGCTGTTGCTGTTTCAAAGGCGGACCAAGGGTGGCGGGGATATCATGCTGCACGAGGCCAGTACGGCCAAGGTCAGTGGGCCCCTTACGTCACTGTAAGACCGTAGCAGGCGGGCCAACCTCACCTGGTCGCCCTTGGACAGACTAGGGCAGCTCTCGTTATACAGGACCTGCAAATGGCTGGGTAAAGAAGCACAGACAGAGTTAATAGGTTCAGGGGCCGGTGAGGCCAGAGGCGGCTGGGGCTCCACCCTCAGCAACGCCGTGGCTGGCTGTAGAATCCCTGTCACAGCGCCTCTCTTCAAAGTGACAGGTAAGGCACCAAGGTTGAAAACTCTGATGGGAACGTTGGGTGCCTGTACGATGATGTGAGCCACTAGAACGTGGTGCTTTTCTATGAAACCCTTGGTTGGGCTCAGCATCAGGTCTCCCTCAGTAGCATGGCGCAAGTGGACAGTGCTAGGCACTACATATTCACACCCCGACTCCAACACTGTTGTGCGGGCCACTCTGACAATGTGTACCCGGGGCTGATGGCTTTTGTTAAAACGAGGTACCTTTTCTCCGAAGAGGGTTATCTCACGGCGACCATAGTCCCGCTGGGCACTTGTCTGATATAGGAAGGGGTGCCCCAAGGGGTGTTCTCTGCTGTGTCTGCCAAAATAAAGTTCACATTTAGTAGCTCTGCTCCCAACTTGTACTGGTAGGTTGACCTCCCCCAGCACTGCCAGACCACTGGGGCCGATGCCCTGCAGGACCTGTGCGACAGATGGCTCTATTGGGGTTCTGGACTCTGCCGGAATAGAATTAAAGAGATGGAGGCGCAACACATTCCTCCGAGCACCAGAGTCAAGTAGAGCACACATTTCCAGTCCATATATTAATATTTTAACACACATGTCGTCTCCCTGACTCGCAGTACAGGTGACCACTATACCTGTGTCAGGTGCTGTGTTCTTATTGACTGTCCGGCCTTGCTGTCTGGGTCGACGGGGGGAAGGGCAGTTTCTCTGAATATACCCAAGACCGGAGCAGTTGTGGCATTGAACATCCTCCATAGGCATTTTGACATTTGTGCCTCTCTTCTGGAGCCACTGCTGATGAAATCTTGGAGCCCTCTCTGGCGAGTCGATGGACCAAACAGTTACCCCCACTTGCTCCACACAAGCTGGCCTGCTGTCATTTTCACGTACTGTGGTGGCCCTGGCTCTCTGATTTACAAGACCGTGTTGGCCAGACTGCCTGAACTGTGTGACTGTTCTGGCGGCCCTCTTTGTGGTCTCGTAGCTGTGTGCGATATCATATGCTCTGGATAGGGTGCATGGCTGCTTCTCCAGTAGTTTTTGCACCACCTCGGCGTCGGCTAGGCCGTTGGTGAAGACCTCCACACTGATGGCGTCCTGCCCCAGCTCTGTACGGTCATCATACACAATGGACACTTTCTCGTAGATGTCATCCCTTAATAGGTGCGAGGCTTCGTTCTGCCCCCTAACCCTCTGTCTCAATTCAATGCCGATGGCTGCCGGATGATCGGAGCGCGGCCCGTAGGCGGTCTCTATTTCAGCCACAATCCGCCGGTAGCTCCAGCGGTCAGATCTGGGGTTTTTATGGAAGATAGCTCCAGCCGCGCCAGTCAGGCTGAATCTCAGTTGAACTGCCATTGTCATTTCAGACCAATGGTTTGCCCTTGCACAGCTTTCAAACCGGTGAATAAAGTCTTTCCAGGAGCCCGTTTCATCAAAATGGCCTGGCTTTAATATTGGAATTCTCTCTTGATATCCATAATGTTCATCATCACTAATGCCTGTTATTTCAACATCTGGCGCTGTGTGTGATGACCGTGGGGCCGACTTGGCCCTTTCCACAGCTGACTGACCGTATTGGTATCGATCACGGTGTGGGGCATAGTTATCATCATTGCTTATTACTCCACAACGTTCCACGGGCCGGGGCATGCAGGGTGGAAAAGGTGTCGAAGGGAACTGGGAGAGCAATGCGTGGGCCGGGGAAAAAGGGTTTTGTCAACCGTGATGGCGAGGGTGTGGGGGTCAAAGCTAGATTGAACGACGGCATCCGGCCGTGAACAGTCGCTCCGTCCGCGGCTAACGTTCGCTCCATGCCAGCCGCGAATGGGTTAGTGCTGTCGGCGTATCGGCCGTCCCCGTGATTAACTTGGTCCATATTAGTGTCTCTTATATCCATTACAAATGGGTTTGTGCTTATGTTTGGGCTTTCCATGTCGACAGGCCTCTTCATCCAAGCGCTAGCTTTAGCTCTAGTCCCGAGCGCCGTCATTGTGCGTCCGACAAAACTTTTTTTTTCTTTTCTTCTTGCTTGTTTAATCCCGGACGAGCCCCCAGTGTTACCTTTACAGCTTCCACGCCCCGAACCGTAGTTGGGAGCGAGCTGGTCTCAACATAATAGCTTGGCTCGTGGCAGGTAACTTGCGTCTAGTTGTCCAGGCTAACAGAGCCGAAGCACAAAAAGAGAGACATCGGTTGGTTGCAACAATGAACTCGGGCTTTATTACTCTCAGTGGTATATGGGCTATTACTCTCAAAGGTACTTTGCTTGCTAACATTCAACTGGACCATAGCCTGCGTCGCTACTACATTCGCACCGTAAACTCAGACTGAATCCCCCCCGCTATGCTTTGTTTACACTCCCATAATTCACCTGCCCCACTACGTCAAACATACGCATTTTTTCCAACAAGCCGACAGGGGGAGGCAGAGATTGCAACATATGCTTTTCATTCATTTGCGTAACAAAACAATATAGGATCTAATAATGTGGTCAAATTGGTACTAATTGGACAATACTGGGTATTTAGTTATAAAAAATACAAAATCTGCCGATTTTTACATTTAGATGGCTTTTGTGATCATGTTCTGCTCGTTTTATTTTTATGTGTTTGTTGGTTGGTTTATTTAAAAAATTTTTTTTTTTTTTTTTTTTTTTTACAAAATTGTTAGCCATAGTATTTAATTCCATTGTATAATTCATTGTGTTGGCTGCCACTTGAAAAAGATTGTAAATAAAGTAAATTAATTAATGCATGTAATTTCGCCCTCTGTTGGAGGCCCCAGTTCTTCCTCATCGGAAATTTAACTAATAGAATAATAGCAATAGCCTCCCACTGGTTTCAGTTTAATGCATCTTAACCACAAAGAATGATACGACATGATCAATAAACAAGCTGATATGGAATATTTGCGTTAAATAAAATTGAGTGTATTGTCTTATTATTATTGGGAGATGAGAGGGTCTGTCTGTGGCTTAGCCTACCATATATAAAATAGGCTACATACTTCGCATAGGCTGTTAGAATTACAGATAGAGCTGAACCGACTCATCTCTTCAAAGAAGAGGTGTTTTGATTGCTCGTCATCTAAACGTGGCTCATTTATATTTTTTTCCACATTTTAGCCAGTGGAACAACCAGGACAACACAAACCTGAAGGAAGGCAGAAGAAAGCCTGTCAGTGGACTGTTCTCTGCATTTCCAAGATACCGCTCGCCTCTACTCCTCTTCTGCCTATTATATTATTATATATGATATTACTATACGACTTATACTATTATGTTTGTACTATTCAATACGTAAGGGATTTATTAATGTAACCCCGACAGGCTGATTCGCGTCGGGGTCTTGAATCAGCCGCTATAACAACCGCCTCGCTCTACATTATCCCGCTAATTACATGGCTGCCTACCAAATAAATAAATAATTTGACAAAAAATATTGATTTAAAAAAGGAGTTTATTGATTTAAAAACGATTGTATTGCTTCCGCTAAAGAAAATAGTCCGTTCCTGTGAGAAGAACTGAGTCCATGGCAACACTCTGTTTTTTTCATGGCAACGGTGTAACGTTATACTTAGCAGCGGTCTGTTATCAAGAAATAACAGACCGCATTCTACATTAGAATTCAACCAAGCCATGTAATAATATTTTACTCTATTTTATTCGTCGGCGACAGCCAATGACGACAGCCTCATTTGGAAATCTGTGATTCGTCAATCGGTTCGAAAAACACAGATGATTGGTTAAATTTACTCACAACCCACCCATACCCGGAAGTTGGTGTTTTTTGTCACTAGTGTGGCAGTCCAGTAAGATCCAGAGGAATTGTTTTATTTCTTTTGTGATCATCTGTAAGATGTTGCCGGATGTAAAAGGCCTGTGTCCATTTGTGGAAGACAGTTTTAGTCGTTTTCCCTCGCAGAGTAACATATACGGACTATGCCAGGCAGGCGAGCAGGAGTTACTGGCAGCGACTCTGAAGGGGAAAGTAGTGTGCTTCAGATACCAGGACCTGCAGAAGAAGATCAGACCTGTGGCCAGAGAGATTCAGTTCACATATATACCAGGTCACAACCTGTTCGTTTGCTTTGAAAGTCTTTTGTTCTAGCTTGCTGTCTAATGCAAACATATTTCTTGTTTTGTTAATATAAAGTTGATGCAGAAATCGTCTCCATTGACGCCTTCAACAAATCTGCCCCTAAAAGAGGACTGGTCGTAGGAATAACCTTCATTAAGGTGTGCTTCATCGTTACAAGTAACTAGTTTCAAACTAGATGGAATTTCCTCGCTCACTCTTTCTCCATCCATGAGAGCTGACATTTTTGCTGCATTTTCTGCTAAATGCATTTATTTTGATCTATTTCCTCTCAGGACTCAGGAGATAAAGCGACTCCTTTCCTTAATATTTACTGTGATTATGAACCAGGGTCAGAGTTTAACCTGGAGTCTATTGCACGTGAGTTTGTCATAAGTTTGTCATTTTTTAAAAATGTCTGGTTCCTTGAGACAAGGAAGAATTCACACATCATATGGCCTAAATTATACTATATGCTACATATTTTAATCTGATTGAAGTTGGTCCATACTGAATAATCTGACGGTTTCATCTGGTTGACAGAAAGCTGTCTGAACCTGGAGCTCCAGTTCACTCCCTTCCAGCTCTATCATACTGAGTGAGTGTGTCACTGTGTTGTTCATTTATGTTACAATGAAAGGAGCCAGTAAGGTTTTTATGTAGTCTTTTAGTATTTAAATAGATGAAATGCAGTGTGTTGTGGTATTTGAAATATAACAAAGATTTAGGGTTCAGAAGTACATGTTTGTTTTGCAGGGTGCATTGTGTAGATGGATCCAGTGAGACTGTCTTTCTCCTCAGTGGGCATGATCAGCGCATACATCTTTACAAAGAGGTCAGCCTAGCTGATAAATGTAGTTAGAATAAGGTTTTGCTTTGTCTCTCTCTCTCTCTCATACTGAAGATTTGAAGTTCATCCTCTTTGTCTGATTGGTAGAATGCCTCTTTGCACCAGTTTGAGGAACAGCCAGTGGAAAGACTATTTCCTGAACTGCAGGAGCTGCCAAGCAAGTGAGTGGTTTACTTTTCTGCAGTTCAGGTTTGGATGATGTGCTGTGCTGTTATGTAAGATGTTTGATGGTAATTATTAATATGTACTTCGTGTGCTTTGCAGTGTATTATGGTTAGATGTCTTAAGTATTGATCAAAACCTGCGTCTCACTGCATTTGGATGTCAGAATGGTTCTGTGGGACTTTCTCTTGTCAACCAAAAGGGACCTGGTGAGAAACACACTTGCACAGTTTTTCTCTTCTCTTCTTAGAATGTATAGTCTAATAAAAGCTCTGGCTTTCTATGCACATTTGCCTTATTAGAGATTCTCCAGAACTGGCGTGTTCAGCATGACAGTCCCATCTCCACTGTGTTGCTGTTCCCTTTGAAAGAGCAGCACCAGAACACAGAGACGAACAGTGAGTGATACACCTCATATGATCACCAGTTGGTGCATAAAATAACTGTTCTGTTTGAATATATTAAAAATATATATTTTATTCCTGTCATGGCAAAGCTGAATTTTCAGCATTATTACTCCTGTCTTCAGTGTCAGTGTCATCCTTCAGAAATCATTCTAATATGCTGATTTGCTGCTAAAGAAACATTTCTTATTATTATCAATGTTGAAAACAGTTGTGCTGCTTAATATTTCTCTGGAAACTAACTGATGCATTTTTTTCAGGATTCTTGGATAAATAGAAAAAAGCATTTATTTTAAATATATATTTTAATGACTAGATTAATTATTACTCTTTATGCAAGGTTATTAATGCCTGATAAGTTCTTTAGAGTAGACCAGTGATCCCCAACCGGAAGTACGTGAGCAGGTTCCAAGGGGTGCGTGAAAATATTTTGATTTTGCTTGGTTTGTTCCGCATCAGTCGCTCCAAATGTGTCCAATTACAACTTGATTTTGCAGCGTTGAGTATTGTAGCCAATCACAGGCATGTCTTTTGAAAGTAATGGCCAATCAGAGGTGTTTAATGCCAGTTTATGTCCTACATGCTCACAAACCTAACCCTAACCCATTATAACAAACAAAGCATGTCATTGTAAGTTAGAGATTTATTGTGCACTTTAGGAAGATTCAATTATTAAAATTGGAGTTTTCGGAAGTGTGCCCAAATCCGTGAGCTTGCGTTGAACTGACTGACCGCTTATAAAGGGAGCACTCCTTGCTCACTTTCTGTGTAATTCATTCGCAATTTGAAGAAAAGGTTTTTTTTTTTCATGAGACTTTGTGACTTTTCAAAAAGTGCTAAACTTTTATGATAATTTTTTTAACGTTGTGGTTTTATAATGTCTTAATATAAATTAAAAAGCAGAACGTTTTTTAGGGAGTGGAAATGGCTAACATGAGCCAATAAGTGCTCCTCTACCACCATCTACTGGTTATAGTGGTAATTTCATGGTTTTTTTTTTATTTTTTAATATAAGATTTAAAGGTTTTGTTTTCCATCAAATGTTGGATTTAAAAATATTAAAATTTTAAATGTGTATTTTGTCCAGTCTTTATTTACTCACAACATTTATTCTTTAGTTTTGATGAAGGGGTACTTGAGCCTTATTGATGTGGGTTGTGGGTAGTGCGGCCACTAACGACTAATTTTCTAACGACTAATCTTTCGACTAATTTTTCGATTAGTCGACTAATCTAAACGACTAATTTAAAAAAAATCAAGTGTTTATTTCATTGTGTCCATTTTATTTTGAACTCAACTGAAGGGCCAAAACATAAAATGTCACCTGTTCAAAAACATTATGTATTAAAAATCTAAGCATTAAGTATCTGCATTTCCATTAGGCTATACCATATTAGTCAGAGTCCTAATCTAATCCTCTAATAACAAACATGTATGTATTACTTAAGTTAAATTAGCTCTTTGTTCTGCCCTAAAAAATGTACAGTAAGCTAATAATGATTAGTTTATGTACATTTCTGAAAAGCATACTCTGAATAGTAAAGTAGATGCAATGCATTTTCTGTGAAAAGCGCTATACACTATGAGTCGCGCTGAAAGCAGGCAGGCACGCAGTTATGTAGCTCGCGTTTACACTTGCGTGCATGGCTGGCCCGTGCCGCGGTTCGCGTGAATGTGAAAGCAACACGGACTCGGGAGCGCTTGTTCAGGAAGTTAAGTAACCTGCCCATGCGTTTTAGCTGATTATGATGCATTCAGTTAAATAAAACACATGTAAGGGATGATAGTGTTGATGATTTACCTCGGATACGCGAGAGTTGAGTCTGCAATCAGGGCAACACATTTGGAAATCCACTGTCTCCTCAATAGAGTCCGTTTGAAAAACACAATATATTGACCCGCGTTCTGTTTTCTATCATGCGCCGTGCACGTTTGCGATGGCATAAGATGCACGCAAACTCAACAGGGTTCGATAGAATTGAGTGTGAAACCAGACCAACGCTGCGGAGGGCGCCGGGAACAATCGCGCTCGCGCTCGGACTGCAGCAAACGAGCCCACTGTGAAAGCTCCGTCACCTGCCTCCGCAATTTTTCATATCAAAGCAGTGAAGGCGGGCGGGAACGTGAAGGAAAATGATAGCAGATAAACCAGCAGGGCGCGCACGGCGCACAGACTGGTGTGTGGAGGTGAATTACAGTGAGCCGTTTGTGACGGGAGACCAAAAATAAATAGCGGTCAATAGTAAAACGACACGTCGACTAAAAAAATTGCCGTCGACTAATTTGCATGGTCGATTACGTCGACTAATCGCGGCAGCACTAGTTGTGGGGGCTAAAAAGTTTGGGAACCACTGCTCTTGAGACTATTGTTATTAATCTCTCTTTATCTGTCTTTTTCCCCCACAGGTAGTCAAAAGGGAACATTTAATCTGTTGGTAACCAGTGCGATAGAGATGGCTGTTGTTTACAGGTTAGAGCCTCTTTAGTATGTTGCTTGTTGTTCAGTGCACCATGTGTCTGGTTGGGTGTAAAATAATTGTGTGTGTGTTCAGGGATGTAGAGCAGTGTGGACTGAGCAGACAGCTGTGTTTGGCAGAAAGCGACCAGTGTGATGCGGTTCTCTGTGCTCTCGTTGTTGATCTGGACTTTGACGGACAGCATGAGTTGCTACTGGGAACGTATGGACAGGTAGAGTGCTGGATTCAAAATACATATGCATAATAGGGAACAAATGTATGCCAAAATGAAAGAGTTCATAACACTGGTGGTAATTTGAAATATAATCGGCTAACCAGTATGCACAATGATGTATTTGATTTGTTATCTATAGGACCTGCTCTGCTACAAATTTCCCCAAACAACAGGAGCTTTTGAGGATAAGTTACAGCTGCTGTGGAGACGGAGTTTTAAAAGTCCCCTACTGTCACTGATTTATCTTGACCTGGCAGGAGACGGACTAAGAGAGTTAGCTGTTCTTACCTTAAAAGGCCTGCATATACTTCAGGTGACTATCACTGAGCTGTTTTATTATTATTATTGATTACTGATGTTTTTATTTAATTAAGCTTCTGTGTCCCCCCCCCAACAGCACAGTCTGAAAACAACAGCAGATCTTGTTCTTCACCGATTGTCCACTTTAGTATCAAGACTGCCTGTTTCTTCAAAAGAACAGCCGATCAAAAACCAAGATACTGAAGAGCAGTCCATTTCAATCAGCAATGAACAGAGAGCTGCAGCCACTCAACACTGACTTTTATGTAAAAGATTTTTATTTGTATTTCAAGTGGTTAAGGAAGAGCTAAATATTTAATTCTGTTTGTGTATGAATCCATGCCATATAGCAGGCGGGTCTTCAACACTCAAATGAAAATGACTTCTTGCTGCTGGTACCATGTTTTGTAGCCAGACTTATTCAATCTTACTTCCTAGTGGCCACAAGTAGTAGTTGTTGAATTTCGGATGGGACATGGGGTGTCTTTTTTTATTTACATCATTGCTAGTCAGTAACAGGTTGTATTAGAGTCAGGGTACATTCACATTTTATCTGTCTTAACTTTCAGGGGTACATCAATTTTTGAAAAGTCGTCAATATTTTTGGTCCATTTTTAATCTGCTAAAAGAATTTCTGAACCCAGGCTTTGGTTTCATGAGATTTCAAAGTTCTTCAGGCAAGACTGGTGTTTTGCCATATCCCTCAGTCAGTTAACAACAACACTGCATCAGTACATCAGTACGTTCAGAAATCCTGAGATCTTTGACGTGGTCTGGCCTAGGGCCTCTTTTATAAAATGTTGCGTAGAAGCCCTTAATGTCATTAACATAATAGCATCAGTCATACGTGTAGGAGCCATTATACGTGGACATTTTTTTTTTGTGCTCACCAAGGCTGCATTTAATTGATCAAAAACATAATAAAAGAGTTTTTGTGAAATATTACAACTTAAAATAACTTTATATTTTAAAATGTTATTTATTCCTGTGATGGCAAAGCTGAATTTTCAGCATCATTACGCCAGTCTTCAGTGACACATGAAACTATTTACCACAAATGTGTATTGACCTCCATTCTGTTTGGCTAAGTAAAGTTGGTATTTATTTTGCTTGGCTGGCTGTTTCCATAGCACACCAGTATGGCGTTATTATCCTGTCAAATGTCGAGAGCGCATTATTGTAGCGCGAAAGTAGGGTAGAGTGGGGTAAAACGCCCCCCACCTTTTTTCCCCAAAATAACAACTAGAGGTAGTTAAGATACATTTGTACTGTTGCTATGCACTACGTTGATAACGGGAATATATAAATCTCTATGGAGAAGCTGACACCAGTGACTTGAAGAGAAGAGGATTACATGGTAAATGCTATAATTTTCAGATATTAGTAAACAAGTGTTTAAGAGAATATTGTTCTGCAGGATATCTCAGTGACGTGTGATAGATGAATAGTGAAGTCTGTAGTTTGAGATCATATGTTATTTATAAGGAATATAATTATATATTTTTTAAAAGTAAAATAAAAAGTCATAGCTTGTGGGGTAAAACACCCCCTCAGGTGGCATAGTTTCTCTCTATCATAATTACTATAATAACATATTTCTATCAAATCCTTTGTTTTACACTTAATGCAGTATAACTAGGTGGTAAAATCAAAATATTTGAACAAAACATGAAAAAATTACCTCAAGTGAGCATTAGCTAGCTAGCTTGCTACAGCTCACTGATGGAAGGTAGTTAAATTTGGCTGTTTTGGACATTCCTGAAATAAATATTAATATATATACATGTTGATACATTACTTGCCTTTTACTTTTAGAGATTAAAAACTATTGTCTGTTAATTCCGCTCTTGATCTATTAAAAACAGGTTGGAAAGAAAGGGGGCATTTTACCCCACCTTGGGGGGCGTTTTACTCCACCGCTGGGGCAAAACGCCCCCTTTGTACAAAAACATTTTCAATCAAAATACTAGTTAATTATGAAGGCTGAACAATTTTAATATTTGGTGAATAACTCCTGCCATAGTCACTCAAAACCGGGATGGCAATTCTAGTCACATTTATGTTTTGTTTCACTGTAATGTCACATTTTCCTTAAGGGGGGCGTTTCCCCCCACTCTACCCTACATTAATATTATGCGCGAGCGTGAATCTCTCTGCTCGCGCGCGGAATATGATGTGCCGAGCGTGAATCTCTCTGCTCGCGCGCGGAATATGATGTGACGAGCGTGAATCCCTCTGCTCGCGCGCGGAATATGATGTGCCGAGCGTGAATCCCTCTGCTCGCGCGCGGAATATGATGTGCCGAGCGCGAATCTCTCTGCTCGCGCGCTCTCAGATACACTTCTCTTGTAAGAATTCTCTCTCTGGGCTGAGTGGGCTCGCTGCCTCGCTCAGAGAATATGCCTGCACTTAAAACGTGTTCAGTGCAATCGCGAATTGCTCCTCTTCCCCAGCTAACAATTTTAGGTTATAAGAACGTTTTCATAACGTTCCCATTAAGTTATAAAAACGTTATTTCTGAATGTTCTAGGGAATTTAAAAAAATCCAGTTTTTTAGACGTTGTATTAACGTTATTTCTTGGTTATAAGAACGTTCAATTCTCCCGTTATGTAAACGTTGTATTAATGTTATTTCCTGGTTATAATAACGTTAGAACGTTCAATTCTCCCTTTATATAAACGTTGTATTAACGTTCTTGCTTGGTTATAAGAACGTTATTCAAACGTTCAATTCTCCCATTAAACGTTCTCTTAATGTTTTTCTAAGATAATGAAAAACGTTTCATTCATAAGGTAACCTATATAATAGGCCTATATGAAGAACCTAAAACAAGAACTTTCAGATTTTAAAATTAAGACAAAAATAAATAAAAAAGACCCATCATGTCTATAATATGTGTAATGTAGTCCACTGAAGTCGAGTTGAATTGAACCCAAGTAGGCCTATAATTTATTCCAATAAACCGATTTGGGTTGAAGTGACTATATGAAATTAACATGAACATAAACTTGGAAATTGTTGTAAAAATGAGCTATATAAATTAAATTAACTTTAACTTGTGAATGTCATTGGTTGTTTTTGGTCATAATCCTTGTCCTTGTGTTCCCATAGTCTCTTGTCTAGCTTTGTTCCCTGTACCATTGTTGGTGATTCTATGTTTAGTCCAAGTTTATGTTCATGTTAATTTCATATGGTCACTTCACTTCAACCCAAATCGGTTTATTGGAATAAACTATAGGCCTACTTGGGTTCAATTCAACTCGACTTCAGTGGACTACATTACACATATTATAGACATGATTCATGGGTCTTTTTTTAAAATTGTAGGTTCTTCATATAGGCTAGGCCGCTAGGCCTATTATATAGGCTACCTTGTTATATAAAAAACATTAAGAAAGGTTTTAATAATTATTAAAACATTTCTTAATGTTTTTCATTATCTTAGAAAAACATTGAGAGAAGGTTTATATAATGGGAGAATTGAACGTTTGAATAACGTTCTTATAACCAAACAAGAACGTTAATACAACGTTTATATAAAGGAGAATTGAACGTTCTAACGTTATTATAACCAGGAAATAACATTAATACAATGTTTACATAACGGGAGAATTGAACGTTCTTATAACCAAGAAATAACGTTAATACAACGTCTAAAAAACTGGACTTTTTGAAATTCCCTAGAACATTCAGAAATAACGTTTTTATAACTTAATGGGAACGTTATGAAAACGTTCTTATAACCTAAAATTGTTAGCTGGGGAAGAGGAGCAATTCGCGATTGCACTGAACACGTTTTAAGTGCAGGCATATTCTCTGAGCGAGGCAGCGAGCCCACTCAGCCCAGAGAGAGAATTCTTACAAGAGAAGTGTATCTGAGAGCGCAGGGATTCACGCTCGGCACATCATATTCCGCACGCGAGCAGAGAGATTCACGCTCGAGCATAATATTAATGTACTTTCGCGCTACAATAATGCGCTCTCGACATTTGACAGGATAATAACACCATACACCAGCAATCCCGCTGTTTTGAGCCAAACCACATACACAAGACACAAACTGGTTAACAATGATGTCTTTACTGATTTAATACATTTTCACACACATTTACTGTTATACAAGACCGGTCAAAAAAAAAAGAAAAGAAAAGTATATTAATATCAATTAAAATTTTTTTTAAAAATGAACAATGATACAAAACATTGAGTCCAGTCTTATTCTGGAAATAACAGTCCCATTTCTTTCCCTCCAGGTCAAGAATTAAGACATGCTATGGTGCTGGGATCACCGGGAAGGTTAGTGGGCGTTATGGGTTTCAGTTGGCGTGCTGTGCGGTTGAAAAACACAGTTTAAGAGTGTATGGGTAAGGCCCACCTGAGGAAAAAAAGAGAAAGATGAGATTTAAGGAACATTATGATTTACTGTGTTACAGCTTATGTCTTTTAGAAGTATGTGTTTCTGTTGCAGAAGGTGTGGCCTGCACTCAAGCCAGCAGAGATCCTGATTGGTCTAATTTTGGTTTCTGTGAAAAATGATTTCCTCTGTGATTGTGTGCCTTTTGTGAAACTTGCTTTTGTTCATTCGATTTATAACTCTAAAGGGCCGTACACACCGGGACGAATATCAGCGTGCGTTATTCGCCAGCGTTTTTCAACGCGTTTTTTGTGTTCACACCCAAGCGATTTTCACTGACGATGAGCCGAGTGAACATGCAAATTCATTCCCTGACATTAGATGGCGCTTAATGTAAAACGCTTCTTGGCGTATATCTTCTTCGCCGTTACGTATGTGTGCTCGGCAAGACCGTTTTGTGTTTGAGCGCCCCCAAGTTGTGTTTTACTGTAACTTCAGAAGCTCCAGACACGTGAGCAAAAGCGCCAATCTCATTGGTCGGATAGTTTTTGATGCGGTGCGTCAAACCAAAAAAACGAACCCAAGGCGTTTTTTAAAAAATGACGCTTTTACGCGTGCCGTTTTTCGCGTCGGTGTGCACACTCACATTGTGAGTGTTTGTTTAGTCTTTGTTTAGTCAAAGGCGTTAAACGTTAGCGAATATCACGCGCAAAATTAGTCCCGGTGTGAACAGGCCTTTAGGTTGTTTTGAATTACTTTGAGTATTTACAGAATATAACTGAAGGCCAATTTAGGGGAAGTAGTGAGTGTGACGACATTTCTTTTGCATATGTTTATTCTATGTTTTGGGTTAAGGAGTTAGGGAAGTTGCGTTGTATTTTTCTTTTGATGTGATTTTTTTTTTTTTTAGGGAATTTAGAGGGTACTAAACTAGTTATTTTGGCCTTGTCCACTCCTGAATTTAACCCCTTTGTTTCTGGTTTTCACTATTTTTGTTAATAAATTTATATTTGTTTGAACATTATCTTTGTGAGTGAGCGCACATTCATTTATGTTGCGGCTGGCCCTAGACGGTCGTAACAAATTGGGGGCTTTTTCGCCAGTCCAAGCTTTTCTCCAGTTTGAACGACCAGATTCATCAAACAAATGGATCATTCGATCTAATGAAAGTTGCGTTATTTATCATTTGCCTTGGGGTTTTTACTTTAAAGGGAAAGGAATTCGGCAGTGTTTTTGAGATGTCTTCTAAATTTGATTTAGAGGAGTTTGCAATTCGGCCTACGGCGCAGTAATGTGCAAATAAGTCATCTTTACGACTTTTTTCTATCGCGGATTTATATCACATCAAGGTGCCTCGAGGTGCAGTAAAGAGGGAGATTAAGGAAGTGGTTGTGGAATATATGGTGGAAAATGGGATCTTGCCAGAGGGTGGCGAACTAGCGGGTGTTGCAAAACCAATACAGAGTTCCGTGGGTAAGGGAGCAGAGCAGACCAAAAACGAGGAACCATTCAGCACTGAGCTGCCATCTCCACAAAACCCATTGTTGACCATTGAATTAAAGACATTAAGAGAATTTGGTAAAATGGCTGAAAAATCATAATATTATACTTTAACTAAAAGTATGATTTAATGGATTATCACTTTCGCCCAGTAGCTGGCGCAGTTACAAAAATCTATGTGATGTGGTCAGAGTGAGGTGACAATGACACATACAAAGTTTGGTGTCAAAATGTCAAGGCATTGCAGAGATAAAGACTTAATAGTCATTTTGGCAGCATGCCTCAACTTTGCTGCTGCGGTATGCGAAAATGGTTTCGTCTATCGTCACGAAATCCATAACTTTTAGTCGGCATGGTCTGGAGATGATATGATTCGATTCTGGTGAAAATCGGACGATTGGTCTAGGAGAAGTTCGAAAAAGAAGGTTTTGAAAGTAAATAAAGATGGCGGACAGGAAAATCGTCCAAATATGTAAAACTTGGTATCTATGTTCTCGGCATGACCCAAGGAATCTATTAAGAGCAGTGTCATTACTAAGGGTGTCACGATTTCGATATTAAATCGAAATCGATCGAAATTAATTCAATGGTATCGAAATCGAAATAAAAAATGGTATCGTCGATACTGCCACGCCCCATGTCGCGTCCGTGATGGAAAGTTCGGATCGTTTTACAGACTCTATTGTTCAATCTCGTTCATCAAAATTAACTAAACTTTTTTTCTAGTCATTTCAGGGGCTTTAAATGTTATACTATTAACATGCAAATTCCCCGAACATTAAGAAAATGTACATCATGAATGCAGTGAAAAATAATTTACACTACAGGGAACAAATAATTACTTTACCTTCCGAGTCTTTTGTTCATTTGTCGCGTGACAGAGGCAATGAACAGATCGTTTATGATGAATGACTCATTCATGATGAACGACTCATCACGGTGCGGAAAACAAAACACCTGTTGAAAGGCTGCGAGTCCTCTAACTGACACATGGCAACTGCAGATATCGAAGACCCATCAACGGAACTTGAACACCCTCCTGCTTCTCTGAAGTCGCCGGTGTGGAGGTATTTTGGATTTGCAGTGCGGTATGTTGACAACGTTCGCGTTGTCGACAAAAAAGCCACAGTTTGCAAGCTCTGCTATGTGCGTGTATAGGCCTACCATATTCGTCCACTGGCAACACGAATAACATGGCTGCGCATCTCCGCAGACCGCACAAAAATATAGATTTGTCGGTCAAACCAACAACTGTACAAACTACTCTCCCGTCTTCATTTGGAATTAAATTTCCAAGTAACTCAACTCGTGCAAATGCAATTACAAGCGCCTTAGGAGTATTCATCGCTGCAGATATGCGACCTTATTCGGTGGTGGAAAACTCCGGATTTAGGCATAATATAACTGTTCGGAAATAGTTTAAGATGCTTAATTGTTCAGAGAAGAGAAGACTAGTATGGAGTCTATGGACATTGCTGTTTTATTGCTTTTGTTTGTTTTGTTGTGATTGCTTTTGTAACTGTGAACATAAATGTCATCTTCTGAGAAGACTGCAAAGTAACCTGCCATTTAGTTTCTCTTAAGTTTCCAATTGACTTAATAAAGTTATTGTTACATTTATGATGTTACTTGTTTTTGTTATATTTTAAATTTGGCAATGGTGTAGTGTACATTGTGAACAAATTTATATTGCATAATGCATAAACGTGTAGTCTAAAAATTGCATAGCAATCTGCGCTTTAAATTATTATTATTTTTAATCGAGAATCGAATCGTGACCTTAGAATCGAAAACTTAATCGAATCGAGGATTTGGAGAATCGTGACACCCCTAGTCATTACAATAGGCATATTTATTCAAAAGTTATTCGCATTTTTGGAAATTTAATTTAACTTTTGACCAACAGGTGGCGCTAACTCGAAATCTTTTGAGTACCTTCAGGGGATGGTGTTGGTGGCAAATTCTGGGTTTCATAATGTTACAGCAATGCATTTGTTAAGTATAGCATTTTACATAACAAAACTGTATTGAAGTCAATGGGAATATCATATTTTGTTCTATTATAGCGCCACCAAGAGGCAAAATCCCACAATTTTTTTCATGTGTCCTCAGAATGAGCCCATACATGTGTGTCAATTTTGGTGAAGACATCTCAATTCGCTTCGGAGTTATAGACATAAATATGTAAAAACACGTCAAAAATGACTGACACGTGACTTTGATTGAATTTTACTACCCCTTACTATCAATATTTTGGCATTTGGCCATTGGCGTATAGCCATCGACCAATGTTTCCAAACTTCTGACAGTGGTTTCGTCTCGATCGGACTAACGGTTTCGAAGATATCGGCAAATGTTTTTTAAGCGCTAAATCACAACGCTACACAAACCGCAAGACGAAACTTAGCATGCTTGGTATCTGTGGACACGGCAAGGATTCAGGAACCCAACGAGATGACTCTCGTGAAAATAAGTCAACCACAGCCAGAGTTATAAGCATTTGAAAATTACATTTTACCACTAGGTGGCACTGTTTCGAAACTTCTCAGGCTCCTTCAGGGCATCGTACTGATGACCCATACCGAGTTTCGTAACAATTCGTTCATGCGTTAAAAAAATACAGCATTTTAGCACATAATTCAAAATGGCCAACAGCCAAAATAGCTGATCTGGGAAAATTGGATATCAGTCGACTCGACATGACGCCCTGAATCTAAAAAGACCGCTTTTATGATTTCTGGACAAACCGTTCAGAAGTTATGAGCAAAAATAACCTTTTTTCATATCTCCAGACCAGTAGGTGGCGCTGTGCCGAAACGCAGCATGCTTATGATGACATGTACCAAGTTTGGTCTGAATACGATTAAGCGTTGCAGAGATCCAGCCTTACGTCTGTTTTCGCAAGCGCTACGTAAAATTAGTTTGTGCGTTTATCGAAAACGGTTAAGCGAATCAACTTCAATTCCATAACTTTTTGTCGGCACTGCCTGGAGATGATCTGGTGCAATTTTGGTGAAAATCGGACAAACCGTCTAGGACGAATCGAATCGTCATTAGCTCAGGAATCAGAGGAAAAATTTTTGTTGATAGGCCTTACGGTTAAAAGTTATTAGCATTATTTGAGTGAAACTTTGGACAGGTGGTGGCACTAGAGGCAATGAGTTAGAGACACCAAAATTGGTGTATTTAATGTTGGGACTGTCCTCTATCAGACCGTTACAACTTTCTCGGCTGCCATAGACTCCCAGTCGGAAGAATAAATAATAATAATAATAATAATAATAATAGGAACGGGAACAGATACAATAGGTGCCTCCGCACCTTCGGAGCTTGGCCCCTAATAATAGCAATCCGAACAGATACAATAGGTGCCTCCGCACCTTCGGAGCTTGGCCCCTAATAATAGCAATCCGAACAGATACAATAGGTGCCTCCGCACCTTCGGAGCTTGGCCCCTAATAATAGCAATCCGAACAGATACAATAGGTGCCTCCGCACCTTCGGTGCTTGGCCCCTAATAACACAATACAACTGTTATCAGTCAAATAAAATCATTAAATCAAAAATCCATCTTTGCACTGCAGAGGTGACACAGAGGTGGCATCAGAACTGGCACTAATATATTTACACTCCATTTACAATTGCATAAATAAAGCTGAGATAATTTATTCAATATTTAAATAAAATAATTTTTAATTTTAACGTTTTAATTAAAGGGTAGCTACTTTAAAAATATGAAACTAAAACCACCAGTAGGTGGCGGCAAGTCACTGTCTTAAGTGAGTAGAGTCAACCGATTTGTTCAAACGGCTGATTCATTCAGGAAAAACAAGTGATTGTCCATTGAATCGTTAAAATTATTCGTTAAAAACACAGATTTCAGTAAAAAAAAAAAATCATCGCTGTCTGTTGCATTGAGACTCTGCTACGGTTTCATTTTGAAATTCTCATCAGCGAAATAAAGAGAAAACAATCTAAAAAGTAACTCACAATGTTAAAGATGCTCTATGGAACTTTTAGCGGTCTCTAGTGGTGATGTTTCAGATTGCAACAAGAGCGCTCGTGCTCGTGTGCGA
The DNA here is from genome assembly GCF_029890125.1 of Rhinichthys klamathensis goyatoka. Classification (NCBI taxonomy): domain Eukaryota; kingdom Metazoa; phylum Chordata; class Actinopteri; order Cypriniformes; family Leuciscidae; genus Rhinichthys; species Rhinichthys klamathensis. The sequence continues at coordinate 639,823 of NW_026606982.1, read as the reverse complement.
TCTCAGGAGCGAGCATTCACTACCGGCCACAAGGAGACTTTCAACGCAACGGCGAAAGCATCACACAACATGCTGGAAACTCAAACTCCCACTGCAACGTTACAATAATAGGCTACTTTTATCAGCTTGACGTTGAACTAATGCTCCATGCTCGTACCATGATAACGTTACATTGACTGCATTTAGCCGGCATGTGGTGTTATCTAGCATAGCCTACGGCATTTCACTAACTATTCGTGTATCTTTCACAATCAACAATGTCAACATAGGTGAATGTATAATAATGATAACGAAAACGGTTAGTGAACTAGATTGAACAATGTCAGTGAAACAGTAAGACAGTAGGAAGTAACATTACTGTACTGAACGTGTCTGGAAATGTTTATTATAAACAATATAGTGGGATGAATTACGTTATAGCATAACGATCTATAACGTAGATCTAGTACATAAAACAAGTATCCTAAAGCACCTTTTCTTATCCTGGAACAGTCTTTTGTATTCATTCCATGTCTCATGTAGTTAACCTTGCTATTTCATTTGAGTTTACTAATAATTCAAAAGCTCTGCCGATGTTGATCCGTGTTTTCGTCCTGAGTCGATCAGAATCACGTTTGGCCTGACGAGCTTCAGCAGATAAAACTTTGTTTTGTTTTTTATATTTATGTGGAGTTAGTGTTGGAGTGTGTGTGGTGCTGGAGGCAGGTCGTTTTGGGGTGTTATCAGTCTCCATGTCGTCAGCTGCAGTGCCGTCGCATAGACTAAGTAAGGAGAGAGGCTCGGGAGCGCGCATGCACGTCACATTCCGATGGATTTCGGGGTAAACCCGACCCGGAGACTTCACATATAAATATGAATACTGGCCTTCAGAGGTAATAGCAAAACCCGACAAGTGGATCATTGTAATGTGTGATTACAACCCCTTCACACACAGGCAATAAAAAGAGGATTCATTTTAGAAGAAAAGTTCCATATAGCACCTTTAACTTATTTATTTTAAACAACAGTTAAATTAACAATATCACATTTGCAATTGTGCACAGGAAAACGGCACTCTTGGTCATGTGATATTCTAATATAAATATATGATATAAACATAAGACAAAACTCATTTGGGGACATACCTATAACTGCACTGACACATCATGCAGTGAAAGCAAGCATGAGACACAAATGCGATGTCAGCTCGCAATGCCTCGTACAAAGTTAAAACAATGATTGATGACACATATCGCACATTCCTAAGCACATAAAGAATGAACCTACAATTGAACTGACATTTACCAACTTTCTTCTCCTCTCCGCCTTTCACGTGCAGGAGACAGACGTAATATGCTGCCGCGAATGACACGAAATTGTCACGTGAACAAGCAAATCCACAAAGATAGAATAATAAAAAAGAATATGTATGCTAATTAGACGTATCTAAATGCTTTCCAAATTAAAACTAAGTCAAAGTGTCATCAAAAATTGAAGACCTTTCATAAGTAAAAATAAGACTTTATGGCCTTAAATTTTAAAAATCTAATTTAAGACTTAAGGATCCGCGGGAACCCTGTGCAAGTCAGTCAAGTTTTGATATTAGTAAACAAATTGAGTTAGTCCCGTTCTTCCGTGAAAGTGAAGTGGATACATACTTCACTGTGTTTGAACGCATCGCCGCCACGCTACAATGACCGTGAAATGTTTGGTCGCTGCTGTTGCAGTGTAAACTGGTTGGGAAAGCTCAAGAAGTTTGTTCCGCGTTGACTCTTGAGCAGAGTTTAGATTATGATGCGATGAAGAATGTTGTGTTGCACACCTTAAATGGCTCCAACAGAAATAACTCGCACCAGTACAAAAACGTGTAGCTGCCATAACTATAGTAGTCACATTGCAGTAGTGTTAAAGTGTGGTGGCTGGATGTAAGCCGAGTACTTACTAGGGTTCTTCATCTGGAAGTGGTTTATCAGCGCAAGAGCCTCCATAGCATCGTTTACTGACTCCCACTCCAACAGACCAGATGAACTTCTCTCACCTGCAGTTCCACCAACACAAGAGCACACACACACAACACAAGTGTATTTACATAGAACCAAACATACACCACCTATATACACACTTTAACATAATTCACACAATAAATTGACTATTTACAAACATATTAAACCAATTAGTAACTCACTCTTGCCAGTGAACAGTTTGACACTGGCTGGGCTCTTTATTCCCAACTCTTCACAAATCTGTAGATGAAGATACAGAAAAGACTGTTTAACTGAGCCCACACACACACAGACCTTTAAAACACAAAAATCTTTGTCCCAATGACTATTATGGCATATATTCGAGTAAAATGGAAAGAGAGTGGAAAAAAAAAGTCAGAAGTTGTAGCGAGTTAATGTTTTTGTTAAAAGATTAAAAGTGCAATGTAAAAAAAAAAGAAGCACAGATATCACTCAGAATAAACACTGCAACCTTAATTGACATAAGATTTCTGACCTGAGTGAAAACTTCAACAGTACTGTCTGGTTGACTGTTGAAAAAGTGCAGTACGTTGCTGGGCTGCTGAATGCGGTTCTTGGCTGCCTGCTCAGCAGTGGTGAAACGGTTGTTTCTGTTGCCATGAAAATCCTTAAAACTACAACTGCCATCTTCCAGCTGGTATGACTGACCCGGCATTATGGCCTGCTGTTTGGATACACTGCAGACCAATAGACAAAAAACAAAAAAAAACTAAATAGTAGTACACAGACAGAAATCATTTAGTTTTACTTGTCTTGAATGGAAAAGCAACCTTTATGGTCAAATCCTTTTACATTAAATTAGTAAATGGACTCATTTTAAAATAAAATAAAGAAACAAAAGTAATGTATAATAAAATATATGTATAATGGATATACATGCTCTAAAAGACATTCTATTGTACACACCAGACATTGAGTTTTTGTCCAAACAGCATGTTGTTGTTAAGGTGTGAAATGGCTCTATCCACGGCAAAGCAGTCTCCCATCTCCACCATTGCAGCACCTGGTTTACTCTTCATAAACTTTACCTGAGCAACAACACACAAATATTCAAAACATAAGGAGACTATTGTTTAAAAGTTTGGAATCAGCAAGATTTAAGAAATTAATATCTTATTCAGCAAGGACATGTTAAATTGATCAAAAGTGAAACAAATGCAGTTCTTGCAATAACTGCAGCCTTGGTGAGATTAAGAGACTTATGCAGTATGCAGAAGCCTCTTGACTTAAGGTTTGCTTGACAAATGCTTTCAGCCATTACTTGGTTATAATTCTAAGGCGCAGTTGAACCTACAAGTTCTTCATCTGAGGATCATAATCTAACGCCACTTATGTAAAGAATCACCCACTCACCCTTTCCACATTACCGTAGAGACAGAATATGTTAAACACTCTGTCTGCATTGATCTTGTTGGGCTCAAGACCGTACACCATGACCACAGGAGAGTCAGCATGAGCGTTGTAGTCTTGTGGAGGAGGTCCATGTCCGTACTGTGCCCCACCATACCGGGGTCCGCCACGACCACGCCCTATTGGGGGCCCCATGCGCCTACCCTCGTAGTGAGTGGGTGGAGGAGGTGGTCCATAAGTGTCATCATAGTGACCATAGCCACCCTGAGGACCAGCTATATATATAAAAAAATATATATATATATAGTAATTAGAGAGAGAGGGGACTGAGAATGAAATATACACAATAAGCACCTATAAAAGCTAGAGGTAGGGCTGCACGAATAATCAAATTTTAATCACGATCACGATTTTGGCTTCCCATGATCAAATTCGCCTGATCGAGCGATATTTAAAATGTGTCATTCCATTCACAGAACGCTCCGTATCAAAGGTGGGTTTTTTTGCAAAGCCAATCTAGTGCTCCGTAAACCACTGTCTGATCACGTGCCTCCATGAGCCCCAGTGCGCGAGAGAGACCGAGTGTGTCTGCGCGAGAGCGACAGTGCGCGTGAGAGACCGAGTGTGTCTGCGTGCGAGCGACAGCCCACGAGAGATACCGATTGTGTCTGCACGCGCGAGAGACCGAGTGTGAGCATTAGTAAATTGGTACATACATACTACATAGTAATATATAATTACTATATAAGAGGCATGGAAGTTCGATTAATGGACTCCAATAATCAGTACTACAAACGTCTTGTTTTGAACTATTGTTTAATAAATAGAAATAATTCAAGCACATAAACTTTCATATGGAGAATTAAATAAATTCAATTTATGCAGTAAGACTTCACAACTAATCACTGACACTGTACCACATTTTACATTTCTTAAACATCAAATAACAATGAAATAACAATTAATTACAAATAACAATTAAGTTAATCCATTAATCGAACTTCCATAGTGCATAGTTCTGCCTTGACATGTTCTCATTTGGTTACATTGTTATGGAATATTTGTTTTTTATTGATTGTATATTTTGCGCGTTTTATTCACATCCATCATGCAGGTACAATGCAAGTTTATATTTTGCTTCCTAAAATATATTTACACAATGTAAAATAGTGCCCTGTTGAAGTTTTGCTACATTTTCTTTATTGTTTTCTTTATTTTTATTTATTCTTTAAGGAGATGCACTGAATTTTGGTGAATAAGAGGACCTATTTTATTTTGATGCACATAGTTGTACATTAGCAGGAATGTAGCACAATATGGATGTGAAAGCAGTTATAATTAGCCTATGTGACAAAAACATTTGTTTTGGTTAAAATCAACAAATAATCGTGATAATTATTCGTGATCTCAATATTGAACAAAATAATCGTGATTAACATTTTGTCCCAAATCGTGCAGCCTGATTCCGTGCCTCTATTTGGGCCATTTGTTAATGTGTGTATCAAACTGACCATATTCAGGTGGATGATCCCCCAGCAGTGCTGGCTGCCTCTGCCGCTTGTTCGTGTTAGCGTTGGGGTCTGAAAGAGACAAAACAACAATACAGCATCACAACTGCTATGAACACAAACAAAAGAAAAGGAAGGGCTGTGCAGTTCGGTGAGTGGCATGCAGTGAGAGTTAGGTGTTAAAACAACTAAAATCACGATTACTGCAATACTAAAGGAAACCATAATGGAGATTTTGTATGACGTCAGGTTATTCAAAGAGAAATTCAACCATTTACATGATCCAAGAAAATCTTTCATTCACAACCAAACACACACCTTGTGTATTGTTCCAATTGCCATCTGCATCGGTATCTGCACAGACAGGTATACACACAAATCAGATTAAAATAAGTAATAAAAATAAATACAACAAGAACATGATTAAATAATCATACTTCGAAAACTAAATTTATTTCTTCATTTATTAATTTCACTTGGGTCAGAATGTAAAACCACAGGTTCCAAGAGGGGTTTAAAAGAACAATATGTATTGATTAATTGAATGAAAAATAAGCACATAAGTAGCCTGGTTCTAGATATGTTTTATCTGTGCCTGTGAGACCAAAATAAATGGTCTTCTCCAATTAAATTACACCCAAATTACATCAGTCATAATACAAGATTCCACAGAAAAGGAGAGCAAAGACTACTAAAACAATACAGTGATGTTTATTTACCTACATTTTAGACAGGGATTTCAATGAACACAGAATGAATTAATGTTTCACTTAAATTGATAAAATACCAAAAACTTTAGGAAGGGGTTTAAGGCTTTTCTAAAAGGGTGGAGTTGAGTTGAAGTGAACATTAAACACTGTTTGCAACCAATTTTACTTTCTTTAATCTGACTTATCCCAATGTTCTCATTGAACATCCTATTTCATGTGAAAATAAATGTGCATTTGGAACAGTTGTAATAATGCGCAGAAATAAATGGACAATAAGCTAAGAAAAAACGCATTAAAGAAAATGGGGGTGAATTTTGATTTCAAGTTGACTAGACAAATGAACATGGCTGCCAAATGATAAGGTGGTAGGTCTTTTTAGAGTTATGTTATGTCGTGATGAAATTGAAGGATCTTTTCTTCTGTATTGTGACACGTAAATGAAACAATCGAAAAAAAAAAAAAGTAGGACAGGCCAGGGGTCTTTCATCCATTGGTTGTTGAAAGGACGGAGGCAGATACGAATGTGAGTTTTCAATCGACTGTAATTAAGGGACGGGGTTAAAGCAGACTAAATGATTGGAGAGTCTGGCATACATCACCAGAAGTTTGAATAATAATATTGATTCAAACATACAAGGTCAAAAACAAGTGGTCACCGTGTTTTTGCCAAGACAGACATGTTTCTGGATCAACATTTTGTTGATCCTGGAACAACATTCCTGTCCGAAAATGTTGTCCTAACTCTAGCCATAATTTATCCCTAAAATCAGAGGGAAATAATAGGTAAACACGGATGTAGAAGCACCTAAGCCTGGTTGTAAGCCTAAACTTGACAAACTGTAAACTTGTCCCTCGAATCTGATTGGTCGACTGGAATGTTGTTCCTGGATCAACTTCATGTTGTACTTGGTGAAATCACGGTCACCACACACACAGTTCTCAAGATCAATAACATGCATTTACAAAATTGAGAATTTGTAATTGAATATTTTCTGACTTAAAAACGCTTCAGGACTATAAGGTACATTCACTCCCACAGGAAATGTTACCTTCTAAAGACAACACAATAAAGATCAGTCACTTGTGGGAAAACAACCATACTCAAATGGTCCCAAAATAATAATAATAATAATAAATTAGTGCTACATGTATCCACCACCAGGGATATTCTGTATTTAGGCTTAAAAGGCCACAGGAAAGTGTTATTCAAGGTCTTCCCTCCATGCCAGAAATGGCGTAAAATATCTTACCAACAAAGTTCTAGCCGATCCAGCTAGGACGAACAGTTTAAATGAGCAATGTGCTATATGCCCATTTAAATAAATACATAAATAAATGCAGCAGGCACCATGGTGGAAGTGTGATATTCTTTACCAGTCGCTCTTTTCCTGATGATTTGGTTTTCATTCAGTTCTTTAGGATATTCCTCCCAGTCCACTGCATGTGCTTTTGGTGCATTCCAGGCACATAGGTGCTTACCGTAGTAGCAAAGGTGGATAGCAGACAGCAGACGGTGTTGAGTTTAGAAGAGACGCCACATCAGCAATCAGACTTATCCACACCTGCGTCACACAGGGGGCGTAACACAGGGATCAGAACACGGTCAGCCGTGCCCAATGAATAAAACAGATTTAACATAGAGAGGAAGAGGAGGAGGGATGAAGAAATGAGAGAGAGAAAGCACTTCAGTCCACAAAGAGACAGGGCTTGGGGAGGGAGAGCTGAGGATCTGTCTGTGTGATCGGTGGGCAGCTGCTCCTTCCCATGTGTTACGGCGGTGTTTTGTCGCTATTGTCACCCATAGTGTCTTGTCTGGTGCATTTCACTATTGTTAGCAAGATGTCGAAAGGATGTGTTTGCAACAATCTCACGTTGATGTCAGAGCATGTGGCCTGTGATCATGCGGTTTTGGATGTGTCACGGTGTAAAGTCGATGTCATCTGTTCGTTATGTATAGACAAATGCCTGTTCTTGGCCGGGTGAGTAGTGACGATCTCAACTTGTAGTGCTGTGCGCAACGAGACCACCGCCGCTGTGTTGAAGCACTCTTGACTTGTGTCATGGTGGTAATGTCAACTTGCCGTGTTGTCATGATGATCTCTGCATAAATCTCAAACGATTTGTCTGATAGTATGTTGTCATGGCAATGTCAGCTTGGCATGATGTCATGGCGATCTCTGACCAACCCAAATCTCTGACCATGGCACTTGTGTTGTAGCAATCCTGATCTGGTGTTGTCACTTATGTCAGTGCGGCATGTTCGCATGATGTTCTCAGGAAAGAGGAGAAGCGAGAGCAAAAGTAGCCCAAACACCCAAGAAACATGACGGCATTAGGCAGGGAACGAGAAGAAAATATCTGTGTAACTCTTCTCTGTCACTCTGTGTATCTGTACCACTTCCCTTCATGTGTTTGCTGCTTGATCAGTCGCTTGGTCGGTGTTGATGTGTGAAAGTCTTCGGTGATATTCTGTAATGTGTTATCCAAAGAGATTAGACTCATGTCCCTAAAATGTGTCGTTAATTCAGAGATGTCCGCCACCTTTGTAGAGAATGGAATGGAAGGATATCTTGAGTGTTTTGTATCCGTGCGACTTCGATACGAGTGAAACTGCAGACTTTGAAGTGTTTAAAGTTGCCATGAGTTCCGTTTGGCTGTTCCATGTGGCCTGCTGAAGTGCTGCGAGTGTGTCTTGCAGAGAAACTTAAGTACATGGAAATGTTTTGTTGGATGTAAAATGTGTTTAGCAGCTAGTTCAAGCACAGGAGCTTAACGCATCACATCTCAGGAGTAAAAATGCTCAGCAATTTTACCCTTTGAGACCTGATACATAGATATTTTGCATAAGAGCAAAGACAAACTCTGGCCAAAGACAAACAAGCTTTAGTCTTAAAAAAAAAAAAAAAAAAAAAAAGAATTCTGAATGCAAAAGTGTAGTATAAAACAACTTAATCTGGGTAAAGTTGTTTCCTGAATGATTCATTAAATATTGCCAGGACCATTGTGAAACTTTACATTCACGAATCAACCTGTTATTTGCAGCCTGGCTCTACAGCCCCGTTCAGTGAAATTCTGCTCCTGGAGGGCCAACGTCCTGCAAAGTTCAGCTTCAACTTGCCCCAACACACCTGCCAGGAAATTATTTGTGATCCTGAAGAACCTGATTAGCTGGTTCAGGAGTGTTAAATTTGGGGTTGGCGCTAAATTCTTCAGGAGAGTGGCCCTCCAGGAGCAGTACTGGATACCCCATCTCTATTGCAAAGCAAAAATCAAATCTCCATCATGTAATATTTGCTTGATGCAGTGTCATGCTCAGTGACTACAGGTGAAAGGAGTGCCTGCTTCTCAGGAATTGCTATATGAGAAACACTTGTGCTTTAACATGAGACAGGTGGCATGCGCAACAGACCAGTGCAAGTCAGTATGAGCTAAGAATGTGCGCTTCTGCAGTCAGTATGACAATCATGCCCTCTCAAGTGCATGTGTTTCCATTAAATACACGAATGTGCGTTTTATTTTTAAAGGTGCATGTTCTTTTTGCGCATGTGCAAGAATGCGTGTCCATGTAAGAATGTCTATTTACAACAACAAACGTGTAATTATTTTGTATTATAATCTAAAGAGAAGGAACACAAGAATGAAGCAGCATCACTGAAGTGATGTACTTGGGAAAAGATCCACTATTGAAGTTACTTCAAACTTCCCAAGGGCGTCACTTGAGGAGGCCTGTCCACACACCCATCCCCACAAAACATAAGGAGCAGCACAGACAGAGTGCAACAGCTGTACAGTACCTTGGCCACTGAGATTGGGGTTGGTGTAATCCCATGTATCCTGATCGTTTTTGAAGACGTTGAGACGGGTTGGCTGTACAATAAAAAGTGAGATTTCATTAGGAATATTTTTTTACAGGAGTAATAAGTAGGCGCAATCATTTGAATTGTGCCTGCTCATTAAAAGTGTGAGTGTGCTACAAATAAACCTGCAAAAGTCAAAGCGCTCATTCTGAAATCTGAATTCAGATATGCGTTTATACGATATATGCATACAACTTACAACAATTACATAACAAATATAAATAACTAAGCTACAATTTGTATTGTGTTAGATAATATAGATTTTTTTTAGTACAGTAACTTACTTTAAAAGATTGGCTGGCTAAATATCGCTTGCGTTTTACCATGAAATGAGTGTTCCATGTCTTTATTAAAATGAACAGTTCAAAAGAGTCATGACTTTTCAACCTACCTTTGACTATGTGTAAGATTTAGCTACTAGCTTAATCGTTAGCCTATACCTTTTAATGAAGAAAAATAATTATACAGAATGACTTAATTTCCCATATTGACTCCAGGCCTGTAGAAGGCACTGTACAGCACAAAGAGTTTGATGTCATTTTATGGGGTACACTAACCTTGGCATACTCAATTTTAAGGGTGCAGCAGCCCGAGTAGATGTCAGCTCCGTTGAGAGAGGCTTTAGCTCTTTGCGCACTCTGGACTGAGTCAAATGTGACCAAGAGTCAAGGAGAACAATTTTAAATAAGAGCATGCAGCCTAAAATACTTGTACAGGGTTTGATCTTTGTTCTAGTGAAAAGCCCCATACTCTAATCTAGGGGTAACTCCGAATAGTCGAAGATTCGATGCTTCGATAGGAGGAGCCTGATATTCGACTACCAATCTCAATCACGGTCGAATCTTCGCAGATGTGTTATTAAACGAGGATTGTGTCATTTTGGCTATATGAGTGTGCTCAATGTCTGATTTCACATAGAACTACTGGTTTTCTGTCAATACGTTAATATACAGCCTATTATGATAATGCTGTCAATAAAAATGTGCGAAGAAAGAAGCTTTTAATAAATATTTTTTAACGTGCGTGCAGCGTGAATAAATCCAAGCACCCCGTGACAGATTTAAGTTTCACTTTCGATCCGTGACCGACAGAGGAGCGTCTTGTCGGCAGGGATTTAAATCTTTAAAAATGTCTGGGATAAGAAAATCTAAAGATGCACACCATCAGAAAGGATATTCTCCAAGGCTGGATTTAGCATCAGGAAAACCATGATCGCACTTCTGCCGGCCAACGTTCCCGGGACGTTCTAAAACGCTTAACGTGAAAAAAGCTTTTAAAACGCTTAAATGGCACTTTTACGTGCTTAATGTATGTACACAGTAGGCTACACACCTTAAGAAACCATTCTATGTGCAGATAAGCAGATGAACCCAGAATATGAACGCAACGCATTTCTCCTATAGAAAGTCAAGTAAAGCTTTTTCTTTAACGGTTTTCTATGGGAGGAAAATGCTTAACGTAGCCTATAATAAAACGCGTTGCGTTCATTTTCTGGGCTCATCTGCTTTTCTGTAAGCTATATAGTATGCTTTATTAATAAGGTGTGTACAGAATTTGATCTTTTAATATAACAGTTTTAGGACAAAGCCGTTAAGCGTTTTTCACGTTAAGCGTTTTAGAATGTAACGTTAGGCCTATTTTATCCGCGCACACAATTTGAAAAGACTCAAACGGACACAGGCCGAGTGAAAGACTGGATTTTGTTTTTTCGATCAGGTATGGGTACAAGTGATTTCAAAACATTTCAGCTGGTTCTAATTTGATTTTTGGATACTGTGAACACGTTTAGCTAAAAAGACTGCCGCTCCAGTTTAGCGTTTATTGTTGTTTCTGCAGTTAAAAAAGACAAAGTTGACAATCCGGGCCATTCTTTCGTAATTTTTGATAATTTCTTTATTTTAATTTTATTAATTGATCACTCAGGGATATCTAATTGAACTATTTGTGACTTGTGTTTTGAATATTTGTTCTCCTGCACTTTAGGCATTTTGCACACATTTGTTCTGCTTCTTGTGACTTGATTCTGACTTATTTCGTTTTGTATTTTTATTTATTATAAATGTATATTGTGTTCTTAATTGTTGATTATTTTTCAGTGCATCGATGTTGCGCTGTAGGCCTACTTAGAGCATGCTCGTACAGGCAATTCAGCCGATTTAATTTGATTTCTGCAGTTATTTATGTTATTTCTTAGCTTTATTGATCCAAAATGTTTTTATACATTTTCTTCTATATCTTTGTGTGATGTTCTGTACATCGCAGCTTTAAAATGTTAAAGCCCCGCCCCCTCCCCAACACCACACACATGATTCGACTATTAGTCGACTATAGGCAGGACTTAGGCAGGCAGGAATCTGATTCGACTATGAAAATCCTTAGTCGGGGACACCCCTACTCTAATCTTAAAACACATTAGTGAAGGTTAAAGTCATTTTGTTCAAGGATATTCGATCATGGCTTGAACTCCATTTTTCCTGAAGATCACAATCCTTTGCACGGGTCCACAGTTATTACAGATGGTGTACAGAACATCCTATGGACAAGAAATGACAATAAACAGAGGCACAAAGAATGAAGACAAGCTCAGATGCAGTAGTAGACAGATAGACAGTAGAGTCTACTCCGCTACACCATCATAATATATGACCATGATGATCAATATCTAAACAACTTACCGTGGTAATGGGGTAGATGGGGTTCATGATTGTGAGGAGTAGTACAGTGTTGACGCTCCTTGTATCATCAGAGTCGCTGGGCCGAGAGATTTTTTGACTGGTAGAGTAATTGATGTAAGATGGCCGGCCAGCAATGTAGATTTGATTATTGTTAGCATACGTCACTGCGTTAGAGGAGCCGCCCATATCCTCAAACTCCACCAGTGCCTGACGCTTCTTTGGCATCAACACAACATAACTGAAAGACAAACACATGCACGCACACACAATAACGCCTTTGAATTCCTCAAACAATTTTCCCGAAATGGTGCAAAAATAAATGCAAATCAATTAATAGAAGAAAAAAAAAGAACAACCTCACCATCTTGAATAATGGATTATCATCATGGGATTAGAAACACTTTTTGGTGTACTATTATTGGTTAAACAAGTTCTCTCTTAATACCAATAAAGACATTAGTACGGTTTATTTTTTATTTAGTCAGATATTAAAATTTGTTTAATTTAAAGCAGCAGTTCACAACCGAGAGGCCATCAACTTTCAAGGGGACCACAGGATGACTTAAAATGATTTAATTCTATGTAAAAAAATTAATTAAAATGCAAAAAAAGAAAACAATTAAATAATTTATTTTTCCGTCAAAATTTTTTTTTTTTTTTTTTTAAACATACAGAATCATAATCTTGAATTAACATATCAACACTAATATATCAGCAGCGCTTTCATAATTACAGCAGAAATACCAGAGGAAATAGCTCTCCAATATCAGGGGCCTTTAAATATTGTGTTGGACAATGGAGGGCCTTTGAGTCAAAAAGACTGAGAACCACTGGTTTAAAGGAATTTTTGTTATAAGTGTTCTAAATTAAACTCAAATACACCCCCTTTTGTAACTTAATATCTCTGTCAACAAAGTAAGGACTAGAATGAGAACCACAAGGGCTGAGGATACCATTTGGGACCATAGACAGTAAAATAAATGGACACAGCGACCCAATAGACTTCAACGGAGAAAAGAGAAGTCAATTAGAAGCACTCACTTCCTGATGGCTGAGCGTACTGCGCAGCCTCAAACTGAGCTTGACGACGTAGATGTGACGTGAGCAACCTGTCTGACAGTTGTAAGTCTTCTAGTAGCTGTGCCAAGAGAAATCTGAATCATTCCCTTCCGAATCTTGCAGAGACGGAGAGCGTGAGTATTAGCTGTCCATGAGCTAGCAGCAGGATGAACTTTATGACTCTATGGGCTCCTCCCTTGACTTTATGCCTCCACGTCCCCCTGATTGCCAGAGAGCTTCTCCTCCTGTCTATACGGTAATTTCTCTACTGTACGACAGAGTCTCGCATGGTTATGACACAATCGTTAGCCTATTTTTACAAAAACGGCTTCTACGGGGCCATCACGTAAGATACAAGGTAATGGAGCCTTTTATTCATTGTTGTGTTTCTTTAGAAATAAATAATGGACAAATGGAGTCTTTAAACACCTCAGATGTAAAGTCACGGTCAAAGTGACGCCAAAATGAATGGGAGTAAATGGAATGCTAACACCAGGTGATCTCTTGCTAGCCAATGGCGGCCCCCATGGAAGGTACGCTTTCCGGGAGCTGGATTACCCCCTTGTTTGGGACAGGGACAATTGGCTTTATGCCCAGCTTCACTACTTCCTGAACTTCAGCCAGCCCTTTGTTTTTCCTGTCTGTCATTATTAGACAAACTGATTAATCCAGGTGTGCCTGGCCTCAGTAACAATAATCAGGCACACCTGGATTAATCAGTTTGTCCAATAATGACAGACAGGAAACAAAGGGCTGGCTGAAGTTCAGGAAGTAGTGAAGCTGGGCATAAAGCCAATTCTTATCCACCATGAACGTTACCTTATAGTGCCAAACTCCTGTAGCGCCTCCACCAGGTCAGCCTCGGCAATGCCGTCAATAAGCCCCCTAATATGCACCACAAGCGAGGGCAAGGTCTTGTGCGGGTCATTGTAACCCTCCTGCACATACAAAGGAAAGAGCAGAGGGGTAAATTAAACAATAGTAGAAAACTAGAATCCTTGTGAATGCTTAAAGCAAATATATAAAATATTAATTAATTTGCTTCACTACGTTAGCCTCTAGGTAAAAATCAGTGCTGTAAGACTGTAACAAATAAAGGTTCAAACTAATGAAATTGATCCAAAATACCAGCAACACATTCAGACAGTTACGCGAACGTTACAGATATCATGATCTAGCCAGGGTTAGTGTTTCGCGCAAAAAACTGAAATTCTACTGCTTTTGAATCCGACATTTTCCATTCGGCTAAATGAAAAGAAGTCTGGTAACAAGCAGTGTGAATGGTTTATCAGAGGCTGATAGGACTGACCAGAACAATGAATGCGTATTGAGTAAAGCAATCCTAGCCGAACCACAGGGACCAATTAGTTGTATTAGATGATGTATATTATATACAGTATATCACCTGTAATGCTTATATCCTCCACAATCGCATCATTATTTCTCATAACTAAACAGACTAACAAACTGGTGTTAGCTACAAGCTAACGTTAGCCTTATGCCATCACGTATTGAATGGAGAGAAAAAAATCGTTTCAAGAATAAATGCATATCTAGCACCACAAAGCTCACACATGCAATAACGTGAATTAAATGAAAGTACCGTGGCCATTCCGTCGCCGTCTGTTTTCTGTCTTTTTGTTGCTCTGCCTCCGTCACCGTAATAATGGCCAGCCGCAGCAGCCATGTTGTCTCAAATGAAATGTTATAAAATGGAACACACCACTGCCGGAGCTATACGGCAACCCGCAGGAGGAGGAAGAAACGCGAGAGGAAAATGAATTTTGGGAATGGTTGCGCTTCAAACACTTTAAGCTGCCTACCTAGACAACATTTTAAGGCTGCGTAGTCGCGTTCGAATGCGTCTGGTGCACCAAAATGACGTTTATGAAAATTAGAATCAGAAAGAGCTTTATTGCCAAGTGTGCTTGCCATGGTGCTTGCTATGGTGCTTGCTCACACAAATACTTTTTGTCTGTAAATGAAACTTCCAGTGCACACATAAACAAGAAGACACTAATAACTAAATTAAAGAATAAAGAAAAGTAAATATGAATATTTACAGATATGAACATATTTACAGTTACCAGTATTATGGATAATAAATAAAAGTGAATTAACAAGATGTTGCACTAAACAGTGGGAGTATTGCACTGCGATTGGCCTCTGAAGGAAATAAACTGTTCAGGAGGGAGATGGCCTGTGGGAAGAAGCGGTTTCTGTGCCTAGATGTTCTAGTGCTCAGCGCTCTGAATCGCCAGCAGGAAGGCACCAGTTCAAATAGCTTGTGGCCAGGGTGAGTGGAGTCTGTGATGATTTTACCTGCCCTCTTCCTCACTCTGGAAGAGTACAGGTCCTTGAGCAGGGGAGTACCAACAATCCTTTCAGCAGCCCGCACTGTCTGTTGTAGTCTTCTAATGTCCGATTTGGTAGCTGAACCAAACCAGACAGTTCTAGAAGTGCATAGAACAGACTCAATTACAGCTGAGCAGAACTGTGTCAGCAGCTCCTGTGGCAGATTGAACTTCTTCAGCTGGCGAAGGAAGTACAACTTCTGCTGGGCCTTTTTCACAATAGAGTTAAAGTGTCCAACTTCAGGTCCAGAGAGATGGTGGTGCCCAGGAACCTGAATGCCACTGTGCTGTTCATGATAGTAAGGGAGGGGAGTGCTGGGGTGTTCGTCCTGAAGTCCACTATCATCTCCACTGTTTGGAGTGTGTTCAGCTCCAGGTTGTTGTGACTACACCAGATAGTGCAGACTCAAGACTGGCAGCTATACTGCTATGTTATAATATTGTAGTAAAAAAAAAAAACTGATTATATATGATTTATAGTCAGACACACTGTACACATTTTTGTAGTCATTAAAAAACCCATGGTTTCGAGGCAGCCAATACTTCAAACTAAAGGACATTTAACTTTAACTACAAAAATATTTGGTCTGTGCGAATTTGCCATGTTTCCATCCACTTTTAAATGTTTTGTTTCAGCTTGCCTAGAATATCGATCTTTGTATTTTTCCCCCATAACAGTAATAAGTGTACTACAATTCTACGTAAAATGGTTAAACAATTTGATATGATAAACTGCTTTGACTCAAGAATGGAGTGAAACCAAAACACGACTAAACAGCTTTATGTTTGAGCACTGCAAACACAGACACAAAACAAAATCAAACCTCCAGGAGAGATCCAATTCATTCAGGACATGACTAAAAGCTGTACACAAAAGCAACTAAAGGCCCAATAATTAAAAAAAACAATCCATTCTAATTTGATTTTGTAGTAATGATATAATTAATTATTTGTGCTGTAAATGAGGTCATTACAATAACAAAATTGTATATAACAGCAGAATTTCAAAATTCTCAAACAACTTTGACAGCAGCAAAAACTAATACCAGGCTAACTAAAGTAAAAAGACCTAAAACAATTGCTGAAGGCAAGTAAACAGTAAATAGCAGCAACTTACAATCAATAAAACAAATGAATAAAAAACATTATGGCTGAAAATGTGCATTTTTAATTTAAAACAGTATACTCCCTATCCCTTGAAGATTAGAGTTGAATAAAGAATTATTTAATTGTGTATGGGAGTGTGAAGAGATCTTAAAAAGTTAGAGCAGACTATGATAGATAAAATAATCAATGTTACTATTTCCTTTGAAACAACATTTTTTATATATTACATTTTTATCCTAGTAATCTTAAATTGAGAAGAGGAGAATATATGGCCTGGTTTCACAAACAGGGTTTAGATTAAGCCTTTGTTATGACTGACTCAGGGCCATAACAAAATATAGGAGACCATGCCATAAGCAAACGATGCAAATCATAAGTTTATTGTGAACCTAACACAAATTTAAACAGAACTAACAATGGGGTGTGAGTGTCAGTATCAGTAGTGTAGGGCAGGTGTTTGGATGTGTTGAGTGTGTGGGTGCAAGTTTTGAATGTAAATAAAAGACAAACTTAAATATGCATCTGTGTGAAGTCCTGGCGTCCCGAGCGAGGCGTGGACCCGGACAGGACAACAGCGTTCGAGCCTTTAGCCCCCAGACCAGAGCAGGGGGGGGAGAGTGTAAATGTGTTTTCTACAAGCTTATAGCACTTCTTTGGAAAAGTTGGAGGCACTAATTATAGGGAGATGGCATTGAATATGTCATTGGAGAAAATAACATATTAAAAGCAGGTCTAAGGCTTTTGAAGATGCTTGGAACCCCTTTATGATTTTCTTAGAAAAAGAAAACAATGGGGATATATTTTATGGGATATTATAAGATATGCAAGAAAAGTAGTATTGTTGGATGCGTCTTGTACTAGGAGGCCTAATTTATTTAGATTATCTGTATGTGAATATATGCGAGTCTTTATAACATGTTCTCTTTGTTATGTAATCTAAAAGTTAAAGCAAAAAAAAAAAAAAAAGATGAATAAAGAAACCTTAGGTCAGCAAAAAAAAAAAAAAAAAATGCACTGAAACCGTTAGGTTTGTAAAGCTTTACTTTATTAAAAAGATTGTTGCCATTTTCAATGAAAAAAAAAAACCCTTCTACAACAAACGAATCACAGCGTACTTTTCAATTCATATAATACACTGACTAAATCACAACATAGCTCATTCACCACCTTACCCACAAATCACAGGACACTGGCTCAACACTGAAATTAAAACAATGGAGCTCTTAAAAAATGTTTAGAAGTAAAGGGGATTATGAAAAAGGGAAGGGAAAAAAATACATATGAGCTGCTTGAGATGATAGTGATGTTTTTACAAGGTGGAGGAGCTTTGTCACTGAACTGTGGGGAGGAAAAAAATAAAAGCTTTGTAGCTACAGTAGAACCAGAATTGAAATCATGGGGAAGATAAAATGTATTTTAGCCCTGAGGCAAAGGTGGGGAATAGGGGTGAAGCATCAGTATTCAGATCAGTCAGCACCCGGTGTTGTACTTCTCCTTGGGCTGGCAGACCTGGAATGACTAAGAACAGACACACAGTCAGCATCTAGAGATTTTCGACCTTGAGTGACACAACTGAAATGTGCCAATGTGTACATTTGCACTTACCCGTCTTTCTTGTGACTGACCGAACGAGACCGAGATCTGGACACACTACGCTCCCTCTGTCTGGAACCAGATCGTGAACGGGAGCGACTTTAAAAGAAACAAATAAGATTTAAACTGAGATGGAATGTACAACACGTATATCTTATTTTATACATGTGAAACTGAATTAAATTAGCATGTGTAAATTGTGCATGCAGTACCTGTCTCTACGGACAGGCGTTCTGGATCTGGACCTCCGGACAGGGCTTTTTGACCTGCGTACAGGTGAACGCGAGCGCCGCACAGGGGTTCTAGATCTGGAGCGAGCCGGGGAGCCTGACCTAAAAGAAAGAGGTGAAGTTTATGAAAAATCAAAAGCCCAGAGATCAATGACAAAGTCCCCCTGTGGTAAAAATCAAGCTTTTAAATGATGTTTATATGTCTATGTGGTGTTTTTAATATGAATTAGCAATGGTGTTGACTTATGCTTTAAGACAAACCATGTGCAGAGTATTTTCTCCTTAAATGCAGTGAAAAAAAGACGAAATTGCTGGTGTTTCTGACATCACAAACTACCTTTTTAACCAATCAAGCCAACATGTGATCGTCAGAGGGGATCTCTGAGCTGGTGTGTGCGAGCGGGGACGGGGCTAATTTGCATATTCATAGAACCGCATATAAATGAGGCAAAGGTGTAGAGTTACATTCAAGCTATTTTTTCTTCAAGGTAAATGTCATTTTGGTGATCAAAGGTGGGTTAAGGAATAAAATAAATAGGGGGACTTTCAGAAAATCAAAACTTCCCATAGAAAGATTGCTTTTTCAACAGTGCTGTGGCAATTGGCAAATCAATGTTTTAAGTAGAGTTATTGCAATTAAGAGTTGTTAAAAACAGGACTGTGAAAAGATACCAAAGCTCACCTGCTTCTGCGTTTTGAGTATGAAGGTGAACGGTACTTTCTGAGAAAGGGAGGGCATGAAATCAGACTGATGCATATTGACAAAAAATAAATAAAGAATTAAAACAACTGGAACAGTGCGTGGTCTAACCTTTCATTACTACGGCTCCGAGAGCGGTAGCGGCGGCCTCGAGATCTGGACCGAGAGCGAGATGTTGATCTAAAAACAATATGAAAGTTTAACAACAACAGGCTCAAGTAGAAAGGCAATACAAATAAAACGTTTATTCATGTACCTGCTGCGTCGGCTTCGCCTCTTGCTGAAACGATAACAGTCATAGGCATAATGACCACTCTCCCCACACTGGTAACAGCGATCGTTGGGGTCAAATTGCCTGCGGCTGGGACGGCCATAACGGGACTTTCTTGACATACCAGTAGACAGCTCAACTCTGACACGGGCTCCACAAAGCACCCTGGGATATTATAGATCAGACGGTTATTTGTTTCCCTATGTCAAACAAAGGTGTGTACATATGTGATCCAGCTGTTGGGACATCCCAGACTCCCCCCTGTTAGCCTTTATTTCTGAGCCATACATTTCACCTAGATGCAGATAAAGTTCAGACAAATTAAAAACAACTGAACTCAAAAAAAGGCTACAATTAATCTGCATCTAGGAAAATGCCACAAAAGTTGGGGCCTTTGTGAGCGGAAAGAGAACAGTGAAACCGCCGACACTCACCCCTGCGGGTCTGAGCTCCCTGAAGAGGTCAGGGGGTTAAATGTGCTGCAGTAGCATCATGGCAAATGTAGGCAGGTAGAACTCAAGTTGACTCACTTTCCATCCATCCCCTTTACGGCATCCTCTGCATCTCTGGCATCCTCATACTCTACGAAGGCGAAACCTGGAGGGTTCCGGGCGACCCATACACTCCGCAATGGTCCGTAGTAACTGAAGGCCCGTTCCAGCTCACCTTTGGCTGCACCATTGCCAAGGTCTCCTACATAGACCTTACAGTCGGTGGCACGAGAGGAACTTCGGGATGAGTAAGACATCTTGCACCTGTAGTATTGACAAAGTAAAGAAATTAATTGATGCCTATTTGAGAGAGTAAAAATTTAAGGCTAATGTTTGAAGCAAAATACAAGTAATTGTTTCCCCAAATTCACTGACACTCAAATGAATGTTTTCAACCAGGGGTTCATGGACCACTGAGTGTCTCTGATGGTACTCAAAGTCTGTGGAGACTATATAAAACATAGAACACCACATTTATAACTATCAAACATTGAACTCATTCTGTTAAAGGGACAGAACACCCATAATAATAATACATTTACTTGCCTTCGTACAAGTTCCAAATCTGTATGACTTTCTTCTGCAGGACACAACCAATAATGTATAATGTATAGTATAATGTATTTTTTTCCCAAATACAACGAAGGTCAATGTCACCGAAACAGAAAGTCATACAAGTTTGTAATGACATGAGTAAATGACAATTTTCCATTAAGCATTATATAATGTGGTAAAGTAACAGTGTGCCCAGGATTGTTGTAAACTGTTAAAACACATTTCGATGTACACTACAAGTCTCTGGTTCTGTAAAGGTTGAAAACCTCTAGCTTTCTTCTAGTATAAAATACAGTGTCTAGTGTACATTGATCAACCAGTGCGCATGCAAGTGCGTTGGTCTAGAATGTAGTACAGCCATGCACTTGTTAAAAACATAGCAACTCGCGGTCAGCTGTTCCAGTATCACGTGGATGCATCTAAATTCGTTAAAGCTGAAGATGTGAGTGCTGCTGTTAGAGCTTTGTTGCTACACAATGTAAACGTATGAATTTCTCAAGGATTATGTTTTGGTTTCGTTTTCATCGCTCTGTAACACCAGTCACGTAACGAACTAACGTTACGGCCGCGATAGACCGCTCAATCATGTTTATCAACATGATATTGGAATTAACAAGACTCAAACAGCCAAACCCAAAACAGACAATAGCATAATAGCTTAGAAGCATGATAAATTTGAGAATGTAGCAAGTGGTTTGATTGTTAGCCAATTAACAAGATTAACGCCAGTAATAAGTGCGCCAGAAACGCAGGCCGCTCTTTGTTTGGCACATTTTTGAATTAAACGATACACCTACCGAAACACAAAGATCCGCCAGCTGGCAGCAACATTTAAACCACGATCTCTCGTACAAGATATATAATCGCATGTGAAAAGAATGGCCTTTGAAATAATACCAAATAAACAACACCATATACAGCACGCGGACTTACTGTGTGACTCGACGTCCTCGGTTCCGTCGTGTGAGGGCGCGTGGACGCTTCTTCTTCCGGTTGATGAAAGGCGCTCAACCAAACCTTGGCCGACAGGGGAAACCAGCTAATGACTACAAGTACAAAGTCGATACAAATCGAATTCATCTAACCGAATAAACAACGTGAGCATGTAACTCAAAACAGAGTCCTCACCAATTCTCTTATCTCATGCTCCTGACTCGCGCTCTTGGCCCGGAAGCGTCACCGGCTGAGAGCGCGGCCTTGACGACTTCTCTTACTTCCAAGAAGGGGCGGTGTCTTTAATGCTTAAACATGATTGGCTCTCACTGATGTAACTCAAACTAAAGGCGCGTTTCCTACTGGTTTTTACTGGCGGGGATTTTCATTCATTCCAGTAGTTTGAATATGTTCACTAAAACGATTCATTCATTAATTCAAGCGATCATTTCTGCTTCAGTTGTATCATAAAGTCGTTGAATCTTTCACTCAACCGATTCGTTAAGAAGACAGAATAGTTGATGTAACTAATAAATGATTTATAAACAAATCTACCAAGAGTGCATGGTTGGGTTGCCAAATTCAGCAAAGCAAAATATTTGCATGTTTGTTTTTAATAGGCCAACCGGACACTCAAAATAGTTTATAGTTCATTTGCATACAGTACCACAATGTGTTTTCAGTAAAAAATGTCCTCTGCTTTCAAATGCTGGACATGGTTTTAAATTAACATTCATAATTCTAACATGTCCTTTGTCTCATTGTTATACTGTATATCGCCTCTCCATCTGTATGGATTCTATAAGCAACCAAAGCATGTACAAGATTCGTCAAAGGAAGAAATTATTATTAATTAGGCCTAGTGTAATCTGTTGATGTTTAATGAATAAAATAACAGTAATTCCACTTTTCATTTCTGAAAGCAGCATGTTCCAGTTAGAATCATAGACTGGTTAGAATACAGAACACAATAAAACAACCAGTTAAATTTATTAAGGATTTTACTTAAATTTAAATACTGAAAATATACATTTGAGTGAATTCATGAAGAGACATATGACATAGACTCGTCAGTGTTTGTAAATATATGAATGTGAATTCTGATTATTATTGTCACATAAATTATTTCCTTGACCAACTTTGCAAGGTACATCCCATAATGTATAACATCCTAAAGTGAAACTAGCAAAAGTTGTTCAGTTTCACTTGTCAAAGACAATTTTTTTTGTGATAATTTCTATGGAGAGTCATATGTGGCTTCTCTCTCAGAGAGAGGCCTAGCATCTCTTCACAGGTGCATCAATTACTGTAATGAGTCAGCATATACATCACATCACAGTTCTGTCATAAAAGTGCTACATCTTGCAGTGTTAAACTCCACCATGTCTTTGAAGGTCTGGTGGTGTCAAAAGTTCATAATACCTCTAATGTGCTTTGAAACCAAAGCTGAACAACAGTTAGAGATGCCCCGGATACCTGTGCAGTCATATCTTGCTCTCTCTCACTCACTCTCTTATTTTAGGTATGTTTGTTTATACAGAAAGTGCAAACCTATACCTACTTCATGTACATATTACCATGGAATAGACAGTACTTCGTACATTTCTCTCACAGTTTTCACAAAACTCATTTAATATGAATGCCATTAGTGTTAGTGTGTATGTGTGTTTATTGAGTCTGTATGTCTTCTCTGTCCTCAGAAGCCGGTGATGTGACAGTAGGCCTCTAGGCTGGAGAATGTGATGTAGAGAAGCCACAAACCGATGAACAACGCTGAAGTCAGAACTTTTAGCGTTTTGGGCCCACCTAGCTCTCCGCCCACCGATTTCCGCCGTCGTAACATCAGCACACCAATGTTGATGAAGGCGAAGATGGTGAAGAGTGTAACAGAGAACGCAAGCGAACCAGGGTCTACATAAAACACCTGACCTTTGACCTCCCAGTAAATGGCTGAAATGGACCAAGCCACGCCAATCCCAAGAAAAACATTAACGGCGTTGCTACCGGTTACATTTCCAACTGAAGCATCTGCGTACTGATCCTGTTGAGCAGCGACCTTGCTTGCAAATGTATCTAAAAAAGGAAGGAAGGGAGGTGAGAAATGCCTGGTTGGTAAAATGATTTTGTCCACATTCACACAGCAACAAAATACAGTTGTCAGTCCTTTTTTAAAATTAATTAATTTTTTATTTATAAAGGGACCATGTACAATTTTTAACATAAATGTTTCCATTTCATGCATTGTACCGGATCTAGCCAAAGGCTAAATTTCATCCGTATTGTCCTTTAATATGGTTACGTTCACACACAGTTCCGGTATTTACGGGACTGACAACTTCTCAGAAAACGTATGCTGTATGAACGGAACTGGATTGGACAACTAGTTGTCTGTCATGTCATACTGTGTGAGAGAGCCGCTCTGCACTGCACAAATGCTTGTCTACCGTGTGTTGCGGGTTTTGGTGTGTGGACCGGTTTTACTTTCAGTAACTTACAGCGACGGAGATATGAGCTGTGTGTAATCTGAAGGCTCAGTTTTATATTCTATGAGTGACTCTCCACCCAGATATAAAAGCTGCAGTCAGTTGATGAAGATTTGACCGATAACCTTGTGGCTCGATTGGACTTGTCGTCTCAAAAGTGATAAAACTTTTCAGTTTAATGGACATTGCCATAATGTCAGTGTGTCGCTATGGTTAATGGTAAGAGAATACAGGCTTGACTCCCGTTGCACGTTCATACAGACAGTATTCGAGACGCTACTGAAAGTTTCTGTGTGAACGGGACATTTCGAGACTCACACCTGTAAGTGCCAGTTTTTGGGATTGACAACCGCTTTTAGTGTGCGCCTTTATTTCACACAGGCTGTGTCCGAAATCTCCACTCAAACCACTACTCCCTAACCCCTATGTAGGGGTGGGTAGGGAGTAGAGCACTATATAGTGAGCTCACCAGCATAATAGAAACACCACTTTCAGACACTACTCGATCGTCTCTCGGAGCCGTTGATTACGTCATTACTGTTGCACTATTTAAACGCGCCATCATCTGTCAGCTAGTGCCGAGCCAGCTCTGGGCTAAATAGATTTTTTTTTTTTATAAATACATTACATTATATTGAGCTTATTTCTCCAAAATTGTTAAATTAAAAGACATTTCTGGCCGTTTCTGCATAAATAAAATTAATACACATATTTCATATATTTTCATTTTCGCGCCACACCGTTTTCTCTTGCCTGTCGACATTAGGAAAAAAAAAACAGATCTACGTTATCAAATATCTTGCTCATAATACTCTTAATAAAACAGCTTTTAGATTCTGTGGAGATGCCACTCAATATTTATCTTTTTTGTTTGTTTGTTCTCGTGATTCAGAAGATTTTGCGGATTAGCAAAAGAAACAGGATTTCTAGACACAGAAAACGACGTGCTGTTCTTGCTACGCTAGCGAGACGTCGTCAAAATTGTAAGTTAAAGATGAGGATGATGCTGATAGGTCTTTCACGATCAGCGCAATGCATGATGGTATGTAGGGCTTGGGTTAGTGACCATCGCTTGTACACTACTTTTCAAAATGCATTCTGGGATACATTGAGTGGACTACAAAGGGTATAATAATCATCACTATACATTCGGACAGCACTACAAAATGGCGAGCTCACTATATAGTCCACTATATAGTGAGTAGTGGGAGATTTCGGACACAGCCATTGTCTACCATACATATTTACCTGGTATGGAGGTTCCTAAGGCGACGAACACTACAGCAGTGACAGTGTCACGGAGGCCCACTGTACATCCGAAATGAGATGCCAAATCTCCGATGACAGCAGTTAGCATCCCAATGACCAGAATGCACACAATGAAGCAGGTCCAGCCGTTCCCGTACTCTGTGGGTGGAACAAACGCAAACAGAATCTTCCAGAACACTGTAACCGCGTGCATGAAATAATCACAGCGCGAAGGCTGCTGAGGCTCCCCTCCTTCCTCATCACCTTCTCCTGAGAAAAAGAAATCATTATCATCACCTGAAACAATCTCTAGTGAGTTTTTGTGCACACAAACACAGCATAATTCATTTCATATATATACAAACACACAAATTATTTGATTTTACCTGCACTGACTGTTACAGCCTCAATGAACTGTTCCCTCCAGGAGTGTGTGCCAATTACTTCGGCAAGATTGGTATCCTTCAAAAGGCGGTCTACTGTATTCTAAACACATATGCACACCATAGTAGAGCTTAGTGATTGAGAAATACATCCGTTAAACAGCAATCAATCAGACTTCATCAGTTGCTCTGTATAAGTCATTACACTTTTTTTTTAAATTCCTGTAATATTGACTGTATTCCTGATTCATTTGCACAAAAGGACTGTTCTTGTGTAAGGGAGGCCAGCAAGTAAAGAGCTGTGCAGGTAAACCCCACAGCCCTGGGCCATCCTTAGGGTGGTGCAGCCAGAGCCATGGACCGAGGAGGGACTTCGCTTCGTCAACCTCGAGCGAAGACAATAGGCGAACTAGCAACTGATGCCAGAGGCTGTGGTCTTTAGCGCCCTTGTTAGCGAGTCCCTCTTGAGGCCAGCGAAGTGAGGTTTACCTGCACAGCTCTTTACTAGCTGGCCTCCTTTACACTTTCTCAGCCAAATGTTTCATTGATAAATCATGATAGGTTGTGTATAAAGCTTTAGTTTTAAAGCTTTCAATTAGCAAACATTAAAAGAGAAAGAGTTGAGATGAGAAAAATGAAATTTAATTGCATCACAATCTCCATGCATTTAGATGGGATTAATTCAGTCAGAGAGTGTTTAAAGGTTGAAGTTAAGGGCAATCCCAACACACACTTCACACTGAGGCAAGTGGTCTACTACCGCATCTAAAACTCCATTAGGGGCCATTCCCTGTCGGACCTATATGAGATGGAAGGAATCACAGCTTATACAGTTTCTGCCTGCATGTGACTGAATAAATTGGGCACTGAGTTTCATGTGTTTGTTAATGTATGCATGCATATGATGTATACCTTGAAAGCCATGCTCTCCTCTATAATGACCTCTAGCCTGCTGTGTTCTCCCAGAATGGGCTTCCCCTTCTCTGCTATACGCCTGGCATCCTCCACTTCTGGACCAGGAGTGGCTGGGGAAAATGAGCAGGAGAGCAAAGGATAAATACTGAATGCTAAGATGTGAGGTGTAACAATTCTTTATGTGTAGACATACAAAATTGCATATATACACTGCATAATATATGTAGAAAGAGTTTGTAAAATCATCTTACCCTGATTCAACAGCAAATCTACTTGCAGCATGCGAGTAGAGAATGAATGAATGAATCATTGACTGAGTGATTGATTAATTAAATGAATGTTTGATTGATTCATTCATTGTTTGAATCAATCAATCAATCAATCATCCAATCAATCAATCTACACTACCGTTCTACACTAGTTTTTTTTAATGTTTTTCAAAGTAGTCTCTTATCCTCACTAAGGCTGCATTTATTTGATCAAAAATACAGTACAAACATTTTTATTTGCACACATCGGCTTATATTACGTACACACACACACACACACACACACACAAGCGTGAGGCTGAAATGTGTGCGTAGGTGAGTTGGATCTAGTTACTATGAGTGACGCATATCTAGTTTGTCCCCCTGTTGTGCTGTTGTTATTGATCTGAAACTGGACACTGGTCATAGAAATGTGTGTGTCTGAGAGGCGAGTAGGAGGCTATTGAGGCTATTAGCAAGCATTCATAGAAATCTCCCACAATGAGAAAATATGAAAATACTATAACATATGTGATGATTAACAAGAATAGGTACACACACAGACCTGAGATGCCTCTCTTGAGCCAACTGGGTTCTTCAAGTACAATGTAGAAATTTTCTCGCTTCTCATATTCCTGCATGTTAATGATGCGCACCTGTAGTGTCTTACTGTGGATACACGCACACAAAGAGCAAAGGTCAAATAATCATTTCCTCTTGGTTTTACCTCTGAAATATTAAAGGAGACCTCAGCATTTAAATCACATCAGAGTTGGGCCTACATGAATACTTTAACACACAGTGCATAAATAATTAACCCACACACAGATGAACTGAGACGAGCTTTCGGTTGTGTTCATGCTCTCCTCTCCACAAACCACTGCTTCATTGAGGGTTTAAGATTTATCTAATTTGTTTTAACAATAAAAGGTACATTTATTCAGTGCGTGTATGCGGCATGATTTTGGTCTTTGCCATGTACTCGCTGAAGCTTCACTACAGACAGCACAGATTTCAACCTCATCAGATTTCACATACACATGAATGAAGTAATAAAAACCTGTCAAAAGTGGATTCTAACTGCCAGAAAAAAATGTGAATGTGAATTTGAACCACATTGTTCATCAAAATACTTTTTTGTTTTCAAAATACAACCTATCATAAATGCTCTACTTTAAGCATATAACATAATATAATGTTCTAATATAACATTTATAATATAATTATTTAAATTATATTTATAATATAATTATTTATATTATAATGTTTTAAAAAATAATATTTAATTATTATATTTAATTAAACACTACATGTACTGAAGATCTACACTCACCGGCCACTTTATTAGGTACACCTGTCCAACTGCTCGTTAACACTTAATTTCTAAGCAGCCAATCACATGGCGGCAACTCAGTGCATTTAGGCATGTAGACATGGTCAAGACAATCTCCTGCAGTTCAAACCGAGCATCAGTATGGGGAAGAAAGTTGATTTGAGTGACTTTGAACGTGGCATGATTGTTGGTGCCAGAAGGGCTGGTCTGAGTATTTCAGAAACTGCTAATCTACTGGGATTTTCACGCACAACCATCTCTAGGGTTTACAGAGAATGGTCCGAAAAAGAAAAAACATCCAGTGAGCGGCAGTTCTGTGGGTGGAAATGCCTTGTTGATGCCAGAGGTCAGAGGAGAATGGCCAGACTGGTTCGAGCTGATAGAAGGGCAACAGTGACTGAAATAACCACTCGTTACAACCGAGGTATGCAGCAAAGCATTTGTGAAGCCACAACACGCACAACCTTGAGGCGGATGGGCTACAACAGCAGAAGACTCCACCGGGTACCACTCATCTCCACTACAAATAGGAAAAAGAGGCTACAATTTGCAAGAGCTCACCAAAATTGAACAGTTGAAGACTGGAAAAATGTTGCCTGGTCTGATGAGTCTCGATTTCTGTTGAGACATTCAGATGTTAGAGTCAGAATTTGGCGTAAACAGAATGAGAACATGGAACCATCATGCCTTGTTACCACTGTGCAGGCTGGTGGTGGTGGTGTAATGGTGTGGGGGATGTTTTCCTGGCACACTTTAGGCCCCTTAGTGCCAATTGGGCATCGTTTAAATGCCACGGCCTACCTGAGCATTGTTTCTGACCATGTCCATCCCTTTATGGCCACCATGTACCCATCCTCTGATGGCTACTTCCACCATGTCACAAAGCTCTAATCATTTCAAATTGGTTTCTTGAACATGACAATGAGTTCACTGTACTAAAATGGCCTCCACAGTCACCAGATCTCAACCCAATAGAGCATCTTTGGGATGTGGTGGAACGGGAGATTCGCATCATGGATGTGCAGCCGACAAATCTGCGGCAACTGTGTGATGCCATCATGTCAATATGGACCAAACTCCCTGAGGAATGCTTCCAGCACCTTGTTGAATCTATGCCACGAAGAATTGAGGCAGTTCTGAAGGCAAAAGGGGGTCCAACCCGTTACTAGCATGGGGTACCTAATAAAGTGGCCGGTGAGTGTATATGAGATCTAGATATAGAGATCTATGGATATGCTGTATGGAATCACCTTGTGTCAACCTTAAACCTTCTAGCCCAGGATAAGTCGGTTAAAAATTATTTTTGACACACAAAAAAACCGTTTGCTGCTCAAAATCCAGTATTAGCGTAACAGATTCAGTCTGGAAGCACACACAGGACACTAGAGAATATCTCAGAAGTGAACACATCATTTCAGAGTCTGAAAGTACTAGGAAGTACTGAAAGTACTAGGGATTATAGACTAAACAGCATTAAATGTTAGTACTGGGGAGAAAGAGACCTCTAGTGGCTCAAATGAGAAGTGAGGGCATAGTGACAAATAATAGAGGTTGTTTGTATGCTGATGGCGATGTAATACGAGGTTTAATATCAGTGCATTAGCTACACAACTACAGCTAAACTAGTGTTTCAGAATTTCAACTTAAGTCTTTAATAATGCTTATTGTGCGTTTTGAAAAATAGTAATTAAATTATAGATAGTAAATGGATATGATATATAAATTGACATACACTACTGTTCAAAAGTAAGATTTTTAAAATAAATTAAATATTTGTATTTTGTATGAAAATTTAACTTAAATATAGTAAAATAGAAAACAGTCATTTTAAATTGTAATAATATTTCACAATATTACTGTTTTACTGAATTTTTGATCAAATAAATGCAGTCTTGGTAAGCATAAGAAACTTCTTTAAAAAAACGATTTAAAAAATCTTACCAACCCCAAACTTTTGAACGGTAGTGAATGTTCATTTATTATACCTTTATAATGCATTATAACTGCATAGCATATATAAGTAAAGTATATTAATGGGCTGTAATGGTCCACAATTGTCCATAATTAGAGATTTTTAAGTGCTACTGCCAGACTGCTTATTGAGATACTTACCAAATTCATCACCATCAATATAACACATGCATTAAACCACACTACAATTAACTAGTTTTTTTTTACATAAATTCAAACTTTGTGTGAATGTGGCAGGGTCTGTGTGCATGTGAGAAGTAAATACTCAAATTGTGTTGGTAAAGTTAAAATAACAAGGTATTTGAATTTAAAACCTGTGGACATTTACCTAGTCTGCTCATTGGTAAACTCCAGCTCTCCTTGTGTGTGCTCATAGTCAACACCCTGTCGAGCAGAACCGTCCTCTGTGTGATACGGAATTGTTACGGTCCCACGCATACCTGATGTCCGGTTCACAGGCACCTCCACCACACCTGAACATTCACCCACGCAGAGCTCCTGCTGACCAAATGCGAAGACTCCCGCATGGTCATCGTCCAGAATGGTTACTGTGGTTACGAGGGGTTCAACCAGTCGGGCACCGTCGGTGTTGGTCCCACCCTCTCCCTCTCGCAGGTTTGAGAGACGCACAAAGAAGTGTTCGTCTTCTTCAAACACATCATCATCAATAATGCCCACCTATAAAAAGCACACATGCATCTTAAGACAACTCTCATATTCAACTCGAATACATACACTACTGTTCAATAGTTTGGGGTCAGTACGAATTTTTAAATGTTTTTGGAAAAAAACAAAACAATACTAAAACATATTATTGTGGGATATTATTACAATTTTAAATAACAATTTTCTGTATGAATATATTTTAAAATAGGAATATATTCCAGTCTTCAGTGTCACATGATCATTCAGAAATCATTCTGATTTGATAATATGCTGCTCAGCAAACATTTCCTATTATTATCATTGTTAAAAAAAAAAACAGTTGTTCTGCTTAATATTTTTGTGGAAAATGTGATATATTTGTTTCAGGATTCTTTTATGAATAGAAAGTTCAAAAGAACAACATTTATTTGAAAATATTTGACAATTATACATGTCATTTCTTTTATTTAAGAAGGACACACAAAATGTATCCAAAATTACAGATGAAAAAAAATCCTTTGTGTTTTCACTTGCTACTTGAATCATTCACATCATCCCACTGATTTTTGTTATTGAATCACTTACAAATCAATGATTCTTTTGTTGTTCATGGATCAGACATCACCACTTTCTCACCTTTATTTCCTTGCGTGTCTCTCCGGGCTGAAATACGATCGTTCCCTCACAATACTCATAATCTGCCCCAGAACTGGCTGACCCATTCTCAGTCCTGTAATCGACGTGGAATGTTCTGGTGCCGGTTCCCCCCTGTAAACAGACCCATAGACTCACGTTCCCGCAGTTCTCACTGCACTGATACTGTGCCTGCTCAAAGGCTATCTGAGAACAGGTGGCCAGGTCACACTCAGTCGAATCTCCAGCGACTCTCTTTGCCTGTTCGGCTGCGGCATGTTTCTTCAGTACGTTCCCAGCACCAATCATCATGCGTGTTGCCTGTACGCGGTAAAAGGCCCGGCTCTTATGCTGTTTCTGCATGGTGGCATAGTTGGCCATCTCAATCAGCTGATCCAGGTCTTTGTCCGGATGCTTCTCTCTCAGTTCCTTCAGCATACGGATCACCTAGAACCATGGACAGTCTTAGTAACATCCAATAATCTTTCATTTCAATGTTCAACATCTTTATATGTAAGGGATGATATTCAGTCGATCAATATCGTAAAAAGCTCTGGTAGGGCAATCAGTGGCCAGTTGCATAAACTGCTTAGACTAGTCTCAAAAGTTAGTCATCTAATTTTCTCATAAAAAGGTATATTGGTATAATTTGACTTGTAAAAGTAAGACTGTTTACCCTTTTGTTAACTGTTAGTTGGTCAAACTAGTTCTTAAGACAGTCTTAAAATAGTGGCTATTTTTATGCAACTGGCCCCAGGTCCCTGTTTATTTTGAGATAATGACGGACTGACTGTGCATTATCCCACTATATGGCTACTTAGCAAATTAATAAATAAATGGACATGAAATATTGATTTGAGTTTAAAATATGTGAGGTAATCACATATTGTATTATTAAAAAAAAAATTGAGATCAGTAAGAATTTTTTTTATTCTCTTATGCTCACCGAGGCTGCATGTTTTTAAATACGAAAAAAACCCAGTAAAACAGCAATATTGTGAAATACTATTTTAAACTCATTTTAAAATAATTGTTTTCTAATTGATTATATTTATTTATGTGATGGCAAATCTGAATTTTCAGCATCATTACTTCATATATCCTTCAGAAATCATTTTAATATGCTGATTTGCTGCTCAATAAGCATTTCAATGTTGTTCAATATTTTTGTGGAAACTGTTATACACTTCTTTCAGGATTCATTGATGAATAAAAAGTTAAAAAGAGACAAACATTTGAAAAATATTTAAAGCTGCAGTCCGTAGCTTTTTTGGGTTAAAAATTATCCAAAATACATTTTTGAAAAAATACATAACCAGCCAGTGTTCAAAACTCTCTGCTTGCCTTAGCTCGATTCAAAGCGGTAAGCTTCTAATAATGTTTTTAATTCCAGTGGTACTGGTGGATTTCTTTGCGTCATTACGTCACATCTGTACACATAAAGAAGGAGTCTCGGCTAATAGGCTATATTGCGTGTGATGATGTTGGAGGTGGAGATTTATAGCCTTTTCTCACAGCACTTGATATAATTAAACTTATCAATTTGATGGCGGATCCAGAAAGGTTCAAACAACAATCACCAGTGACAACAGATTCACCCGCTGTAAAATGCAAAAGACTTCGTTCGGACTTCGGAGTGGCTAACTTACAGAAAAAAAGAGACTGCAACCGGGCCATGCGAAAACAAGGATAAAATTCGGAAGGACATTAAATGTAGTCACGCAATGCTGACGTTGTTAACATTAACAATTTGAGAACAAAGTATAATTTGCACAGTTTTGTGTAATATGATAAGCGATTGTTAGATTTAATCAGCGCGATTTACTGCAATGTCAGAACCAGAAGAAAAGTGGATGTTACTTGTTCAGATGACATTTTCCGGTGAAAATTCTAATGTTGGTCATACTTCTAAAAAGAATAATCTGTGATTCTGAATGACAGTATCCAAACTGGCGCGGTGACTGACAGCCGCAGATTCTCCTCGAACATTGGATTCATCCGTGCTGTGCCGTGTCGAGCGTGTTGAAGTACAACTCACGTAAAGTTGATAATTCCGCGAATGACTGCAATTGCAAATTTCGAACAGAGATGGCGACAAAGAGGAAAAACTGCGGACTGCAGCTTTAAAAATAAAATAAAATCCTTGC
Organism: Rhinichthys klamathensis goyatoka; assembly: GCF_029890125.1. Lineage (NCBI taxonomy): Eukaryota > Metazoa > Chordata > Actinopteri > Cypriniformes > Leuciscidae > Rhinichthys > Rhinichthys klamathensis. The sequence continues at coordinate 606,421 of NW_026606982.1, read as the reverse complement.
TGACAGTATTTATTTCTTTCGTAAAAAACTATTCTTACAGATCCAAGTTTTGAACAGAAGTGTATGTGAGGAAGAGGAAATATGGACATATTTTCAAAAATGGAAAAATATACAAATTTGCAATCAGTATACAAAGACATTTGGCCATAGAATCTGTTTTGTTTTGCCCTCTCACCTCCTCTCTCTCCTGTTCGGGTTCTTTGTTTTTCTCCATATTGATGCTGGTGGTGCTGTTTTGATATTTGTCTGCCATGATGGCATCAATGCCTCTGGGTGCTAGTTCACCCTCCATCTCCACAATGATACCATGACGTTTATCAGCACGGTATCGTTTGTGCAAATACTTGTAAAAGAGCAGGCGCCGGTCAGCAATCCACGCCATTAAGACACACACAGGGAAGAAGAACAGAGTGACCAGAGCCTCCCAGACCTCACACACACGCACACGCACACACACACACACACACACAAAAAGTTAATCAAATTAGCAACAAAATGTACATCCACATAAATATTAACATCCACATTATGCAAACATGTTCTGCTTACAAACACACACACCTCTACAACGCCAGGGCTTATGACTGCCAGGATGAGGTAGAGCCAGATGTAGGCAAAGATGCTCCAGGTTGCAGTAATGAAGAAGACTCTGAGGTGTTTAATCTTCCTCACCTCTCCATCAGGTATAACCCACACACACACTCCGATTATCACGAACATGTTAAATGCGGCACTGCCCACTATAGTGCCAGGACCCAGTTCTCCTGACTCAAAACCATGTCCACACACCTGTTACACACATACAAAGCAGAGAACAATACTACCAATACTAATACTTTATTTTCCAAAGCAATTAGTAATGCACAATTTATGGACTTTTTAAGACTATTTTTTTTTCTATCAATGACAGTTGAATGTCACTGGCCGATGTAGGTTAGTATGAAAAGCGCTGAAGTCATCACTTTAAACTGATGAGGTTTGTGTGTCAGTCGTTTAATAATTAAACTGAAAAAAAAAACCTAGGCCTTCACTTTTCTTGTGATAAACCACTGAGCAATGCAGGTTGCTGGTTTGTTTTGACGTTGTGTGCGTACCTCTATTACAGACAGCAGGATCTCAGGGGCTGATGAACCCAAAGCCATGAGTGTGAGGTTGGAGACAGTTTCATTCCAGATTCTTACTGTCATTACTGTTTTCTCTCCATTAGCACCTGTCACAGTCACCTCCTTCGCCTAGGGAGAAGAGACACATTAAGTTTATAAAAACAACACCATATGGGTGGGCTGAATGACCAAAATCTTATTTCACGCTAGTCCTTTTTTAAACAATAAAAGTATATCACAATGTACAGTAGTAAATAGTTTATATTTTAATAACCATGTAGTATTGCCTATTTTTGGATAGTCAAGTGAGTTTACTTTATAAAAAAAGGCACTTCATCTCATTTGACTATTTTTTCTTTCTGTTTTGAAGTAGATTGACACAAACTACAACAGTAAGGACTTCAAACATAATTTAAATCACCTAGTTTTTCCTCTTCTTGAAAGCAGTTCTGCTCACTAATGTCTTTGCCAATATATCTACCGTGGAATAAAATAATATCAAATTCTCTGCTGGATGACACACACCGTCATACCGTACCAATATATTGTCATACTGTCCAGCTTAAGAGACTTATTTAAAAAAAAAAAAAATCTTATATCTACATTCTTATTTCTCTCTCTATAATACATATTATATATATATATATATATATATATATATATAAAATACTTATTGTTTTTTTTTGTTTTTTGTCACACCTGTGAAGTGATGGTCTCGATGGCAGACATGAAACGATCAGCAATGATAGACACACCCAGGAACATGTAGAGAAGACATGAAAAGTAGATCACTGCTCGCATCGCCTGCATTGCCAGTGAAGGGTTTTGTGGCAGCCACACAGGAAGTAGAATCCCTGGATGACATTTGACTTTATCAGAACAGGATCTTTTGGGGCCATCTGCACTACTGTTGCTGTTCCCATGAGCACTGCCACCCAAACACACCTGTGGAGAGAGGAGGAGAAGGAGGAGAAGGTGGAGGAGTAGAGGAGGAGCCATGACCACATATGGCGAACAGAAAGGTTTTCTTGAAGTTGGGAGATTGAAAGGGAGAGAAAAAGAGTGGGGATTATTCATACAAAGCATGATCAATCAATCATGATACATTTTTATTATATAATGCAACAATGTACATAAGAATGTTTTTTACAAATGATTTACACAGAAATTCTGCTTGTGTTTTATGAATGAGGCCCAATCTCTATATGTGGATGCAGTACATGCTTGTCAAGAACAGTGAATGTGTGTGAGGCCATCTAAGTCCTAATCTAAACCACAGGACTTATCAACGATTCATTAATCATGCCTGGCCCACACTGGACACAGGCAGTCCAACCTAATGGATCCATGAGACTTAAGGTCCTTGCACACTGAGTCCGAAATTTTCGTATGCGTTTTTTCATATTCGTCTTTCGGTGGCTCTGAATTGTCAAAACACCTCTTTAAAAGGCTTGCTACGGATGCGAAAAAAGCAGAAAATCGAACCCCATCCAAACGTGTGTAAACGTGATTGACATAACGTGAGGTCGTATTTATTTTTTAACATGCGAAATGTTCGGACGAAAATTTCGGACTCGGTATGCAAGGACCTTAATACTACAAGTGGACTGGCAGCAGTGGCACCATAAAAATGAAAGAAAGACAGCATGCTTTCAGTTTGAATAAGTATATGATTTATAAACTATTTACACTTTCTAAAGAAAATACCAATGGTTGTGAAGTAGCAAATGAAAAGTGTTTTAGAACTGTAATAATATAATATATGTAATAATAAAAATAGACTTAAAGTACTACACCATGGTACAACAGTATTACTCGTGCTTTCGAGAGAAACTCGTAACCTAGAGCACAAATGGAAACAAACTCATTTAGAGGTCTTTATATCGCATGCAAGACAACATGTCCCGCTATTAAAAAGGCTCTAAAAGCTGCCAGGGCCGAGCATCTCCACAAACTCATAGAAAATAACCAAAAAAAGTTTATTATTTAGTACAGTAGCTAGTTTAACAAATAAATATGAACTGAATATTCAAAGTTTAGTAGTAAGGACTTTATAAATTTCTTTACTGAGAAAGCATCAGAAAAACAATAGTAAATGTACAACCTTAGACAGTGTTTTATGATTTAGCCTCAATTATCATCCCTCAAGAAAAATTGCAGTTCTTTACAACTATAGGACAGGAAGAGCTAAATAAACTTATCACTGCATCTAAACCAACAACATGTTTATTAGATCCAATACCCACTAAATTACTGAAAGAGTTGTTACCTGTGGCAGAAGAATTGTTACCTCTTCTCAATATTCACTCGTCTTATCTCTAGGTCCCAAGACCGTTCAAGCTGGCAACTACTAATCCTCTTATTAAGAAACAACAACTAGATCCAAATGAATGGTCAAATTACAGACCCATTTCAAATCTTCCAATTATGTCTAAAATACTAGAAAAAGTTGTGTCCGCTCAATTGTGCTCCTTCCTGCAAAAAGAAAAAAGGAAAAGAAAAGAAAAAAAGAAAGAAAATGTATCTATGAAAGGTCCCATCATAGCACAGAAACTTACTTCTAGCTTCTGACCAAGGCTGTATCTCAATACTAGTTTTACTTGATCTTAGTGGTGCACTCGACACTATAGATCACTTTAGAATTCGATTAGAAAATTAGATCATACCGTAACCATTTTGTTTATTTAAAAACGGGATTATTCAAATTAATGTAACCAAAAGGTGAAAAGAAATACTAAAGTTATTAAAGAACATTGTAAAAGTTATTAAAGAACATTAAAATAGAAAGAAGTTGATTTAAGTTATTTAGTTGAATATTGATTTGACCAACGAGAGCTCTTGAGACATGAGCTGATCTAATTAATATAGAGGTAAATGACTATAATATTATAATTTTCTTGTAAAATGGCATTTGTATTTGTATGTGTAACTGGTTTAATTTGGTTATTTTGATCTTTGATGTGAAATTATTTTTGGATCCACAAAATTAATGCTCTGGTCTGTGATCAGGCCAATTTTTCTTCTTCTTTGTGTTTTATCTATTTTTTGGTTCTATGGATTGTGTTACTCCTGTGATCCGAAACTTCACATTTGATGGCGAGCCACCCAAATTCTACACTGGTACAGAGAAAAGAGGACAACAAATCAAAGAGGATAATTTTCTTTCTTTTATTTATCAGCCCTGCTTTATGGAAGTAAGACAATTCCAGAAAAAGAGAAGAAATTGATAAGTATTTTACAGAACATTGAACTATTGATGGTGTATATGGTTACCCAATGATTGATATTGAGGTCCTTATTCATTGTAACAGCTCCTTCACGGTCTCTAAATCTTCAGATAAATCTTCCTGGTCCTGCAGCATTTAATTTAGAAATCCCAACTTGTAATAATTGCTTTAATAAGATAATTGTTCTGCCTAAATAAATACATGATATTAGCTAAGAACTGTACATTTTTGACATAACATAACAGATTACTCGTCTAAACTGTAATGTAGAAACATGCATTTTTCTGAAAATCTGCTTTGAAGCAATATGTACTATTATGAAAATGCTATACAAATAAATGTGAATTTAAATAAATGGAGCCTTGGTGAGCATATAAGAGACTTCTTTCACATTTTTAAAACATTTTACAGACCCCCACACTTTCAAAAAGCAGTTGTTCAAAATATGTAAAAAGACAAGACCAATTACTATTTAGTATGCAACTATTACAACAGCATCATCATTGTTGGTTATATTTTAGTGCAAGAGATTTTACTTTAATTTTAAGATAGAATACAAGAAATTCCTGCCATGCACCAAAAGCTCAGACATAACACATCCATTTATAGATTTTTAATCTTAATTTCTCTCCTTCTCCTTCTTATTTTCCTCTGATTGTTTCTCTGACCGTCACCTGTGTGGTAGAGATTGAGAGTGACGTGCTGGATTGAACCATGTGTTCATATTTCACTTTCTAATCTGCGCTATGGTTACCTGGACATCAGCTTTGCTGTGTTACTCTACACCACTGTCCAAAAATAACCTGCCCATCACACATGGCCCTACAACTAAAACACACACATACTCATATGTACATGTGTATGAAAGTGTCTTGTATGTTATTGTAGATGTTGGGTGACAGTGTGTGTTTGTTTGTGTGTGTGTATTTGAATAAGTGAGTGTGTGATACTCTCATACAGTTATGTGTGTGTATGTTTGTGTTCAGGTGTGTGCGTGTGCCTGAAACTGAAATGTCTCCGATTACCACGATGACACTGTTTCAGTCTGTCAGTGCCGCTGATAAGTGATTGGCCGGATTGGCTTACACACAGAGCTCTGACAGCTTAATAGGAGTTAGCACCTTTTAGTGGTTAAGATTACCACCACCAGAGAGAGAAAGTGACAGAGGGAGATAGAGGGAGAAAGGCAGAGGATCCGTTCTTGGAAACGTGAGAGTGACAAAGAAAAATGAAGAGGATGGTTAGGTAAAAAGAGAAAGAAGAAAAACATCACACATTTTTAGGAAATGCATCATTTTCTGCTGATTTGCTAAAATACACATTTATTTTATTAACTAATTAAAAGTGATAATTAAAAATATATATATTGTAACGTTTACACTACTCTTATTTGACTGGTAGTGTTGCGCAGCGGGCGTGTTACGGTTACGGATACGTGGTGTAAATTTTTTAGCAATCAAAAAGAGTGTCTAATTAATTGAAATAATGTATTATGAATCATTAAACTTATACAACATTTAAAAAAAATATCTGAAAAAAAATTTCACACTAACTCTGTGTTGTGTTTTTTCTGGTAATAAAATGAAGAAATAAAACACACATTTTTTATCATTTATCATCAATTTTAATCAAATGAAATTAAACTTTTTGTCAAATAACATGCTGCACAATGAGCTTTAGGCTACTGTTAAAATTAAAGCATGGATTATTCCTTAAAAAATTCAGTTTTGATGATAATTTATTTGGATTAGTGTTAGTATTATTACATTGGGACATATCTAAATTCTACTGTACAACGGTAATATATTTCTGTCAAGTTAAACCGAACTTTTATTTTGACGTGAAGACCTTTTGAGTTTGTGTGTGTTTATGTCATAATGATAGTTTTTCTCAAATGAAGCGGTTAAATGATCACGAAGTGACTTTCAGAGTGGATCTAGAGCCTGGAGAGGAAGTTTATCCATTTGTGTCTTCATATAGGCAAAAAAAACAGCGCAAGCGTCACACGTGCTTCAGTGTGTGTGTGTGTGTGTGTGTGTGTGCGGTAAATTAAACTGCGCGTCGGCTGCACCATTCATTTACAGAGAACAA